>NC_046315.1:90134120-90818794 GCF_009819535.1 Lacerta agilis | reverse complement strand
CACCAAAAATCTGACGTTCTCCAATTTCCTCAAAAATGGTGCCAAAATTTTGCCAAGAACCCCCCAGAAGATTTGGCGGTGAAAACAGAAGGGTTTTTCATGAAAGGAAAGGAAATCAGGCCTCCCCAAGTTGACCTGCGGGAAAAACTTTTTTTGAAAAAATCCCTAACCCGCGCGGTCAGAATTTCACCAAAAATTTGTCGTTCTCCAATTTCCTCAAAAATGGTGCCAAAATTTTGCCAAGACTCCCCCGGAAGATTTGGCGGTGAAAACAGAAGGGGTTTTCATCAAAGGAAAGGAAATCAGGCCTCCCCAAGTTGACCTGCGGGAAAAACTTTTTTTGAAAAAATCCCTAACCCGCGCGGTTAGAATTTCACCAAAAATTTGTCGTTCTCCAATTTCCTCAAAAATGGTGCCAAAATTTTGCCAAGACTCCCCCGGAAGATTTGGCAGTGAAAACAGAAGGGTTTTTCATCAAAGGAAAGGAAATCAGGCCTCCCCAAGTTGACCTGCGGGAAAAACTTTTTTTGAAAAAATCCCTAACCCGCGCGGTCAGAATTTCACCAAAAATCTGACGTTCTCCAATTTCCTCAAAAATGGTGCCAAAATTTTGCCAAGACTCCCCCGGAAGATTTGGCGGTGAAAACAGAAGTGTTTTTCATCAAGGAAAGGAAATCAGGCCTCCCCAAGTTGACCTGCGGGAAATTTTTTTTTGAAAAAACCCCTAACCCGCGCGGTCAGAATTTCACCAAAAATCTGACGTTCTCCAATTTCCTCAAAAATGGTGCCAAAATTTTGCCAAGACTCCCCCGGAAGATTTGGCGGTGAAAACAGAAGTGTTTTTCATCAAGGAAAGGAAATCAGGCCTCCCAAAGTTGACCTGCGGGAAATTTTTTTTTGAAAAAACCCCTAACCCGCGCGGTCAGAATTTCACCAAAAATCTGACGTTCTCCAATTTCCTCAAAAATGGTGCCAAAATTTTGCCAAGACTCCCCCGGAAGATTTGGCGGTGAAAACAGAAGTGTTTTTCATCAAGGAAAGGAAATCAGGCCTCCCCAAGTTGACCTGCGGGAAATTTTTTTTTGAAAAAACCCCTAACCCGCGCGGTCAGAATTTCACCAAAAATCTGACGTTCTCCAATTTCCTCAAAAATGGTGCCAAAATTTTGCCAAGACTCCCCCGAAGATTTGGCGGTGGAAACAGAAGGGTTTTTCATCAAGGAAAGGAAATCAGGCCTCACCAAGTTGACCTGCGGGAAAAACTTTTTTTGAAAAAATCCCTAACCCGCGCGGTCAGAATTTCACCAAAAATCTGACGTTCTCCAATTTCCTCAAAAATAGTGCCAAAATTTTGCCAAGACTCCCCCGGAAGATTTGGCGGTGAAAACAGAAGTGTTTTTCATCAAGGAAAGGAAATCAGGCCTCCCCAAGTTGACCTGCGGGAAAATTTTTTTTTGAAAAAACCCCTAACCCGTGCGGTCAGAATTTCACCAAAAATCTGACGTTCTCCAATTTCCTCAAAAATGGTGCCAAAATTTTGCCAAGACTCCCCCGGAAGATTTGGCGGTGGAAACAGAAGGGTTTTTCATCAAAGGAAACGAAATCAGGCCTCACCAAGTTGACCTGCGGGAAAAACTTTTTTTGAAAAAATCCCTAACCCGCGCGGTCAGAATTTCACCAAAAATCTGACGTTCTCCAATTTCCTCAAAAATGGTGCCAAAATTTTGCCAAGACTCCCCCGGAAGATTTGGCGGTGAAAACAGAAGGGTTTTTCATCAAGGAAAGGAAATCAGGCCTCCCCAAGTTGACCTGCGGGAAAAACTTTTTTTGAAAAAAATCCCTAACCCGCGAGGTCAGAATTTCACCAAAAATCTGACGTTCTCCAATTTCCTCAAAAATGGTGCCAAAATTTTGCCAAGACTTCCCCGGAAGATTTGGCGGTGAAAACAGAAGGGTTTTTCATCAAAGGAAGGGAAATCAGGCCTCCCCAAGTTGACCTGCGGGAAAAACCTTTTTTGAAAAAATCCCTAACCCGCGAGGTCAGAATTTCACCAAAAATTTGTCGTTCTCCAATTTCCTCAAAAATGGTGCCAAAATTTTGCCAAGACTCCCCCGGAAGATTTGGCAGTGAAAACAGAAGGGTTTTTCATCAAAGGAAAGGAAATCAGGCCTCCCCAAGTTGACCTGCGGGAAAAACTTTTTTTGAAAAAATCCCTAACCCGCGCGGTCAGAATTTCACCAAAAATCTGACGTTCTCCAATTTCCTCAAAAATGGTGCCAAAATTTTGCCAAGACTCCCCCGGAAGATTTGGCGGTGAAAACAGAAGTGTTTTTCATCAAGGAAAGGAAATCAGGCCTCCCCAAGTTGACCTGCGGGAAATTTTTTTTGAAAAAACCCCTAACCCGCGCGGTCAGAATTTCACCAAAAATCTGACGTTCTCCAATTTCCTCAAAAATGGTGCCAAAATTTTGCCAAGACTCCCCCGGAAGATTTGGCGGTGAAAACAGAAGTGTTTTTCATCAAGGAAAGGAAATCAGGCCTCCCCAAGTTGACCTGCGGGAAATTTTTTTTTGAAAAAACCCCTAACCCGCGCGGTCAGAATTTCACCAAAAATCTGACGTTCTCCAATTTCCTCAAAAATGGTGCCAAAATTTTGCCAAGACTCCCCCGGAAGATTTGGCGGTGAAAACAGAAGTGTTTTTCATCAAGGAAAGGAAATCAGGCCTCCCCAAGTTGACCTGCGGGAAATTTTTTTTTGAAAAAACCCCTAACCCGCGCGGTCAGAATTTCACCAAAAATCTGACGTTCTCCAATTTCCTCAAAAATGGTGCCAAAATTTTGCCAAGACTCCCCCGAAAGATTTGGCGGTGGAAACAGAAGGGTTTTTCATCAAGGAAAGGAAATCAGGCCTCACCAAGTTGACCTGCGGGAAAAACTTTTTTTGAAAAAATCCCTAACCCGCGCGGTCAGAATTTCACCAAAAATCTGACGTTCTCCAATTTCCTCAAAAATAGTGCCAAAATTTTGCCAAGACTCCCCCGGAAGATTTGGCGGTGAAAACAGAAGTGTTTTTCATCAAGGAAAGGAAATCAGGCCTCCCCAAGTTGACCTGCGGGAAATTTTTTTTTGAAAAAACCCCTAACCCGTGCGGTCAGAATTTCACCAAAAATCTGACGTTCTCCAATTTCCTCAAAAATGGTGCCAAAATTTTGCCAAGACTCCCCCGGAAGATTTGGCGGTGGAAACAGAAGGGTTTTTCATCAAAGGAAACGAAATCAGGCCTCACCAAGTTGACCTGCGGGAAAAACTTTTTTTGAAAAAATCCCTAACCCGCGCGGTCAGAATTTCACCAAAAATCTGACGTTCTCCAATTTCCTCAAAAATGGTGCCAAAATTTTGCCAAGACTCCCCCGGAAGATTTGGCGGTGAAAACAGAAGGGTTTTTCATCAAGGAAAGGAAATCAGGCCTCCCCAAGTTGACCTGCGGGAAAAACTTTTTTTGAAAAAAATCCCTAACCCGCGAGGTCAGAATTTCACCAAAAATCTGACGTTCTCCAATTTCCTCAAAAATGGTGCCAAAATTTTGCCAAGACTTCCCCGGAAGATTTGGCGGTGAAAACAGAAGGGTTTTTCATCAAAGGAAGGGAAATCAGGCCTCCCCAAGTTGACCTGCGGGAAAAACCTTTTTTGAAAAAATCCCTAACCCGCGAGGTCAGAATTTCACCAAAAATCTGACGTTCTCCAATTTGCTCAAAAATGGTGCCAAAGTTTTGCCAAGACTCCCCCGAAGATTTGGCGGTGGAAACAGAAGGGTTTTTCATCAAAGGAAAGGAAATCAGGCCTCCCCAAGTTGACCTGCGGGAAAAACTTTTTTTTGAAAAAATCCCTAACCCGCGCGGTCAGAATTTCACCAAAAATATGACGTTCTCCAATTTCCTCAAAAATGGTGCCAAAATTTTGCCAAGACTCCCCCGGAAGATTTGGCGGTGAAAACAGAAGGGTTTTTCATCAAAGGAAAGGAAATCAGGCCTCCCCAAGTTGACCTGCGGGAAAAACCTTTTTTGAAAAAATCTGTAACCCGCGCGGTCAGAATTTCACCAAAAATCTGACGTTCTCCAATTTCCTCAAAAATGGTGCCAAAATTTTGCCAAGACTCCCCCGGAAGATTTGGCGGTGGAAACAGAAGGGTTTTTCATCAAAGGAAAGGAAATCAGGCCTCCCCAAGTTGACCTGCGGGAAAAACTTTTTTTGAAAAAATCCCTAACCCGCGCGGTCAGAATTTCACCAAAAATCTGACGTTCTCCAATTTCCTCAAAAATGGTGCCAAAATTTTGCCAAGACTCCCCCGGAAGATTTGACGGTGGAAACAGAAGGGTTTTTTCATCAAAGGAAAGGAAATCAGGCCTCCCCAAGTTGACCTGCGGGAAAAACTTTTTTTGAAAAAATCCCTAACCCGCGCGGTCAGAATTTCACCAAAAATCTGACCTTCTCCAATTTACTCAAAAATGGTGCCAAAATTTTGCCAAGACTCCCCCGGAAGATTTGGCGGTGAAAACAGAAGGGTTTTTCATCAAAGGAAAGGAAATCAGGCCTCCCCAAGTTGACCTGCGGGAAAAACCTTTTTTGAAAAAATCCCTAACCCGCGCGGTCAGAATTTCACCAAAAATCTGACGTTCTCCAATTTCCTCAAAAATGGTGCAAAAATTTTGCCAAGACTCCCCCGGAAGATTTGGCAGTGAAAACAGAAGGGTTTTTCATCAAAGGAAAGGAAATCAGGCCTCACCAAGTTGACCTGCGGGAAAAACTTTTTTTGAAAAAATCCCTAACCCGCGCGGTCAGAATTTCACCAAAAATCTGACGTTCTCCAATTTCCTCAAAAATGGTGCCAAAATTTTACCAAGACTTCCCCGGAAGATTTGGCGGTGAAAACAGAAGGGTTTTTCATCAAAGGAAAGGAAATCAGGCCTCCCCAAGTTGACCTGCGGGAAAAACTTTTTTTAAAAAAATCCCTAACCCGCGCGGTCAGAATTTCTCCAAAAATCTGACGTTCTCCAATTTCCTCAAAAATAGTGCCAAAATTTTGCCAAGACTCCCCCGGAAGATTTGGCGGGGGAAACAGAAGGGTTTTTCATCAAAGGAAAGGAAATCAGGCCTCACCAAGTTGACCTGCGGGAAAAACTTTTTTTGAAAAAATCCCTAACCCGCGCGGTCAGAATTTCACCAAAAATCTGACGTTCTCCAATTTCCTCAAAAATGGTCCCAAAATTTTGCCAAGACTCCCCCGGAAGATTTGGCGGTGAAAACAGAAGGGTTTTTCATCAAAGGAAAGGAAATCAGGCCTCGACAAGTTGACCTGCGGAATTTTTTTTAAAAAAAATCCCTAACCCGCGCGGTCAGAATTTCACCAAAAGTCTGACGTTCTCCAATTTGCTCAAAAATGGTGCCAAAATTTTGCCAAGACTCCCCTGGAAGATTTGGCGGCGAAAACAGAAGGGTTTTTCATCAAAGGAAAGGAAATCAGGCCTCCCCAAGTTGACCTGCGGGAAAAACTTTTTTTGAAAAAATCCCTAACCCGCGCGGTCAGAATTTCACCAAAAATCTGACGTTCTCCAATTTCCTCAAAAATGGTGCCAAAATTTTGCCAAGACTCCCCCGGAAGATTTGGCG
This sequence comes from Lacerta agilis, assembly GCF_009819535.1. Taxonomy (NCBI): domain Eukaryota; kingdom Metazoa; phylum Chordata; class Lepidosauria; order Squamata; family Lacertidae; genus Lacerta; species Lacerta agilis. The sequence continues at coordinate 90,813,127 of NC_046315.1, read as the reverse complement.
GTGAAAACAGAAGGCTTTTTCATCAAAGGAAAGGAAATCAGGCCTCGACAAGTTGACCTGTGGAATTTTTTTAAAAAAAAAATCCCTAACCCGCGCGGTCAGAATTTCACCAAAAATCTGACGTTCTCCAATTTTCTCAAAAATGGTGCCAAAATTTTGCCAAGACTCTGCAAAGAGAAGGACATGGGGACAGGTGAGTTCATCCCTGAGCCCCTGGCAAGGCTTTTCCAAGAGTTTTCTCCTGGATTCCAAGTCCTACCACAGGAGAGGGACACTCCAGGCCTTGGGGGCCAATCCTGACCTCCTGCCCCCAGAACATGGCTCCCCAGGGAAGGTTCCCCTCCCGCTGACAACTGCCCCCTGCTTTGCCCAGCAGGCCAGCCCCCCTGCTAGGGTGGTTGCTGGGGGGGGTTTCCAGACGTTGGCCCAAATGGACCTTGGGCCAGTTCCAGCCATCTGGCTCTGTGCATCTTTTTTCTAGCTGCCCCCTAGCCCATTCCTGCTCTCCTTTGTCCACAAAAGGAGGGCCACTTGCTCACCTGATGGCACAGGCTGTTCTGGGCCTTGCAGGGGGGCCACCCTATTGCTGCGTCCCATCAGGCGTCTTAAGCACCTGAGCCTAGAAGAGACGAGCAGAGAGAGCGTCTCAGAAGCCATCAGCCCCAATTCTTGGGGGGGGGGGGGTTGTGTGTGAGGAGGGGCAACTGGACCAATTCCTGCCCTCTCTCTGCAGTTGTGTGACCTGAAAGGGCATCACCAGAGATGGAAAGAGGCAGCCCAGAGCACAAAGGGATGGCAGAGAGAGAAAGGAGGTCCCAAATGCTATGGGTTCAAGAGCTGTAGCCTAAGGAAATACAAGCATTGCCCACTGTTAAAGGGCTGCTATGCCTCATCTTCTTAGGACAGCCCTGCCCTTCCTGGAGAGGGAAGAGACCCCTAGGAGTGTCCTCCAAGCATCAAGGTGTCCCAGAAGAGGAGCAGAACATGAGGAAGGTGGTGGAGTCTTCCTTGGAGCCAGAGAGACCCCCAGGAAGGGGGAGAAGGCTGATTTTGTAGGGCAGCTAGAGAGATGCACAATCGAGCCTGGCAGAGGTGTAGTGGTTGGAGGGCTGGACTAGGAGGACATGGGAGAGCAGGGTTTGAATCCCCACTCAGCCACGAAGCTCCCTGGTGGACTAGAGAGCTAAAGCTGTGCCGGGGACCCCAGGACTCGTCCCCCCCCGCCGCCCCCAGGAGACCAAGAGAAAGCAAAGGAATGCTACTTACAGCCTGCACATCTTCTTTACGGAAAATTCCCACCCTCCTATAAACTATCTAACTATCTAAAATCCCCACCCAAGCCTAATTCTGACCCAATCCCCACCCAACCCCACAACCCAGCCCTAAACGTAAGCCTAACCCCCCACCCTAACCCTACACTTACCCCTAACTAATCCTCTATAAACAAAATATATACAAAATGTGCACAAATGCGCACAGAATAAAAATAAAAAATAAAAAATATGAAAATAAAGAACAAAAAGTAAAATAAAAATGTTAAAATAAAAAAATATGAAAATAAAGAACAAAAAATAAAATAAAAAGTAAAATAAAAGCGTTAAAATAAAAAAGTGGAAAAATAAATCAAATAAAAATAAATCAAATAAAATGAATCAAATAAAAGTAATAAATAAAATAAAAATAAAAGTAACAAGCAAATCAACACCTCTCCTCGTCTACAACCACCACCACCTCCTCCTCTCTCCTCTCTCCTCTCCTCACTAACCCACAATGGCTGCCTGCAAGTCAGTGGCTTTTCAGGGAAAAGCAAGAGATGTCACAAAGGAGGGCAGGTTCTTGTCACCCTGGCAACCCCCCCCCACCCGGACCTGGCCCCTCCTGAGAGATGATGCTTCTCTGTCAGAACTTGGAGGCACCTTCTGTTCCACCTGCAGCTGGGCTGCATCTTCTCTCGGCAGATTCACGTCGGCATTTCACATCCTTCTTCCTGCAGCCCCATTTCCAAAGGGAGACCATCCCCACATCCTTCAAGGCAGCCTAAGGGTCTCAATGGCACAGGATTGGACCATCTGCTTTGCATGCAGGACTTCTGTCCTGGGCGGCATCTCCGGGGGGGGGGGGCTTGAAATATCCCCCCCCATCTGAAACCTGGGAGAGCTGCTGCCAGTCAGTGCAGGTTAGTTGAAGAAGGATATTGAGCAGCTGGAAGGTGAGCAGAGGAGGGCGACCAGGACGATGAAGGGTCTGGAAACCAAGCCTGATGAGGAACAGTTGAGGCAGTTGGAAACCAAGCCTGATGGGGAACGGTTGAGGCAGCTGGGTGTGTTTAGCCTGGAGAAGAGGAGGCTGAGAGGAGAGAGGTGAGCCATCTTCCAATATCTGAGGGCTGCAAGAGGGAGCGAGCTTGTTTGGAGAGGAGATTCGGACTAAACATTAGGAAGAACTTACTGATGGTAAGACTCTCTGGGGATGGTGGTTGACTCTTCTTCCTTGGAGGCTTTTAAGCAATAGCAAGACACCAATCTGCGAAGGATTCATCTGCAATTTGGGGAGCGCATAGCACTGGCCTACTTTACAACGTTGTGTAACTGGGGTGTAGCCGGGGTGTCCTGTTGGTGTGTGTGTGGGCAGTGTGTGGGGAAGCCGGGAGGAGGGTTTGCTGGCCAGGCTCCTGAGGCGGTTTCCTGCCAGCTGCGCTCGTGGTCTCTGCATGCAAAATGAAGGCGCACAAATCTCAAGGGCACCTCAGTATATGTGTGTGTGTGGCTGTTCAGCGTTACTCTCTGACATATATAGAAAGCTGAGGCAGAGGCGCCCAATTCTAGAGTAAATTTATGCTAAGTAATTTACCGAATTGGGGCACAGGTGGCGCTGTTGTCTAAACCACTGAGCCTAGGGCTTGCTGATCAGAAGGTTGGCGGTTCGAATCCCTGCGGTGGGGTGAGCTCCTGTTGCTCGGTTCCAGCCCCTGCCCACCTAGCAGTTCAAAAGCACGTCAAGTGCAAGTAGATAAATAGGTACCACTCCAGCGGGAAGGTAAATGGTGTTTCTGTGCACTGCTCTGGTTTGCCAGAAGCAGCTTAGTCATGCTGGCCACATGACCCGGAAGCTGTTTGCAGACAAACACCGGCTCCCTCGGCCAGTAAAGTGAGATAATAACAATAATAATAATAATAATAATAATAATAATTTGTAACCCACACTCTGGGCGGCTTCCAACAAAGATTAAAAATACATAAAAATGTCACACATTAAAAACTTCCTTAAACAGGGCTGCCTTCAGATGTCTTCTGAATGTTAGGTTGTTGTTTATCTCTTTGACATCTGGTGAGAGATCCTACTGGTGGGTAAATATGTATTGGAAGGTATTTGCTTGAGGGTTTCCTATAGGCAGGGGTGTGGGTAGCGCTGTGGGTTAAACCACAGAGCCTAGGGCTTGCCGATCAGAAGGTCGGCGGTTCGATTCCCCGTAATGGGGTGAGCTCCCGTTGCTCGGTCCCTGCTTCTGCCAACCTAGCAGTTTGAAAGCACACAGTGCAAATAGATAAATAAGTACTGCTCCGGTAGGAAGGTAAACGGCGTTTCCGTGCGCTGCTCTGGTTCGCCAGAAGCGGCTTTGTCATGCTGGCCACATGACCCGGAAGCTGTACGCCGGCTCCCTCGGCCATTAACGCGAGATGAGTGCCACAACCCCAGAGTCGTCCGCGACTGGACCTAATGGTCAGGGGTCCCTTTACCTTTACCTTCCTATAGGCATCTAGCTGGCCACTGTGAGAACAGGATTCTGTTCCAGATGGGATCCAGGAGGGCTCTTTGCAGCGGCGTAGTCCATTCTCCGGGTGGGGAATGTTATAGATTTCTGTTAAAACATAGCAAGTGGAAGGGAAAAGGCAGATGAGGCAGACAAAGGCCAGCATCAAAAGGGATGGTTTTTTCTTTCTTTCTTTCTTTCTTTCTATCTATCTATCTATCTATCTATCTATCTATCTATCTATCTATCTATCTATCTACATTTTATAGCGTTGTGACCGCAAACGGGAGGGAGGGAATGCTCAGTTTGCTGTCTAGCATTAGCGTGCCCTCTGGTGGTAATAGATGGTAGTGCCAGAAATTCGAAAAAAAACAGATCTGCCACCTTGATGTGGTAGAAGCAGCAAATCAGACGTCCCTAATGTGAATCTTTGACATAGGAGGTGCGCAGTCAGGGTGTCTCACTGGCTTAAATAGAAGCTGGGCTGGAGATGGAAGAAAGAGAACCAGATGAGGATCTTGGTGCTATGGGAAGGGAAAGTAATCCCATTTCCCCAATTAAAATTCCTCCCCATACCTCACACGGGGAAACTTAGTGTTATGGCAGGAGTAGGCAACTCCAGATGTTGTTGGAATACAGCTGCCATCTACGACTTCCAGACTTTAGGAGCAAAGGTCCAGGATGATAGGGGTTAAAAAAAAATGCTTGATCATAATACCAGGCATAATCTAGCCAAAGCGAACTATCTCCAGTGGGAGGGTTGAGTGAGTGCTTAACAGGAGTATTTTAATTACAAGCAAATAATAATATCTTGCATGTTTTGGACTACAATTCACACCAGCCCCCGTCTGAATGGCCCAAATGTAGGGTTAGTGGGAGTTATGCTCCAGCTAAAGCTTGAAGGCCACAGATTTCCCACCCCTGGTAAAGAAGGCAGACAGCTCCTTTGGAACATCATCTCACCTGTTTCGCCGTAGTCTTCTCCGCCTTTGTGTTCTGATTTCAAGTTAGCGTTTTAAATTTACAATGACTATAGCAGCAGCAAGAAAAACGAGAGGAAATGTTCTACAGCTAGGTCACACCTTTGAGATCTACCTTGCTGAACAATACAAAATTGGCCAGCACTTTTCAGATGTACCTTTTCAAAATTGCTGCTTTCAGGATTCCTTTATGGAAACATACAAATGTCATCGTCAGCAAAGCAAGGGTAACAGGTTGACCTACTAAGCAGATTCCATACCGTGTGCACAACAGCAAGTGTGCATTTCAGGAAATCCTGCCGTTTTGTAAGAAGTATTTGAGGGCTAATACCAAGAGGAATGGGACACTTGGGCATGCACTTTTCTCTTGCCAACTAAAATGAATGGGACTTAGGAACGAATTGCTTTGGCAGAACCATAACCCTGGCTGCAAAACCACTGAGATCCTTTGGAATTTTAAAGTAGGCTTGTCAAAGTATTAAAGAATTTGCAGCTGTGTAATCATCTGTGCTTTGGCCAATTAATGTCTTGGCTGAATCAAAATAATTTGCATATTTTTTATTAACTGACGCCAATTCCATTTTGGCAGTTTGCTGCCTTTTTATCAGTATTGCTTAAACGACAGTAATTGGGTTGTAATCTGTCGGTGGGTTTTCTGCGGTATTCTGTCTTGTATGGATTCTTATCCTTAAATATAAGTATTACTAAAATCCTTAGCATAGCTGCCAATTTGAGATATGTGTTGAATTATGAATTATGGTGCTGGAGGAGACTTGAGAGTCCCATGGACTGCAAGAAGTTCAAACCTATCCATTCTGAAGGAAATCAGCCCTGAGTGCTCACTGGAAGGACAGATCCTGAAGCTGAGGCTCCAGTACTTTGGCCACCTCATGAGAAGAGAAGACTCCCTGGAAAAGACCCTGATGTTGGGAAAGATGGAGGGCACAAGGAGAAGGGGACAACAGAGGACGAGATGGTTGGACAGTGTTCTCGAAGCTACTAACATGCGTCTGACCAAACTGCGGGAGGCAGTGGAGGCTAGGGGTGCCTGGCGTGCTCTGGTCCATGGGGTCATGGAGAGTTGGACATGACTAAACAACAATTTGTCAGCTAGGGACAAATTATCAGGAAAACCACAGGAGTGCGTAAGAGAAAGTAGCCCTTTCCCTTCCAGTTGAGATTACACTATGGGGACAACCTACGCTGAAACTTTATAAACAGACTTAATGAGTGTCACTACTCCCATGAGAATGCATGGGATTGGGCAGCAATCCTATTCCTTCCCCAGTGTTTTTTTAAAGGGGGTACTCAGTGGTACTCAGTACCCGCACCCTTTTGTTGTTACAGTTAAGTGGCACACTTATTAACAACTTCATGGTGAGTACAGGAACCTAATTTTCTGGGGTGGGTGGGAAGCGCTGCCTATACCCGAGAGGAAGCCTTATTGAATTCACTAGAACTCACAGTACACTTCTGATCAAAAAGGCCTGCATAGGTGGTCTACATAACTTTAGGATGATTGACCTGCAGATTTAACAGATGTAAGCAAGCAGCTCTACTTTGAATGGGATGGAGCCAGCATGATGCAAATAAGCTAGTTGCAGAGGCCTTCTTTGGCCTCCTTAACGCTCCCCTGTTATTGAGCGCAGGCAGCTTTCCCCTCAAATTTCTTTTTAAAAATTTTGTTAAATCAAATTTAATAGCCTCCACACAAACATAGCATTAAGATTATAGCACCATTTTACATATTCTTAGGGCTTTAATGCTCAATACAGGCTCTCCACAGATACGTTTGTGAAATTAGTGGGGAAAATTTGCTGTCTACTTCCCTTACATATGAAAAGAAGGGGGACCTCTCTTTATAACACCTTTGGGGACCCTTCTAAGCCCAGTTTGTTGCTCTGAAATAGCCACGCACCAGATATTGTTGAGGGCCGGCTCGGCCTGGAATTTCCAAAAATATGCTATCATCAAACGTGCAGCTGTCAGTAAAGTTAGATCTTTATGTCACGCTAAGCCTCAGTTTCTCTCTCTCTTTGCTTTGCAGAATCAGGGAGGGGGACCATCTGAGAGAGTAGTCATGAGACAATTGCTTTAGGGACCAACATTTGGCCCGTGGCCCAACTACGGACATCCCTGCTCTTGTCAATGCACCTAACTACTTAAAAGACTCTGGCTGTAAGCCATCACATTCCTATTTAAATGCCTGTTCAAATTGATGTGGCTTACTAACCTCTTCTGGCTTGTGGTCCAACATCTATTTTACAATAGCACTGGCAGGACAATCCAAACCCCGGTTGGGCAGGAGTGGGATACTTGTGCCAGGCAAATGGCTGTTCCAGAAGGGTTTAGGTGACCCTGTGCAACAGTAGAGGAGGCAGAACAGGGGCTGGAGGGAGAAGTAGGCAAAAAATGCCTTCCCCCGGCAGGAACCTTCAGCTGGAACTCAAGACAGACGAGCAAGCTTTGATTTCACCCTATAAAAGCTGGTGCAATTGATAAGTGTCACTAAAATAGGTATTGTTTGCATGACCTGAGCAAAACAAAGCTCTTCCTCGACGGACATTCACCTACCACTTGCTGTCATAATAAGTAGCTCCCAAAGGCTTCATACTGAGGTCAGCAACTAGCAGTACAAAGGCCAAACCCACCCATCCCAATAAGTTCTTGTTAGCCCTGCAGTTGCAAGAGCAGGCAGGTGCAGGGAGACTTGTCTGTGGCAAGGGGACTGACTGGTAATGCACTTTAAAAAAAAATGGTGATGGATCCTTGGTCCTTCCTTCATCACTCTTTCCAGTAAAACTGGCCTTGGACTTAAAGTAAGAGTTAACAATTTGCTTATCTCAAGAGGAAGGATAGAAGGAAAGCAGGTTCAAAATACCAACTACTGAATAAAGACTCTTGATCTCGGTGGCTTAGTTATTTTTATTAATTCTACCATGTTTAGCCAAAGCATGATTTCTTAACGCATTTACCAGCTGCCTCCAAGCCTGGCTTCATGCCAGTTTCAATACTTCGGTAACCATTGTTCCAACCCCATCAAAAATTTGATGCAGAGGGGCTTTGCACATGAACGCGCAAGTGGTGACTATTTTGTTTGCAGAATCCACGTGGGCCTCGTTCACGTCTTTGCAAATGTGCTTGCAGCCAAGTTCTTTGATAGCCGCAGCTGTTTCAGCATCAGGAAACCTGCAAGGAAAGGAAGTTAAACAAGAACTGCCTTTCCGTCACTGCTAAAGTGCTGGCTTTGACCTTTAATGCCCTGGAAGGCTCAGGACCACAATACATCAAGGACCGGCCCTCCCCATATGAACCAGACCCAGACCCTGTGGTCTTCATCACAGGCCCTTCTTCATGGAACTCACCTGCAGAGTAGGGCTGGCGATATATCGCCCCAAACCAGTTTGAAGTCTGTATTGTGATAGCGGCTTCATAGTTTTTGACCTGGCAAAATACTGAAAACCATGGGTGTGGGTGTGTGTGATGCAAAAATCACAATGTATGAAAAACTGTGAAGCCAGCCAATGCCTCTATAAATAGCTTCATCCTTATTTCGGACATTGTCATATATCAGTATATCGCGATGTTTAGCTGGTGATGTATCACGAAGCTGAAAACCAACTCCATCCTTATTTCAGACATTGTGATATGTCGGTATATCGTGATGTGATATATCGTGACGTTGGGTGGATGGGACTTGTCCTTATTAATATTTTACACAAAAAGCATTTTAAAAAAATATTGTACATTGTTAATAAAGATTTTCTCGGTTTTCTCGATTCACAAAAGTATGTGCAATGTCTCTCCCTCGTATTTTTTCCAAGTAACGTTTTTACCAATCAGTTTCATTTGTTGAGACATTAGGAAGAAAAAGGGGGGAAGAAGTGGTGGTAGGGAGATGGGAGGAGTTGTTTTATATTTTTCTGGTTTTAAAACAGGACATATAAAAGCAGCTAAGTCGCTCTAAGGCTTTTTCTTTTGTACAAAGCGACCAATGAGTGTAATCAGCAACAACCAGCAGAGAAAAACAATAGATTGAGGAAAGCTTCACATCATTGTAACAGGTGGATCGTGTGACCAGCAGAGAATTGGCACGCACGCAGAATCAGATGATGCTCCAAACAAAATTCCTTACCTTCCGTCTACATTTGTGTTGTAGCCAACAGTGACTTCACAGCCTGGGAAGACTTTCGCTGCCAGCACAGGGGAGATGCAGCAGAGGCCAATGGGTTTCTTTGCGCTATGGAAAGCCTCAAGGGTGGACTTCACAAGGTTGTTGACAGTGCAGTTCTTTCCTTCCACCGCCCAGGAACACAAGTTCTTCGCTACGCCAAAGCCCCCTTTGAAGGGAGGGGGGAAAGATAAGAGCTTAGTCTTTCACGTCGAGAAGAAACTTCCCATTTTTGCCTCTTCCAACACAGGAGCGTCGCTGGTTGTCACTCAATGAGGCGACGCTTATTTGATATTGGCACAAAATTGGTTCGGCCCTGTGGATCACTCTTCCGGTAGAGATTGAGCAGGCATTTCCTATGGTGAACATTTTGCTGCCAGGCGTATGCAGATGCTGAAAATAACCCACCTCCTGTAATAGTTGGTGGTCTATTTTCAAAAAAATGTTTTATGTGGCCTTTATCGTGTGCGTTAGAATTGTGCAAAACACTTTCATTTTTAAAATTTATTTATAAAATAAATAAATGTGGAATGTAGGAATTATTGGTTGGTTTTTGTTGTGTATAATAATTTAATAAACTAAATAAATAAAATGCACTATGCCTTGCGGGAGGGAGTATTGTTGCAGTGAGACACAGTGTTAGAATCTAGTTACGAGTCCCCAGCCCACAGTCCCAGCACACTAAACTGGTGCAAATAATTTTTACAGTTCACAAATACTTGAGTGTTAATTCATTTGCAGCACAATCCTAACCATGTCCTTTCAAATGCCGTGGAATTGAATGGAACTTACTTCCAGGCAAATAGGATTGCAGGTTTGATTAGTATATATATATATATATATATATATATATATATATATATATATGCTCACCTGGAAAAATAATTGCATCAAATTCACCGACTTTCAGCTCAGCCAAATCCTGGATGCTCCCTCTCGCAAGCCTAGCACTTTCAACTAAAACGTTTCTCTTTTCTTCACTTGGACTACCCTGCAAATGATCAACAACGTGCATCTGCTCAATATTTGGTGCGAATATCTTTACCTGAAAAAGAAAAAGGGAACACAAATACATATGTGTTACAAAGTAGCACCTCTGCTAGTTGCAAGAGTCAACATTAACAATGGGTTGTTGTTGTTTTTTGCCAATTTTAAGCAAGATAATTTTGCAAGTATCAACATTTCAAGAGGTTTCTGAAAATTCCAAAATGACAAAGCTTATGGATTTCAGCATCAACTGGTATTTTAGGTAGCAAGATCACAGACAAGATCTTTAAAACAGGGCTAAATGTTGCCTTTAAGATAGATAGATAGATAGAAAGATAAGATAAGATATTTAAAAAGACTGATCTCATTATCTACCCCAATTCAAACAAGAATATAGTGTTTTCATTTTAAGTTGTAAAATAAACTGTACTAAACGTTTGCAGAATGTGCTTTCCAGTGATATAGTCACAGACAATATTTTGTCAATGTTTAGTAAAATAACTCGCAGTGTATTTTCAATTTAATGGCATTCAGTATGGTGCTGAACCTATTTACTCAGGCACAAGTCCCATTGAGTTCAATGAGACATACAGCCTAGTGAGCTTAGAACTGGAGCCTTGTTTCACTTTCAAGACTGCAATCCTATGCACTCTTTGGCAGAATCCTAAACTCTGCTGAACACACAGAGGCTTGTTTACCAGCCAGCAGGCAAAACACTGAAGGCATTGCAGAAAGGAAAAGGAAACAGGCAAGAAGAGGCATTTTCCATGGAAAAACCTTCTGTGGGTGGGAGCAAGGCCTTTTTTTCCAGCTAGAACTCACCAGAGCTCAGTTCCAACACCTCTCAGGCGGGGCTCCTTTCATGGTGAGTTCTGGCACCTCTTTTTCTAGAAAAAATATCACTGCATAATACAGGTCCTTGATGGCAGAAAGGGAGGAGGAATTAAAGAACTTTTTAATGAGGGTGAAAGAGGAGAGCACAAAATATGGTCTGAAGCTCAACATCAAAAAAACTAAGATCATGGCCACTGGTCCCATCACCTCCTGGCAAATAGAAGGGGAAGAAATGGAGGCAGTGAGAGATTTTACTTTCTTGGGCTCCATGATCACTACAGATGGTGACAGCAGTCACGAAATTAGAAGACGCCTGCTTCTTGGGAGGAAAGCAATGACAAACCTAGACAGCATCTTAAAAAGCAGAGACATCACCTTGCCGACAAAAGTCCATATAGTTTTCCCAGTAGTGATGTATGGAAGTGAGAGCTGGTAAAGAAGACTGATCGCTGAAGAATGGATGTTTTTGAATTATGGTGCTGGAGGCAATTATGGACTGCAAGAAGATCAAACCTATCCACTCTGAAGGAAATCAGTCCTGAGTGCTCACTGGAAGGAAAGATCCTGAAGCTGAGGCTCCAATACTTTGGCCACCTTATGAGAAGAGAAGACTCCCTGGAAAAGACCCTGATGTTGGGAAAGATGGAGGGCACAAGGAGAAGGGGACAACAGAGGACGAGATGGTTGGACAGTGTTCTCGAAGCTACTATCATGAGTTTGACCAAATTGCAGGAGGCAGTGGAAGACAGGAATGTGCATTGAAGAGGGCTAGGGTAGAGTGAGGTGGAGCAGACAAATGCTAGCCACTGTAGCAAAAGCCACACAAACTTTTAACAATAACCCGAGACCTCAAACTTAACTCCCATGACAACACAGTGAAATCGTATTACAGAAATCGTGGGCAGGATTCCTGCATTGCAGCGGGTTGGAGTAGATGACCATGGGGGGGGGGTTCCCTTCTGATACAGAAAAATAGGGGTCCCCTCAGTCCATGACCGGTCAGAGATGAATGAATGGGGGCACGACGCAGGGAAAGCAAGGCAGATCTTTATTTTTCTGTTGCAACGGAGTTCCCTCCCTTCCTAGCAAGGAGGCAAGAGAGACCCAGAACCAAAAAGAAACATCTCTTTTAAGGGTTTGCATTTTGGCACGCAGAAGGAGGACACCTCCTCTACAGGTAGGTAGCCGTGTTGGTCTGCCACAGTCAAAACAAAATATAAAATCAAAAAAATCAAAAAAATCCTTCCAGTAGCACCTTAGAGACCAACTAAGTTTGTTCTTGGTATGAGCTTTCGTGCACACGAAAGCTCATACCAAGAACAAACTTAGTTGGTCTCTAGGATGCTACTGGAAGGATCCCCTCTACAAACTGTCAAAAATTGCATCACACCTAAGGTGGGGTTACTGTGGCTCGGGGAGGCCAAGGTGTGATATTCCTGAGGATTTAGCAAGTTTTGCATAGTTCCAGACACAGTTCATGCAAAACATTAGCATTAATCAGGATGTCCCTCGGACATCCCTAAATGCAGAGCCTCTGGGCAAACAATTGCAATTATTACAAAGAAGGTTCATAGATATAGGAGGAATTAAGGAGGCAGAGGAAATATTTAGAGTCTTTAGGGAGAGCCAAGATGGCTTTTGGATTGCTCGCTTGTACTGTTTTAGACATGTGGTTTATATACAGGTACTTATGCATGCGCGTTTACCTTGTGCAATTATCAACATTTATCCTATATTTGAGACCTTAGAGGTCCTATAACACTTCCAACTCTACAATTCTATGATTCTATCCTGAGGAAATCGCAAGAGACCCTTGCACGCAGTTTGTTAGTTTGCTTGCTTGCGCGCACTAAGTTTAAGCCGTGGGTAGGTGGGATGGGCGGGTTTTGCACGGCAGGACCCGAGGGGAGGAGGAATCCAATTATTGTAGAGTGACGGAAGGGACCTCAGGGGTCACCTGCAAGGGATATCCTCCTTTTGCACCTTTAGAGGGTCGCTAGCCTCACCTCCGCTCCAGCCCGGCTCAGGTGCACCAGGACGGCGGACGCCTCGTGGATCTCGCTGCCGTCGAAGACGCCGCAGCCAGCCAAGACCACGGCCACCCGCTTCCCCATCCTCGCCTGCGGGTCCCCCGCGTCCACGGAGGAAGAGGCCGCAGGAAGGAAGGATCTTTTGCCGGATCCCACCCGCCCCCTGCTGGTCCGGAAGAAGAGCCGTCGGGGCGGCGCTTTCTGTGACCCTTGGAGACGGGAGAACAGGAAAGACTTTGTGTCCGTCAGGAAACGGCGTCGCGCCTGGGTTGCAAACACGTCTGTTCCCCTTTCGTTTCTGGGCACAATGCGCGGTGCGCGCTGATTTTGCAGCATAAGCACACTACACACATGCGGTTTGATCCGGCGTGCACGTCCAAAAAAAAAAAAAATACTTATCACGTGTGAAACAGCTTTTGCTGCGTTTCCAATATGATGTTGTTTACTTTTTCCCTTTGTAAGAGTTATCTATGCTGATTGCAACACCTCTCTGAAATCGGCCTAAGGGCAGCTGCGAAAAGCGTGGGGATTTTAAAAGCCTAAACTGCAACCCCGGATCCGACGCTTTGCGCAAGGCGACCCACTCGCTCTCCGGCCACTGCACCCAAAAAAAACAAAACACTACAGCAGAGATATGGAATCATAAAACTAGAGTTGGAAGGCACCCAAGGGTCATCTAGTCCAAACCCCTGCAATGCAGGAATCTCAGCTAAAGCATCCGTGACAGGTGACCCTCCGTATAAAGGCTTCCTTCTCCACGTGCAAACAAAAACGACCCAGTGGGGCTGAGAGAGTCGGCAGCTCTGATTCCCCCATCGCGATCGCGGGACTAGAGCCCAGAGGCAGAGGGGTGTCGGGAAACAACAACAGAAGCTCCTGCCAAAAGCGTCTCGGAAGTTTCCGCACTGAGCATGTGCCTGACTCCCCGGCATGTGATGGGTTGAACTATGCTCAGCTGACTGCTGGGCGTGCGAGAAAAACACGGAAGCGGAGCTCGCCTGCCCTGCGCCGCTTGCTTTCTGCTTGTGGGGTGCTGCATCATGGCTGCAGGCGGGGAGCCACCGCCTCTCTGGCTGCTACTGTTGCTGCTCCTGCAGTTGGAGACGCCCTGCAGCTCGGCATGCGGCTCTCCGGGGCAGCAGGGGTGGCCTGTGCCTTACAGGTGAGAGGACGGCATATAGGGAGGGGAGAGGGTCGTCGGGCAGGATTCAACAAGTCTACTATCTCCCCCCCCCCCCCGGTCGCCTAATATTACAGGTGCGGTGATTGCTCACTTCCATGGGATGGCAAGAGAGGTCTGGGCTCCCCGTCCAAAAATTAGGATTTGCAAACATGCAAAGTGGAACAAAGGGGTTGCATGCAATCCTGTCGTTCTGCCTGCTTTCAGGAGAACTTTCCCCTCCTTTCCCCTGAAGCCCCCTACCCACATCCCTCCCCCCCCCAAAAAAAAAATCTGGGGGACCCTCTAAGCATATTTAGGGGGTGCCGGGGAGGAAAAGAAGAAGTCCCGTTGTGTCAGTGGAGCTTCAAGATGTTCAGAGTGGGATCATAGAATTGTAGAGCTGGAAGGGACCCGAGGGTCATCTAGCCCGACCCCCTGCAATGCAGGAATCCTGCCTACAGGCATCCTTGGGTGGACTCGAACCACCAGCCTTATGGTTAACAGCCAGGTCCGAGCAATGCAGGGTTTCAAATGGGACGCTTTTTCAACATAGACGGCTCGTGTGCATGCAGTGGTGACTTGTCAAGGGCTGAGCAGTCTCAAAATGGGGAGGTTAAGTATAATTATGGAAGGTGGCTTTGCGAGAGAGATGTGCAAGCAAGAGAACTTTTGGGTTTAAATGAAAAATAAAAAAAACCACATTTATTTTAATGCAGGCGTTTTGATTACCGCCCTAAAACAGATGCCTACTGTCAGGCTCGTTACACTTTCTGCCCAACTGGCTCTCCCATTCCGGTGATGAGAGATGACGATGTCCTGGAGGTATTTCGGTTACAGGCGCCTGTCTGGGAATTCAAATATGGAGCTCTCCTTGGTCATATGGTAAGGTGACATGTGTCTCCTCCTCCTCCTCCTCCTCCTCCTCCTCCTCTGTTTTGTCAGCCTTTTGCTAGCATCCCAATTAACATAGGTTTCAAAAAGTGCAATACAGAACTGACATTGTTAATTTGATTAACTATAGACCTTGTAAATATATTCAGAAAACATTGTGGTTTTTTTGTTATTTAATTATGTACTTTTATTAAAGATTTCTTGATTTACAAAACTATGTGCAATGTCTCTCTCGTATTTTTTCCATGTGTCATTTTCATAGCTGTCAACTTCCCCCCCCCCCTTTTAAGGGAAATTCCCTTATTCTGAATAGGATTCCTCACAAGAAAAGGGAAAAGTTGACAGCTATGCATTTTTACAAATCAGTTTCATTTGTTGAGACATTAGGAAGAAAAGGGGGAAAGAGGTGGAGGGGGAAGGGGGGAAGATGGGTGGGGGTGGGGTCGGGTGACCAGGTTTCTATTTTACTTAATATAATGGGGTTTGATGTCAGCGTGGCTTGTGCAGGTTCTCTGTTGTTTGCTTGTGTTCCTTTGGTGGTGAGAGAGGTTGGGGTTGGCCTAGGGCAGGGGTCAGCAACCTTCGGCTCTCCAGATGTTTCGGACTACAATTCCCATCATCCCTGACCACTGGTCCTGTTAGCTAGGGATCATGGGAGTTGTAGGCCAAAACATCTGGAGAGCCGAAGGTTGCCTATGCCTGGCCTAGGGTGTGGTTGTTCATTTGTGGTTGGCTGTGGTGGTCTTTGTTTTCATGTGTGAGTGGGGTGGGTGGTTGTTTTGGATCAGGTTAGCCATATTGATTTGTATGCTGTTGGTGGATTTTTGACATTATCTTGTTGGGCTGTGTATGTGATAAAGGGGGGCCATACCGGGGTGAAGGCGTCTTCTTCTATTTGTCCCCGTGTCAGTTTCAGCTTATTGGTTAATTTTTCTAGTAAGGCTGTTTCCCATACTATTTGGTACCATTGGTTCAGGAAACATTGTTTACCACTTTTCTGGCAACAGGAGAGTGTTAGAAAATGTTCTGAGAATTTTTATGTAACAGCTTTTTATGGCACTTTCAGGGTGATTTTTATTTTTTGTTTTATTATTATTCCTGGCTAGTGCCAGTCACTGGCATGTTACGGTGATTCACTCCCCCTCCTTCCAGATATTCAATGTGCAAAAAAAGTTTCTCTGTTCCTGCAGAGAAATCACGGGACGTCCACTTCCTGGAACTGTACCATTTCCTCAGAATGGTTTGTTATTTTATAACATTCATAGTGTTGCCTTTCCTGCCATGCAAGGCATGTTACAAAAAACAGCAATACAACAGCATAAATTGCCAGTTAGCCTTACGAGCTGTGCAAAGTATGGCATACTGATTCTCATAGTTGGCTTTGTTTTGGAGTCTGAAATTTCTAGATTGTGGCAGTTCTGTGCACACTTACCTAGGTGCAAAGCCCATTGAAAATTAAGCATGATTAACTTCTGAGTATGCATTCAGTGGGTCAGGCTCTTACCGTCCAATCCTCTGTGTGTTTACTTAGACTCACGTCTCAATTGTATTTAGTGGGGCTTAAAATAAATACCCCATGGGTGGCGCTGTGGCTTAAACCACTGAGCCTAGGGCTTGCCAATCAGAAGGTTGGCGGTTCAAATCCCCGCAACAGGGTGAGCTCCCGTTGCTCAGTCCCTGCTCCTGCCAACCTAGCAGTTCGAAAGCACGTCAAAGTGCAAGTAGATAAATAGGTACCGCTCCAGTGGAAAGGTAAACGGCGTTTCCATGCGCTGCTCTGGTTTGCCAGAAGCGGCTTAGTCATGTGCAGGGATTTATGTTATGCAAAATGAACCATGGAAAGAGAAGGAAGGGAAGTCACTGATATTGGTATTTGAAGAAGTGTGCATGCACACGAAAGCTCATACCAAGAACAAACTTAGTTGGTCTCTAAGGTGCTACTGGAAGGATTTTTTTTATTTTTTATTTTGTTTTGACTATGGCAGACCAACACGGCTACCTACCTGTAACTGATATTTTAAGGTTGTTTAAATGAATATTTTAAAATGTAAAACAGAAAATTTAATAAAAATTATAGGAAAAGAGAGAGATTTCAGTTGCCAACCCGGCATCCAGAGATCTCCATGTGGTTGCAATATGACCCATACCAGTCGCAAAATGTGCCTAGCTAATTTCTAGCACTGCCTTGGAGCAAAAAGGGGGAACCTGTGGCTTTTCTGATGTTTCTGGACTGCAGCTTCCATTGTCTCTGACCATTGCTGGGTGGTGCTGAAGAGATCTCTGGTCCAACAGCACTGGCTCCCGACCCTTGAGTTAAAGTCCTCAAAGAGAGAAGAAATGTGGAATGATGAACGGAGGCATGCCTTCACTTGTGTTGGTTATTCCTTTCTTTCAGAAGATCATGCACGATGCTGTCGGTTTCAAGAGCTCCTTATCTGGGAAGAACTACACAATGGAGTGGTATGAGCTCTTCCAGCTGGGGAACTGCACATTTCCTCATCTCCGGCCCAATTTGCTTGCCCCTTTTTGGTGCAATCAGGGGGCCGCCTGCTTTTATGAAGGAATAGATGATGCCCATTGGAAGGAGAACGGGACCTTGGTTCTGGTGACCACCATCTCAGGTAAAACATGCAAACATTGTCATGGGGCTTGTTGACGTGGTAGGGATTCAGAAGTTGTTGGTGCATAATGATTATTCTGGGCTTGGTTCAGGCCCATTCAGGAGGGTGTTACTGTATATCCGTACATCTGTGCAAATTGCCTGCAATCCTAACCCCCCTTTTCTGGGAACAATCCTTGCTGAAATTAATCAGACTTTCATTTGAGTAGATGTGGTTAGAGCCGTTCCTCTGTTTTCTGTGGAACTTGGAAGATCTCCAAAGGTCTCCAGATTTGAACATCATGTGCTTACACCAGGCATTCTGGTGAGCCAGGCCAGTGTGGTGTAGTGGTTAAGAGTGGTGGACTCCTAATCTGGTGAACTGGGTTTGATTCCCCGCTCCTCCACATGCAGCTGCTGGGTGACCTTGGGCTAGTCACACTTCTCTGAAGTCTCTCAGCCCCACTCACCTCCCAGTGTTTGTTGTGGGGGAGGAAGGGAAAGGAGAATGTTAGCCGCTTTGAGACTCCTTCGGGTAGTGATAAAGCGGGATATTGAATCCAAACTCTTCTTCTGAAATAAATTTCAAAAAGTGACTGCTATGATTGCATAAGAGCATCAGCCCAGCCTGTCAGGGAACACTGAGAGCCAGTGGGGTGTAGTGGTTAGTGTGCCGAACTCTGGGAGACACGGGTTCAAGCCCATGCTCTGCCATAAAGCTGACTGAGAGCCCTTGGGTGTCTCTCAGCTTAACCTATACCTCACAGGGTTGTTGTGGGGATTAAATGAGGAGGGAACCATGTACGCTACACTGAGCTGCTTGAAGAAAAAGGTGGGAAAGGCTGCAGAATTAAGCAGGTCATTTTAAAGCACAGATATTCAGCTGTGCAGATATGATTCTCCTACCGGTAGTGTGATAATTGTGTTTTCTTCTTCTTGCCCAGGATCTATGTTTAATCAAATGGCAAAATGGGTGAAATACGACAATGAAACTGGCATTTACTACGAGACGTGGATGGTCAAAGAGAGCCCGGAGGAGCAGGCCAGAGTGTGGTTTGAGCCTTACGAATGCTCCAAGTTTGTACAGAGGACATACCAAAAGCTGGCTGAGCTGGGGGCCATTTTTAAGAAGATACAAACAAATTACACCACTATTACTCTCTTCAGTGGAGAGCCCACCTGCTTTGGAAATGAAACGGCTATATTTGGGCCACACGGAAACAAAACACTAGCTCTGGCCATTAGAGACTTCTATTCTCCTTTCAAACCTTATCAGTCCGTCAAAGAGTTCTTTCTAAACCTTTTGAGGATATTTGATGAAGTGGTTGTGGACCATCAATTTTACCTCTTCTATAACTTGGAATATTGGTTTCTGCCAATGAAATATCCTTTCATGAAAATAGCCTATGAAGAAATTCCCTTGCCTCATTCAAACAGCACCAAGTTGGGCGTGTAGTTTTTCTTAATGACTTTTTTTTGTGTGTGTGTGTGGGGGGGGTTATAAAGACAAAAAAAGCAAAATAAAACCCCCAAACCCATTTTATGCTGAGTTGCTTCAGACTTAATTCAGGCTGACAAAGATGCCTGAAACTACTGGGAGATACCTGGATTTTTACTAACGCTTAAAAGGTTATCTGCACAGGAAAATGAATGCATCTGACCTGATCTATTTTACCTTTAATTGTGTGAGGGAATGAGATTCTTTCCCAAGCCTTCAATTTTCCTTTGACTTCCAGAGACACTTGATGTATGCACTGGAACCAATGTGGGTGAATAGGGGTGGTAAATAATTATTCTAAAGTTCTCATTATGTGCCCTGTACCTGATTTGAATGGTTGCATTTAAACGTGGGAGCAGCCCTCCTGAGTGATTCCCCACCACCACCACCTACTGTTTTCATTTTATTACCCTCACTGTAGCACTCTGTAGAGCAGGCATCCCCAACCTTCAGCCCTCCAGATGTTTTGAACTACAATTCCCATCATCCCTGACCACTGTTCCTGTTAGCTAGGGATCATGGGAGTTGTAGGCCAAAACATCTGGAGGGCCACAGGTTGGGGGTGCCTGCTGTAGAGCTGTAGGAGTGGATAGCAGATTCAAATAATGCTGGCACACAGAAGTATGTGGGGGGAAATGGTTCTCAAGGACGCTTACAAAGCCATTAGCATTGGACAATCACATAGAATAGAAAATAGGAATGTGGCTGCACATAAATTCCTAACCTTGCAGTCAACCTTAAGACAATTACAGTACGGGGATCTGCTTGAGCACTTTTAAGTAGTTGCTACTTACTGCAGGTGTGCTAAATTTATAGGTTGCTGCAATTCTAAAGGATGTTTTTCCCGGATGACAGCCAGCTGATCTGTGCTGTTACTTGAACTACAAAGTTTTTCAAAATAGGCTCAATGAGTTGGCAGTGTTCATTTGTGTGTTGCAAAACTTCTAATCACAATGAAATTACGTGCCTTGCCTTTAAAAATATTTCTTGCTTCGGAATGAAAATTTCATGTCCTTTGTTCATCCATAACCCCTACAGTTTGGATTAAAGTTTTTAATGCTAAAGGAAATCCAAATAACTACTGACCCATAGGTCTTATATCTATAACTGGCACCGTTTGTGCCAGTGTTTTACATCTTAAATGGAAACTTGAGTTAGTGAGCACAATATCCTTGGGGAAGAGCAAATCGGGTCTGGCTGTTTATATTGGCCTAATAATAATAATAATAATAATAATATTTTATTTGTACCCCGCCCATCTGGCTGGGTCTGCCCAGCCACTCTGAGCGGCTTCCATCAAATATTAAAATACATTTAAAATATCACAGTTTAAAAACTTCCCTAAACAGGGCTGCCTTCAGGTATTTTCTGAATGTCAGGTAGTTGTTTATTCCCTTGACCTGTGATGGGAGGGCATTCCACAGGGCGGGCACCACTACCGAGAAGGCCCTCTGTTATAGCACTGTTTAGTATTGGCTCATCTAGCAGATAAATATATATCAAAATGAGCTAAGCTTTTATTTACTTAAGACCATTTTTGACTATACATTTCATGATCACCTATATAGTAAATGGGAATAATACCTTGATAATTGTTTTTGATCCATGAACTGTATTGAACTGTATCAAAATGCATCTGCTCAGATGCACTGCACTAATTAAGAGTACTTTCCGAGAGGGTATTCTCTCATGGAGTTAAGGAAGAATGTGTCCTTGCTTACACTTTAAATTTTGAAGATATCTCCTCCCCCTTTTCTAAGATCTGTTCCATGAAGGTATTTATTGTCCTATTGTGATGCCATTCTAGTTTCACAGATGTGGTTGCGCCTTAAGGATTTACTGCTTATTATAAAAATAGTAATTGTTAATCGTCATTCAAAATCCAAAGTTATGGTTTGGCACTCTAAGGTTAGATGTATCATACCTGTTCAAAACAAAACAGGATCTTTGCTGTTCCTAAGAGAGAAAAGCTTTCACTAGCAAGAGTTGAGCCAGAAGTTTTATTCTTGTGAAATATGTTTACTAAGGGTAAACAATGTCATTATTTTTATCTTTGTTAGCTAGACTACACAGACAGAATTCAGTTTTATTAGAATTGCCCTTGCTCTAGTTTGTGTAAACACTAAAGAAATAGGAGCTAAAATGCTTGTGTGCAAGGTTTCACATACAAGTGCCACTGTGGCCCCTTGAGAAATTAATTTTTTACCAGTGCTTTTTCTGTGCAGCAAACAATGTGGCAAATCAGCCTCTGCAGGAAGGTGGATCATAGGAAATTTCTGTTCTATAAATTAGTTTCCAACTTTATAGAACAGAACGGGAAATCACATGGAGGAACACTCATTCATATCACAGAAACATGACTATGCAGTGATTTGCCTCCCCTGCCTGTGAGAATCTATGGGTCATTGCCAAGAGAAAGATGAGACATGAGACCGAGCAATGCAGAAGAGCTGAAGGCCGCTATTGAAGCACCCTGGTCTTCCATAACACCTCAGCAGTGCCACAGGCCGATAGCATCCATGCCACGCCACATTGAGGCAGTAATTGATGCAAAAGGGGCCCAAACCAAGTACTGAGTACATATGCATGCTTCTACTTTTCAGAGGTCCAATATTGTTCTATTTGCAATCCTTGTTTTGTTGATTTCGTTTAATATTCTAATTTTCTGAGATTGTGAATTTGGGGTTTTCATCAGCTTTATGCCATAATCATCACAATTATAACGAATAAAGGCTTGACATCTCTTGCTTTGCATGTCATGAGTCTATCTCATGTTAGTTTCACCTTTTAAGTTGAATTCCTGAAATAAATGTACTTTTCCACGATATTCTAATTTTTTGAGTATCACCTGTATACTTATCTTACAGTTCACTCTCATCTATTCATCTGGTATATTTGGCAGTAATTACATTTTCTAATTACAAGAGGATCCTACACTCAAAATATAAAATCCATACTTTTTTTTTCATTTGATGGAAACTAATAGAAAGTGCATGCAAAGTTTTCTCACTTACTCTGTATCCCATCATGGTCTTTGATGGGACTTTTGAGAAGTAATACTTCTGAAAATATCAGAATCTGTCCAGGTAAACATGTACAAAAACAGGTGCCAAAATGTATTTCTGATTCAATACATTGTTACTGTTTTTTAAAATGTTAATGCTTTTAATTAAAAGTATCTCTTTCTTCACATACCATGGAATAGGTCTTTAGTCAAACTTTAAAACGTATCCTTAAACCTTCACTAAGTCTGCCTCCCACACCTTCAGGTTCCCTTTAAAAGCTTGTTTAGACTGTTCTCTGGCGTAGTGTTTCCTTGGCCTAATTTGTATAGGCCTTCAAACCTAGTCTTCGTTACTCCGGAGATGTTTCTCTTACTAAATACTACTGGAAGAGATTGCTCAAAGATATATTACAAAAATATTTTTGATGTAGATACAAGCTTGCCTTTACACATTGCACAAATGTTTCCTTGGCAAAATGTGCTAATGCTGAAGAATATGGAAGCGGCGCCATTATGAAGAACAGGGCTAATGCAATTTTATACTTAAAAAACACCCAAACCAGTATACCTGAATGAGTGTCTCTACCCCCATCGTTCTGCCCAGACACTGAGGTCCAGCTCTGAAGGCCTTCTGGCGGTTCCCTCACTGCAAGAAGCAAAGCTACAGGGAACCAGGCAGAGGGCCTTCTCAGTAGTGGCGCCCGCCCTGTGGATGTCAGATGTCAAAGAGATTAACAACTACCTGACATTTAGAAGACATCTGAAGGCAGCCCTGTTTAGGGAAGTTTTTAATGCGACATTTTAATGTATTTTTAATCTCTGTTGGAAGCCGCCCAGAGTGGCTGGGGAAACCCAGCCAGATGGGTGGAATACAAATAAATTATCATCATCATCATCATCATCATATACCTTCTAGATCTCAAAATATTTTTGAAATGCAGGAGAGCATTACAGCCAGTTTGCCATGTAGAATGGGGGGGGGGGGATGACGACTGCTGTTTGTGGGACAAGTTTAAAGACCCCTGGATTAAGTTGATCAGTTCTTTTGATCCTGACATCAGGAAGTTTCATAGCTCTCCTTAGACATGAGCGGTTTTCAGCACACACAAGGCGACTTTTCCTTTATAGCAACAACACCCTCAAAATCATCTGAACCATCTGAAAAGTCATTCTTTTGGTGTGAGAGGTGGCTGCTATGGAAGGAAAATAAAACTGCTCAAGTGCTTGTGACTCACTAGACCCTGGTCTTTATCAGTAACTGATCTCTTTTGTACCATCGGCTAGGAAAATGTAGCTGTTGTTCAGGCAGGATGGCAGCAACCACCCACACCTTACCTGTCCCTTGTCTTACTGGTAGCAGTGGAGTCCAGGGAATAATTACTTTCTTCTTTACACTAAAAACCATTTATTCCATTTAACTATTTTGTACAAACATCTGGCTTTGTTTATTATTGAGGAAATACGAACAGCATAATTCCTAAAAGTGAATGCTGTAGAACAGTTTTTTTGTGGGGGGACACACTGGACCAATCTTGAGTCATAATCAATAATCAATATACAGTATACTCCTCCTATAATACTTTAGCTTCCTGAGCTTTAGAACAGGTTTATGTACAGATTTTAACACCCTATAAACGTCAAATTTAGGTCTCAAAAGTGCAACAAATAAGCTTTTGAAAAACTCATTACTAGTAATTTTTACACACAATTTTTTTCTAAAGTGATTTAATAAGCATTTTCTATATACAATTCAACTATGTAGCTGTACTGCTGTGTCTTCACATGTCGTACCTTACATCCTATTGTATGTAACCTTAACCTGCAATTCCATGGGATAAATAGCTGAGTATAACACGGCCTAGGTAGCGTCAGTAACTCCACGAGTCTACAAGAAAAGTGATCTTCCACCCTTTACAAATTGTACTTCAGTCTGTAAGGTCAATTGCAGTTCCTAAAGTTAGTTTAAATATGGACATTTATCAGAGTAAAGTCTGAGCTACAGCATCTGAATATCAGTTAACTATATTCAGTTTCTACATACATTTAGGTAGACGCTGTCTCAAAAGGGGGAAAGAAAACTAAATGTTTTTTTTTAATGGACAAGTGTGTCAGAACACCTTCAGTCTCCCCTCTTAAATGTTCATTTTAGAAACCAACATTAAGTAGTACATGAGTTTTCTAGAACACATTAAAAACTACAAATTAGCTTATATGATTAAGCTGCAACATGGTATGCTCAAAATGTAAGGTGCATTTTCATGTGCCCTGCCTTCTTCAGAGACTACCATGTGGGCATCATGTCTGGAAACCAAACTCTACCAAGATGTTTTGACACTTCCCAATGAATCTGCTCCAAGCTATACTTCTGGTCAGGAATCAAGACTTCCTCCATTATAGACAACTGAGACAGGCGACCACCACACATCTTAACAAACTCCACAAAGGCACTGCAGGAGACTTCACACTCCCCAAGGCCAATAGCTGACAGATTCTTACAGCGCTCTGCAATGCAAATCAACTCTTCATCCAGTGGCCGTAATCCATTGGCACACACCACCAGTTCAACCAAGCGAGGACACGTCATCCCAACCCGGCCAAGCACTTCTTTGCTTACTGATCTCCCAAAATAAAGGTGAGTGACTGGTATTTCGTATCGGAAGAATAGATCAAACTCTTCTTCGTATAAGAAAAAATACATGACTAAGTTCACTTTGGGAGAATGTTTGATGAAAGCATCCCAACTGCTCTTCTCAATTGTGTGGAAGTGCGTCTGTCCAGGGTTTTCACTGACTACATCAATGCGCAAGTGTTCTAATCTGACGTGTTTTTCAGAAGACAAAGCAAGGAGGAGCTCATCGCTTAGCAGGTGGTAGTTCAATGCCAGCTCACGTAAACCATGACATTGATCAGCCACACACAGGATACCTTGAGAAGAAAATGTTAGAATGTGAATTCACTTCCAAAATGTCTCATCATCATCATCATCAGTAGTAGTATACTGCCCTTCATCTGAAAATCACAGGGCTGTACACAACATTTATACCATGACTCAGCATGACATGCAAATACAGATTTTTGAAACAGCTGTAATTGATTGGGACAATGGGACAACTGACTCCTAACACACAGTGGCCAAGTCTATACATGCGTATGTCAGTTTATTAAGCCAGGTTATACATGAGCCAAGTGGCCCCATCCCTCCATGGTACAATTCAACACTGCCTGGGGTCATTAACCAGCATCTATTATGTCACACCACCCTATCCTTACGTGCTTCTCAGAGGGCCACAATTCAGAACTTCCTGAACTAATCATAGTCTCCCAATACACCCAAGTGAGAAACTATGGAAAACACGATCAGAATAAACTGGGATCATAAATCACGTTTTGAAATTGCTGTAAGATCCGTTTGTTCTGACCCTGCTAACCGTAGTTTGACACTTAGAATATACTAGGAATCTATTATTAACCCAGAAACTGTTGGACAGCAGTGCACTGAAAATGAAAGAGGAACAGAGTAGTGTGAACATACGGGCACAAGGCTCATTCATATCTTGCCTTGGAGATGCATGTCTGAATTGAAGCAACACTAAAGCCAGAATGGTCATTTTACTTATTCAATAGGACAGTAGTATTTCCATTGGTTATGTGAGCTTCTGCTGCAAACCACTGAACACCAAAACAGTTTAAGATTCAGTTAAGGCAGCTTAAACCTACCAAAATAAACAATTAAAACCCCCCCACAAGTATTTCCTTTGTTATTTCTCCAGAGTCACCCACTGAGTTAACAATAATTACTTTACATAGTATATGTAAGTCAAACAATTATGATATAACTGAATGTACTAAGGAAAAATATGTGCTAATAATTCTGACATGGAGTGGACAGTAAAAAACTTATTTAAGATAATAACACTTAGAATATCTAAGAGTAGGCCCACCTGCTGGAGAAACATGAGGACAACTGTTCATCTTCAATAGTTTCAGAGTATCACTGTTGTTAGCCACTAGGACCTTAAGAGATGGATCATCTACTGGTGTATCATTTATCTTAAGTGAAGAAAGTGATTTGGAGTTTACAAACACCACAGTCAGTGCAGAAATAAAGTGTGACTGTAGAAAGGAGAAAAAATAAGAGAAATCAAAAAGGAAACTTTATACCCACAATAGAAAATGTATTTCACCCATGAAGAAAACCTGGACAATGACTCAAAATGTTGAGCAACCAACCTATTTTTCAGCTGCTCCTAAAACAGTACATAGAGATAGGCTAACTCAGTTTATGAATATTTATCACAAGTTCACAGTTTGCCACTCATCTGGAACAACCTAAGATTGCCTCCAGCAAGCACCAAAAAGGCACATTTTAACAATAAGTGTAACTTGTGGCTTGGAAGAAAGCCAAGACTGGTTGTCCCAGATTTACACTGAACTGCCTTTCTTTTGTCTACTGCAAATAATAGACAGGCTTTGCCTCAGTAAGTACAGAGTTCTGCCATAAATTTAACGCATCCAATTCCACTTGTGCCAGCAAACTCCAATCAGTGCAGTTGGGGAAATAGCCAAATTCGTGTCTGATGGCCCTGCTGAATGGCAGAGGTACTGGACTGAGCAGAGGTATCAGCCCAGTGGGTCAGTTGGCCCAGGTGGTCTCCATTTGCCTCCCCTTCACCCCATGGAGTGGTAAGCAAAATCTGGAGGGCGAGGTAATGGTTTCCACTGTGTGAGATCTACTTCTCTGCCTGGGTTTACCCTCTCCAAAGACTCAAAATGGTTATCTTCTGCTCACTGGGAACCCTGGTTCCTTTGTCAGCCTCTCTAAAGACGGCTTCCCAGATCTGTTCACCATGGCCAGCAGATTCTTGCCTCACCCTGGCAACAGCCACTCTTGCCTCACCCTGGCAACAGACACTCATGCTCCTTCCAGGAGTTCACCTCTTTGTTCCCCTTTTACTTGGATGGACCTCCAGCCAGTAGCTTTCCCCTCCCTCAGGCTACCTTCCTCCAGGAGGATTTGAGGCCTTGTCAAGCAGCAGTGCCTGCAGCAATGTCTGGTTTCAGGTGTTTCCTACCTAACTGTTTGATGGGGAGGGGAAGCTGCAGGACTTCCCTGCCTGAAAGCTCCATTCCCTGCCAGCACCTTCTCAAGTTCCTACTGATGAGTCCAAGACCTGTCAACTGGGGCCCTGGCTCTCTTAAGTAGGAAACACAGGGTGCAGCAAGGCCGTTCCTGGCAGCCTTTAACACAGAACAAAACTTGCAATTGCTCACTTTCATCCACGATGCAACAACCAACACAGTGACAGAAAGAAACAGGGCGTGGGCTGATGGAGCACGCTGCATGGTTTGAAAAGGTCTGAAATAGGATTGTCACAAAGGCAAAAAGCTTTTCACAGCACATACAGGAACTGACAAATTCATAATTTGTTGTTTGAACAGCTTCCCTTCTAACAACATAGTTTTTCAGTAGGATCAATACCTTTGGCAAATCCATGAAGCTTGGTCGAGCAGTGGAAATTAGTCCAAGTGTTTTTAAAGAGCAGTTCACAAGTTGTGATAAGATATCACAAGCTGCTTCAGCCGATTCCTTGCTGCTGTCCACCTTAAAAAGGAAACAAACACAAAATGGATGCAAATATCACTCCAAACACTGAAAAACTCTCTAAGCTGTTTTATAAAACATTCATACTCTACTTCTTCAAGGACTTACATACTTTTGCTCTTATTAACTTTGTTGCTGCTACAAAAGATCAGACGAGAAAAGTAACTCCATTTTAGGGCACACATATGTTAAATGTTAGGTAAAGGATTCCAGCTATTAGCTGTCTCTAATAATTATCAGTTATAGATACAAATAGTTACTAATTACTAATTAGCTGTCATTCTTAAGAAGGTACAAATGAGACATGCAACAAGAAAGATCATGTTCTACAGTTCCAACTCAGCCATTCTCTGCAAGAAGGGCACTCCACCCCAAACACCTGTCTTCCATTTTTCTTTTCAAACCATTTCCAATAAAACATGACATCATACTGAATAGTGAGCATGTTCACTCCTATCTGACATTCTATTTTTGTGAGGGAGCAATAACTTCCCCTTAGGTTTTAAAAAATACTTCTACAAACATTAAGAGTTCTCCCAAACAGGCTGGTATTTTCTTCTTGGTTTCTCAGTGTTTGTTTTGCTACAATCCCGGCAGCACTTGCTACTTGAAATTTTCTGTTGGGAGGAATAAATGGCAACCAGCCAACAAAAAACAAAAATTCTTACAGTTAATCTAACATGGGTTTATGACATAATCTTTATTCATAGGCCCTAAGAACTACACCGGAGACCTGCTGAGATGAATACTTTCAGGAATAATTATTATTTTACATATTTGGCATTTTGTAGAGGAGGGAAGTCTATTTGGAGGTACCATGAAACCAACGTTGTGTGAACCATCACAGTAGTATGGTTCATATGTAGCACCAAACCACAGTTTGGCATTAGGCTCATACATTGCAATTTCTTCTCTTTCCTCTCATTGTGCAATCCAAATGGCAAGATAGACTTGTGCTTGCTGTCCAAATCAAAATGGCAAAAACGGTTTGTTTTTATGGCTTGGAGGATAAACTGAAATCTTATTAATTTGCCAGTATTAAGTGTAATGAAAAACTATGTTAGCCAGGATATATCTAAGTGCAGGGAAAATGGAATGTGCAAACCCATGGCTCATGTAATGCCAAACCATGGTTTCAAGGTAAGTGTAAAATCATTCCCCATCTGCCTGCTGTGGGTAGCTGTTCTTTCAGCCTACTCATTATCAGTTGATCGTTTGCAGTCATGCTCAGGCATGCTTCACAGCACTATGATTAAGATTGTAAACCTCTTGAAGAATTCTTAGTTGAGAAATCATCTAGCTTCAAACAGGTGGACTAATCATTCAACATTTTTTCACAGCAGCAAAATGCCAACAGGTTATTTTATAATAATTTGTTTAACTATAAAATTACAAATGAAAGCTTTGGCTCATCATTAGAAAGAATAGCCATCTTAAAACGTTTTTCATTCCTCCTTACCGTATTGTACCCAAACCAAAGTAGCTTCCAAAAATAAGTGTGCCCTTAATTCATAGACAAAACTACTGCTTAAGTTGATTAATCTATTAATTAAAATGGTTAATTTGCTGCCTAATTATAACACATTTCTCCCAGGACTCATGAGAAATCTCCTTCGAAATGTCAGTGGCTACCTGATGTTGAACAGAGAAACATAAACAGTAAAAAAACAGGTCTGAATATGCTTTGTAATGCAGTTTTCTTAACATCATTACGGACAGTCAATAAACTTTTATCTGTTTTATAGGATATGAATTTTGTGTTACTGAAATACTGTTCAACAAAACATTCAACCTTTAGTGTGACATGAACAACCAGGATTGAGTTTCTGTGAGCCTCAGGTTCACATGCTCCTCCTCTCCTCTCCACCTATGTAGTTGGGAGAAGTTCAGAGGCTTTTGCTTAATTGCAGTTTGTTGTGTTGTTTGAACTAACAAAAAGGTGGTTCACATTAAATGCAGCTATAGTTACTGACATTGGCTTGATTAAACCACCCATAGAAACGAATGTGAACTCTTGCCTGGTGTCACACTGATGCACAACCATCCCAAGCCCATCCTTATTCAAATACCCTGATGAAGAATACTAATACATGGGCTCATATAACCACATCTCACATACAAGTGCATCTTTCTGAATGTGACTAGATCTCTTTTTTTTTTTTAACCCCTCTCAGGACACCATATCATTCTGAAGGAAAGCAAAACAAGGAAGACAAACATTATCATAACAGGATGCATTCCCTATAATGAACACAGCGATATTTTAGGGGGGGGGGACCTCCTGTCAGTTTAACTTAAATATAAGAAGATGCTATAAATCGTGAGAGAATTAACAGACTGCAGTCATTTTCAAAGCAAACTTGTAATACGAGTCTAGCAACATGGACAGCATGAAGGGAAGTTAGTCATGGACAAATTATTCTCAGGAGATTTTAGTCGTGCCCTGGGCTCACTCAGAAGGAAGGGCAGGATATAAATGGAATGAATGAATAAATAAATAAATAATCAATTCACACACACAAAAGCTTGTAATTATCTCTTACAGTTTCCTGGCATTCATGGGTTTTTCAGTCTAATTTGCATGAATTAAAATGAGTGTCTTGCATTTCTAATCCTTAACTTGGAACCTACCCTTTAATCTTTGACCACAATGGGACTTTCTTGTTTTAGCTTCTCCTTTGCAGATCCCTAAAAATCTGCCACTAAGAACTAAGAAACATCTTCAGAACAGAGCAGCACAGAAAGAAGTAAAAATTGCAGCCCTCGTGGAACAGCACCTTTTAAACCAAACCCATGTTCTTCATTTTACAATGGCAACTGCATTAGTGCTTTTCCTCAGTAGAACTGCCCTCTTTCCCCGCTAAGGGAGCAGAGTAAAGCAAGTTGGGGGTCGAGACTTAATGCCAGGTGAACCAGAACCATCTACAATCTATTGTTTGAGGGAAGACCGTAGGACATTTCTGTTGTGATGAGCGGCAGTGCACTAGGACTAGCGCCAGAGATGGAAGGAACAACTATCTCTGTGCTGAAACAGCAACATTAATTTTAAGTCCCTGCAACTTGAAATCTCTCTTTGGAGACTCTCTGAAGCAGGTGTTCAGGGGTGTTGAATAGAGAAAATTAAATTCCTACTGCGCCAGTGGAACCCTGCTGGTGCAGTATCAGTTATAACTCACAAGTTTTTCTTGTTAAACATTGGCACAGCATACATCAGGATTAGTTTTTACCATGCTTGAAATTAGCATTTTCAGGTAGACACTTCATAACTCACTGTAGAGCTATATACCACATTAACTGGATACTGTTAGCTTATTTGATTCAAATAATAACATAAATGCAGATGTAAAGCTAGAAATCCCCCTTCTGCGTTCACTTAGTTTGCCTTGCTCGCTACAAAGGTAAGCTCTAAAATTCAATCTCAGTTTCTATTTTAGGTACCAAATGACGAACATGCAGGTTCAGAATGAGGTTCCTTTTAGACCCTATCACTGCAGGAAATATTGCTACTTACAAAACATGCTTCAAAGATTTTCATTGTTATAGTAATGGTTTGTTTTCTCCTATTTTCCTAACTAATGCCAATTAACTGGCCAGACAGGTAGCTGGCTGGAAATGTTGCAGATATGTGCAGTTGGGGGAAAGCCAGCAATTTATGAAGTATTCAACTGTCTTTTTAAAAAAGTTATAAAACTGTTACCTTGAAGCTGACATATTGTAGATGATTGGAATGTCTTTTAATAATTTGCTTGATGAGTTCTGGATGAGTAGCCTTTAAGTAAGATGTAGCTGGTTGATTCAGTTCAAATTCAAAGTATCTCCATAATTCAGGCATGTGGAACACTTTGTTCCACACACGGCAGACTTGGGATGCGTGAGCTCGATCAAGAAGAGGCAAATACTGGAACACTTGCAGTAGAACATCTGGAATGAGGCTCCCCCAGTCAGGGCCCTGAAATACTCCAGCAGATTCTTCATCTGTAATTTTCACTTTTTTGCCATCTGCTGTATTCTCATCTGATAAATGATTGCTGGTCTTGCTGTTTTTTCTGCCTCGTTTCATTCTATCAAGGGAAACACATTTCAGAATATATTAGCTCTACAAGTTAAACAGCATTTTCAAAAGACAACAAGATCTCTCTTTACTAAAGCCTTCAAAATTAAGTAAGACCTGAAAGCAAAACATCCAGAGGTGTGGAATAATTTCTTTTTTTTCCATGTTAGGAACATTGATTTGGAATAGTTTTTTATAATGCCATCTTCTCAAACGAGACTCTCACAATGAAACTACAGCTTTTGAAAGGTACTATGACAGACAATATACAGACAGTACTGGTCTTTTTCCATATCACTTTAATCATACTTAATATAAAATGTTTTAAATGTGAACGTGCAGTACGTTAGTTCACGCTGCTGAAATAATGTGAGCTTCTGCTGCACTGCTGGGAATCATGTCATGATCTGGCAGAGCATTACGTCTGAATCTGAGCATGTGGATTGTTTTCCAAAAACAAACCATGAGTGGTACCCAAGAAGAAGTTTTTGTTCCCCCCCCTGCTTTATTGTTCATCATCACATCTGTACAACGTAAACATTCATTCATTATTATCCATAAATCAAAATTGTCAAACATCACTACAACAGCAGCTACAAACTCTCTAACAATAAATTTTCTTCATCAACCTGTGACTTACCATCCTTCCATATTTCTTCCATTTTAATAAACTTAACTACTTAATTATTGAAAAAGTATTAAAGCTCATGTACATTTTCCTTTAACATAATTATTCAGAGGCTACTCAAAGGCTACAACCGTGTTCAGGTCATGGCAACTGTTTTTTAAATGTTTCTTAAAAGGTTTGCAGCTTGAAATAAACTCTGGTTTAGACTTATCATTGATCTTTTCAGAAAGATTATCTAGCTCAGCGTATTCTACTAACTTCAATATCCATTTGGTTCTAGTTGGAATTATGTCACTCTTCCAATGTTTTGCTATTAAGTATTCTCGCCACGACAGTAGCGTATAAAAAAATAATACCTTGCATTTCTGGGGATATCAAAGCCTGTTATACCAAGTAGGAATGACTCTGGGTTTTTTTAAAGGTTTATATTTAACATTTTTTAAATTTCAAAGTAAATGTCATTCCAATAGGGTTTGATTTTTTTTACATACCCTGTTCTCCACATCTCCAGCATGTATTTGGGACATGTTTAAACATTTTATCAAGTTTGCAAGGAGTCAGATACCAACGGTATAACATCTTTTGGAAATTCTCCCTTAAAGTGTAGCATGCTGTGAATCTCCAGTTGACTTTCCAAAGGTTTTCCCATTGAGACATCTCTATATTGTGATCAAAGTCTTGGGGCCATTTGATCATGGCTGATTTAACCTCCTCCTCCTCCTTGTCTTGTTCAGATATAATGCTAAGCCAGCCATGGCTTGATTCCCAAAAGGAGTTGGGAGTGAAGCACCTGCAATTTTGGCAATGTGCAGTGTCACAGTATGTTCACATTTAAACAATAGTTTATCTTAACTATAATTTAAAGTGATGTGTGAATCCTATCATTTATTCTTACTTTATGTTGCTCTTGAAGCTTCTATAAAATCAGTAAAAGGCATAGGATCAGCTAAGGAGGCACATTTCTGTTGCAGGCTTCAGATATGGGATTTCAGAACGTATATGGGACTGACTATCTATGTTACATATCACACAGTGGAAGGTGAGGTGAAACAGAGTATTTTCATACTCAGGCCATTACACCATTTTTGCAGCTACCTGATGTAGCAGGAAGAGGTTTTACTATTCTTAACATAGCAACAGAACATTTTTCAGTTTATCATTATTGTGCTATTTCGAAAAATCATTGTCTAATTAAGCTGGCTGAAATATGTGTAAAGCAGTAATTCATAGAATGTTTGTTTATGGCAGCACCAGTATGTCACCCTAAGCAGTTATTTGGTGGCACCAAAAGTCTTAAGATCAGACTACAAAAATATCAAATGAAAAATTAATTTGGGTGTATAACTACATAGTTACAATACAATTGTACTGAGAATGACACTATTCAATCAACACTTTTAAAAGGGGTGGACTAGCCCTTAGTGTGCTTTGAATACACCTATCTCAGTTCTAGAAAACATGACTAGAATTTTGAGGTTGTTAATCATCTTTGACACTAAAAAGCTTTAAGAACTAGCCGACTTTTATTGAGTTTGCTGTGTTGTACTTATTATTCTGGAGGAGACTCTTGAGAGTCCCATGGGCTGCAAGAAGATTATCCATTCTGAAGGAAATCAGCCCTGAGTGCTCACTGGAAGGACAGATCCTGAAGCTGAGGCTCCAATACTTTGGCCACCTCATGAGAAGACTCCCTGGAAAAGACCCTGATGTTGGGAAAGATGGAGGGTACAAGGAGAAGGGGACGACAGAGGGCGAGATGGTTGGACAGTGTTCTCGAAGCTACCAACACGAGTCTGACCAAACTGCGAGAGGCAGTGGAAGACAGGAGTGCCTGGCGTGCTCTGGTCCATGGGGTCACGAAGAGTCGAACACGACTAAACAACAACAACAACTTATTATTCTACCCAACAAACTGTCTTGGGCAGCTACAAATAAATAATTCAAGGCAGTGCAGAGAACTACTGTCAAGAAAAAGGAAGAGAAACTCCACAGGGTGCAGACACCTAAAGAGATATCAAGGATTACTACCTGTATACAAATATTTCTAAAACTACAGCAGTCACCACGTTGAAACTTACTTCTAACAAAATCGAAAATTCTTTCTAGTAGCACCTTAGAGACCAACTGAGTTTGTTCCTGGTATGAGCTTACGTGTGCATGCACACTTCTTCAGATACACTGAAACAGAAGTCACCAGATCCTTAAATATAGTGGGGGAGTGGGGAGGGGTATTACTCAGAAGGGTGGTGGGAATGGGTGATAGGCTGATAAGTGTGGAAAACCTGTTGAGGACTCTAAACGGCTGCAATTAGTCTTGCAGGGAAAGGCAAGGGGTGAGATGGCTAAAGATGGCTTTGTTATGTATAATGAGATAAGAATCCAATGTCTTTGTTCAAACCAGGTTTCTCCATGGTTTTAAGTTTGGTGATTAGTTGCAATTCAGCCACTTCTCTTTCCAGTCTATTTCTGAAATTTCTTTGTATTAAGACAGCTACTTTGAGATCTTTTATAGAATGTCCTGGGAGATTGAAGTGTTCTCCTACTGGTTTCTCTGTCTTGTGATTCCTGATATCAGATTTATGTCCATTTATCCTTTGGCGTAGGGTTTGGCCTGTTTGTCCAATATAGAGAGCTGAAGGGCACTGTTGGCATTTGATTGCATACACAATGTTGGAAGATGAGCAATTAAATAGTCCTGAGATGGTGTGTTTGATGTTGTTGGGACCAGTAATGGTGTTATCCGGGTTTATGTGGCAGCAAAGTTGGCATCTGGGTTTATTGCAGGCACTGGTACCAGTGTCCATGTTGAGTCCTGTTTTTGTATTATTGTGGGTGAGGAGCTGTTTGAGATTGGGTGGCTGTTTGTATGCGATGAAGGGTCTTCCTCCCAGAGCTTGAGCTCATACCAGGAACAAACTCAGTTGGTCTCTAAGGTGCTACTAGAAAGAATTTTCGATTTTGTTTTGACTATGGCAGACCAACACGGCTACCCACCTGTAACTGAAACTTAGAAGTGTTTTTTATATATATCGTAACTTTACTGATACTGTGCATTGGCATTTAGGTGCTTCAACTTTCTTCTGGTCACTCTTCATTTCCTTTAAAAAGTTTAAACAAAAAAAAAAAATTCCTTCCAGTAGCACCTTAGAGACCAACTAAGTTTGTTCTTGGTATGAGAACATCTGAATATCTGAAGAAGTGTGCATGCACACGAAAGCTCATACCAAGAACAAACTTAGTTGGTTTCTAAGGTGCTACTGGAAGGATTTTTTTTTTTTTTACTATGGCAGACGAACACGGCTACCTACCTGTAACTTTAAAGTTTGTAATGGATAATGTGCACCATACAGTACATTTACAAATATGACGTTGCCTCTTAGCTGTGCAGCTGGCAGAGTAGGTATGTATCATAGGTGTAGCAAAGTATGTGTTGTGCTGGTGGAGGGAGGGGGAGAGAAAAGTTTGGCAGAAGTGTTTTTAAGGCCTTACAATACGCTTCAATGAGGCCCAGCATCTTAGTTTGGCAACATTAGTAGTAAAACACATCTCTGTGCAGAGCTGTTTAAAGGGTTTAAAAAAGAGAATACTTTGTTTACGGAACAGCTTTCCTTCTGAAAACCAGCCTAAAATTTTTATGTTACTGCAGGGCAATGTGGTTTTTGGTGCTTGTTTCCTTTTACATCTGGATATAATTTAACCCACAACTTACGGGTGCAGCTACTGGGTCTGAGCTGAAGGGGGGGAGTGACACAGACAGAAACAACTGGGATAGCTAAATTGGTAGAGCATATCCTTAATCTCAGGGTTGTGGGTTCAAGCCTCACATTGGGCAAAAAGAGTCCTGAACAGCAGGGCATTGGGCTAGATTTCCAACTGATTCTATGAATGACAGCAGGAGCTGGAGAGAGGCAAGCAAACCCCCTAGGGGTGGGAAGATGCGAATGATTTTTAGACTGGGGGCAGGGTTAAGGTTTGGTTTATTTGCTAATTAGTGGGTCAGAGTATTCCTTTCTCCATTATTTGAGAATTGTTAATGTTGTTTGCTACTAGTTATACTCCCCTCCCCTCCTCCACAAATGATATGCTGTAAATATTAATGTATTATATGATTCCAACCTCCTTTTCCCCTATGGTACCTGTATTATGTATGGCCAAAAAAAAACAACCTTGCTGTTGGTTGCTTGGAGACCTTTGGGTGAAAAGCACCTAGTAAGCTGTTTATTTGTTATTACTGCTATTATTATCAAAAACATTTTTTTTATTTTACGGTTTTGTCTTGAGGTTTGTTTGCTGGGGTTTTTTTTTTTTAATCAATCGACGTATAACTCCCTCCCATCAGATGTCACCTTTAAGAAAACACCTGAAGGGAAACTTTTCAATTCTTCATGTTTTCTTATGTTTTTTATTTATGTTGGAAGCTGCCCGGAGTAGCTGGTGCAAATAAATTATGATGATGATGTTCACTATTACTATCATCATCGTCGTCGTCACCTTAAACGGAATAAATAAATGGAATAAATAACACAAAACCCAGCGCATAGCGGCCACGTTTGCGTGGAATTGGAGGGGCGAAGGGGGCGTTTCTCTCCCTTCACGGCAGCGCAACTACCAGGGGCGCCCAGAAACCCCCACCCCGGCCCGGCCCTCCCATCCCACCCGGCCCGCCGGGGTCACCTGTCGGAGGCAGCTCCCGTCCTCCGCGTCGCTTATCCGGGGCCTCTCAGTCCTTCCTGCCGCCGCCGCCTCCTCCGCCGCCTCCTCCTCATCAGCGGCCCCGCCAGTCACAAGCGGGGGGCCTCGCCAAGAAGCCACCAGGCGGCCCGGCTCGCCCCGCTCTGGTAGGCAGCTGAGGGACAACAGCCAACCGCTGCCCGCCCGCCCGCCTTGTTTACTTCAAAATGGCGGCGCTCGTTTGACACTGAGACGGGGCTGGCCCTCGACCGCGCATGTGCTGAATGGGTGGGGTTTGCGCTTGCGGCCCCGCCCTCCTCTCCCACTACAGCGCTCGCTCGCTCTTTCCCTCTCTCTGTCGCCCAAACGCAGACGGCCGTAGAGGGAGGTTTCCTAGAACGTCCCCCGACGGCGCTTTCTAGACGTTCTCGGCGCTATCACGTCGCCGTCCGTTTCCGAAACGCGGGTCCCCGGCTGTGGTTGGACTACAACTCCCGTCATCCCTTAACGGCTGGTCCCGCTTGCATAGGCATGATGGGAGTTGTAGTCTAACCGCAGCTGGTTTGAGGAATAACTGGCGAGAGGGGAACGGCGAGAGGGAGCGAGAAAGGGGGCAGCTGCTTTATTATCATTATCATTACAAAGTGATAATCATGTGAAGGAGACTGCAATGTCCCTGTTAGTTTCCGTGAAAGAATTGTGGGGATTTTTAAAATTCTCATTTTGATAATCTGTGTGTGTGTGGGATATTAAGTTAAAAAAGAAAGAAATAGAACCAAGATCTACAGAGCCCTATCCCACTGGTAGCTGGTAACATTTTGGCTATGCAGTTCTTAACCTTGATGCTTCCACCACAAAATATGGCTTGCACGGTACTTTAAGAAAAGCGTGCCAGGACACATGTGCAGAGTGCTGTTACTTGTCTCCTCTTTTTCTTTTTCTTTTTAAATCAGTTATTCTCTGCAACATCAATGGAAGAGCTTTCACGTATGAGGGACCAAGTGTGATTCCCCCCCCCCCCACACGTTTGACTCCAGACCTAGAAATTAAGCCGTACAATTTTTGGATTCATGTATTGTTTACATCTATGCTAAACACGGCAAAAGCTTTTACAATGCAAGGAAAGCTTGCTTCCCACCCCCACAAAGAATCAATTTAACTATTCATTATCCAAACACTTTTTAAATTAAAAGAACAAAGTACAGTAGGCTATTCCAGCCAATAGACAAAAATAATGGTTATGTTTGAATGAGGCCACATCAGAGCACAGCAGAAGATATTTGAAATGCGTGGCTCAGTCCTGAAAATGTCTCTGCTCATGTGTGGAGTTCATCACACCAGACTGATCATGATCAGCCTCTGTTGTGTCTGAATTTGGAGAAAGTATCTTCCAGGTTTTGGAAGACAGGCTCAGAGACAGGCCAAATTTTCATTGTAGGAATCCACAGCTCACAAAAGAAGCTAGAAACAACAGTGACAGCACTTTCCTCCATTTGTGTGTGTTCCAAAATATATCCGCTGCTACGGAATGGGCTTTGTTGGAAGCAGATCCACACACCTTTCCTGGAAATACTCTGGGAATGCATGTGGCTCAGATCTACCTTACCTGCCTTGCTTCACTCGGCAAATGCTGCAGGTTTTAATGAGAATTGATTAATACAGAGTTTGATGCAATACACACCAGCCATAAGAACATAGGAAGTTGCCTTATACAGAATCAGACTATTGGTCCATCTAGCTCAATATTGTCTAAACTCACTGGCAGCATCTCTTCAGAATTTCACATAGGTGTCTCTCCCCAACCCAATGCCAGGAACTGAACCCGGGACCTTCAATCTATCACTGAGCCAGTTTTTAAAAAATGCAAACAAGCAAATAAAAATAGATTCACTGTTGCTTGCTTGTTCTTTCTTGCAAGTGCACAAAACAAATACTAAACACAAAAAGCACTCCTCAAAGTAGGAAACACTCCCTGCTGTTTCTCTGGCCTTCAGATAAAGAGCTGTGAGCATGCACAGAACCAATGTATAATCCCAATAGCCTAATACTACCACATGTGGCTGTTTTTGGTGCAGTCCTGATCGCTCCCATATCTGCCTCATAACAACAGATGGAGAGCCTTCCTACTAGGGCTGGCTTTCCAATAATTGGGTCAGCCACATAGTTCTGCTTAGACACATGGGAAGGACCTCTTTGTCTCAGCTATACTTTCTGGTTAGGATTGACTGAGTGGTGCAGGAAACTGATTGACAGAAATGCCCTGGTAAATTCCAGAAAGCAAAAAACGCGTGAGAGACAGGAAAGTGTGTGTGGTTTTGAGGAGCAATTTTTTAAAAAATGCTTGACTTTTTCAGCAGGTTATGTATGCTACAGTGGACCAGCCTCCACTGATGCTGTCCAATATCCAAATCTGGATTTTCCATCAGAAATAAACTGGGAAGAACCAGCCAGTTGCCAGGCTCCCAGAACAATAATTAGGGACAGCACTTTGTTCATTCCTAGCAAAGTTTATGGACACAGCAAAACAGCAATAATGTCTTTTTCCAGAATGTTCAACTTCCTATTGTTGATTTCAGGCACTCTGGAATAACATCCCATTAATTTGTACCTAGGATGCTTAATTTATACCCCAGCCACTCTGGGCGGCTTCCAACAAAAGATTAAAAATACATTAAAACGTCATGGGCGTCTGATGTGGTTTCCAGTGCCTGACATGCATCAGAGATTATCAGAGATGTGTAGACCATGAGGGTCACCTAGTTCAACCCCCTACAATACAAGAATCTGTTTGCCCCAAGTAGAGCTTGAAACTAGGACCCTGAGATTAAGAGTCTCATGCTCTACCCACTGAGCATTTTGAACACTGAGTGGGAAGATGGGTGGGGTGATGACTCCAGGAATACTCTTTATGAGTGAACTGATAAAAAAGGGGTTTTGGGTGGTGGTGGTGGGGTTGTGGGAGGGGGTAATTTACAATAATTACACAGCACCCGCTTAAGAGAGTACAATAGCAAGAATTTCATAACTCTGTTATTTTACAAACTTTGTACAGTTATCGACTGCATACACTTTGGTTCTAAAACAACTTCATTTCAGAAGAGGAACCCAAGTAACTCAGGACACAGCAGGGTGGGAGGCTTTGTGGTATAAAATGATAAAAGGTGTGGTTTTTTTCTAAATTGAAAAGGAGCGTGTTTTATTTGCTGAAGCACTGTGTCAAAATTGATAAGGAAAACAGAAGTGTTTTCTTAAGAATGCCTAAATTCATTTTCGATAGGGTTAATAGTTTCCACTCCCAAATAAAAGTTCTTTCACATTCATTAGACTTTCACTGTATAAAAATGTACAGCGGCTTTATTGACATGTACATTCCATTATGTTTACAGCTGCAAGATATGAGGCACACTCAGTATTGCACTTCATTAAAATTTCAGGCTCAAACATAACCCAGAAGTTTAAATGAAACTGCTGTTTACAATTTAGTAATTCTTATACAGGACAAACATTGATATTTTATATATACAGCGTGATACTGGTTACATTTATGCCATCCTAACACTTTAATAACAGTCTAAGAAATAAACCAGAATATTCCTTTTTTTCCACCCCTACCCGTGATGCAGTTACAATTGTACAGGATTACAAAAAAAGTCAGTATACAATAATCAACTTTTTCTTCATCTGATATCCAGCATCATTTGGAGTCCACGGAAACAGAGCCTCTTTGACAGCAATTATTTATTTGCAAGTGTCCAATGCTTTGTAGCTGATGCACGTAATGGCCACATGCAAACACCTCACAAGTTTCGATGTCTTGGGTCATAAATGTCACTTCCCCCAAAGCAAGGATTATGTACATGGTATTTGGCATCCATCTTCCCATATTATGTTCCTTTTTCCTGTGTTATCAAATGGTCCCATCCTCATTTTAATTGTGGTTTATAATGAACTCAGGACACTTGTGGGATGACAGCAGCTTTGCTCTGGCAAATAAAAGGACTATGGACTAAAAAGTATGTGCATTTCTGCAGACACCACAGCCTAGTGCAAATTCCTCACCAGTAGGTGGATGGAGTACATGAAGGGGACATTCTGTTCCTTCAAGCTGCTTGCCCTTGGGACCTGCAAAAAAGTTTAAGAAGACCAAACAAAATCTGTAAAACATTGCACAAGCACCTAGAAATTTATAAAGCTACACCACTGAAAGGTTCAAATCTTTGTGCTAAAGGTAACCCACCCAACCAAAGAGAGAGAGAGAGAGAGAGAGAGAGAGAGAGAGAGAGAGAGATCTGACCATATTGTGCATGGTGCCTCTCTTCTTGGGGAAAGAAAGCTGTAAGAATCACCTGACACGAGTAAAAATTGAACACTTTGACAAATCAGGTGACATGCAAAGCTGAAGGCTTACCCAGGGGGCAAGCATTTAACATGAATCTCTTGTCAGAAGGGAGTTGAAGGGAACCACAAAAAGTATACGGTATACTTTGAGGTCTTGGAGACTAAGAAAAACTCAACATTGAATTTATGGCTTCCTAAAGGATTTATGTTAATTCCCACCCCCTCACTTTCTGGACCCAGGAACACTGATCACACATTATAGGATGTTTGTAATTCCTTTTCTTCATGCATGTACCAAAAGGTACTGTGAAATTTGTTTGAGAAGGGAGGGGACCATTTTGCTACTGGTTTTAATGTGATTGCTTTGCTAATTTGGGGGAATAAAACATCTGATATTATTTTCAAATAACTCAGCCTCCATGTATAAAACTGAACATAATCTGAATTGGAAATACTAATCTACAGGTATACAAGGAAAAAGACGTTTGTAAAACTCATCCGGAAGAACTATGTTGTAGCAGATCCTGCTTAAAGACTATCTGGTGTGCTACCTACTTTTCCAAGAGTTTAAAGCTATTCCAAGATACCTTTAATTGCTACTTTAAAATGTTACCTGCAGGACAATGTGGAAGTTCTTCTTTAGGAATGCTAGTCATTCTTTGGAAGTCGTCATGACAAGCATTGCAAAAATGGGTTGTCCCAAAGCAAAAAAACACAGCCACTGAGCAGCAATAACGACATTTGTACTCTAGAAAATCTGTACCATGTTTAGGACACATCTGTGAAAAAAAGGGGGAAACCACAGGTTAAGCTAAGTAGCATGAGTTAAAAGGTGTTTCACTTTGTACATTTGGGTGTGTTGTTTTCCTACCTGAGCCCGTGAAACATCAGAGCAGGCACCACAGATGAGCTCTCTAGGATCATAATCATCTCCCTGGCCAGCCTCAGCGTCACAACGTGCTTCTCCACCAAAATAGGCCTAACAGGGGAAACATAAAAAAGACTATCAGGACATGGAAAACTGAAAACAGTACAGTTCATTTACAGCACCTCAGAAGTAAATTGATTTGCAAAGGGGAACAGATGAAATGTTACTAGTATATAACAATATTTTTCCATGTGTGTATCTATAGATCTCAAGCATAAGGGTGGTTCACTATTGGAGAAGTCTTACGTTTACCTGGCTAATTTCAGATGTGCTAACAATTAAAGCAGAGTGTTTCTATATTTCAACATCCTTGTTTTGGGGTGGAGGGGGGTTTGTCAGGGATAGCAAGTAGTCGGGATGCAGTTTCATAAGAAACAGAGCATGAATGGGAAACCAGTGGCCCCTCCAGATGCTGGAAGAAAGAGTTCTTGCTTACTTCCTCTAGTCACTTCTCCCTTTCTAAAAAAATGTCCCCCAAAAGATGTCACCATTCAGAAAGAGGAGGTGCATGTAACCAGGAGCTGAAGAAAAGAGAGCTGCTGAAGTTTACGTTATTAATTGAAAATTACCAATAGAGGGCTGCAAGTCTTTTAAATTCTTATTTTAAAAATAAAGCTGGAATTGAAAAGGTGCAATCATGGAATTATGTTCTAAAATATTTTTTACACAGTTTAGATCAGCTTTTTACCATGCATGGAAGATTATATCTATTTCTGGCACAACTGAC
This sequence comes from Lacerta agilis, assembly GCF_009819535.1. Lineage (NCBI taxonomy): Eukaryota > Metazoa > Chordata > Lepidosauria > Squamata > Lacertidae > Lacerta > Lacerta agilis. Next base: position 90,770,275 of record NC_046315.1, on the reverse strand, counting down.
AGAAATTTTTGCAGCACCGACTTCTCCTGGGCAGTGTGTATGGGGGTCCTGGGCTGGCCAGACAACAGGAGCCCACTCTTGGCCTTGCTTATGTGGTCCAGAGGAAAGCAAAGCAATACAGCTGGCACCAGCTTGGCTGCAGGAGTTGCATAAGATGCCATCTAACCATTTTTAAGGACTCCACTACAGATTTCTGTAAGGGACACAGGTCGTGCTGTGGTCTAAACCACAGAGCCTAGGGCTTGCTGATCAGGTCAACGGTTCGAATCCCCGAGATGGGGAAGGTAAATTGTGTTTCCGTGCGCTGCTCTGGTTTGCCAGAAGTGGCTTAGTCATGCTGGCCACATGACCTGGAAGCTGTACGCCAGCTCCCTCGGCCAGTAAAGCAAGATGAGCGCCGCAACCCGAGTCATCTGCGACTGGACCTAACGGTTAGGGGTCCCTTTACCTTCACCTTTACAGATTTCTGTTGGGCTTACACCTTAGCCTTTTCTTCCCCCGAAGATATCCTGCAAGGCAGCAGGTACAGATTTTTCCTCAGGGTTTACTTCCGAAGCTTTTCTCACAAATGAGTGTAGCCGCAAGGCAGCAGAGGTTTAGGATCAGAGTCATCCTTCTTCTAGCAGGGCTACCTCCCCAGGTTGACGAGTCCCATCTGCCCCTCACTTCCCTCTACAGCATGGGAAACCCAGCCAGATGGGCGGGGTACAAGTAATAAATTATTATTATTATTATTATTATTATTATTATTATTATTATTATTATTTGCAGAAACCGCCTTCTTGAACATTGGGCCCACTGTTGGTCTCATCCACTCAGTCTACCAGGGAACGTCCCTAATTCACCAAGGGTTGCAGACCCATACCAGCGTCTCAGCAATTTCCTAATCTGGTTAATCTGAACAATGGATCTAGGCCCCAAATCATACCTTTTTGCATTTGTAGCAAACATAATAAGCATATCTGTTCATAGCGAAGCCAGCAGGGTCATTGTAAAACCGAACTCCAGGTGTTGTGATGGCCTCACTTTTGTGCAGTCCTTCATACTCCAGTCTCATCAGTGCTTTCCTCTTCACATCTTCATAGAGCTCCTTGATTGGATCAAGCAAGTCCTTTAATACTGTATGATTAATTTTGTTCTGTTAGAAACCCACAGAAAAGAGGAGAAAACAATAAGCAATTTGTAAACAAGCATTTGGCAAAAAGGAACATTTTATCTGGAATGTAACTAATGAAAACCAACCTGAAGGTTCACACACATCAATTTTAAATAGCAAGATGCCTATCGACCAACATGGTAGGAGTCTCAACACTCCTGTTGAGAGGACCTTTTCAGTGATGACGCCCTGGTTAAGGAATATCTGGTACCTACATTGTAGCCCTTTAAGTGCCCAGGGAAGTACTTTGTATTTTCCCAGCTTTTAAAAAAATATTTTAGTAATGTAACTGTTTTTAGAATAACTCCTGAAATGTTCAAGATCTGCTGAGAAGCTTGCTGTACTGGTTTTATTCTTTGATGTTGTGTTTTTATGCTGTATTCTATATTTTAGTTTTATGGTTTTGATTTGTTTGTTTCTTATTGTTGTTGTGAGTCACCCAGAAAGCCTTGTTATTGGGTGGCAAATAATTGCTGCTGATAAATGAAATGAGAAAACACCCATCGATGTTTAGCATGACATTTGTTAACAGCAAGTATACAAAAGCAGAAAGGCAAGCACAAAGTTATTTTGGAGGTTATTTTCTATCAGACACACCAATTGTTTCTTAAATTCCCTGGAAGTTTATAGCATGCAAATCAATAATTTAGAATTTTGATCAAGTCCTTACTATTTCCTAGTAATGTTCTTAAAGACTATCAATTTCCCATTGATTTCAATCTTGAAAATCGGATGAGCACATTTCTTGGCTCTTCAATATGGCTTGTTTCTCAAGGTATTAAAATAGTGCTTGACCGTTTGCTCACCTTGCAAATAGGGCAGGACATAAACCCAAATGTTATCCGTGGCCCAAGCCATCTGTTTTCTAAAACTCGGCAACAGCATTGCAAATGGAATATATGACTACAGTCCAACTGTAAAGAGGAAGATTTATCAATACATTAACAGAAGTAATCCCTGGTATACACATCATAATATTAAGCTTTGCCTTAAAGCAGACAAACCGCAAATCAGAAAAAAATTGTTTACTCTGGTTATACAGTAAGAAAAAATGGGTGATACCCAACACAGTGTGAATGGGTGTCCGTTAGTACAACTTAACCTCTGGTTTCTCCTCTCCAGCCATCTATGTACACTCAAAGTATGTTCCAGAGGGTTGAAGACCCTCTGAAGCAGACCTTGAAGTGTGGTGATGGAAGGGAGAAACAGGAAGCCACATTATGTGCTAGACATTATGCTCAAGCCTGCAGACATAATTGGATCTCACACAGTAGATAATTACAAAATAGTTGCTAAAAGAACATCGTAGATAATAAAACAATGTAAATAAATACAACTAATAAAACACTGCATTAAAATTATTCAGAACATAGAGCTAGGATTAAAAGATCCAACAGCTGCTTAAACTGACTTAGATTAGAAAAAGCTTGTGAAGGGCACATGCAATTTGGCACAGAAGCCGGACATTTGGAATAAAAACTGTTCAGGAGCAGAGTCAAGGATTGTGATCGTTCGATCGATAGAGATCGTCCATATGAGATAACTCAAGGCACTAACTAGTTGACTTGGTAAAAGCACACTTGGAATGGGGTTGAACCGATCATTAGGGTAAATTTCAGCCCTGGATAAACCTGACAAAGACCACCTACTAGGCACCTGAGCAGTACAAATGCAACTTGGAACCAAAGCAGGTTGGCAATGCTCTGAGAATTAGAACAGCAGAAATGCTTGCATCAGAATTTATTAGCAATTAACACCACCTGGAACAGCATCACAAAAATAGCAGCTCTAAATAGTTCATAGTTTACATGCCGGGATAAACATGATTTCTACAACGTTGCTTCCTGCTGATTAACTAGGAACCTCTGAGAATTAGCTAGAGTTTTTTTATATATATATTAAACACAACATTCAAACCTGAATAGCTGGTGCTGCCGAAAGTGCCTCCGTGAAACAAATCATGCACATGTCATCAGCATCTTGTTTAAGGGTCGTGGTGCTCTTATCGCAACCATGCAAACAGGGCAAGCAATGCTCTTCATTCTTGACACCGCCACAGGGGTGACCACAAGGATGAGTCTTGCTGCAAGCTATCTTAGCGTACTCCTATTAAAAACAGATGTAAACTAACATTATAAACTATCAGGTGATTGGAGCCATTAATTTCAACTTTGCAGAGAGGAGAAAAAGTCTTGCCACAGATTTAACAGGTAACAGCAGTAGTAATTGTATTTATATAGGAAGCTGCCTTACAGTATGAATCAGTCCCATATTGGCCCGAATATAAGCTGCACCTTTGTAATTCAAAGGGGGGGGGACTGTTGGGTTTTTGTTTCTTGGCCTATTCAGTCTGCTGTCCAATTGTTCCCTTATGGTAGCTCAGGGAGGCTTGGGAGCAGCGAGCGGGCTGCGCACCGTTGCCCTGCGCTCCCAGGCTGCTCTCTGGGGAGGGAGACCCGCGCCGCTTTTCTTTTCGGCGGTTCGAGAGAGGCTTGGGAGCCACACTCGGGATGGGCGCCATTGTCCCACACCCCTGATGGCCCTCGTGGGCAGCTGTTTCAGCAGCGATATCATAAGGTCGCGAATATAAGCCGCACTTTAACTTTTCACGGTTGGAATTTGGAAAGAAAGTGTGGCTAATATTCAGGCCAATACGGTAATTTCTTCTTCCCTTTGCCAGAATTGGTGCTTCAAGTGGAACAAGGGCATGGGGAAGGAGAGCTTTACCTGGCAGGTGTGGGAGGAGGAGGAGGAGGAGGAGGAGGAGGAGGAGGAGGAGTAGAAGAAGAAGAGTTTGGATTTGATATCCCGCTTTCTCACTACCCGAAGGAGTCTCAAAGCGGCTAACAATCTCCTTTCCCTTCCTCCCACACAACAAACACTCTGTGAGGTGAATGGGGCTGAGAGACTTCAGAGAAGTGTGACTAGCCCAAGGTCACCCAGCAGCTGCACCGCTCTTAACCACTACACCACACTGGCTCTCAGTAAACAAGAATGATGGAAGAAGGCAAGATATGGAAGGAGGGGATTATATATCACCTGTGCACTTCTTTCTTTCAGTTCTGCATGCATTTCATTCCCTTCCCACTGCCTGAAAAATCCCTCTGTTGCAAACTGAAAAGGAGGGGAACCTATTGAATAAGGGGGTATTGGAACAGTATTTTCTCTCTCGGTGCTTCTTGGTTATTTAAAAGAAGTAGCTCAAAAGGCTGATATCTCACTTTATACTAAGTTGTGCCCTAAATGCTCATCCAGACCCCCTTTAAAATCTTCCAAGAAAAAAATCCAGACATTTTTTGTCTAACGAGTATAACTGCCCAAATAAATTATTAGAAAGTACTAAACAATGTCTCCATCCTCTTTGTGTTATCTTTTCAACATGCTTGGCACAAAATGTCCGTTTCTGGTACAGCTTTCATAACTGAAGTACTAAGCTCTTAGAGCTCAGCTACACAATACAGATAAATGGATGCTAGATAAAGAAATGAGCTGCCAGAATTACTTCAAAGCAGGTTCAGAAAAGGGTAATTTGGAGGATGACAGTGGGAGTACTAAAGCATTCCCCAGCCTTTTGGCCAAAATTCTCCTATCCCCTACCTTCAACCCTTACAGAAAGGTGTGAAAGTTTCAGCAAAGATGTTTTGCAACGAAGAAGCAGGTTGTTGGGTTTTTCTTATGTATGCGTGTGTGCAACCTGCGGACGAGCTCTCACATTACAGAATCAAAATAATGTGTCACTTATAAATAGCTTGCCTCACGCATTCATGTAATGGGGTGGAAAGATTCAACAGTTTACACACACCTGGCAATCGGCATCAGAACAGACGCTGCCCACTGCTGATAATTCTGTTCCATTTCTGCAGCCACAAAAACGGCATGCTTCAGAGCTGCTCGTAGTGGGTTTGCCTAGATCAACAACAGGACACAAGTTAGTACTCTTCGCCTAATGTCTTCTTTCCCCTTATTATTGCCAAGGTGAGTGTTAACCATTTTACCAGAAGAAACAGGCATTGTACATACAGCTATTAAGTAAAGTTGGCTATTGCAAAGTAAAGTAATCTACAGATAGGAAGGTGCCCTGTGTGGAAACAGCCTCGTCTTCCCCTGCCTCTCTGTTGCACACATTTCTTCCTGACACGAGTGGTGGTGTAAACCACCCTGTGCCTCCTTCCGAGAAAGATAAAGGTAAGGGGACCCCTGACCATTAGGTCCAGTCATGTCTGACTCTGGGGCTGCGGCACTCATCTTGCATTACTGGCCGAGGGAGCCGGCGTACAGCTTCCGGGTCATGTGACCAGCATGACTAAGCCGCTTCTGGCGAACCAGAGCAGCGCACAGAAACACCATTTACCTTCCCGCTGGAGCGGCACCTATTTATCTACTTGCACTTTGACGTGCTTTCAAACTGCTAGGTGGGCAGGAGCTGGGACCGAGCAAGGGGAGCTCACCCCGTCGCAGGGATTCAAACCGCCGACCTTCTGATCAGCAAGCCCTAGGCTCTGTGGTTTAACCCACAGCGCCACCCGCGTCCGAGAAAGATACCCTTTCTCAATAACGAGGCATCGTGGGCAAGGTGAAAGAGCGTGCCTGCGAAGCCACAGTTTACTCATTAAAGCTATCACGAAACTTTTATGCTACTTTAAAACTTTACATTAACTTTAAATGGTAATTTTGTGCCCTGGAAACTAACGGCGGCGACAGAGGAGAGGCACTCCCTGGATGACCTCAACCACGGTGACTCAAAATGAGGCATGGAGGGGTGGGGAAGGGAAAGGAAATCAGAGCACGGTGGCAGCTGGGCAGCCACAATTATGACGGCAGTTGGTGGCCCTGAAGGTGGCAGAGGTGGGACGCACATAATTCAACACTCCTGCCTCATCTACTGCTTGGAACATTCTGCATGGACCCGAGCCTAAACCTTCTGCAAAAGAAGGTTTCCACTGAACTATGAGCCAGAAGTGTTACCAGCATTACATAAAGGGCTCATAATAATAATATTAATATTGATAGGGACAGTGATAAGAATTTACATATTTTTAAATTTGACATTATCAACCCAACTTCTATTACCAAGTCTTGTGCAAATTAAGCACATACAAATTATCTCTCCTTCCATTTTTATTTATTTTATCATTTATTCTGCTTCAGTAGTACCCAGATCTCTGCAAGTGTTAGGATCAGCTCTTCAGCTTAGCTGAGTACTAAGCAGCATGTTTGCTTTGTATTAAAAGTTCTGCTGCTTGAGTTGATGATCCAGTTAAAACTGGGCATAATGGAGACCTATGTGTTTCTTAGTAAATTAATTAACCTATGTTTTATAGAAAGTCAATGGAACATTTCATCTCATATTAGGGATTTATATTACCCTAACTATCCAAGTGATATATGAAAATACATCCTACCTGTTTGTTCTCTGAACTCTACCATAGCCTTCATGGTTTTAGAGTCCGCAAGAGCCATCAGCCAGAACAGTTTGGTCCTACCACAACCTTCATGAAGATCAACCTTGATCGCTTCCTCCTCCTCTTTGAATACCTGTCAGATTTGGCCAAACACATTTTGAACTGACAAAATCAAAGATCATTCAAAGATACAATCTCTGGTGATATTTGTACATATGGATCTATGTTTCTACAACAGCATTTCGCCCTGAGAGGATGAAAACATCACACTTTACCTGTCTCTGATGAGACTTTGTTCGCCGATGGAGATGGAGGAATCTATCACAATCGGTACAGAGATTCCCACAGACATTACACAGGATGATTGCAGCAGTTTCTCCATCATCATGGTTATCACACATAGGCTGATGGGGGGAAAGAACAAATGGTTCAAGCTGATGGAAATTGTTCTTATTTTATCTGAACAGGAAGAAAAACTTATTGGAATTTCAATAATTTATATGCAGCAGCTTTTTAACATATAAAATGTTAATTATAAGTAGCAAGAGGTTCTCAGAATTACATTTTTTGAGGCGGTGGGAACCTCTCCCCAGTAATTTGCTTTTAAAAATAAAATCAGAATGAGGCAGATAGGGAGCTTTATGACACAGATATAACCAGGCTGTAATTTGTTGGACAATAGAACAGTGATTGTTTCAGCTTTCAAGTATCAAACAATATGATCCAATTAGAAAACTACTGAAATAATAATGTATATTTTTATACACTAAAATTTAAACCCCAAGTTTGATTGCAAAATGGTGCTGGACACATTTTAATCTCCTCATTTCTTCCCCAGTGGCTATTTTACAATCCACAATACTTTAATTCAGTGGTTCTCAAAGGGTGTTGCACGCCACACTTGTGTGGCAGAAGAGGATGACAAGTGTGGCAGGAAGATTCAAGGAAAATCAAAGAAACATGTAAACCTTTCAGTGTATTATAGTTTAGCATAGTATCCCCCCAAAAAAGTTCATGTGCAGAATATGAGAGATAGCTTTTCAAAATGAGAGCAAGAGCACCAAGTGATACCAAGAACAATCCTAGCTGTGATGCAGAAATGCTATTCGAACAGAGTGCTAGAGAAGACTTGTTTATAATTATATTTTGGGAACGATTCATGCTCTTATATATCTGCGTTGTTCCATACTTCTGGGATGCCCCATGATCATATTATAAAGTGGTTGTGTTCTATGCTATAAATCAAGCACTGCTAAGAGTTGTTTCTTTTTGTTTATTTCTTATCAATTAAAAAAAAAAGGTATGGCACAAACAATATTTTATTCTGAAAGTGTGGCCTAGAGAAAAAGGTTTGACAGCCACTGCTTTAATTCCTCATTTGTAACATTCATTAGAGATCATTCAAAAGCTGTCTTTCAGAAAAGCTTGTCTTCCATCACAGGGAAGTTGAAAACCACTCACTAGGAGCATAAATTGACACTAACAGGAACCATTGGCTTCAAAAATATAATAAATGTAGTCCTGCTGGTAAAGGTGGAGAGGGGAACCCCCACCCTTCTTTCCAGCCTCTTATTCTTGGGGTGTCATTGTAAGATTGTATTCAGTGTCTCTCATCAGCCCCTTTAACAAAAAGTAAATAAAAAGTGCACAAATCAGAATCTTCTCCAGTAAGTGACAGATTACCAAGAAACTGGCTGAGTCTGCAGGAACACTCTGGCGGGCACAAGGAAAGGCACAAAGCACATCTTGCTTAACTGTTCACATTGCAAGTTCTGCACAGTAGTGGATAAACTAAGGATGTATTCAAAATTTGGTGGGCTTGCTGATCAGAAGGCCGGCGGTTCGAATCCCCATGACGGGGTGAGCTTCCGTTGCTCGGTCCCAGCTCCTGCCCACCTAGCAGTTCAAAAGCACGTCAAAAGTGCAAGTAGATAAATAGGTACCACTCCGGCGGGCGTTTCCGTGCGCTGCTAAGGTTCGCCAGAATCGGCTTAGTCATGCTGGCCACATGACCCGGAAGCTGTACGCCGGCTCCCTCGGCCAGTAACACAAGATGAGCGCCACAACCCCAGAGTCGGACACGACTGGACCTAATGGTCCCTTTACCTATGCTTCCCGCAAAGTATGTTGCTGCCTATTCCTTACCATTTGTTTTTGCTGCCCATCCTTTCCCATCCATCTTCCAGAGGAAAGTCTGTCTACATGGTCCTGATCAAGCACACAAAGGGATGCAAGAGCCAGCCACAGCTGTTAAAAAGAGGACAAGATCAAAACATTTTTAGAGAATGTTAAGCCATATTAATCCCAGGAATTAAGCAATGAGTTTATATTGATGACTTAAACATAACCATCTTCAAACTGTACATTTTCTCCAGTAACATATAAAAGTTCAGCAAAAAGAGTAATGAACATTTAATATTTTTTTTAACCCAGCACAAGCTTTTGTAAAAGGCATCCAGAATATATTGCGAACAGCTTATATATTCTGTACCTCACACCATACCTGATGAGCACTTATTTTAGAAATTGAGGAAATTTAGTACTATTCTAAAGAGGTTTTCATTTTCTCTACAACCACTGTCATCTCCTTTTCAAAAATATCATTTAGCCACGTGTACACAACTAAGTTGCCTCTTATTAAACTGTGTGAAGTTTATATAGATCTTCATTCCTCTGTGAAATACTGAATTTATGGTCAACAAAAAGTTTTAACAAAAGGAGCGGATGGTGGGATGAGAGATCCAGCAATGTTGTGCAGCTATTAAAACTGATACAGTGGTGCCCCACTAGACGAAAAACTCGCTAGACGAAGGCATTCGTCTAGCGGGAGGCTGCCCCGCTAGACGAAAAAGTGTATGGGGCTGCCTCGCAAGGCGAAATTTTTTCGTCTTTTTTTTCGTCTAGCGAAAGCGCGGCTTGCATTGCCGCTTCGCTAGACGAAAAAACCGCTAGACGAAAAAATTCGTAGAACGAATTATTTTCGTCTAGCGGGGCACCACTGTAATTCCCTTTTCGTATACAAAGCACTATCTTTGCAGAAGAAGTAGCTTTTTCAAACTCTAAACACAATTAGCAGCAGATATGTACTTGGAGGAAAATCAAATTTGTTAGCAGTGGGAATATAACAGAAAAGTGCTGCAGCAGTAAATATAATCAGATGCTTTTGTTATTATCAGTGTATCTCCTTTTAAGATCATCATTATTCTTGTACAGATGATATATCTCAAGAAATACAATTTACTCAGGGAAAAAACAATAGCCCACACAAATAAACCAAACACAAGACACTAAAACCTCAGGTGGCTAACCCAGGTATGTGTAGATGTCCCTGGAGAAACCTCTCCAATAAGCAAGATACCATGCGTAACAGAATAACCAACTGGTCTTACCCTGGTTGTTGCAATGCAACGCACTGGTGACCTGAATTCTTCTTCCATTTTGGTCAATGCAATGATTGTTTCAGCTATAGCGTTTTTTGTCACACGGGACCAAGCTTCAGACAAGTGACCCTGTGGAAGAGACACAATTTAGACCGAGCCCTAATATCATGCGCTGTGCAGAAATGTACATTAAAACTGCAGAACGATCGCATCTTGTGTGGGGGTTACGTTCCAGGGATGCCATGTATGTGCAAAAATGCATATATCCGAATTGCCCCAGCGAGACCAACTTTACCTTTCTGGAGTCTGCACTGAGCGGGCTTTGCTCTGTTAGCAAGGCAGAGAGCTCAGAAAGGAAAAAGCTTGTCCAAAAAAGCAAGGGGTGCCAAATCAGTAGGGATTGGTAGGGGCAGGGGAGCTGCACACTCGACTCTGAACGTTGCCTGCCTTGGGTGCTAGGTGGCGATATTCACCCATGGGATGATGGCCAACAACCATGGAAAACAGTGAATTCTGCATGCTACCACTAGGAGGATCTCTAGTCCCATCTGATGTGGTCCTTGCATGCAGGGAGAAAATAATGCTTTCTGAAATTAAAGTGAAATCTCAGTGCAGGGGAAGAAGGGTGCAGGGACCAATTCAGCACAGGGGCAGCACAGTACACTAAGATGCTGGAAGCTTACGGCAGCCATGTCTTTAATGAGCTTAATAATGATCTCTGAAATCTGTGTTGGTGTTGAGCCCTTCATCCACCAGTGGCTTTCACCTCGTCGAAGATAGCTGGAAAGGGGAAAAAAGCAAACATATATATGTATAAAATCAGTGTTAGAAAGAACCTGAGAATACAGTGTTGAAATAAAATGCATTTTGCAGTTTTCGAGAACAAAATGTTTGACATGTTTTTTAAAATTGGGTTGCCATATTTCAAGGCGTAAAAATTCAGGCACCAAAGGTTGTTGAGCTTTTTTTAGGGCAATCGCCTGATGGCCCCTCCATCGCTGCTGAGTCCAAACCCAGGTCACCTGAACCTAAACCAGAACCAGAGCCCAGATCACCCACGCCAGAGCCAGAGTCCAGATCGCCCATGCCACAGCCTAAGCCTGAACCAGAGCTGCCCACGCGCACACACGCACACACACGCACACACACACAGAATTAAAACCAAAAATCCAGGACATTTGCTTTAAAATGTAAAATTCCCCCCTGATGGGCATGTAGGACCCCCAAAAGAGGAGATGTCCAGCAATTCCCGGACGTATGGCAGTCCTATTTTGAAAGGGGACATTTTTAATTCCCTGTGCCGTGATAATGAAAGAACATTGAAAGCGTGCAACATCTACTAACCTGGAATTGAAAATCATTGGCAATGTAACTGTAGTAACTCCTTTGCCAGCGGCAGTGCCAGCTGTGCCAGTTATAGTGGTTCCTTTGGCCTTGAGCTGTACAGTGAGTGCTTTGGCAATGCAACCCAGGAACATGTCCAAGATGCCCAGCTTATTCCAGTCTCCCTTCTCTGTTGAATGAATGATATCGCTTATATCTGCTGGGGGCAGCGCCTTGACTCCTATGATACTAGCCAAGCGACTAGGGGTGACTTCTGGCAGCACACGCCTAAGTAAGGAGGTCACCTAGATGAAGCATCCAGGAAGTTAGTCAAGATTTTCAGTGTCTGAGTTAATGTATCAATTGATCATTATAAACAACTTTAACTAAATTAGACTACGATGCCTCTTTATACCGTATGAAAGTTTTCATTTTGCACTAACCTGCCTCTGTACCCTGGGAGAAGCAGTATGTAGCAGCGAGAAGAGATCTTGAAGCAACGTCAGTTGCTGAGCCAAGTACTGACGCCCTACGTTAGAACCACTCAGTGCCAGCACCATGGACAGCAGCTCAAAACAATAGGCATCAGAGGAGGCATCCTCATCGCTAGGCTGAGAGTTTGCGTTCTCTTTGCTAGAAATTGCATGCTCCCATTCTTCCCGAACACGAGTTGCTTCCATTCGGATAGCCTGTACAATATGAGCACAAACCTAAAATGGGAAAAACAGGGGAAAGTAATTTAACTGCAATCAACCACCTCATAACTCCAGTGCAATTAAGCTGATTTATAACTCATCAGTGTTTTAATTGTGAAGCCATGATCAAATTCCATAAGCACATCATGCTGTGCAAAAATAAGCCTTATGCCCTTCCCACCACATTAGAACATTTTATGGGATTACACTGTGCCTAAGTCATTTGATGAAGAAAGTTTGCACATGCATAGGCTTCAGCTGACACAAAATGTTCTACATGTTAAGTCCAGGGCTTGTTCTTTTAGATCACCATGTGCATGTGGTTTATCTGCAGACGCTCAATAAATGGGACCTACCGGTAAATTAATTTGTAAAACACAAAAGTTTTAATTTCTGCTGAGTAAATTACCTGGCCCCTACCAAAACTGTTTTTGAATTGCTCTGCTGCTTACATCCCTTGAAGTTCCTAGTTTGCATTTTCTTCTTTTAAAAAACTAACCTGCTTTACCCCTTTTGCGCAAAAGCGGGATAGTTAACATGTCCAAGCTAAAAAACACTCAGCAGCTACCAAACTCTCCTTCTTTCTCCCAACCACTTTCTGCCCTCCTCTCCCCAATGGCTGCCACTTCCCATGCTCTCCTGTGCCCTGGAGACCACATACCCAAGGGGGTGAGAATGCTCAAAACTATAAAAGGCTACTATAGTAAACAAACCTGCTTTTGCAAATTAGTCAGTTTACTTCTGCTGAATATAATTCCAACCATGTGCTCTTTCAGGTCTGCATCCGAAGTTGCCTTTAGATGGAAACATTAACATTTGATGTGAGCATATGTTCCACGGTTTGATTTTTGTAACATGGAACTTAGAACAGTTTTGCTTTCCTTACATATGCTGGCATTTACAAAAACAGAATACCTAGCCAAAATAAATTTGCTGAAGAATATATACACATCACACATTTTTCCCCTTTCAAAAAGAAGAAGTTGTAGATAATACTGCCCTGGTTTTGTTGTAAGAGTTTAATACTCTATGAAGAACTGAGCTTCCAAGTATGACTTCGACTTTAGAGACAGAATTTTGCATTGGGAGAATCTGGTGCATTGTGACTTACAGTGCAATTTTAATAAGGTCTACTTAGAAGAAACTATACTCCCATGTAAAGGGGGTTACTACTGCAGCCAGAGACTTCCGCTTCTACTTTTTTGGGAAATGGTAACATGATTGAGCATTTGTTTATGTAGGACCTTCTGGCAAGAAGAATCGTAGCTGCTTTTTGCAGGACCTGGATATTGACACAGGAGTTCCTACTCTTAAAGCAATAAAATACTGTGCAAGTTAAACAATCTGCTTTATTTGCAGATAGTGCTTCAATGCATCGGCTTCCTAGTGAACTGCTTTTTGCAAAAAGAATTAAGAAGAAACTGGGATGTAGACGTGGACTTTAAATCAGAACAAAACATTAATAGTGAGGCTGCTCCAAGGTTCAATGACTGGTGAATCAAAGTATCTGAAATAAATAAATGGCTTACTATGAAGCTTGCCAAACATTCCCTGACTATTGTTGAAAGTTAAGTAATCCCAAAGAAAGTCTATATTTCCAACATGTATGTAATCATTCAGCATTACTAGCAATTTGGCGAAACCACTACTGAATTAAAAGGAAAATCTAGGTAAGGGAATTCAGTCCAACATGGCAAAAATCAGAAATTGACAGAACTCTCATTACTAGTTTTAGAATCATAGTAATGATAGAATACAAATAAATACATTGTGTACTTTTTCTTCTCCTTCAGGTGAAGACAGCAAAGCCTTTTCTTCTTGTTCTGGTGTTGGCTCAGCATCTCCAGATATGAGTTTTCCAAAGACCTATTAGAGAATGGATAAAACAACAGTAGAGGTGTTACGTACAAGTTTTTATGCAGCTGCATAAACCGTTTTAAAATATCTATGTGCAGTTCATAGCAGACACCCAATTGTCAAAAATAAACATATGCATAAAGCTCCCATAGACTCTTTCAATGAAACAGCTTTGGATAGAGCTTCAGAGACAGAATTACACAAAAGTCACTCTTTAATCGTATGTCTAATTTACAGCACTAAATATGAATTGTTGTGATGCAATTCAGTGTCTCACCTGAGATGTAATAAGTCTGAAGACCCGCAGCGTCTCAGCTTCACAGTTCCTTTGCTGAGCTACACTTGCTGAGATCTGGCCTGCTATTTTGATGCTTTCGCCATCCTTCCATCCCAGCACTTTCACTTGCCTAACTCTCAGAGTGTTCTCTGGTCCCTTTAATTCAATTTTGATGATGTGATTATCTCCACCGGGAAGTTCACTGGTTACCCAGCCAATATGCCTTGAATCCAAGTCAACCTAGTACACAGGAATGTAAAGACAGATTTGTAGGGGGGGCACACATATAACTAATGACTTGCCTTTACAAGTAACTAGTTCAAAAGCTAATATTTAATAGTCTGATTCACACATCCACATTCAACAGTTGAGGGCTGGAATGTGTGAATGGGTTATCACCACAGACAGAGCTTTCAAACCAACCAATGTCAACTCAAAACAACTGCTAATATGAATTAGATTAAAGATTGACCTTCCTCTCCTCTCTGTACACAGGACTGGGCAATTTAAAACTGTAACAGTACTGTATTCAGCTTCTGCAGCCACCTGATCCTTTATTACAGGCACGTATAAAGGACAAAATGCAAAACATAAGAAGGTGGAAGGCATTCATTCATTTCCCACATCTCTATTTGTTTCTTCCAGAGACATAGTACAAATATGATGCAAGGGCATCTAATCTTCAGTTATGGAGATTTCGTAAAACAAGTCCCTTGAATGGCATGTTAAATACATATTACTCCTGCAAAGAAGTCAAATAGAATGAAAGATTTCTGCCACCACCAATATGCTGTGCCTAATGATAATCAGATCCTATTACATAATCGGCATGCTTGATTGAATTTTGATGCTATCTTATTTATACTGTTTCCATTGAGCTATTAGTATTGTATGTATCACACTTTTAATGTATTTTTTTTGGTAACACCTATTAATGTTGTTCACTGCTTTGGGGCTAGGGGGCTGTGAGCCAAACAGCAGTATACAAAGGAACTATAACATTCCAACTAGTACCATACATCCTTTAAGAATTAAGACGCACTCTTCTTCATAATTAAACTAGTTATTTACCTGCTTTATTCTGCAAAGATCTTCTACTGTCTTGCCTGTTAAAAAGGTCATCGAAGTCACTTTGTTCTACAAATGACAGAATGAAACAAAAATAAAAAGACGTTTTTAAATGTGTTGATAATAGTGATTATATGTAATTTTATAAAACTAGATAGTGAAGAAAAGCAGAACTGCGATAGCCAAACAACTTTAGAGCTCAGCATTTTCACTTCATGTGGGTTGGCTCACACGTTTAAATCAACTGAAGCTATCAATTCTATATTCTGTCAACTCACTTCTGTAGGTCTGCACTATATCCAGGATGATGTATAAAGGATTCTCTTTTTGAATGCACAATCCCTGCATTTCTAAACCAAGGATTTTATAACTTAATCCAATGGTTTGCATTCAAAGTAGTAACTAAATTAAAGTAACTTAGCAGCATGCTTGTTCTACTGGTGAAATGCTTCATGACAGTGGTAGACTGTTGTGCAAGAAAATGCATGAGCAGGTTTGCTGGTAACTTCACTGCACAATGCATTTACAATAGTGCAACTGTGGCATTGGACTGCTCTGTTGCACAACATTAAAATTCACCCATCCACTAGCTCAAGAGCCCTTGCGGAAGTGGACAGAGAACATTTGAAACAGCTTGATCTAACTCTATTTTATAACTACACTCTCTACAGCAGTGCAAATTTATGAGAATGTGCAAGTTCTGCTATTCTTTGTTTCAACAAAATTTATGTAGAAATATGAGACAGAATATGATTTACCCCAAGATCCCGTGAGTTGTCAACATGGACAGACACATAGCGAGCATTAACTCCTTTGACGCAATTAATGGTAATGTTTTTAGTCTTATTTTTATCTTCATCTCCAGATTCCCAGAAGGTTTCTGTTGACCCGTCTGTCAAACTACCAATCATGGCTGGGCGACTTGATGTTTTAATATCCACGATGCTGGTTAAGTCTTTTAGACAAATCACTATACATGATTCCTGTCAAAACAGTGGAGTTTCCAGAGTCAAAGAGGTAAAAAAAACCAAGCAAAAAAAGCATGTCACTCCTGTGGTACAAACCAGTCTTTCTTGATTAGTTTAAGTGAAGGGCAGGTATGAAATGAGACAGCGATTTTGAGTTTGAAGGTTCTCTTTAAAAAGTAAAGTTAGAATAAAGACACTGTTTCTATTAACATGTGTATAGACTAGACAGCACATCCAAAAATCAGATGCAGCTACCTGACGCCATTTAGCCACATATCACAATCTGCATTTCCTCCCATAGTTCTACACCAGAGGTTTTCAACCTTTTTGAGTCCACAGCTCCCTTGACCAACTACATTCTTTCTGCAGCACCCCTGTGGGGCTCAGGAGCCCAACCCTTGCCTGCACAGCTGGCAGCCTCTCACCCTTTTTTGATCACCCTCCCTTGTGCTGTGTTCCCTCAACCTCCTCTCCTCTCCCCTCTCCTTGGGAGTCCTGGTCTCTGAGCTTGCCCCCCCCAAAAGAGAGGTGCCTCCCAGAGGCACCATTCGCCTGTGGAGCTTGTAGCCAGGGCTGCTGCAACTAACAGCTGTGCAAGCCTTTGGGAGGCAGAGATGCAAGAGGGCATCAGAGGATGGGCACCCCTGACCACCCTTCAAGGCACCCTAGGGTGAAAACCACTAGTCTACATGTACGGGAAATATATGAAGATCTGATGCAAGCAGGAAGCAGAATGAGGAAATAGCGCTGCCGCGGTACCTTAAATGCAGCCCGACTCTGCCCCTATTGGCCAGCTATGGGGTTTGCCGCAGCAGTGGGGAGGGGCTGGCGCAGGGGGCCAAACAGGCCCCCCTGCAAGTGCGGGAAACGGCTCCCGCTAGCAACTCCTCTCCTCTGCAAGGAGGAGAGGTCATGTGATAATGAAGTACTTCTGAACCTTCATTTGAAGTGACTGTATGCATTTCTGATTAGTAAGATATGCTCATCTATTGCCTCCATGGAAACTTGGGAGATGCGACTTACCTGACTAATAGCTTCAAAGCCAGACTGGATACTGATACTAAAGCTTTCTTCACTGTCTCCATCATCAGATTTGGACAGAATGTTGTTAATGTGGTGAAAGACATTGCTCTGGTGCAGAAACTGGTGATCCGATTGCTTGAATTTGAGGCTCCAGCATCTGGAAAAAAAAAGTTAATAAGCACCCTTCTTCAGTTTAAATGCATCCAATGAACCATAAGCAGAACATACACCATCAGCTTAAGACTCCGAAAAGGCAGCCCAGGCTCTACTAAGAAGAAATGCATTCTATTATTTGCTGAGTTCCATGTCTATCTATGTGGCAAATAAATGCCTTTTAACTATTTATTTCTTTATTTTAACATGAAATGTGTGCTATGAGATATACAGAATATACAGTATGAAATACATTAAAGAAATTCCTGTTTCCTATTCTGTATCCCTTTCATTACTAAATGTATGTGTAAATATATATTTTTCTTTTTACCTATTATTGTGACTTCACCACGGCTCGACATCCTTTATTATATTTTAAAACTTATCATTGTGTTACATATATTAGTTACATTGACCCCAGGAACAATCTTACAATAGTTTTATCACACCTTTACGAACTTAGTCCATGCATATCAATAAATTTGTTTTCGAACAATGTTTTGTCATATATTCTTCTAAACAAGTCAATTCCTTCTTGAGTTTCTGATTCAATTGAAATCTGATGGCTGCTGTCATTTTAGCCAACTCTATGAATTCACATAGCTTGTTTAACCACTCCTCTGTTGAGGGGACAGTGCCCCCTTTCCAACTTTTCACTATTAGTAACCTGGCAGCAGCTGTGGCGTATAAAAATATTCTTTTCTTATCTTTTAACTTATGCATCTCCAAGTAGAGGCAACAAGTGCGCAAAAAAATCCACCCATCCAGCGGTGGAGCGGCCCCCACCTGCGCCTGGTATGCACCAGGGAGTGCGCTGGACGCACCTGGGAGTGGGGAATGCCATGAGAGTGACCCCTGCCCACTGCTACAAAGCGGGGCGCGCTCACAGCTGCAAGCAGGCATGTGCCCAGGGAAGGCGTCGTGAAAAGTTGCGTCCTTCACACTGCACCCCCTGGCTGGGAAGGAGGCAACAGGCATGCGCCCCAGCAGCTGCTAGCAGGGCCATAGTGCTGGGTTCACGACAGGGCAGGGTTTCCCCAGCCACTCTGAGTGGCTTCCAACAAAATATTAAAATACAATAGTCCATCAAACATTAAAAAGCTTCCCTAAACAGAGCTGCCTTCAGATGTCTTCTAAAAGTCTGGTAGTTGTTCTTCTCTTTGACATCTGGTGGGAGGGCATTCCACAGGGCGGGCGCCACTACCAAGAAGGCCCTCTGCCTGGTTCCCTGTAACTTGGCTTCTCGCAGCGAGGGAACCGCCAGAAGGCACTTGGCGCTGGACCTCAGTGTCTGGGCAGAACAATGAGGGTGGAGGCGTTCCTTCATTGTGAAATGGTAGGAAAATGTTTACATATTCAAAGTGAGGGAAGCATTTGATCCAGCTTCATGATCATTACACAGCCCAATCTGAATGAAGACTGCTCAAGAGCAAGGGCATTGACATAATCACATAGCCAGATGCAAGTAGTAGCCAATGGAGTGTTGTCACGATCTGCAATTTGTTGGTATTTCTTCTGGAAGAAGCCTGCTTTTATTTTTTGAAATGGTGCGAGAGCTGCAGATCAGAAACAAGGCAACTGCGGTACTGGAACAAGGGATTATTCTCCATATATCCTGACAAGTTTAAATCCACATTTATACCTGCTTGGAGGCAGGAAGGTACATGAAAGAAGTAAACCATTTTTACTGAGTTTTAAATACAGGAATCCTGATCAGTCAATGTACTCAGCTCTTAGAAGACAGAAGCAGGACTCTATGGCTTCCTATTGCTCCCAAATGCAAGCAAAAAACTTGTGTTAATATGTCCAGTATAACAAATCCTTGTGAAGCATCCTAATTCTGGGCATTTGGACCCTGCATACTGAAATGTGCCCAGCCACATACAGAGCTGGTTCCTAAATATTTGAGTAGGTAGATTTTCCCCTACTTTTGCTCTAAATGAAAAAAAAAAAGGCTTTATATATATGTTTACCTTCTCTCTGCTCAATTTTTAAAGGAGATTTTCTGTATCTAGCACCTACCTCAGAGCCATCTGTTGCAATGAACTTCCACTTGGGAGAGACATCATGAGGTCAGATATGGTCTGCAGCAAACGGTGGAAAGTATGAGGCAATGGATGAGCTGCTTCACCAGCAATCACTATGTCGGACAATGGATGCTCACAGACTCTTGTATCCTTTTCCTGAAATTCAAATTGCGTAAGTTACATCTGAAAAGCTGCCCTCTTGAAGTAAGGGCACACTCATGTCTAGCTGTTCTCATTATGTTAAACATTTCCCCAGTATTTCTGCCACCACCAATATGCTGTGCCTAATGATAATCAGATCCTATTACATAATCGGCATGCTTGATTTAATTTTAATGCTATCTTATTTATACTGTTTCCATTGAGCTATTAGTATTGTATGTATCACACTTTTACTGTATTTTTTTTGTAACATCTATTAATGTTGTTCACTGCTTTGGGGCTAGGGGGCTGTGAGCCAAACAGCAGTATACAAAGGAACTATAACGCCTCAGATCCTGAATATAAGCTTTTAAAATTCTATATGCATAACTTAATAAAATTAATAGGTGTGTGCTTAATTACACGCCCACATATATTGCAACATGATTCAAGATGGTTTGCTTTTCTGCACTGCAATTAAGATGAGGACTCTGACGAAAGGTACATGATTTAGCTTACGGTTCTGATCAATATTAAGTCAATATTCTTTCTATTTTTATTTTAGTTTTGTCTTATATAGAGAATGCTGCATATTTTATGCTTTGCTGGTATAAATTGGTCATTGGTCACAATTAATTCAGATTAAAAATAATCAAAACTACTTTCCTTGCAAATGTTGTACCCTGCCTGTTAAGCAGAAAACGGATGCAATTCTGATATTTTATTTTATCTTCACTGAAACCCTGTCTTCACAGGCATTATAAAATCTGCTGAGATAATATTAGGCGATTGGGAAAAGGTGGTGCACTTGGTTCCATAGTATATCAACACAGTGAACTAAGTTGCAAGTGCTTCAACTTACTTGCTCAGCATTTTCTTTGTTTGCTTTGTTCTCTTCATCCTCTTCTTCCTCTGGCTCCACAGGGGCAGGAGTCAGAGAAGCCACAAAATGCCACAGAATATCATGAAGAGATGTTGTTTGAATGACATTGCAGAGAAGCCAGTTAAAAGCCTAGAAACAAAAAAGTTGAGAAGTTTAAGTGCAGAGGAAAACTAGAGGGGAGATTCCAAATTTTAGAGGGTGCAATAGTATTTTGTAGAAAACACGTGCAGTTTGTGCAATCCATGAAAGTAAGACAATCTAGACACATGTAGGGCACTGTTATTGTTATTATTTTTACAGACATTAGCAGTTAGCTGGCTGATGATGTAGTAGTAAGAAAAACAGAAAGTTACCGTATATACCCGAGTATAAGCCGACCCAAATATAAACCGAGGCACCTAATTTTCCTACAAAAACCTGGGAAAGCTTATTGACTCAAGTATAAGCCGATTCACCTTTGCTGCTGTGGAGGAGGAGGAGGAATGAGCAGCCCGAAAGCAGCTCTTTGGGCTGCTCCTTCCTCTTCCTCCTTTGCCAAGTTTGCATTTATGCAAGCAGTTCAGGAATGGAACAAGCTGCCTGGGGAGAGTAAAGAACCGCTGTTCTTGTACACTTCTTAAGGAATGGTTGACTGGGGAGAGCGGGTGGCGGCACAAGCGAAGAGAAAGGGCTTCTTTCTCGCCGTCCCCACCGCCCGCCTCACTCGAGTATAAGCCGAGGGCAGCTTTTTCAGCACAAAAAATGTGCTGAAAAACTAGGCTTATACTCAAGTATATATGGTAACTCATGGGAGTGACAGGTGCTGAACTGAAATGCAAGTAACTGCATAAACTGCATGTAATGGTTGTTAGTCACATTTAGAGAAAAGTCAGTACAGTGGAACCTTGTGTTATGGACGGTTCCGAAACTTCTGGGTTGCTGCAGGATGCAAGATGAAAACACACAACCTGAAGCGGGCATATCATGAGGTTTGACTGTATTCTGATAGCAATGTGTGTTCAACTAAGGCAGCTAGCTATACAGAGGAACCAGAAATAGGTGGCATTCTAGATATCTTAACCTAGCACACTCTTAAGCAAGTTTACTCACAAGTAAGCCCAGCTGCCTACATTCACACACCATGATAAAACACTTTGGAAAACTAAAAATGCTATTACAAAGAGAATGAATTACTGATGTGACAATGAATCGGATGATAATTAAGGCACTAAATACCTCCATAGCGAACACCCGGCAAGCTGATTTTCTTAAAGCTTGTTTCATTGCAATTTCAAGTCCCTCCAAGTCATGATGTTGGATTACAAATGCCAGAACAGGCCACTGGAAATTTCTCTCTCCTTTGGAAAGAGAGCTGTGGGCGGAGATTAACCGAGAAAGTTCAGGAGATGGATGTCTCAGGAGAGAGGACCCCACTTCTATTTAAAAGCATAAAAATACACACATATTAGAGAGTTAATAATATACTAATGTTAGTATATTAGTATTAATTTACTGAAAGCAAAAACTATACAAAAGATCTGTCCTACCACTTAATGCTAAACGTTGCTTGTTGGGTATACTGAACGGGTATCTTAATACTCAGGCAAAATTTGGCTGCAATCTTTTACACCAGATATTACACTTTGGATGTTCAGGCTCAGACAGACACTGCTTCTGGATGTACTGTGCATTGTGGACAATCAGAAAGCTGAACACTTAAAGGGGGGGGTACCCATTGTGCATAATGGTGAAGGTGTTCACTGACTCAATACTGACCCAAAATAAAATTAAATGCCAAAGAAGAACACCATAGGGAGAAAATAAAGAAACAAATGAAGAAGAAAAATGGGCCTAACTCATACTCTTTCAAAAGAAAAGCTTTTCCTGAAGCTACTAATGTGACGGCCAAGATGGAAGGAAGCAAGAAGGCACCAGCCATGTCTCTTTGAGAATGTGTTGTGATGACTCAGGGCAGTCTTCATGCCAAAACCTCTGTCACTTAACTCTAGAAAGTTCTGGTCGCTGCTCTGCACCAGAACTCCTATTTGGGATTGCACAGAAACCACTAAGAAGCAAAGTGGCATATACATCCACACACATAGTAAAATATTTTCACAGCTGGCAAAGTTTATATCCTTACCTGCATCTCCACTGTTGACTCTCCTTCTGGGGATAGCCTTTACTCGTGCAGGTAAAATGGAATGTTGTTTATCATATTCTGATGCAACGACTGAATACGACCTTTGAAAAACTGTGCGCTTTGCTAAATCTGTATCTGTGATGGGACTAGTCTCTAAACTAGAAAGATGACAGTGCATTAATTAACATCTTTATAGGTATATGCATTTTAGCAACCCAGTAATTTAAGTATATCTCCTCGTAACAAACAGGGGAAAGCTCTTGAGTTCTATCAACCATTTCTTGCTCCAGGATTTCTAAGGTTTCCAAAACTGATTTCAGTTTAGGAGTGAACCCTGATTAGCATTAACCATTGTGCAGATATGATTACAAACTGTGGTTAAGAGGCTTTTGGATGGAAGAGGGCTTTAATGCAGGGATGGGAAGTATTATGTCTGTTTTGGTCCACAGAAAATTAAAAATTATCTTGCAAATTCTAAGGTGTTCAGAAGTGGGGTTTAAACTTATCTAGAATGAAACACTCAACACCCATATTTCTGACAAAATTATAGACTCTATGAACCTTTTAAGAGTTTTTATGTCAGACATTACTTTACATTACATTACATTACATTACCATTTTTACTAGATTACCAGTTCCCTAGATGAAACATCATGAAGGTTAGTGCAAGAAATCAGAGTTTCTTCTTGAGCTTATAAAAAAGGTGGTAAACATAAATTGTTCTTCACACTATCCTTGGTTTCAGTAAGTATAGTAAGACAGGCTCTTGATGCTTTTTTCAAAGTAGTGTTATAAAGAATTGCAAATAAATAAATAAATAAATCACAATTTAGCAGTTAGCACACCAACACATACTAACATACACATTGGAATACCTTGGTGGCATGGATTTCATGTTACTTTCTGGCTCCTCAAAGACATTAGGACTGGCATCAGGAGTAACAGATATATAAGGTGCAGGTACTGAAGTTGAGCGCAAATACCTCATCTCATCCTGAAAGAGGTTGTCGTCTTGATAGCCAACAAAGTTTTCATGATGATGTCTGAAAAGAATTAGACACCACATGTTATGTAAAGCCAGGGCTTATTCGGTCCAGTCAGTCATCAAACAATCATCTAAATGCATAAACCAAACAAAAATGTATGTTACTATCATTTTGCCTAATGGTTACCTAAACACACCTGGGACATTGTATTTCAACTAACTGTCCAAAGACACTAGTTCATCAAAACCATACCACCACACAGGCTAAATGTCTGTACTTTTAAGTTCTGATCAATCTTGGAAGCTTTCAAAATTATTGTCTCGTTTTACAACTCCCCTTTTTCCTAATTTGAGAGGTAAAGGCTGGGTGGGACGACAGGCTGAGCAACAAGTCAGCAAGGTCCAAAATACAAACCTTGCAAGTGCCATCTGAATATGCACCCTTTTCCGAGGAAGGGAGGTTCAGCAGTAGTAGGACTCCCAGCAAAGGATCTTTCCTGGAAATTCAATAAGACCCCTGGAGAGAATCCAACTGCTTCTCTTTGTGGAAGCAGAGACAAAATGGACTCCAGCCAGAATCTGTCACTTCCAGTATAGTCTATTTTCTTTTGAGATTTTGAATTCTATACCTTAAGAAGATATTCACACCATCGTGCCCAATGAACTCTTAAAGTGATCTGAATGCCATGTGATTGTGTGCACGCACACACAGAGATCAGTACTGCAAACAGGCTTCTTAAAGCACAGACATCTAAAGGAACATCAGACACTCACAAATGAGCTAGAACTCTTTGAAAGAGCATTGACTGATAGGAAGGTAAATACAGTAAAAAAATCATCAAGACAGAGTTAACATGTGCTTTTAAAAACTTTAAAACCCACCTGCAGCCATGCTTGAAAGAGCTGAATGTTATTTACTGAAAATTGTCTAACACACACAAAGGTAATGATTATAATTAGTGTTTCCAGTTAATTAACAGATCAATTCTTTAAACTAGGAATCCTGGACGTAATAGCAGTAATGATTACCCTTAACACCAATACAGTAAACTTTGAGTTTTAAAGTTATTGTTATCTCAAGACAAAGTAAATGCATTTTAGAAAAGCAGAGTTATTAATGATATTAAGGCACATTTGGGAGGGGGGGTCAATATGTGTATTTGTTTATTGTTACCTTGCTAACGTCTGAAGATAGAGACAAGTCATTTTAACAGGGAAATCCTCCGAGATGCCTTCCTTGACGCTCGGAAGCTGTGACTGGAATGGTTTGGAAGGGTGGTAGCACAGAATACTGGGCTCAGCTGCACTGCTCAAGGCCAGCAAGAACAATGCATTTGCTTTGATCACTTGGTGGGCTTCCATGGTGGGCAAGGCACGAGGTGTCTTAACTTGCAATGGCTTTCTCCTAGACTGTTTGACCTACAGGGAGACAAATAATGCTACTTCGTGACCATGGCAGTGGAACTTCAGGGTCCAACAAGAGGGAACAATACCCTTGCTACGTATTGCAGCTTTGGCACCTTATACCAGAGCTCCACTGCTTATACATCATCCCTTCTTCACTACTCAAGCAGCTTGTGCGAGTGAAAATGGAAGTGTGCTTCATGTGAACTTCTGTTCCTGGTACCACACGGCGAACAATCTTGGCCTCTCAGGATAGCATCTCCCTCGGGCTTAGAACAGCTTATATGACTTTGTAGGAAATTATTCTTGCATTCCACAGATACAACACAGAATTGGTAGCAGAACCAGCAACCCTTGCTATAAATGCAGTTTTCTCTCTTTCACGGTCACACGTGGAAAGTGGGAGCACAGAGAATTCAGTACACCCAAATGTGACTGTCAGGGAACTGCCACCTGGTCCACCGAGGGAAACGAAGGGTCCGTTAGCATACAGAGAGCCCCGATGCCTTTTGAGCAGCAGCACCTCTTCCAGCGCAAAAAGCAGCCACACCTCCAGTGGGAAGGAAGGAGAAGGGGCCAGGTGGGAGAGGAGAGGGTCCGGGGATGCTGCAGAGAGCCCCAGCACCTCACCTTGTCCGGCTGGTCAAGAGGGAAGCACACCATTTCTGGCGCCCCAATTGCGCAGAGGGGTGAAACGCAAGAAGGGTAGGAGGAGATTTGGGGTGCCAAAGCTCTTATGCTGGGGAAGGAGCCAGAAGGGGCCACTCCCAGATTCTGCCAGCGACTCGTTACTCGTAAAGCACCATCAGCAGAACCTTACAGTGACAGTCCTGTGACTGTGGCAGATGACAAATGCAGGTCTATGGATCGCATTCTTTTCCCATTTTGGACTTTTTGATTTTAGCCCAGCAAACAGCAGTATTGCAAGTAAGTTCATTAAACTTACTAGCCCACTTTTTGTGTGGTCGTTAGCCACTGTCTTGCCTGCTGTACTTCTATTTCAGTCCTTTAATGGCATGGGCAGCCTGAAAGAAAAAACTATTTTCCAACTTATAAAAGCTTGCTTTCCTGGTCTTCTGAAAGCAATTCATACAAACAGGCAGCGAAACGGCCATTTACAATCTGGATGTAAGGTATACGCATGAAGTGCAATATTAGCTGCAAGATGCGCTTCCTGCAACCCCAAAGCCCAGCGAGTTCTCAGACTTCCAGGTACAGTAGGGAATAATGCAGTCAGAACACACCCAGGTTGATGTAAGGAGAACAAAGGTATATTATTCCTAGAGGGCATTCCTGTAGAAACTCCACAGCCTTGCTGTAGATTGCAAGAAATAAATTAATATACCTTTTCTCTTGCTGCTGCCTGCTTTTCACGGAGGTATTTTTCTCTGCATCGATCACAGACTAGGTACCATGTGCTTCCTCCTATGCCACCATCGCCACAATTGCCAGCCCATCCTCCACAGAAGTGCCCAATGCTGTTATAGCCTTGTCCACCAGCATAGCGGCCACAACCTTAAAATAATGAAAAGTCATGTTTAATAGTGAGCTCTAAATCCATTGTTTGCTTTGCCTGGTCATATAGTCACAGAGAGCTGAGTTGCGAACCTTCAGCCTGTGAGCCAAATTTAGGCCAGCACAGGTCTCAATTTGACCAGCAAGGATGTTTCCCTCAAATCACACCCACCTGTCCCATAATATGTGATATCAGGTGTGGGGCACACAGAGACGTGGCTCCTACGGAAAGCAGGGCTGAAATCACCATCCATCAGCTGATGAGCGGTAAAGTTCAAGTCTGAGGTATCTACTGCAAGATCACAATGTGGTGATCAAAAAGTGTGTTGTCGCTCCTACTGGGCAAAAGTGGCCTACTCAGTTCAGGTCCCCACACCCATACAGATCCCACGTTCTTTTGTTTTTACATGAACAGGGTCAACACATGATGAAACAAAACACGACTGCTGCCATCATGTCTATAGTTTAGCCCTCAAACACCTCTGGGTTGGTTCCCATTCTCTTTGCCATATGCAGTAAGGGTCCTTTGCATGATGCAAAAAATTACTTTTGTGAAACAAGCATCTTACCTGGGTGAGCTTGTCTCATGTGGTACGTCACTGGGTATGGGTGGGATTCCCCACACAGTTCACAGATGGTATCTTTCTCTGGTCCTCCCACTGCAAGCTGAGCCATTTCACCAAAGAGATTTCCCCTCGGTCTGGCCTCTGCTTTTTCTTTCTTCTTCTTTTCCTTTTTGGACTTCTTGCTATCTTTGTCACTTTCTTTCTTCTTCAACACAGCACAGGACCCGGGGCTTGGAAAAATCATGTTCTGAGAAGCTGCCTTGATTGTTGCCAGAGAAATGTCTTCCCAGAAGGCTACCAGGTGTTGAAGGGTTAATGGAAGAGGAGACTTGGACTTCATAGTATGGTGACTGGTAGTTTCAAAAGAGGTAGCTTCACTTTTTCCATCCTCACATCGTTCATGAAGAGGAGGCTCTTTAAGCATAGAGAGGACCTTATTTTTGTTTATGCTGCCCATTTTCGATATGTCAGGCCCATGAGGGGCTATGTTAAACATATTCAGAGCAGAAGATATTTCCAGGGAATGTCTATTCTTCAGCTTGGTTTCTTTCTCCTCTGCAGGCTGTTGGCCAAGATTGCTTCTAATGGGTGCATGCTCCTTCGAAAGTTCTGGGTTGAATTTCAAAAAAGACGAGCAGGCCATTGCATCGTGGACTATTCCTTCATGCCACAGGAAAGAAGCAAAGACAGCCCGGGCACATTCAGCCACAGACGGAGACATTGCTTGTTTGGCGGGCTCTACCGGTCTGGAGCCATCGCCTTTGAAAAGGCATACAGACTTTTCCTTTTTGGGTCTTGTATGCCTATTTGCACATTTGCGGCTCACTTTGGGAGATGCCCTCGTGTCTTGCTCATCTTTCAGCGGTGCTTTTCCTATGCTGAAATGAACTTTGTTCGAGCAATCGTCCACGCTCTTGAATTCAGAGTTATCTTCACAAGTACTGTCTGTAATGCTATTGGTCTTTAAGGTACTTGAAGTACAGACTTCAACAACTTCACTGTGAAGGTTTTCTTGCACAACGTGAGGGGAAGGGGCTCGGTTTTCTGTTTCAGCTGAAGGTTTCCCATCTTTCGAAGCAACTTTTGGTTTGGGAGAAGTGGACCTTCCTCTCAGTGGTTCTGTTAGGGGTGCTTTCTTTTTGCGAAGGGTATCTGGGTCAAGTGTATATGAATCTGACTTGGATCTCTCCCGAGGAGGATCAAGTTTTGTTTTCACTGGGGCTGAAGGTTTCTGAGACAGGGTCTTCTCGTGAGGAGATGAGGAACGGCGAGATCCGACACCAGATGTGCAGGATTTCCCTGCTGAGATAGTCTTTGGAGAAGATGATCGAGTTCCTGGCCCTGGAGATTCTGCCCTCAGACCAGATGTTGTCCTTCCATCAGATTTTAAGGTTTGCAAGGTGTTGTGGTTTGGAGATAATGATCTGCTGTGGGAATCTGACCTCAGTTTTGCAGTGTCAGATTTTAGCATCAACGATTCGCTCGCAGATAAGCTCTCTATATTCCTG
Organism: Lacerta agilis; assembly: GCF_009819535.1. Lineage (NCBI taxonomy): Eukaryota > Metazoa > Chordata > Lepidosauria > Squamata > Lacertidae > Lacerta > Lacerta agilis. The sequence continues at coordinate 90,741,825 of NC_046315.1, read as the reverse complement.
GGCTTCTTCTGGTCTGTAGCTTGGTGGCTCATACGGCTATCAGTTTTAGGTGACCTGCTGTCCACTCTGTACTTCGATGCCATATCGGATTTCCCTGCTGGAGAAACTGGTCTAGCAGCTGCAGTGAAATTCACTCTGTCACCTGTATGGCACATTTTATAATGACATTAAAGGGAAAGTGCTCATTTATAATACAACAGATCACAACGCTGGATAGGAGTAGAGAATGGTATTATACTAGATCAGGCATCCCCAAACTCGGCCCGCCAGATGTTTTGGGACTACAACTCCCATCATCCCTAGCTAACAGGACCAGTGGCCAGGGTTGGTGGGAATTGTAGTCCCAAAACATCTGGAGGGCCGAATTTGGGGGTGCCTGTACTAGATAGATAGATAGATAGATAGATAGATAGATAGAAGAGAGAAAACAGCGAGCTCAATACTTTATTGGTTGGATTCAGAGAAGCATGAGAACTCAGTTTGCACAATGCGACTATCTTGACTTCTCCTTGATATACACCAAACTGCTTCTGAGGGTCAACAGATCTTCTAGAATGGCATGGAATTGGACAGGGTGGGAGGATGCAGTGGGACTGGGGAATTATAAAATTAGAAACAGGAGCAGAAATGACTCTTGGGGGTCTCCCTGCTAAAAAGTAGTAGCACTAACTGCCTTCTACAGGAAGGAGATTGCAACCAGGACTACTGCCTCAATAAATGTTTGAGTGATCCAGTCAAAACAAGATGTGCTGCATCTACAACTGAACTACCAAGGTTGGGGGTGTAGGCAGCACACTTTTGCATGCAAAGGCCCAATACAGCAAAGTTATTTGTGTATGGGGAAAGGTTTCTGCACATAAGGTTGGATCCAGAGTTCCATGTGGAACTTCACTTATGGAATAGGGCACACTCAGGTCTCAGTTTGTGCTCTCCCCCCCCCCCAAATCTGCCACAACACCCCACTGAAGGGGAAAGGAGGAATTGACAAAAAAATCCCCACTTTTCACAGAAGTCCTCAGTAGATCCAACCCCTTTCTATCATGGAAGGTCCCCTTCCACTTGCAGAAAGGTACCTCAGATTCAACTAATATAATATACTTTCAAGATTGAGACTAGTGGTTTAACAGTGTTCAACATGTAGCTAATTTTTTTACTTGAGTGTACATATTCAAAACAACACTCTATATGTAACAGCACTACCTCAAGAAGACAAGGAAAAGGCTAATGTCATACTTTTTATTTTAACTGACAAAACTTTATCAAAACAATTAGTGACTAGATTTAACAGAATTGCACCATCTAGTATCAAGGTTCTTAGACCTTGCTCATTTGACAACCTACAACTGGCCAAAATATACATCGAAAGTATCAATTACAATTTAAAGAACAGTTCAGAGGCATATTCTGAAAGTCATGTTCACCACAGCTAATGCTATAAAGGCATAACCAATTCCACCATGAACTAAAGTGAGATCTAGCAGCTCAGCCCTAGTCACTTGCCTCTGAGGAACTTGGAGGGAGCTCCTGCCTGACTTAACATCAGGAAAGGACAGGGAGAAGGGTTGGGGATGTTGCTTAAATAATCTTGATTTCATATGGACATGGTGCAATTTCTGTTTCTGTATTAAATTTGAGTGTGCTTTTAGTCTGAAAATCTTCTGTAAGCTACTTTGGGACACCCGTGGGGCTATAAAATGGGATATAAATATTATTTAAAAAATAAATTAGTAAATAAATGAGCCCATATAATGCTTCTCAATTGTACTTCCCCCCAAATAAAAGCACACTGTCTTCCAAGTATGTAAAAAAATACTATTCTATTTTTGCTTAGGTATAAACAAGACACTAAATCATTTTACTCACTGTAAACTAAAATAAATATATTGCATTGCTTCCCTTTCCACAAGGAGGAAAATAATCATTTCCACATATTTCCGAATGCTACTGGAGTGATTTCTGAACCACATGTTTATGAATGTTGAGTAGTGCATACCACACATTTATAGTAAGTCATTAAATTACTGCACTTAAGAAAAGCAAACTTTTTTCAAGTGAATGAAATGGGGTGGACTCAGCAGCAAAACATTTACTTATGGATTTCCAACAAATTATGAATAGCCTGTCTAACAATGGCATGCATACCCACCCTTTAGCTTGTGAGAGAGAGATGAAATAGCAGAAGCAGGGCCAGCTACATCATTACTTTTGTAAATGCGCTCACGAGAAGCAAGGCAGCAGGATGGAGTTTCTATAGTGGAAAACAGTGGCACAGAAGCAGCACAGATTCAATGGGAAAATAGCAAAGATAAAACAAGCAAAGCAAGCAATTCTGATGAGACATAACTTTCCTGCAGCATAATCAGATTCATTTTTAGCTTACGCTTAAGGATTAAAAATAAATAAATGTTCTAGATGTTACTCTTCTCCAAAATAATAAATTAATGTTATTTTTCAAGACAGCATTAGAGAAAACCTCAGCCCAAATTCTCATGGGAAGCAAATGGTTGATTAAATAATAATAATAATGAAACAGCAGCTAATGAATGGCTTTGCTTTGTTCTGCTTATTGATTGCTTTTGCTGTTGTTACTGAGCCGGGGTGCGTTGAAACCAAACATGTTGTTTGACAGATCTGAGTATTATTTCACAAGCTTAGGTGAACATATTTTTTCATTATCTGGCTTTGCATTTGCATACAAAATTGAACTTTCGCAGAAAGAAATTACCAACCTGAGAACATGAATTATTTCTCATTATTGAACCGGGGGGGGGGGGATTCTTTTGCCAAAGTCCTTTTGCTATTTCAGTCATATAGCATAACACTAATTAAACTAAAAGACAATGTATTTTGCTGACAATGGCCCAGTTAACATGTCACATTAAAATGCGGTCTAAAACAAGGCATGGATTAATGTGAACCCTTGCCATCATGCTGCATGTTGTCTGAACTCACTATCGTGGTTTGTTTCCCACGAAACAATGAGTGGTAATCCAAGAACAAACATTAGTTTCCATTCATGGTTTGCTTGAAGAGAAAAAAGCCACAAGCTCAGGTTTAGATAACATGACAAAATCAGACTCTGGCTTGTTTTGTCTGCAGCATAACAGCAGCAGGAGAGGAATGGTGTAAGAACATTTGAAAAGCATGCACTAGAATGCTGCTGATTCACATTGAATCACAGTTTGCTTTAAACTATGGTTTAATGTGACATGCAAACAAGGCCAATAGCTTATGCAATACGTGAATTCATGCCAATCTATAGTGTTACAGGAAAAAAATGGTGTTGGTTCTTGCACACTTTATAGTTGATCCTCACCTCCTTGCAAAGGGGTGGGGGACGCTGTTGCAATAGGAAATAAAGATCTTCCTTTCTTTCACTGAATCCTGCCTCCATCCCATTTTCTTTGACCGATAATAGACTAAGGGGACACTGAATCCCTTAATGGAGAGTTGGGCAGTAAAAGCCAACCCCAAATTTTCCTACAACGATAGCTTGCAGGTTAACCAAACACTTGAGTAATAAATGATGAAATCTTTTCGTTTTGCCTTATTAAAAATCATTTATGTTCAACACACTATTCTCATTCTAGGCTTATTGGGTTCTTCTTTTCTAAAGGAGGCCTGCTTTACCCAGAACCTTCTTTTGTGATCTAAGAAGGGCCGCCGCCACCCCACCCCTTAAGGCATGCTATTATTGGGGCAAAATGTCTGCTCAGAAGGGGAAATATTGCATTCAGGAAAAAGGAACTTTTTAAACTTCTGCTTTACTATAAACAGAAGCAGATCTAGAAATCTGCTATAAGGACCCAAGCCTACGACTGGAACCAAAAGAATTTCAGGTGCTACAAATGTACTTGAGTATAGTTTCAAACATATTTATTCTATTTTTGATACTTTTTGGAACTTTGGGTATTTCATAAAGAATGTTCCTGTCCAGCCTCAAGATTTTGGCTTCTGCTAATATAATGTTATTCTTGGGATGGCCTCTGCTCAAAAAAGAAGTGTACCGTTAAATTTTGCATCTTAAGAACCAGGCTTTTTTTCACTGGCAAGAAAGTCTATTTCTGGGGGTTGTTTCTTTTTTAGGACATTTTTAATTTGCTTAATTAATTTTTAGGACATATTTTTAATCTGGTTAATGACAACATACATGTCATTACACTTTAATTTTCATGGCACATTTTACAAAAAGGAAACATGATTATTCTTAACTGTCTAATATGAGCTTATAAGAGCGTATAGCATTTTCTTACATTTTGCATTTTTATCCTTTATCCTATTCATGTAATTACATTGTACTTGAGGAAGAAAATTTCCAAATTCATTACTACGATTAAGTACATTTCTAGCACCTGTTCCCTGCCCTATTTTTTGTCTGTGGATGGCGCTATCCTAGTTTTATGGTTGCTATCCCCATTTCAAACCCCCATATCAAACACTGTTTCAAAACCAGTTTGCCATGCTGCATAGGGGATCGCTGTGAAGAAGTTTAAGGCCTCGTTGGACTCATGTGTTGGCTGTTGGCCCATGTGTGCATGCGATAAAGCTCTCTGGATCGGAGTCATGATAATTTTTTTTTTAAATCAGTTGTAAATCTGTTAAGATTTCTCATATAACACACATTTGCAGGGGTTAACAGTACACATGTTGTAGGGAATAAATCAGTCTAAAATAGGAGCAGAGCGTAAGCCTGAGTGAGCACAGTGTTATTTTACTTCCCAGTAAACATGCAAAGGACTACACTTTAATTTGGGCAAGAAACATTAATGTCACAAAATGTAAAAAGGGTATTGTGCTCTAGGTTATCACATACGCAGGTTGTTTTATTGAATGCTCTACCCTCATCAACTGAGGGCCAAACTCAGCTTTTCGTGTGATGTTAAATCTGCCTTTGTTTCTCAGGTGCTGATCAAATTACATCTGTTGGGTGGGGTGATAATGAAGAGGATCAAAGCAAGCATGGAAGGGAGACTTACTTTCCTCCACTACTGCAGTCCTGAGGAATATTCTTCTTCTGAAGTTGTTACTTCAGAAGGGGAAAGTAAAGGGAGGGGGAAACCCTTACTTGGGAATTTGCATTTCCTCCCAACACAAATACAGGTTTCAGAGGAAGACGTTTATTCAGGACCACAGCAGGGGAACTAAAGGAAAGATCCTAGTTACATATGTGCTGCTAATAGGCTCTAGTTTTTGGAAGCTCATGCACAAGGTGTCCCAAAGTGTCCCAGGAATTTTGACTTTTGGCCAGAACTGAACATTGTATTTCAGTCTCAAATGAGCCCCTTTAGTTTGACGTGACTGAGATACTTTGGAAAGCTATTAGACAAGTCACCACTATTACAGTAGACATTTTATGAAGACTTTAAGGAAGTCTCTTGCTTCACACACAAAATATGATCCTCAAGTCAAAAAGCCAAAGATCAAGCAGAAGATGAACTATTATTCCAATTACAAAATACCATTTACATTTTCTTCAGGTTTCTAAATAAGACAGAAATCTGAGGATCAACAAGATAGAAGTATCCGAGATATTATCTGCTTAAGTGAGTTTGAAGCGGAAGGCACTGGACATTTTCTTCTGGAAATGGTCCATCCAGTTTAGCATCCTGCTCTCACAGTGGCCAGCCATATGCTTTTGGGAAGCTAGAAAGCTGGACCTAAGCACAACAGCACTCTCCCCACTTGTGATTCCTAGCAAATGGCATTCAGAAGCATACAGTCTCCAACAGTGGAGGCAGAACACAGGCTAGCAGCTATATTTTCCAGAAATTTGCCTAATCTTCTTTTGAAGCCGTCCATATTCTACAAACTTTTAAGTTCATCCACATTCTCAAGAAGAGCAATAGAACTGTGCTATGTGAGAAAGATGAAAGAGATTAAAACAACTATGTAAAGAATGGGAGTGACAAGACAACAGTAATATTCAAGACCTACAGATCCTTGGTAGAGGGTCTTAGTGCCATGAATAAATCCCAATGGCAAGTGCAATACTGATAGTCTTGCCTCATATAGATAAACTGCAGGATCTTGGTATGCCAATGAGATAGAGAAGCGCGTATTTATGAGAGGAAATTGCCTCACTTGGGTGATTGCCACAATGGATGCTAGAATCTCCCGTCTGAAAACTGTAGTGTGGAATGAAGCAGGTGAGGTGCTTGTGATAAAGTAGCTTCCTTGCCTTGCTACTCATCTTACCTTCAAATATAACTACCAAGCACAGGCCTTGGTAGTCATAAGACTGGATGCCCTGGACTCCAGAAGGCGCTAGCCATTTTCTCTACATCATATGAAGTAATGCCTCCTAGTTGAGGCTTCCTTCCCCTTCTACAGAAAAATCAGAAGAACCTGAGCACTAGATACCTCAACACCACCACCAACTCATGCATTTGGATGAAGTCAAGGAAGAATCAACACTCTTTGTGGCTTCTCTCCCTCTCATTGTCACTTTCTAAAAATGATTCCGAGACCTGAAGTTCTGCTCCATGCTGTTGTGCTGGATGAGCTCTCCAAGGCTCTTAAATAGCGAATGAATGATACATTGATACAAGGCCAATCTGAAAAGTGTCTAGGCCCACTAATACCTGTGCGTTGATACGTTTAAGGGTCTTGATAACCAGAGAACAACAGAAAAGGAGGCTGCTTCTGGATTACACTCCCAAAGCAGATAATCCAATAGTACCAATTTCTACAGATTCTCGACCTCTGTAAGCTTGGCATCTATGATACCTCAAGATCAACTATAGACGCAGGAGCATGAAGAGAGGAAGAATGCTCACAAATCTATGTTGGAATTTTAAAAGGAATCTTATAATTCCCAAGGTCTAGATCAAAGGGCTTCGGTTCCGCAGTGTTTCTTACTCTGATTCACAAGTCAGTTTCTTCTGGTGCTCCAAATTGATGGGAAGAAGGTATTAACTGGCACAACCACTTCTCAAGAGTAGACAAATAGTTCTTCGAAAACAGGTATAAACTAAAGCCTAAACTAAAGCAGCAGAGTATTGTTCTTCTCTAGCTGCAAAGAAAAATCAACTAGAAACAGCAGCTGGGACATTATATGAACCCACAAGATTTGATTCAAACCAATGGCTTCAAGTTACAAGACTAAACATCAGGAAGAACTTTCTGACAATAAGATCTGTTCTGCAGTAGAACAGTCTCAGGTGGTTGTGGACTCTCCTTGCACGGAAGTTTTTAAGCAGAGGTTGGATGGCCATCTGTCATAGATGCTTTAGCTGAGATTCCTGCATTGCAGGGGCTGAACTAGATGACCCTCGGGGTCCCTTCCAATTCTAGGATTCTATGATTCTACGATATGTCTACTGAAACAACCTGAGCCGTGACACCAAAACTATATTACTACTACTATGTGATACTACAACCACCTTCAACTTAATGGAAAAAAATAATGGTCGTATCTTCCAGAATTATTAGTGGTGAAGCTTCTCAATACGTCATTTATGAAGTGTGGGATCTTCAGTGATCATCATCAGCTTTAGCATTAATACTAAAAAATTATGACAAGGCCCTGATATAGAAATTAATGGATTTAACTGCAAAATGCTTGTGTGCTCAAGGAGTACCAAGAGATATTAAAATGTTACTGCAAGAGTACTTGAAACCCTGTAATTTAATTAAAATCCCAAAGGATTTGGTTCAAAAAAATGTATAAATATATTTTTCAACACTACAGAAAATATGCAAAAGGTCAGTGCAGTAGTCTCTAATTACTATGGGAAGACTGATGTTTGCTTCAAAGTCAAGGAAAGCCAAAATAAAATAGGGGTCGGGAGAATCAGAAGGTGCATTGATGGATGATCAATAGCTAGAAAGCAACTAAGATTGTTATGCAAGCAATGGTAAAGCTTCAGAAATGGGCTGATGAGGCAGGAAAGGCTGACAGACTTACTCTGAAGCTGTGGCTGAGGTTGCTGGAAGGAAAGGGATTGTCCAAACACAAATGGGCTGTGGACTAGGGAAGAGGGAGGTTTTGCAGCTTGATCAAAGATGGAAGGAGCTGGGAGACTAGGCCGTGACTGAATGGAATTCAGTATGGCACTCAGTTGGTCACCTGTAGTAGGCAAAACAGTCAAAACTACAACCTGTTATTTTCCAAAAAGTGCTGAATGAAGTCTCTTTGAAAGTTCAGTACTGATAAAGCCTGCACTTGTCTGTGATCTTGTAGCTAGGTATTACTCTGGAACAAGACACAGAAATTACCAAGCAATGTGTGGTAGAACCATGGAAAGTTCAACCCAGTATTTTTGCAAGGGGTATGAATAGTTGCGCAAGTGATTCAGAAAACATTTTCCTCCAGTGTTCTGATCTGCATGTTTTGAAAAATGAAAGCAAAATTAACGATGACATGAACTCCCATATGGCTGGACTGGGAACAAGAGAGTTTAAAATTGGGAATAAGGTTTAAAAAAATTGCTATAACTCTTGTCTCACAGGCAGCTTCCCTTCAAGGAAACAAGCTTTAAGGGCAAGGACTGCATGTGATCATTATATTTCATAATAAAGCACCACAGCTAGACAGTAAGTTCAACTAGGATTTTTTAAAGCAGTATTAGTTTTCAAATGATGTTCATGCCTTATTTTTCATAAAATTGTACTTAAACATGCTATTTGTTATTACATGCACCAATATTTAAGTGCACAGCACCATGAAAGTAAATTGCCGTGTCTTTAAAATACATAATATATTGGTCCTTAACTAAATGGGATTTTTTTAAAAAATCTGCTTTGTTTTACTAATGTCAACAAAAACTGCAATTTTTGTAGTAAGATCTAGGCGTAATCATTGAATCTGAATATCTGAAAAAGACTTTTTAAATTTACTACTCATTTCAGTTCTTGGAAATAGCCATAGGGCAGTCTTTGCTTTCCCAGAAATGAATCTCTTTCACTGGGTGGCTTAAACTTTCTTGTTTGGGAGAGGCTAGGGAATATAAATGGTTCTACTCCTGTGTTTATTTTTGATTTGCACTTAATTGTTTACATGCTGGGCAATATTTAACTGTTTTAATGACCACCTGTCTTTTTATTTTGTGTTTTTAGTAATTTTATGATTAACCTATTGTTAATTGCTGTGTCAAGCTGCTTTTTTTTTAAAGGAGAGGCGAGACACAAATGCTGTAAATAAATAACATCCCTCTTGACAGAAGACAGGGTTAGTTCTGACTTCATTGGTAGTAGGGCATCTCCTACCCTTTGCCAGCTGAGCTTGGCAAAGACAGCACCCCTTGGTCCTTAGTACAATACAACAAAGCGGGTAACCACGGCAACCTGGAAGAACAATAGAGTAACAGTGGAGCAGAATGGAACTTTGGGCACTTATTGTAAATGGTCTTTCCTGGCGGCAAAGTGAGCCAGCCACTAAAAGAATAATACATGCCCTATTTTCCCAAGGCAGGAAACTCATGTATTTGATTTGCATAGGCTTCCTCCTTCCCCTTTAGTTTTCATTCATTACTAAGCTCCTTCAGACTTGTTTTCCAGGAATCTGAGACATTATCTCTCCACCTGCCTACCTACAGAGGAAGAGGGAAACTTTGAGAGGATGATGGAGAAGTTGGTTGTGAAAATGCGATTCAGATGACTAGCAAAGCTTATGGTGAGCGGATTGTCTATGGGGTGTGGTTTTAACATGTTTGCTTGTCTGCTAAAGAAGGCCCACTTACAGTGAGTGCCCAATGGTCCATTCTCAAGCAGAGCATGATCCAGCCACTTACAGGACACACCAGAGCTGTATCTGCCTAACACATTTTGCAACTCGCCTGCCAAAAGCTGCCTCTGCCGAGGCATGGAAGTCCAGCTTGAAATATCTGACAAATAAACTGAGTGCTCTGCAAATGGCTCTCTTTGCAAATTTCTGTGATGCTTTTGTTGGAAGAGAGCTTGGCGAACATAGCCATGGCTCTTAGGGAGTGTGTGTTGCGGTGAACATAAGTGCTGTGACTCGTAGGTCAACGTACTACATGCTTTGATCCAACATGCTACTGTGCAAGCCCCAGCCTTTTTCCTCATGGAGGTGGGATAAAATGAAGCAAATGGGCTGTGTGTTTAATACAATAGTTTTGACAGAATGATTCTGCTTTCTTCTTTAAGATTTTGCTAAATATTATGCCTGCCGTCCCCGTGACCCCCATTGGGATGCTAAGCTGGTTTCTTCCTCATGGTCTAAATCCTCTAGCCAGCTAAGACTGGGAGTTGTGAGGCAAGATTGAATGGCCTCTGGGGTGGCAGGCTGTATCACAGGATTCACATGCTTCATGGAGGAAGCTTTCTGAGTGACTTATATTTCCCTTTGTAACCTTTTTGCAGATTTGTGGTGCTCTGGTTGACAAGAGTTGGTTGGTTGCCTTTGTTCCTGTCTGTCAGGGTCATTGCAACAGCAAGGAGAATGGGCAAGGTAAGGACACGGGGAACAAACAATGGAAATATTTGCCTTTTCTTTAACTGGGAGGAAAACAGGATGAATGGAAACAAGAAATACTAAGAGAAGGCAGGCAGGCAGGCAGAAAACCTAAGCACATTGCAGAACGAAGCAGGTTAGGAGAACATCTCTGCAAAGGGCGGAGGCAAGAAGTAAAAGTGAAGAGGAAGGCAGAAGGAGGAAGCCTAGGAAAATTAAAATCACAACTTTCCCATTCATGCCTTGGGCAGTGAGCTGATGGGTGCTCTAAATCAGTGTTTTTCAACCACTGTTCCGCGGCACACTAGTGTGCCGCGAGATGTTGCCTGGTGTGCCATGGGAAAAATTGAAAAATTACTTTATATATAGTCAATATAGGCACAGAGTTAAATTTTTTAACATTTTCTAATGGTGGTGTTGCCTCGTGATTTTTTTCATGAAACAAGTGTGCCTTTGCCCAAAAAAGTTTGAAAAACACTGCTCTAAATCACCCTCATCTATCCGCTTTCCCCTACCATATGCATTACTACTCCTGCCCAATAGGGAGGATGGGAAGCAGAACAGCTTTCCGGCATGAAGCACCTCAAGCCTGCTGACGTCTTCCCTGCCTGTGGAAGAACAACTTACTACCAGTACTTCTTGCCTTGTTTTCCTTCCAATAATAATGTACCATATTTCCCAGGTGCTTGATCAAGATTAAGGGGAGAGGGGGGAGGAGATGAAGGCAAAGGAAGCAGACTGGAGCTCTGACCAGAAAGCAGAGGACAGGACACACCATAGACATTTAGCCAATATTATGCTACTATCTGGAAGTGAAAAAAATGCCCTTTAGCCACCTACAGAAGAATGCCTCTTTCCCTCTCTTCAGCTTCAGTGAGGATTTTAGCTTATTGAAACTTACAAACTTTAACATAGTGTCTGAATAATGCTAGAAAGAAGCTTTTTCCAATGTGGTGCCCTTCAAATTTTTGGGAATAGAATTCCCATTAGCCCTAGCCAACATGGTAAACCAGTAATTAGCTAATTATTGCGGGGGGACCTCCCCTTATTTTTCAAAAGCCAAACCATGGACCCCTTTACTTTTGTAAATTTTTATTACTCAATGGTAGTTACCTGTGCAAAGCAATTTTTTTGATAAAATGTGGGGTGGCCCCTAATAAGCTAAGGGTTTTAGGTATCCTTTAAAAAAAGATCATAAAATCTGTGAAATAACCACAAATTGCCTATCCCCAGACAGTAGGAAAAACTTGTCTCCATTGCTCCACTACAACTGAATTTTAAAAAGCAACTGTGTTCCTAACTTGCAAGTGTTCTATATGCAGAATGCTTTTTATATCCAAACATGCTATTCCTTAATCTGATATGGGAAAGGTAAAGGTAAAGGGAACCCTGACCATTAGGTCCAATTGCGAACGACTATTGGGTTGCAGAGCTCATCTCACTTTACTGGCCGAGGAAGCCGGCGTCCAGCTTCCGGGTCATGTGGCCAGCATGACTAAGCCACTTCTGGTCACGCAACACCCCTCCTCACTGGCCCACCCCTCGGCTCCGTGCCGCGGCAGCCGAGCACTAAAAAAGCCCTTTAAAAAGAAAAAACAGGAAAGGAAAGCAGCCGCTTGCTCGCTTGCTCAGCAGGCTGCTTTCCTTTCCTGTTTTTTCTTTTTAAAGGGCTTTTTTAGTGCTCAGCTGCCGCGGCGCAGAGCCGAGGGGTGGGCCAGCGAGGAGGGGCGTCACGCTTGTGGCTGGCCTGGCGTGACGCCCCTCCTTGCTGGCCCGCCCCTCGCCTCTGCGGCTCTGCCCGGGCCAGCACTGAAAAAAGCCCTTAAGAAAAAAGAAAAGGGAATGGAAAGCAGCTGCTTGCTTGCTCGGCCAGCGGCTGCTTTCCTTTCCTTTTTTCTTTTTAAGGGCTTATTCCAGCACTCGGCTGGGCGGAGCCACACCGTACGGAGTGCGCCTGCGCAGAATTCCACACATGCGCACTCTGTACTGGGTGCCATACAGGCACCACCCCGGGTCCCGGGGGTGACAAAAAAAAATCGTCACCCCCGGTACCCTCTGGGCTTGCTACGCCTCTGGGACTGGGTGATGTATTGATACATTGTCCAGGACCAGTATGAGGGACAGGCTGCGATGGCGGCTTCACTCGGCAGTATATTGCGAGTGAAACCACCCCCGCACTTGACTTTCTCCAGCTAGTGCTGATATCAGAGGGACTCAGGAGCAGCAATGGTTTCACCAACAATATACCGCTGAATGAAGCTGCCATCCCACTCTGCCCTCATACCAGCAGAGAGAAACAAGCTGCATTGGCGAGGCACCGATACAGCTTGTTTCTTCCTCCGCTTCTTCAAACTGCTCGGCTGAGGAGCACATAGCTGCCCTTGCCTCAGCCAACCAGTTTTAGAGCCCCTGCCCTGCCAGTGGCTCACACAAGCTGGTGGCAGGGTGGGGGCTCCATAAAACTGCTCCATTGAGGGGTGCGCATTTGCCGGTCCCCTCAGTTGAGCAGTTTAACAAAGCCTCCAGCCTGCTGCTGGCTTGTGTAAGCTGCTGGCAGGGTGGGGGCTCTGTTAAAGTGCTCCCACCCACCCACCCCCAGCTATAGCGAGCTGTGCAATTAACAAGATAATTGAGTCCCTGGCAGGGGGTGGTGCCACAGACCCCTGGGTGTGTCCCATGGACCCCCAGGGGTCCCCTAATTGGGAACCATTGTGAGGATGATTACATTTGTAGATCAAACACTTGGAGGGCACCAAGTTGGAGACGGCTACTTTAGACCATAAAGCATCTATCAAAATCGTTTTTGAAAGCCTGAATTCTCATGTGTGATCTAACAATACAACTTCCTAGGTCCCATCATCTTACTGTAGTAAGGAATTAGTTCAGTGATTTTGGGTCTTTCCACAACAGGGCTGACAGAAAACAGGTTAGAAATAGGTTGCAACCAAATCAGCAAAACTAAGGATAAAACATGAAAACAGCAAATCTGTCATGAGCACCAAATGAGACAAAGCACTTTAATGCTCCTGAAGTTCTGTCTCTGCAAGCTGCTTTTTGTCAGCTACGTAAGTGATATGGTTATAACGATATGTCTTTGTATGTGCTTCACCCAGGCAAAAATTCATACAAACTTTCCTATAGTGTTCCTTGTGATGTATAGGCAGAGACAACTACAGGGCCCTAGCTCAAACACTCTAACTAATATGCTGCTCCAATTATTTTTGAGTAAATTTATTTCAATGGAGAGATAAGGGTATGCCAGTTGAAAGGGTGCACTGCTCTTTGCATTGAACTACTGCAAATACACAAGGAGAATGAGACAAGAAGAAGACATCAAAACAGTAAGGCATGCAACAATAATCAGACTGCAATCTAAACACGCTATAGGTTAATTCAGCAAAACATAAAAAGGGGTTTCCAGGAAAAATGGATTAATGAATATGTGACATTTATTCATACCACAACCAAGAAAAATGAACACAAACTCTGTGTTTTTTAAATAGAGAAAACGTAAGAAATTTAAGAAAGAAATTTATGTTCGAGGAAGTCCATGGTTCACGACTTCTCAAGAATGCAACACTGAGCTTGAAGCAACACCTGGATAACATAATGTTCACTTGAGGATAACTTTTTACACATAAAATGTAGGGAACGATCCAGTCAATGTTAAGCACATCTTTCCCAATGGAATCAAATTAAAAATTATAGGTGCTCACGTTTTGCTGGACCATGCATTATTCTCAGAAAAGAAAATTCCAAGTTGATACTTTTACTTTTCTATGGGCATGTCTATTTTAAAACATTTCTTAATTTTAAAATTCTATGTTCTAAAGTTGTATACTGCTCTCTTTTACACTAGATGTACTACTCTGACCTCATTTATCTGCTGTAAGAATACTAAAATGACACAAGTAATATCCATATCAAGAGCCACTAACATAGAAAAGTTTGGGGTTGCAATACATTTCTACATGCACATTTCTACAATTTCCACAATGATTTCCCTGGCAATTATGCGCGTATAGATACTGGTAAGCAATCAGCTTTTCACTAGTAGGGTACTTTTCACATTACACTTAAATGCTTAATTGAAAGGTGCTAAACTAGCAAAACAAAAACAATTTAATATATAGTGTTACAGTACTGCATAGAAATTTTATTTAGAACCTAACTATGCAACTTTCATGTCAGTACAAGGACTCAATCTGATTCCAGGTGCTGGTATATTAGACACCACTGGTTTTCCTGTTCTGGTGTTTGTGCAGTGTAAAGCTTTACTTTTTACAGGGAAAACAACAGTACAGTTGTGACATGGAATGTGACACTGATCAAACTGTAAAAGTCAATCAATACTGTGGTTTCTCAAAAGTATTTGCTCTGAACAGAATGCTTAGAATGTGGTGCTAATTTTATAGAAGCAAGCATTTTCAATGCATGTTCACAATCTCCAAACAGTTCTTCAAAACTAGCAGTTTTCACTACAACATACAATTATTATAACTCAAGCCCATCTTGTTCAACAAAGGCTCAGTTTATTATTATTTCAATCATCCTACAACAAATAAGCAGTGCCAGTTTTATAACTCTGAGCCATATACAGTAGTATACTTAAAGTCTCATATAAATTAAGAATTCCTGCACCGATGAATTGCCTCCCCGTTTTTTGAATATACTGGAGCTACAAATACAATGGTAAACACACTCAATATTCAAAATGATAGAAAGAAAAATAATCAGTAGAAAATTTACCTTTGTTATTTCCAAGGCCATAATCAAATCCCTGTCCATTACTACACACCGTCCCCTTATTGAAAGTTTGCAGTGAGAAAGGACTTGGTGGGGGAGTCTGACCATTCTGATCTATAAAAGCTTGTTCTGTAATTGCAAGAAACAAAACAAACACAAAACTGCTTCAGAATGTAATTCATGTCTTTAGAGTGGGAATGAAGGCCAAAATTTATGTACACAAGAATGAAGGTTTCAATTAATAAATCGCAAAATAGAGTAGTAGTAACATGTCTTCTCTAAATTAAGATTAGACTATACTCCCCCCTTGAGTATCCATATGCAGGAAGGGGTAGCAGGGTCCCTCATCCAATATCCGTGTGTTGGGTGTGCACATCTACGAAAGGGAATCCTATGGGCATTTGCTGATAGTGGAGCTGGAACCCTGTGTGATCAGGGTTCCAACTCTTGTACAAACCTACAGGCACAGGTTTCCCCTTCTCAGACATCTGTGCCCACTGCTTGGATGCCAAAGCCGTGCCCATTGTGTGGGGTCAGGAGAGCAATCCTGTTTGGCCTTGTCTATGAGTCGCTGCCCCCTTCCTCACAATTAATGCATGAAAAGGGCTTCCATGGTCCTATGCCCGACTTCACTCCTATAAACTAATAGAAGTCATTCCATGATAAACATACATCGCTTTCGACTACCTTAATAAAACATTTTGCCTTCTAAATTGTTCACAATGTTTAGGATTTCTTTTCAAATATTTTAAACACTGTTCTGACTCTTTAACTTGGGAAGATTCACCTGGTCAGCTCAAACTAGCACAAGAATATGGCCACATACCTCTGTTAAATGAAGAACTTTGGGTACCAGTGCACTCCTCTGTTCTTTCTGGATTTTTTATGCTAAATTTTTAGATTATTTACATCTCTGCTTTATATTGTTTGTGTGCTTAGTTTCTATCTTTTTGTAAAAAAAATAAGGAGACTTGCCATCTTCATGCCGGAGATATTGGTTTCCACCTCTGTCTCTAGCTAAGGACCACGCATCGCCTTCATCACTTTCACAGAACTCTACCATGCTGTTCTTATCCATCTGCACCCATGTCCCTTCAGAATTAGTCACCTGGTACATACACACACACACACACATAGAGAGAGGCACATTTAATTTACTTTTCAAATTATCCACCAATGAGATGCAGCAAAATGTTTCCATATGTGAAAAAGAGGCTCTTTTCTGTCATGGAAAGGCAACAGTCATTCTTCAAGTGCAGAAGAATAAGGAAGAATAAAAAGCATTTGTATTCATCGAAGGTTTAAGATGATTAGTATATTCAGTGTGTTAAGACTGGATTATATTCAGAAGAAAAGAATAAACAGAGCACCAAACAAGCGTCCAGATACACATAGCATTTGATACCCGATAGAATGCAAGGGTTGAATTTTTATTTATTTGACACATGAAGCAGAGAAAGCTTGGCATTGACACCAGGTATTTAATATTCACAAAGTTGCTATCATGTCCTGTGTGCTGTTTGAGAAAAAAATCATAGCATGACACACTACATCCTCAAGCCCATTGCAATAGGAGAGCACCAAAGCATGATCAACTGCATGCAACAGCTGAATCAATACCAAGAAATAAGGTAATTGAGTCCTGTTGTATCCCCAAAAATAATTCATTGGTAAACTCTGAAATAGGCATTAAACATAGTCCTTTAATAAACCCACATTTTAAGCAAGTGTACAAGAAAAACCAAGTTCAATCAATGCCCGATAATGAAATATATGACCAAGGCAAAAGTGGTTTGCATCAGTTTACAACATAAACAACCTTTAGGAAGTTAACATTTAGCAACCAAGGGTGGAAAAGCAAACCTTGTGTAGGATAGCTGCTTTTCTTACGATTGCTACTATTATAAACCAGTATCTATGAAGATAAGAACTGAAGCTACAAGGATCCATACCTCGCCCACTGCCTTGACTTTGTTTCCCAGAACTAACATTCCAATGGGGATACCTCTAAGGTTGGGACAGCTTCTGACGTTGTGACCTGAGGGGCCGGTCTTCACTACCTTATATACTCCAGGCCCACCACGAATGAACGGCATATCTGGTTCCTGCATTACCGCTTCCTGAGGGCAGTGTGAGTTTAGGTCTTTGAAAAAGTCATCTGTGTTAGATCTAGACTCCTGAAAATTTTAGAACAAAAAAACCAAAACAAAATAAATCCTGTTAATAATGCCTTTGTACTTTTCAACTAAGTCCACCTCTTTGAAATAACTAAGGTCTCATCCTAACACACTTAACAGAGCACGTCTTAAGCCATCATTTTCCATATAAGACAGGAACTGAAATTGCAGTACTAACTATATTACTGCTGAACACGAAGAATGAATGATATGAGTACATATATAAAAATAAAAGGCACACATTTGCAACATGAACATTTGGAGCAATTCGTCAACCATGATTAAGGAAGATGATACAAACACAGGACTAACACACAAGACTATGGCCAAGTAAAAGCATTCATGCAGGAGAGTGCAAGAAAGAAGGGGGGGGGGAATAGAGGGTATTTATGCAACTGTTGGAGACATTCAATACCAAGCTATACAGCATCACATATGAGCCTTCTTCTGCAGAATGTAAATTGATATTACCAGCTAAATATGGGGACCTAAATGAATTAATGCTGCATATTCTCTGCATTTTGGTGAACAAAGATGTTATTCAGAAGTTTGTTAACCAATTCTTCCAGGAGAATAGCAATGGTAGGCAAGCTTGCCAAAGAATAGCTTGCCAGCCACTACCAGCTTTCTGCTGCTGTGCGCTGCTACAGAGAAGTGTGGCATGTGTTCTAGGTAGGTGCCCTCAATTCCTGCAGATCGATGGTGGGATCTAACAGGATTGGTAAGCACCAATGCAGGCTCAAAATGAGCACTAGAACATGTCAGAGTCTCCAGCAGCGCAAAGCAATTGCTCAGCAGATGTCAATGTGGAAATAGTATCCTTGAAAGTCTGAAAACCACCAATTTGAATGTTTAGATGGCTCATACTCCACAATGTCCAAAATACTTGTACACAAGAGACTGATCCTGACATTTAAGAAAACTCACCTGAGGGGGGAAAGGTTTGGAAGTCCATGAAAACAAGTCCAAATCCCTGACTCCTTGGCTAGCATTAAAGATATTCTATGTAAAGTTTAAGATAGACACATATCAACAGAGAACTGGAGCATTAAGACAGCAGCAGAAGAAATTAAGAGATGAAAAGAACATTTGCTTTATTTTATTTTATTTTTCTGCATCCTTGCAAACAACAATCATTTCTTTTCACAAAAAGGTACTCTTAAAATGAAGCCAGCTGAGCCCACTGTTCACCATGGGGGGAAACAATCTGTTGAAGACAAACAGCTTATACTGACAGCTCTAAATGATGTAGTGTGTCATGCCATTCACTGAATAAAAAGATTCTTTTATATAGAGCTTAACACATTTTGTGCAAGGCAATTCCCATTCTCCTGTCTGAATGAGAATACAAGTCCTATCAGAAGCCAGATTTGTTTTATGAAAGACAGTCTGCCACTTTGTGAAGATTTGTTTTCTTTTTCGGGGGGGGGGCATGGGGAGGTGGAGCGAGGAAAAAGATTGAGTGTGGACACTCAGCCACCTATTTGCAACTGGAAAGGTTTAAAACGTAGCTATCAGTACTCAGAAAACTTTGGAAAGCACCCAAATGCCAAGTGTCCAAAACCATAGTAACAAAATACACCAACATGTGAATCACAGAGTACTCTTTAAAAAAATTTTTTAAAGAAATAAAATAAATGTATTTACCACATTAAGACGGATAAGGGATGCACACATTAAAATATGTTGATTTTGGTACCTTGGGGTGGGTTTTTGTACTAGTCTAATATATTTGGAAGAAAGACTGTTATTTAGGTCAGCCATTTCCCCATTTATTTTTGAAGACTGACATTAAGCAGATGGGGAAACATACCAAACATTTTAACCAGCTTTAAAAAATACATTTTAAAAAACCCACACAAAATGAGTAACACATAAAATAAGGAATTTGGCAGTTTAACTCAATCTTCACTGAGTTATAACTGGGGTCATGTTCAGGTCATACATCATTTCTCTCTAAATACATGTTCTTTTAAGGAAAAGTAGCCAGATTAGTTTGAAGACATTTTTTTGAAGGGGAAAAAAGTAATTGTCCAGCACATCCATTCTGGATGAGATCCATGTAGCCATGCATAATATTCCATGCAGGCACTGAGGTCTTACACACACACCCCAAAAAAATGCTCTTGAAGTTCAGGAGACCCTTCAGAGCAGGACTGAGAAGGTACAAATAACTGAAACTGAAAATTAAAAAATGGGAAATCCCTCTCCCCTACCCATCAGAAGCATTTTCCACTCACAAGTGGGGCTGTTTTGATCTTGTAAATAAATCCAGTACTTACACAAATAAGGTGGCTGATGACCTTTTTGTTCAAATGGGTCAATGAAATATATCAATTTTGTACACATCTAAAAATACAACATTTGTTGGAGTAAGTTGTGCAAATTTTAGATGAGATTTAATCAAAAAAATGGAATAAGAGGTTATACAGCAGACTTTCCACACATAAAACAACATCAAAATATTGTCCCAGAGTGCTCTTTGAAACATACACTTTTATTATTATTGTGATATATGAATTATGCAAAAAGCAATGAAAATGAAATTAGCAGGTCAGAAGCAAGTGGTGACTGCAATGAGTATTCAAAATGAATGCATTTATTTGTGTAAGCGTTAGGATTCCACGTTTTTCTAACATAAAATCTTCTCCGTCACTTTTAAAGAATGTGCATGCATCAATCACAATAGAAAGCTTCCAGTATGGAACTGTCATTCCTACTCATTCAATGTTAGTATTTGCCAGACACTTTTAAGTTGTCAGTATACATTCTTTACAAACCCAATCTGCAAAGAAGCACTCCTAGCCTTCAATTTCTCACAAATATTTTATGTCATTAAGTCTAAAAGATAAACCTTTCAATGATAATGTTTGCCTTCAACACAGCATCAATAAACTACAGCAAAGTGCTTTTATTTCAGAATTTGGATAGTGCAACCTTGTTTTTAGAACAGCTTTCCTCTGAAGAGATCTAAATATAACCACACTTCCATTTCTGTGTGCCACTAAGGGGTTGTTTTTTTTTTGTACAGAAATCAAGATACCTAGGAGTGATACAGACCTGTACAACTCTTAAGTACCGGGTAAATAATAGTTTAAGGACTGCATTTGAAGCCTTGTTTTTTCAACATTTCATATTTGCCCTGTTTTTGTAACATAACACGGGTAAATGTGTTGTGGGGAGGGCTTACTTGCAATTCAGTATTTTCTGCCCGACTGGGACTGCTAAGGAAAGGATCTCAAATCAATAAAGGTCTCTTGCCCCTTCCCACCTTTTCACGGATAAAAATCTATATCACATTTAATGGCACACACTATTTCCCTGACCAGCGTATATTGGAGTGTTATGGGTGCAAGTCACAGGAAGGATTGTGGGAGTTAGCACATGCACATCCAAAACTCTTACCAGGTTGATACTTCTCCCTGGTAACTGAAGTCTGAACAGGCCCAATATCAAGTATTTGTACAATATTTTTTTAAAAATAAAAAACAACTTCAGGAATAAAGTTTAGTTGAGATTTTCAAGTAAGTCATGGGATACAGCCTATCAAGGAAGCTAGTTAAGCAAGGAAACTGTTAAGCAAGCTCTCTGGACTGTCATTCTTTTAAGGAGATAGATAAAAGGAAAGAAAGAAGTAGTATTGAAATTCCCAGGTACTAGCATTTTAGATTTGCAAAGTATGGTATAAAAGGAGTACTTAAGCTAGAGTTTTCTTCCTAGCCACTACTCCCCCAATGCAATGAAGAGAAGATGACCAGCATAGCCATGCTGCCAAAATCGGAAGTTTCACAAAGATATTTGAGTAAGTGATCACAAACCAATAATAAAACTGTTGGGTGCTAGGCCTCAGCAACCTAAGAAAAGTGAAGCAGAAGGCACAGGTCTACAACCGGCTACAACTAAAATCCAAGAGAACATTCAGCATGTATGCAGACAGCCAAGGCAGCACACACAGGCTACATTTGGCAACTAAGCAGGCATAGCCAGGAATGACTGTGATCCATAAATAATCAAAAATAAAAGACTCTATACTATAGCCACTATCAGGTCAGCAGTAACCAATGGGTTAGGGTGAGTGGCTGGAGTAATACTGGAAACTGGGCACACATCATAACCTAGGGAACATTCCTTGTTGGTTCATCACACGGGACAGCAGAACACAGATCTGAAGGTTCCCAGTTTCTACCCTGTCACAAATGCAGAGGTTTGCCACTCATCTCAAAAATACACACCAATCTGCTTAACATTTCCCAACTGCCAAATGCACATGAAGGAACTATTATTTTTTTAAAAATATGTACAAACGTGACTTGGTTAGATCACTATGATGCCTTCAAACCGGTAAAATGTCCTTGACCTTTTAAGAAGATATTACTTATTACTTAAGTTGGAGCAGTTTACTCTTCTACCTTTAAAAGAGGTTGCCTTGAAGCAAGTGGTTGTTATCATCATACAACTTTCCCACTAGAAGCCACTAACTAGCTCACTAACGCAACACACCCTACGGAAGCATCGGGTTGTATCCAATGGTGCTGCCTCGCCTGTGAAATAGACTCCCACAAAAGAACATCCTCATCCGCCTCTCCTCTGCAGCCCCACCCCCTGCAGCATCAAAATCAGGTTCAGAAGGTTGGGGAATCCTCTGGAGCAGATTTCGGGGGCATGTGGATAGAGGATGTTGTGTAAGTAGAACTCTGGTCGCAATTGCATTTGATTCAACCTGTTGTTACCATGCTACCACTGTCTGTAGCATTGCATATATGTTCTTCCTCATGCAAAGTCCTCTTTCAAGGATGACAGGCTTTCCTATGTCTTTTATTTCTTGTCCTGTCAGCTTTGTCCATTCACATATTTGAACCTGTGCCATGACATTTCCACACCCTTTCCTAAAGTAATAATGAAGATGTACTGAACAAATTCTATTAGCAGTAAAAACTACCTTTCCCTATTCTTAACTCCTTATAGATGCAGTATCTTAAATCAGTAATATCTAGAATATGTTACAATCAGTAACGACAGTATAGTAAATACTCTTATTCAATGTTTCAGAGTTCTCTCACACAGCAGGTCCTCAATAATGTGGCCGAATCAAGACATATTTTATCAGTTTCAGGTTAAACAAATCTTTTTCACACACGGAAGAAATGATGCTAATAAATACATCAATTTTTATTTATTTATTTATTTGCTATGGGCTTGTGTAGATATAACCCAAGCACAGCTTCACACAATTTCCCCCTTTCAATCGCAATTTGCCACCCTTCCTTGACAGCCCTAAGCCAGATTTGAAATCAGGGTTAGCGAATGCCATTATACCACAGTTAAGTGATATGACACATTTAACCCATACAACTACTGTAAGAATAAATTACTATAGCATATCCAACTATTATTTAAAAGCCCTAATCATCTTAAAGTACCTAGACATATCTCTTGAGGGGTGACTTCCCATTGTAGAAAAATGGTATCAGTATGGTATCCAAATGAGAAAGAAATATTTCTGGCAGCAGGGGGCCTTTATAACACTTTGATCAAATTGCTTTTGAAACTACAGAACAAGCAGTACAGGATATGCATTTATGTGACATATTAGTCAAATATAAAAGGATCAGATGATAGCACAGGCCCACCTTAGCTAAGGTTCCAACTTAGCTAACTGCCACCTTTGGAGGAGGGGAAAAATACTTTAAAAAACCTTAATTGCTTCATCATGAGCATTATTGTTGATGTTACAGGACCTAAAATTGGTTAATGGAAATGATTACCCTTATAGATGAGATGGATGAATGATGACAACCTTAAAAAATGATTGATTGAATGAGTGCACTATAATAGTCTTCAAAACTGTATTTTACTTACATCAACAGGAACCAAAAGGCTCTTGCCAAGATGCTGGTTAAAGGAAAGGCACCAGGCTTCGGTGTAACCATTCATATTTGGAACATATTTCCTTATTGTCTCATCATTCAGCCGTAGCCAAACACCATCATCATTGTGAATCTATGAAGAGTAAACACAAGCCAGACTACTTAAGCAGCAGATGATAACAGATTAAAGATCTAGCATAATACAGCTGCATGGGAGGTAAACATTTGGCCTATTTAACTAAAGCTTTTTTAAAAGGCACAAGAAATTTTAAAGCAGATGAAGATTATGGATGAATTAAGAAGAAATGTATTTAAAGAGCAACTTCCTAATGTATCTACAACAATGCAAGATCATGACATGGGACACCACACCCGAAAAGCAGCTGATGTACCACTGTTGCAAACAGCAACTTGAAAGCATCATGTGTCTCAGGATCAGACCGTGAAAATCATTTTCACTATGAAGGTAAAGAATGGCTGGAAATGTAACGATTAAAAGGCATATTATGGAACCAAATTATGCCATGCTCACAATGATTTTTTTAAAAAAAATACTACAAAAAGCTGGTTTTTATTTTACAATGTTATAGCTACAAAGGAAACATTCCAATTCTCTGTAAAATATATATGTATCATTTTCAGAAATGGCTGACTTCTTTTAAAGCTAAAAAGGAAACATTTCATTTCTGAAAAATCAACAGAAACTTTAAAATGTTAACATGATAAAAAATATATATATATCTACCTCAATTTCGCCAAAAAGCAATCTTGCAGTCTGTAGCATGAGTTTAAAGCAACACAGAAAGCAAAATGGCTGGTTAATCATATGGCCTGATGCAACTACATGCCCTTTTATCTAACTTTTGTGGAAAATACCCAGAAGAGCTCACATGCACTCAAGGAGCATTTAAGATTTTTCTTCTGTGAACAGCAGGCCCCCATATCACAAATTGCTTTTGAAAGTATTCCATTTCAAAAAGGCTTCTATGGCCTAGCATGGCTCCTGGCCCGAAGCACTGAAGTTCAAAGGCCATGTGAGATTAGTCACGGCGTTCTCTGGATTCTGGTCTGTATATGCAAGTGGTAATTTAATCTAGATCTCAAATCCATATAAATTTATTGCATGTTACCTCATCAATAAAGGTAATGGATCCATTGACTTTTACTATGCCTATCTGCTCACTCTGAAGGGAAGGGTGACTACGGATACGCAGCCCTGCACTGTCCTTGGCCACAAATTTGCGAACCTAAGAGAAGCAAAGAGACAGTAAGGCAGAGAAACCTGGAAAAGGGCTCTTAAAAAAAAAAAAAAGAGTATAAAGATACAGCTTCAGATTATGGAAATCCACAGAGCTCAAGAGGAAAGCCTCCTAACAGCTATAGTCAGCTGCTAAACTTACCCAGGCAGATGAACAAGAAACCAAAACAAAAAAAATCAAAGTCTGTTCTCTTTTGGAAGTCATAGAAAAATAAGGCTGTTATAAAAGTCACTCAAACACACATGGACCAACAGAATTAGATATTCAGAGTTTACTTTAAGTCAGATATAAACAGTAGTCACTGTCAACTGAATGAGATGAGAAGCCAGGATATTCCAGCCTAGTTGTAAAAGCAAGTATGTAAAACCGACAGGAGCTACTCCTGTTCTGAAAAGCTGTTGAGCAACAAAACAATCACTAGGACTTAACATCTGCTTCTCTGGTTTTTCATGTACAAATCCTAATGATGTTTGTGACACCTATCCCCACATAACTCATGTTAGAACTGCACTTAAATCTGGATGCCTTAAAAAACAAAAAGCAAAACTTTGTTGGGAGTTCTTGGGAAACTGAGAAGTTTATAGGAACATGCCTTATTCTTATGAAGGCAAAAGCTTTCCTTCCATTGTGAATAGATTGTGACTGGGGCCGTCACAGGGTTCAAGCTTTCTCTCCCATGCCTTGGTCAATACACCCCCCCCCCCAAAAGCTATTCATTTCTGAAAAATCAGATATGCAAGATGGGAATAACATAATCAAGCACCATCCAGCCAAGGGGTATATAAGTGAAACAGTTATGATAACCAGTATAAATGTAAGAATGCAGAGCCTCCTCCACCCTAACATAAACAGTTTTGAAAATACATTTGTTCTGTTTATGTTTGCCAAGGAGTCAGAATTGAGTATCAAGATGAGATCTTTAACAATATACAACAATTTTCTTCTTTTCTGTTTTAGCAGTTTCCCTTCATCATTAAAACATATATTGCTACCTTGAAGTTAAACTGTTAGTCCATCTAAGCTAGGGACTGGACCCCTGAGCTCTGGCAGTTTTAAAATATTAGATAATATACAGGTGAAACTCGAAAAATTAGAGTATCGTGGAAAAGTCCATTTATGTAAGCAATTGTTTTCATTAGCTACTGGAGTTTACATGACATGCAAAGCGAGATATGTCAAGCCTTTGTTTGTTATAATTGTGATGATTATGGCATACAACTGATGAAAACCCCAAAGTTGAAATTGTTAATTTGGGGTTCTCTTCAGCTTTACGCCATAGTCATCACAATTATAACAAATATAGGCTTGACATATCTCGCTTTGCATGTCATGAGTCTATCTCATATATTAGTTTCACCTTTTAAGTTGAATTACTGAAAGAAATGAACCTTACCACAATATTCTAATTTTTCCAGTTTCACCTGTAGGTCATGTATTTACATGCACAAATGTAATTTCAATTTTTAAAAAAATGTTTTAGTTCTTATACCTTATTTGGTAAAGGCTCTGCTTTTGGTTTTACCAACTGGGTTCCAGGTGGTATCATTCCTTTTGGAGGATCTTTTACTTTCACTTCTAGTCCAGCATCTGTAAATTAAGAAAATTACCATGAAGTGTATGTAAGAAGTCTAAGTAACTGTTTGAGAGTTATTTTATTCTGAAGTGGGTTACATTCAGGTCTTGACAATGCGGTAAAATTCTAGCTGGTTAAGTGAAAATTACTTATGGCATCAAAGTAGCTTAAACCTGTGAAACACATTAGGCATGATAAATGTGACTCCTGAATCTAAATTTTTCCCATTTTAAAAACATTTTTTTTAAAATTAATTTAAAGAGTATGGTGCCAAGCACCCGAATGAAAAACAAGGAGTGACAAGGCTAGACCTTCTCCAACAGAATCAATCCGGTTGCAAGTTAATAAAAAATTCAACTATATAAAAGACTGCATTTTAAAATGACAGTATTAAAATCATACAACAGAAGGTACAGCTGATTATAAAGCATCACAAACAATTACCCTTCTCAATCTTTACATGATAATAAAAATATCATAAAGTATCATGGAGGGGAGTAGTTTCTGTCAGAATATTATTTGGAAGAAATGTGTATATAAGCATAACTCCTTGTCAAGGATTTAAAGGACTGCTCACACAACAGGGAACTCCAGCAGCCCATGACAGGATACATATGGGAAAATCTTGTCGTTCAAAGCACAGCTGGACAGCAAAAAACTCAATTGGCATTTCAGTCATAAACGAAACAGAGCTACTGTTTGACGCTGCACACAAAGTGAGCCTGGTCTCCAGCTGTGGAAGTGGGAGAGAGCTCCACCAACTAACACAGAGATAGAGAGATAATCGGCCACTATGGGAAGATATTGCATTTGCTACCATTATCTTAGGCTAAAATGTATGCATACACTGTTATCAACGCAATTTCCAACTATGTGCTCTGACAAATTTTCAGATTTGTTTTATTTTCAAGTATTTTAATATCCTTTTGAGTAAAAAGAAAAGGCTATATGTCCTCAAAACATTATGATTAACTTTAAAAGCTCTCTCTCTTTCCATGTTCTAGCATACTGCTATGGGTGCATTGACATTTTTGACATCATACAAAAATACGGACTTTTATGTACCTATTTCAATGCCATCAATGGTAACGTGAATGGTGTAGAGACCAACTGCTCCTGGAGTCCAGTTAGCACAGTAAGTTCCATCATTGTTGACTCTTATCAACATGTTTTCACTTGGTCTAGGGAGGGAAAAAAGGATACTGAAATGACAACACACCACCCACTGCTTGAACATTAATTCAGGTTGCCAGCTCTATGCTTAGAAAATCTAGTACTCTATCTTCCATTTCTCTTTACATGTAAGCTGGTTTGATGTAAAATAGTCTTGGCTACAAAGTAAAAATATATCAATGAAATTATTTTTAAGAAGAAAGAAAAAACACAAACGGAAAACCAAAGCAATCATGCCTTCTAATCAAAACATTTCATATTTAAACGTCAACCATGTACCTTCGTCAAATAGCAGCATTCCACCATCCTCCAACTTTTAAAACTAAGGGACGTTTCAAAAATGGTTTTGTGATATGGCATGCAGGTTGCCATTATTTAAAAAAAACACAAAAAAACCTTAAGTCCACCAAGTTTATAGATGCTCCCAAACAAACCTATAGCAATTTGATCCTGGTTTCATTCTGACAAAACGCAATGTTTAGAAAAGGGTCACCAAAGATAAAAATGCGAAAATAAATTCAAATGCAGAAGGAACTAACCACTCAGTCTCAAACACAGCTTTACCCCAAGCATAAGGCAAGTACAATAAAAAGGTGTTTTAACTTAGACACTGAGTTGTACACAAAGCTGTTAAGTGCAAGCAGAAGAACCAGAACTTTACCCCCTGCAGCCCCTTTCGCATCCATTCAAAAACTGCTCCAGAGGTTTAGAGAACCTGCTGTTGCAGTTTGGGATGGGGCATCTTCTTTTGATATAAGCCCATATGAAATCACATGAAGTAGTTTTTAAAATTATAGAGAATATAATTTTAAATGTTACATTTTGCACAAAATTATTACCTCTTAGGTGTTGGTGAAGCAAAGCGCAATTCTTCAAAAGAATAATTTTCATAGACCTATAAAACAAAGAGTGTATCAAATTACATCTGTTGTAATTCTAATTGAAAAAGTGATAACCTGGTTCCTCAGCTCAAATAGCACACAGAAAATAATCAGAAATGGATAAATAACTCCCATCTCTGAAGAGAAAGGAACAGGAAAGGAGTTTATTAGATAGCCAGTGGCTTCATTCAGCATGCTTCTGAATTTGAACTCTCATTTAACTGAACCGGCCATTCTGGAATGAAGTGATATGTTTCTCCCCCCCCCCCCTCATTACACTCTGGTCTATCTAGTGAGAATTCCAAGAAACATTGCCTAATTAAAACTGTAAACACATAGAGAATACACCACACCAACACACTTAAGTCAAGCTTCCATCCTTTCCAACAGCAGGAGCATAGAGATTTCCAGACTTGAGCTAGTTTGAGTAAAAGATGATGAAAGTACAATCACATGCCACCACTTCGATGGAATTTTTTTTTTATAAAGAACAATCTTATTCTTTATAAAAGCAGTAAAGAATACCCAACATAAAAAAGAGAAACATGTTGACCCCACACCCCCAGTCTTCCCTCCGTGAAAGTAGCATTTATTACTACTCGGGAGGAGGAGGAGGCAGCAGCAAAATGAACATTTGGGGGCGCCCCACAGGTGACATGCTGCCACGCAAGACCCTCCCTCTGCCACTGGTCTTGCCGGGACAGTAGTGCCTTCCTTTGCAGAAGTGGGAAATTTGAAGAGCGGCTTGGTTTGGTCCTTGTGTTGTGTACAAAGGTGTGAATTAGGTAGGTTTGACTTTAAATGGGAATTGAATCAGATTCCTCCCTCATTCCTCCCTCATATGAAAGCCCCCAGAGCTCTCTGCAATGAACAAAAAGGAAGAAAGTCTCACTTCTTTTGGCTTCATTAAAATGATTGTGTAGGTCCAAACCATACAGTCCTTAGATCTAAGGGAGTCAAAGTGGGAAGCTCATATATTTCCATTGCCTGCCCCCCTTACTAGGGGATAAAGTCTCTCTTCATTTGTTAATGACAGTGATGGTGGTTCTTAATGCCACCGTTGACTGCTGTTCACTTTACATGGTTGAAATATTATTCTGATATACTGGTAGTTTATTAAATAGTTTAGTACAACATTTGATTCAGAATATTTTTTTCTTGTTTTCCTCCTCTGAAAACTAGGTGCGTGTTATGGTCAGGTGTGTCTTATGGAGCAAAACATATGGTGGTCTTCAAGTCCCTTTGTTCATTAGACAGATTGAAAAAAGTATGCCTTAAGCAGCAGTTTACCTTCATCATTGTAATAGCAATGTAGCGAGCTTCTTTCACTATCATTGGTTCATAAGAGGCATCGAGTTTTGGAGAGGGAAGTCCTCCGAAAGTCATATCAGTGGAGGAAGCAGCAGCACTTGCGGGACTGCCTGGTATGCGCTGAAGTTTTTTTGCCTGTTCTTGCTGCAAGGAAGTTTTTTTCTGGGAAACAGGAATTGCCTTGACTTCCACCTGCCAGATTTAAACAGGAAAGGCGAGGATACATTAAATACCATTCAATACCACAAAAACAGCTAGCAATAGGCTTATCCCAAATATTGTGGGGAAATATCTGCTTCTTCCTCAAAATACGGGAAAAACAAAACTATTTCACACATCTACAGAGGGAGAGTTGAGATTCTTCATGCTAGTTGTATTCCAGATCGCATAAAGATCAAGCAAGGGGTGACAGGAAAACCACCTTTTTAAAGTTACCTTCATATTAGGCACATGAACAACATCACCATACTGGTCTTTTGTCTGCACGGTAATAATAGTAGGCCAGCCACATCGTATGTCATCTTTATTCAGAATCAAGGATGTTTTCTGGGGATCTGCATAAGAATCTGGTTGAAGCCATCTAAAACAGGAAAGATAAAGCCATTTAACATATATAACTCATTTGGTGGAGTTCAGTGTCACGCTATTTTGTTGTTGTTTAGTCATGTCCGACTCTTTGTGACCCCATGGAACAGAGCATGCCAGGCACTCCTGTCTTCCACTGCCTCCCGCAGTTTGGTCAGACTCGTGTTGGTAGCTTCGAGAACACTGTCCAACCATCTTGTCCTCTGTCGTCCCCTTCTCCTTGTGCCCTCCATCTTTCCCAACATCAGGGTCTTTTCCAGGGAGTCTTCTCTTCTCATGAGGTGGCCAAAGTATTGGACCCTCAGCTTCAGGATCTGTCCTTCCAGTGAGCACTCAGGGCTGATTTCCTTAAGAATGGATAGGTTTGATCTTCTTGCAGTCCATGGGACTCTCAAGAGTCTCCTCCAGCACCATAATTCAAAAGCATCAATTCTTCGGCGATCATTACATTCTCCCAGCTCCCCCAGAGGAAATTTTGAGGGGCATGGGGGGAGGTGGGAAGCCTTGCTGCTGTTAGGGTTCATTAGTTGACTCCTGCCTTGTGTTCTTGGGAAAACAATATCAAAGTGGGGTATAGAACGAGACAGCATTGAGGAGTTGCAAGGGATCCCCGAGGGTCATCTAATCCAACCCCTTGTAAATCAGGAGCATATACATTACAGGAAGCAAGATAAAGCTATCAAAAACAAGATCTTAGTTTAAAAACACTCCTGCTAAGACTTAGATTTATATAGCACTTGTGCTATATTTCATTCTAAAGACTCAAAATAGCAGCCCTTTCCTGTACTTCAAAGGCAATTAAACATGGAAGGGGAAATGCACGCTTTTCAAAGTAACAAATAAGGAATAATAGAAGGAACACTTTGGCGCTGTTGTGCTTGTGGGTCATATTTATTCAAAATATGACACAGTAATATGGCACAGTAATAAGAGGTGCTCATGGATGTAACTTGGAAATAACAATACCTTGCAAGTCGTCCACCACTTGATCCTGGTACACATGAAATGAAATCCTCCAAAAATGATTGTTCATTGCTTTGTACTTGCAGAGGGAGATTTCCTTCAAGGGCCTCCAAGATAGTTGGCGAATGAGATAATGCTAAACCTTTCCCCAGGATGCCAGAGTGAGTCTTGCAGACCTGGAGAGGGTTGTGAAATATCATTTAGCATTTACATGCGTTGCATTTAAAATAAGATTTTTGGTAATCAATTCAAGTATTTATTTTATTTGTAAAATTGGGGCCCAACAGCTGCATCTGCATGTCATGTTAAGCCAAACTGAATTCCAAAAAGTGTCCACTTCAGTCCCCTGCTACTCCTGGCTATATCACACTGGGAGCAACAAATGACAAACCTTGGCTAGTCACGTCATCTGAACCCAGGCTTCTGATTTATTTCTGTTCAAATAAACCACAAGTAGTAGCCAATGTTTATTTTTGGCTTGCCACTTGTGGTGCCTTTGGGAAAAACAAACCATAAGCCTCAGGTTCAGAAGACACAACCAGTCCAGTCTGTGGTCTGTTGCACCTGACAAGACCAGGAGCAGGGGAGGGGTAAAGAACTGGCATTAAACATTTACTATGCTCTACCTGGAAATGTGAGCCAACCCAGTCTATCAAAAGTCCCTAGAGCATCAAATACATACATAATGCAATGGCTTCATTATAATTTCAAATTTAAAAAGATTATAAAGCAGGTACCCTCTAAAACCCAAATCTCAATTCTCAGCAATCTAAAGCAAAAAGGCCTCATGGATTTCCACACCTGCACCCTTCAAAGCACTCCCTGAACAGGAGCATAACTCAGAATACATCCTTTGGTGCCATCCTTTAAATTGCTTATCCTAACAACTGTATACTGGACAGCACCCTTCTGTGAATAGCTTGCAAAAATATTTCTAGGCCAAGAGACAAGTATGTGCATTTTTAGTGATTACACATGAAGTACAAATCTTATCTATGCCACTGTATTTTAAATATATGGAAGCTGCCTTGAGAACCTTTGTTAGTAGGCGGAATATAAATAGTCCAAATAAATAAAAAAATAAAAATTCAATAAGTAAGGTAAACTAGCAGGCTGCATCACAGGAAGAAAGGCTGCAACTCTCTTTCTGATCATATAATATTACTCTAATGCAGTGGTTCCCAACTGGTGGTTCGCAGCACCTGCCCAGGGGATCTGTGGCACTATTCACGCAACCAAAACTATCATACAGATATAAAAAATTTCAGAAGTAGGGGGTCTGTGGCTTGGCTTTTGAAAAACAGGGGGTCCACAGTTCTCAGCTAACTGGAAACCACTGCTCTAATGAATTATCTCAGGTGTTAAATGGCAGGAAATCTTGAAAAGATGTTTTGAGTAGGCCAATTTGAGCAGAGTGTATACCAGTTCAGGAGATCTCATCACAGACCTTGCCCCCTACTGTAGCTATTACTTTGAGAAATTCTATTACACACTGAAGTTCTCCTAAGCAAGCCAAAATTAAACCACTGTGCTTTCTGTTTTGTACCAATTAGCAAAGAATCTCAATGTTTTATTTTGCAAAAGCAGCAATGGTCTACCTGCAGAGCAGCTTCTTCCAGGATCTCAAGATCTTCTTCAAATTCGTTGCCTGCTTGGATAGAGTAAATAATGTCATGAAATCAAAACACATTTCAAGGTTTTATCCGTATACCAAGTGTTCCCCTAACCTCACTTCATGTGACAAACTGGGTGAGTTGCTCTTCCCCTTTATCTAATTTCTAGTAATGACAGAATTCCTGCTCTCTACCTCTTAGGAAAAGAGCCTGAGAAAACAGAGTTCAATTTTTTTTTTTTATTATTATAAAAGATTGATTCTTCTGATGAAAATCACACTGACAGACTGGAAAGCCATATGCAAACTAACACTAAGAAACCCTGAAAGGAGGGGAAACAAACAAACAAACAAAAACAACAACAATTAAATTTATATACCACCCCTTATTGAAAGGTCCCAGGGTGGTGTACAACATTAAAAACACATTACAGAATATCAGCGATAAAATCGTAATTAACAGCATACTGACAGACAGCCTAATAATAAAATAGTCATCATAATAATAGTCCTCTCCCCCCACACTTTTGCAGGCCATGGATTATTTAATAGCCATAAATCAGGGTAAAGAGGAATGTTTTTTGCCTGGTGCCTAAAGACATGTAATGATGGTGCCAGGCGAGCCTCTCTGGGGAGAGCATTCCACAGAAAAGGACCATTTTCTTGATGCCGATCTACTACACAGATAGGGCCTGCTAAAGTCAAGACAAAAGGGGGGATATGCACCTCTTTATTAAAAAAAAAACCATAATAAAAATATCTTCATAAAATGATTTCAACTTATGAGTTATCATTAAAGCACACACACAACATTTTAAGCTATCTTGAAATGACTGGCAGATTAGGCTGATTGGCCACAATCCAGAAAACTGCCTGACAATCTGTTGGCTCTCCCTCATCAAAGTAGCAGCCCTGCACATCACATGGCAAATCAGTATTGAACCTTGGGAGAATCTCAAACCCAGTTTGTGATATGGCATCGAAAGCTGCTGTTCAACAACACAAAATATCTTGTTACAGGTAGGTAGCCGTGTTGGTCTGCCATAGTCAAAACAAAATCAAAAATCAAAAAATGCTTCCAGTAGCACCTCTAAGGTGCTACTGGAATGATTTTTTGATTTTTGATTTTATATTTTGATAAAATATCTTGTTTAGTATGCACAAGTCCTGGATCACGTCGGTTATTTTTGTCAGCACATCCCTGCCTGTCCTCTCCCCACACAAAGCAAGTGTTGCTAGTTTTGTGTTGAATCCAACAAACCTCTCCCTATCAGAGACACATACCAATGGGGAGTGCCAGATCTTTTTTCATCAACGCAGCTGCACATGCTCCTCCTAAATTGGCCAGCTCTTTTTCAAGCTGAATGATACCCTTAAAATAAAGAAGACAAAATGATTTTACATATGGTTTTAGGAACTCAGCAAATTCCCCCATATTCTCCTCCTGAAGACAAACTTAATATATCCAAATATAAACTAGTCCTTGGTGAGGCATGCATTCTGCAACCAGCAGGTCATTTTCAGTAACCCAGAACCCATGCATTTCAGCAATGTGCAAGGGAACCATGGCTCGATTGATGGATGGTTTTTCTATAACACTGGCCTATAAAATTAATGCAACACTTCATGAATTATAAAGTCCAGATATTTACACTAATACGTAAGCCCCCAGAACCTTCTGGTGATGAAACTTGGTTCACATTTCTATACCCTAGAGAACACACTAGAAAAGCCAACAATCAAATTAGTCTCACATGTATACGTCTAACAAATATTCGGGTTAAAAATGAACTAAAGCAATACAATGAATCTGCATGTAGAAAATTATGATAATTTTAAAGGTTGCAATACTTAAATGTATCCTCACCTCATCAACTCCTGGGCTAAATTCATAACCAATTGCAAAACACTTGAAACCATAGAAAGAAGCCTTTTCATCTTTCACATAGTCTGATGCAGTTTCCAGTGAGAAGAGCGCCTCATTACCTAAGGGGAAATACTAGACTTAGCAAAGCAACAAACATGGGCAACAATTCACCTACAATGAAATGCAAGATCTGCCTGTAATTTGAAATCCATGCTGTGGATTGTATTAATGTTGTTTACCACTGCTCTTTGTTGGACAGTGTTCCTGAAGCTACTAACATGAGTTTGACCAAACTGTGGGAGGCAGTGGAAGACAGGAGTGCCTGGCGTTGCTCTGGTCCATGGGGTCACGAAGAGTCGGACACGACTAAACGACTAAACAACAACATTCTGGTACAGCACCTGCTATTGGATGGTGTATTAATGCCCAGGGGGTGTGGTTCTGGATTAAAAGTGGAAGATAATCAAAGCACAACATCCAGTTTTCTTCTTAGTTAATCAATA
Organism: Lacerta agilis; assembly: GCF_009819535.1. Classification (NCBI taxonomy): domain Eukaryota; kingdom Metazoa; phylum Chordata; class Lepidosauria; order Squamata; family Lacertidae; genus Lacerta; species Lacerta agilis. The sequence continues at coordinate 90,706,894 of NC_046315.1, read as the reverse complement.
TGATTTCATAGTCACTCAATCACTTAGTCATCAGCTGATCCTCATCAGCAGAAATGTCATATCTGTGCACTAAGAATGCATTGCTGTTCCCAAAGATTCATATTTGAAATATTTATTCACCATGCAAATCAATGCCTTATGATATAAAAAACCCCACCATTATATAACACCATTTAACAGATTATAATTTCACATGCATAAAGGCCAGACAAATATTTCATCTAGTTGAAGCCAGAGAATTTTTTAATACTACAGTTTAAGTCCATTTTAGCCTTCTATTATAATATATATATATGTATATAATGTAGTTACCTGGAAGCACCAAGACCATTGTAGGCCACCCAGATGAGCCTGAAAATTTCTTCAGTTCTATCCATGAATTGAGATTTTCATGAACAGAAGCCTGCTTTGGTCCAAAACCTGAAAACTGGATGATTCGGGCAGGAATGAGCAAGCGAAGAACATCCTCTGATTGAGCAGTTCCACACTGAGCGTCAAATTCTATTGTCATCCACCTGACACATTCTGGAAATGTCACCTAAGAAAAAGTTGTGAAATAAAAATATTTTCTCCTTAACTGGCTTGTTGTTGTTGTTGTTGTTGTTGTTGTTGTTGTTGTTGTTAATGGCTGTTCACAATTAGGTTACATTCACCATGTTGAAGTTTATTTAAGCAAACCGAACTAGAATGAAACCTTGCAAACATTGCTACAAGTGCCACTTTTGGTTTTCAGCTCCAGGACTTCGAAAGGGAGGCGTCCTTTGAAGTCAACAGTGCACATGAGCCTTCCCCAACCCAGAGCCCTCCATACCCCATCCCATCATAGCAGATTATTGCCCACTTTGATTGAGGCTGATGGAAATTGTAGTCCAAAATACCTACAGCCACCAGATTGGGGAAGGCTGCAGTGCACAAATGGATGAAGATAGAGATCCACTAAACCCAGATGTGGGGTCCCATACTCTTGGTTTTTATTATGCTCCACTTGTTTCTGTTTCAAGGAGAATTAAGAGATGAAACAAACCATTTTTATTTTATCCACAGTTACTTTTAGATAGCTTCTGCCAGTTTTCTGTGCAGTCTTAGACATGCAGTATGAAATGTGACAAAATGCATAAAAACAATGATTCATGGGGGTGAAAGACAAGCAAATCACCTGGTCAAGAGAGAGAAAATGCACTTTTACACCCGTGTTCAGTGTTCAACAATTCTCCTCAACCCCCTCACCAAGGCCTCCCAAGTTCATGTGTTTACGTCCCACTGCTCTTTCCTATCTATACTGATTCAAGTGACCTTTTGCTTCCTTGCCCGTATCATTTCTATTCTTCCCAATATGTTGAAAATTGAGGGAAAACACAAGCATCATAACATAAACACACTTGATCCGCATGTGTTTTTGAATGTTTATGCTAAAAAAAGGTTTAAACTTTAGAAACATTTTTGAATGTGTTATATAAATATGGTTTGCAGTGTTACTGAAGTCATTTACAGCCATTTTCTCAAATTTATGGCCAGATCTCAGGACTATCTGAGCTGGATACTTACCGGTAGTTGGCCAAAAGGTATGTGAAAATATCCCAACACTTAAGTGATATATAATACCAGAACATCCATTAGCAGTTCTGATTATACTGCAGATCAATGATCAAGAGATATATGCATTCAAATTTGAGTTCCTCAAGCAAACCATATAAATACAGTGGTGCCCCGCTAGACGAAAATAATTCGTTCTACAAGTGTCTTCGTAGAGCGAATTTTTCGTCTAGCGAAGCGGCAATGCAGAGCGGAGATTTTCGCAACGAAAAAAAAATTTTTTTCCGTCTTGCGAGGCAGCCCCATTGACATTTTCGTCTTGCGGGGCAGCCTTCCGCTAGCGGATGCCGTTCGTCTAGCGAGTTTTTCATCTAGCGAGGCACTCGTCTAGCGGGGCACCACTGTATTGCTTATTTCCAGCACCAAACAACTGCTATTGAGTACTCATTGTATTTCTTCTGTTTAAATACGTTTCTGAGCACAATTCAAAGTGTTGGTGCTGACCTTTAAAGCCCTAAATGGCCTTGGCCCAGTATACCTGAAGGAGTGTCTCCACCCACATTGTTCGGCCAGGACACTGAGGTCCAGCGCCGAGGGCCTTCTGGCGGTTCCCTCACTACGAGAAGTGACGTTACAGGGAACCAGGCAGAGGGCCTTCTAGGTAGTGGCGCCCGCCCTGTGGAACACCCTCCCATCAAATGTCAAGGAAATAAACAACTATCTGACATTTAAAAGGCAGCCCTGTTTAGGGAAGTTTTTAATGATTGATGCTTTAATGTATTTTTAATCTTTTGCTGGAAGCCGCCCAGAGTGGTTGGGGAAACCCAACCAGATGGGCGGGGTAGAAATAATAAATAATAATAATCTGTTCCATTCTTTACCATTTACACAACATCTGACATGGAGTACAAAATGAAACAAAACAACCCGCTTTGCAATATAATGTAACATCGAACGAAACTCATAAGAAGAGTGATGCAGACTCCAATGAAGAACCTACCTTGTAATGGGTAACACATGCTGGCTTGTAGGGGTGTTCGCACTCAATGACAGCGTAGTGGTTAGAGGTAGTACAAGCAGAAAGCCCTTGTTCAGGTTGGTTTCCTGTCGTGCTGTCGGTCGACTGGTTGGGGTTGAAGGCAGGAGGAGCATACTTCTGGTTCAAAACAGCTACAGATGGAAGCAGCTGCTGAACTAGGCCAAAAACCTCTACAGCAACCTGTCACATGATAAACATGACCAAGTGTTTGCAAAACGGAAAATGCATCTCGGTTTGCTTTACAGCGTTTGTGTAAGTGATGTTACATTATCTCGACCTAGTCCTGATCTTTGGTGTAAAAGGGGTCACTGGTATTACCTGAAAGGTATTTTTACCTGAGCATAAAGATGCCCCCTTTAGTGCTTGGAGGAAGGGACACCATCACTTCAAAGAACTTGTCCGTGCCTTGTGAAGCCTCAGTACATTAATGAACAAGCTACAGAGTCTCACATTGAAACAAGGTATCCAGAACAATGCAAACAGCATACATAATACCAGGTAGTCTCTGAAAGTGCATAGATAACTAATGAGCCAATCGAAAAATACCTTAATATTGTGTAAGGCAGCCAGAAAAGGTTGGGGCCTTGAAGATACCCTTTTCCCTTAAGTGTACCAAGTCCTCAGGTAGGATGTTCCCAAGCTAACTAAGTACAGGGCAGCTTTAGACCATATACTGACAGGAGCACATGCTGGACCTCTTGCCTCCCAAAAGCTGCCTTAGACAAGGTGCAGAGATCAATTTTGCAGTGCTTCATTAAGATGTTAGGCTTAATGCAGGCCGCAGTGTGACAAGCCACATGATGAGAGATATTTCATTACGGCGCTACTAAGGTAAACTACAGACCTTGTGAAATGAATTGTGATCTTTGTCAGAGGTGGAAGACTGACAAAAAAGTGAGTCTGACTATCTAAAAGAGTTGATGTGAGAGAGACATACTTTTACAGAGAGTGCCATGCTCATCCAGGCAGGTGGCGAGGAGATGGACAAATAGTTAGGAGGATTACCGCTTGTTAATGGAATTGAAAGGTAACCTCTGGAGCAAAAATGGGTCCATGTGAAGCACAACTCCATCTTGAATGCTACAGAGGCTGTTAGCCACATACCTTGGGAATAGCTGCAGCCACAGGTCCAATATAGGCAATGATAAGAGGAAGCAGCATATAAAAGAGACTGGAAGAGCTGAGCAGTTCTGGAATGTCATCCGCTAAAACAACAAGGACAATAAAAACCCTGAGATACTGAGATATGAAGATACCAATCATATTCCACTACTCACTTAAAGCAGAACAATTAAATTATTCATTAAAGGCATGATCAAGCTAAACATCTGGTGTCCTATCCATTTCAGTGGGAGAATTAAAAATGTGCTCAAATCTCTCACACTGAAATTAATGACTCTTATATACACTTGTTCTCTGGATGGACCATGTTGTATGAATTTAAACCACAATGTTTACATTTTACATGATTTTATCCAATGTAACAATACTGATATCGCTTTATTTAATCTTCTCACTCACTTGTGTATTTTGTATCACTTCTGAATCTCATTTTAAAAGGACCACATTGCCTTTGGCAAAATAACCACCCAGCAGGTGACCCATAAAAGTGATGTTTTTTAAATTTAAAAATGACAAATTTTGGGGTTGGGAGGAGACTAAAAATCCTTCAGGGGTCCGATGCTAGTCATCCCTGGATTCAGATTTGGGTATTACCTTCCTTTCTAATGCAAACTGTTGCACCATTTATTGCATTTATTATGTGCAAAAAATTAATAAGTGAAGATGTCATGAGCAAACATTCACACTACAGAACCTCACTATTACAAATGGATCTTGAATAAGGAGAATCCAGGCCTTTTTGCAACATATTCTTACCGTCTACTGCAAGAGCCCTGTGTAAAAGGTCTTTAGCAGCTCGTACCACAGCACTCACAACAGAAAGTGCTCTGCTACAATTTTTATCTTCTTCATTGGCTTTACTTAAGAGTTGCGACTGTAGATCACCATCATACTCGCTTCTAGAAAATGAAACCAATAAAACATGAGTAACTCTCAGGGAGTATCAAGTAAGATGAGCTAATATAGAAAAATACAACGCTTTTCCAGCAATGTCACTGACAAATAGATATTTAAAAACATCCTTCAGCCTGATATATTCTACTCTCTTTTTCTCTCTCTGCGTATGTGTGAAAATAAATATATAAAATATCTCTTCATGAAGGGCTATTTCGGATAGTTCTTTTTTGAAAACAGTAAAGCAAACACTATACCAAAACAACATTTCTAAGTGAAATAAGGTGCAATACAATGCCTCCAACTGATTTTTACATGTTCAAAAACCCTTCAAAACTAAACAAAATTCACATAATGCAATTATATAGTTCATACCTGTAATAGAGAATCTGTGGGATCTGTCCCCGTGTTTGATTTGTGCCATTGCTGCTCAAACTACACGTACTGAAAGTGAACGTTACACCATCTGGACACTGAACAGTGGTCATCCCTCCATCCCCATTAGCTGTCCGACTCCCGTAGTTCCTCAAACGAACTGCATATTTCACATTCTCCTTCAATTAAAAGCCAGGAAAGCATGCAATATTAGACTAAGCAGAAACATTTTTGCTTGATTGTTTTTACATGAGCTGTCCTGAAATTTTTAATGGAAGATGAAAATTCTCCAATAGCAAGAGCCTCCGGGAAAAGCATGTTTAGAACCAGTGGGTTCCTGGCCAAGAAAGAATGTTTCCATGGCAGCAGAACTACACCAGCTTAAGGTTGCCGTACGTCCGGTATTTCCCGGACATGCCCGAGATTCCAAAAGTGAAATCACCATCAGGGAAGATTTTTTAAAATTTTGAAAAATGTTCGGTAGGGGTGTGCTCAGTCCACAGTAGCCCCACTCCTGAATGGAGTTTGGATCTGGAATACTTTATGCCAGTTTAATTTACAGCAATCTTGCTTTACACCAGCTTCTTGTGTGTAAGATTGCTCCCTAAAATGTTAATCAGCAAATAAATTGTTGAATTGAAATAAAATACATATGCATAATGCAGATATATTTTTCAGTTGCAAAAAAAATTGTTTGATTTACCTTCAGAGGAACAACTTTGTCAAGTTTAATTTCAGCAATATCACTCGGGGAGTCATCTGTAGTATACGTCCCTTTAACTAATTCTAGAGATGTCCATCTGTGAGAATGAGTTGAATCTCCTGTATGATCACTCTATAAATAAAAAGAAGTAAAGGTAAATATTTAACGGTTATGTAAAAAAAAGATCTGAATATTCCTCTGCCTGTTATCTGTAGTTCCACCACCCAAAAATCTCCTTGTTGCCCCATATATTTAGAACTGCCTCCCTAGAAAACTTGTGTGATTCTCTTTCTTTTCTTTCTTATGCCTGCTCAAAACCCACCTTTTAGGTGCAGCCTTTGGGCTCAATCCCTAGTTAACATGTCCTACTGTACATGTAACTGAAACAACCACGTATTGCTTCCCTGTTTACACCTGCCTCCACTTCCCTCCCCATTCTTCTGCTGTTTCTGCTGTGTTAAATTTGATTGCAAGCTCCTCGGAGTAGGGAACTGTTTCTGCCTATCGCCCCATTCCATCTTTTGTCCTTCAAGATAAGTTCTTTTTGTTACTTCACCTCACAATTGCCTGCCCTTCAGCATTTAAATCGCATTCCTCAGCACCCCTAAAAAGCAAGTGTAAGCTTCCAAACCATGTGCTTCACAAGAACTAAGGTGCTTGCTTCCTAGGAATTCTCCAGCCTCCTACTACGGCCACAACAACTCTGACATATATTGTACAAGAGAGGGGGATATTAACATTAAACTGGGCTGCACTGTTTTCGGGTGAGGCCCAGGAGTCCAATGATTGCAACAGTTTTATGTGGATTTTTATTATTATTACTATTCTAGCAGTAAAGGCAACAACGTAGTTGAATTGCAGGGGCTTTTCATGAACAACTGTGAAGTACATACATCATCAACTAGTACTTCCAGTTCATATTCATGGATTCCTCCTCCTCCATAGACAGAGAATCCTACAACAATAACCCCAGGTTTGTCCACAGAGAAGCAAATTGCATCAGGGGATCCATTCCCTGTATTCCAGCTTCTTCCTTGGCTTGTTTTTGTGAATCGATTTGGGCTTGACTTGACAGAATGAAGAGAATTAAGTCCATCAACCTGGAAAGAAGCAGGACAGCAATTAGCAGAGAAAAATCCAATTTAAGGCTATTTTAAATTAGATCCTTGCTTCTAAATCAACGTACATGAATTAAACTGTCTTATCAAGCACTGTTCCTTAATAAATTAATCCATTTATCAGTGAACTGTTTAACTATCCCTAGAAAAGAAAATGACTAAAGGAACTAGGAACACCTAGTTTTATATGGACAGCACAACACCTAACAAAATCCACTACAGACTTCAAATTGGTTGCATGATTTCTGGAATGAAACATGATTCACTCGTGGAAGAAAAATATCTAAATATGGAAATGCTGTCTTATCTCAGCATGCACCTACCAATCCAGAGACAGTGGGGTTATGAATTAACCATATTACCTCCGATCCCAGTGCAGAAGCTGTGAGTTCACTCACAATACTGGCAAGTAATCCACAGGTGTTAGAAACCAGGTGTGCAGAGAAAAGTTCATTTTCACGCCTAAGGCTATTTCTTACTGGCAACACGACAATAACCAGCATCTTTTCAAGTACTTCACGAAAGCTTGTCATCCCTGAGATATTCTCTTCACTCTGTAGAACGAATTGCCACATCAGAACAGAATGTCTCAAATCAGATTATTGCGATATACGCTGTGTGCTTTTGTAGCTGATACTCACCTGACTAAGTTTTTCCATGTGTGCTACCAGCAGAGGGAAACGATGGGCCAGCGCAGAGTCATTTTCAGTGCTAACTTGTTTCACCATGGAATGCAGCAAGACTTCACCATCGTAAGCAATAGGAAAGATGGAGGTCAGTTTCACAGATGTGTGGCACAGGGCTGACATCACAGCTGCGAGAAGCCTACTGCTTGAAGTCTTGAAGTTTGCTTCCTGGATATCCTTAAAATAAAATTTAAAAATGCTCGTAAAAAATGGCATAGCTGAACAATGCAAAACAGCCTGTGTCACTTCTTCTATTATGCCATTACTGTTGGTCACTAATTTTATGATATGTATTATAATTTAAAAAAAACTATAGCCTTCAGAGTCCAGTACGCAGATGGTTAAAACACAAAACAAGGGTTGTATGCATGGCAGAAGGAAGGGATCATGAGTGCAAGTAATAAATCCCCTAGTTTTTAAAAAGAACAGAAGGTTGTGTTGAAATGACTTCACACCTGCTGCCCCTCAAAAGTGCATAAGGGTGAAGGTCGCACATGTGAACAACCTTTATGCCACAGAGCATGGGTAGGCAAACTAAGTCCCGGGGGACGGATCTGGCCCAATTGCCTTCTAAATCCGGCCCGCGGATGGTCCTGGAATCAGCTTGTTTTTACATGAGTAGAATGTGTCCTTTTATTTCAAATGCATCTCTGGGTTATTTGTGGGGCATAGGAATTCGTTCATCCCCCTCCCCCCAAAAAATATAGTCCGGCCCCCCACAAGGTCTGAGGGACAGTGGACCGGCCCCCTGCTGAAAAAGTTTGTCGACCCCTGCCACAGAGGAATATCTCTGACAAAGGGAGCTAGTACTCAACCTTCCCGGCAATGAGTTTTGCGGGCCAAGAGCAGGGAAAGCAGCATAATGAAGCAGATCAGAAGAGAAAGCTGGCAAGCAGCAGGAAAAGGACAGCAGGATGTGGTGGTGAGTTGTAGGCCAAGATGGGAGCAATGAAGAGAGAACTAGGAGCAGGAATGTTTAGAAAGTTCCTGCATTCGCCTTCCTTTGTATAATGCATAAAATGTATACTTTATAGTTTTAGCCTTTATGGATAGGAAAGCAGTAAAGTAAAATGTTGTAGGGCAATTTGCAATTGGAATTAAAGGATGGCACCTAACTGAAAACCGGAGGCATTAGTCATGATTGCTGCATACTTAGAGAGTCACTAGAATCAGCTACCAAAATGTTTCATCTTTTGGTCAAGGCTGCTGTATCTGTTTGAAAGGTTAATGTCAATGTTTCACAATACTGCTTTTGGTTTTAAAAAAATAGGTACAAAGACTTTTCAGTACCTGATCTAAACAATTTAGCAAGTCACAAAGGCAAGCCCATTGTAGAGCTGGTGTCGGGTAGAATGAGTGAAAGCAGGCTGTGAAGGTGTTATGGCACTCCTGAAGAACAGCTTCTAGAAGATTCAGTGGCTGAGTGAGGTATCCTTGGGGGTCGTTGTCCAACTTGATCATACAGTGATCTACTCCTTCAGATAAAATTTTTCTTAGTAAGGTTCTAGTCTTCCCAATGCAGTCTGCCAGCTTGCTAGTTTCTTCAACAACGGCTTTCGTAGTGGCTGGAAAGAGAAAGACAGTTACTAACAAAATGGCAAACAATAATCCAATCAGATAATTTGACTCTCCTTCTTTGAGATGTCTTTAAGCAGAGATTGGATGATGGTTGTGCATGATCTTGTTGAGAAAATGGAAACCCATTTTCAGTAGATATTATTTGGAGACTTAATATTCACTATGCCTTTTTCTTCTTTGGTGAACTGAAGTCATAGAATCGTAGCACCATCAAATTGTAGAGTTGGAAGGGATTCTGGGGTTATCTAGTCCAATTCCCTGAAATGCACTTTTTTTTTTAACCTACATTTTTTAACCTACATTTCCCAGAATGTAGCTAGATTTTGAATTTGCTTTATCTTGTGGTGGCTTTATTTTGCTCTAAATGTTCCCTTGAAAACTTGGGTTTCATGCACTTAAGATATATGAACTTAGTATATTACCTGACACAGGGTATATCTCACACGTATAGACACGCAGTAGCCTCAAGCAACAAGTGCCAACAAATCGCAGCCTTTCCAAATCCAAAAGGGTAGCTGTATACTGGAACCCTTTCAATCCTCGAAGCTCCTCTACTCCCAACACTAAGGTTGTCCAGCTCCAATGAAGAATGCTCAACAGCGATTCAAAACACTCCTGTTTCAAGACAAGTTGTGGAAGAAACAAGGTGACCAAACCCAAAAAGAAACCCCAACAACCTTCAGATAAAAGAGATTTCCAGCCCTATTCTTCATCTAATGCCAGTGTCCTCAGCAAACTGCTAACGATTAAGCATGAGAATCTCTACACACCCACCAGTAGAAATAACAATCGCTGGCAGGGGAGGTCCCAGGACAAGGTAGAAAAAATTCAAAATCCACCCACCCACCCATTAGAATGGGAACAAATGAAGCATCTAACAGGATACCCGAGAGTCTGACTCAGACAACATATGATGAAGGATCCTGATGGATAAATAACCTAATTCAGGATGACATTAACCATTGCATTGGACACAACAGTTTTGTGCAGGCATGGCATGTTGCAATCAGTGTTAATTTAAAATATGCTTTCGCCTACGTTCTATTAACCAATTTTAGATGAACAAACTAGGATGACCCTTGTATGCAACACACTTGGCAGATACTTACCACTGAGACAGTTCTTGCAAAAGAGCGCTTTAAAATGTGCACAGGCTCACTTGTTTGCTGTTTTCCTTTTGATGCACTGCCATCGCTTGTTGGCAGCCTGAAAGCAAAAAAAGGGGGGGGAGTATAACCCCACACTTCTTTACTCTAGATATTAGAGTACAGAAGTAGAATTTATAAACATTTGTGCACGCTATCAATTCATATGGTAAAACTGGAGAATGCACTAAATGTGGTCTTTCAAAGAATATCAAGCAGTCTTGATCCTGAAGATATGTATTCTGTCCATTCACTAAAATACTTCACTTTACTATTTCACGTAAGTTTTCTACTATGCTACAAGACAAGAGAAAATGAGAAAGTTGGAAAGCCCTGTTCTATGAGTGGATCCTAGCAGTTCTTAGGATCTAAGCTCCTGATGACTACATGCTCTATTCTTTCTCTTTTTGGAGGGTCAGAGCCCAACTGTAGATTAAATCAGCCAGCTGCAAGGTCTTTTGGCATAAAGAGAGATTTATGTCCTTCTAACTGCAGACTGTGAGCTCCCTCAAGCTGCTTCCAGGATCAAGGGAACCTGCTGCAATAGTATCCTGTTTAAAGTAAGGGGATGCAGCTGCAGGTGGTTGGGGCAACTGGAAGAAATCCAGTGCAGTCCTGTGTGAGATCTACTATTATTAGTCCTCCAAAGGAGCCCAGAGCAGAAAACATATCAATATTAATAAAATAACAAAACTTCTATTAAAGTTTAGAACTCCAATCCTCCCTCTCATACTATTATTTCAGGACTTCCAGGGACAGAAATTTCAGCCATTAAATGCCTGGGTAAACAGGCATGCTTTTAAATTTCTCCTAAAAGTTAATAGCGACGGAGACTGACTCACCTCATTAAGGAGGGCATGTCACAAATTGGGGACTGTCACCAAGAAGACCCTGTCACAGCTAACCAGCCAACCCAGTTTAATATGTTCATCTCGTCCAGGGAGAACCAGATACAAATCCCACATAGCTATAATGCTCACTAGGCACATTTGGGATAGTCACCATTTCTCAGATTAAACTAATGAAAAAGTTGTAAGAGTGGAAAAATTGGGATAATCCTATACACGACACTCCAAACTCTTTGTAGGAAGGGTGAAATACAAATGAAATAAAAGAAAGGCTGAATGATCACTGCATCTTCATCGTACAGAAAAGGTTACAAAACTGCAATACCGACTATAGTAACAAAATGTTTCAGTGAACGCTGTATTAAACTGTCCCCCCTCCAAATGACATCTATCACTGTTTCAAAGGGGGCCATTAAAAAAAAAAAAGCATTACCTGTACAGCAACTGGGGAATCTGACCGGCATTAACATCTGTACCGTTATTCGATTTCTTTGAACTCTTAAACTGGAAGACGACACTGAAGAAGAAACGTTATTCAAACACCAGTTATATGGCTTCTTCTGAACCTCAACACAAAACATCCAAGAAAGAAAATATTTACCCATCATCCGTAGTAATAGACGCTTGTCCATGGGACCCACAATCACTGCTAGGGCCAGATACTCGTGCCCAGGCTACATACCACCAACCAGCTTGCAAAAGAACTGGTTCATCAAACATCATTGCATACTTTTCCCTGAGAAAAAGACACAGATAGAAATCTAACGTTATTGTTAAGAGTTTCACCACAAAATGAACTTTATGTGCATTATCTGTTCATCCTGCTTAAAGACAGCTCTTCCTTCATTTTACCTTGCAGCACAATCATATGCCAAGACATCCGTTTCAGCAAGAAGGTCACCATCTGTCTCATGATCGCCTCCATCTGGACCCAATTCAAACAACTGAAAAGAGAAGCCTTTAAGAGTTTTACTTTCCTGCCTTATTAGTATGTCATTCTACACCCCCCCAAAATGTGTTGTGTTGAAAGGTGGTATGAAAAATAAAACACATGTATTTATTTACTGCAAGTTTTCTCTTGTTTTCAAATTTAGTTTTCTTCCCAGGAAAGCTGTTTCCCTGTGGTTCCCAAAAAATCTAGAGCTCTTTTTTTAACCTCTTTCTCCCTTCCTATGCCTGATCAGTGTAATGCTATATTGTAAACTCAGATATAAACATGCTCCAAAACAAACTTTTTCTTACCTTTATTTTGGCAGTATATTCACCCCTGCCACCAAAGAGGCCAAGTCCACCAAGTAGGATGTCAGTATCGGCACAAAAGCGAATGGCTTCTACTGAGTGGGCTGAGTAACCCCAACCCCCTCCATGACCTAAAAGGAGAAGGAAAAAGTAAGTTTGTGCACAATCAACTTCATGCACTACATACAGGAAGGAAAAATCTATATCCGATACATAGATAGATACTTTCAAATCTGTTGACAATGCTATAGTCTTCTTTGGAATACACTTTCATTACAGCTTGCGTTTCTTCTTCTGTATTTGTCACGCCCATTTTTAAGTCCTGCATAGCAGCCAATGTATCAAGACAGCCTAAAAACGACAAAGAAAAATAAGCTGAGCACATTCTGATAGAAGGACTAGTATCTGTAAGAAGTTAGGTCAAGCTATACTAATTGACCACACCAGACCTCCAATTAATTCTGACCAGTACTGCTACTCTAGGAAACAAAATCATATGAGGTTTAGAAAAGAATGTCTGGAATAGATCTGCAGATAAATTGGAAAGAACTCCCAAATATGACTGGTGGGAACCCAGATTAGGATCGAGCTTATTTATATTAGACTGGAAGTTATCTGTAACAATGTTTAGAAGAATGTAACTCGCCTGCCTTCTCTTCTCACACCTCCTAAATTTGCTCCAGAGGGTTCCTCTGGAACAGATTTAGGCAGGCAAGGAAGTTGCATAGCACAGCTTAAATTTGTACTATAAAACTGTTTAACTGAATACTACCCATTCGTTTTAGCAAGGGTACTGAAACTACCATAGTGCACCCTTCCTGTTGCCACTTTTTCGATAAATTATCTCAGAGTTAAAAGTGCACTTATTAACAAGCAGAAGTAATTATTTCCAAGTTCTAAACTACGATTACCAACTTCTAAATTTCTTGTTTTGCTATCTCCGTTAGATTAAATGACAATTAGACACTTTCAAAGTAGATTTACAAACCGAATAGGGGCAGGTGCAGCTTATAAGAATCTGCACAGAAGGCAAATTCACTTAGACAGAAAATAGGCTTATTGTTTGAAACCTAAGAGAACATGGATTAACTGAAGTACTACCATTCAACATTCAAATTCTTCAGGTAAATGATGCTTTTAAGTGAACTACTAAAGCACCAGGACAAGTGACGCACACTTTTCTAGGCGTTAATAAAAAATCACATCTCATCAACTTAATTTCAGCTATTTGAGGTCAACTATTCATACCTAGAATGTGCAAAGCCGCATGTGACCTTGTTGTAAGGGCTTTGGACCCTGTTGGAAGAGCCAGTTCTGGGCTTAAAATACTGCAGCGGGATTGCATGTCAGGGGCCGAGGGAAGTCTGGAATCAGCTACAACTGCATTGTAACTCCACAGCTCTCTTGTGTTGGGTCGAAACCTGACCAAAAGAAGATGTTTCAAGTGTAAAGCAAGAACGATGCAACAGTCATCTTTTCATGCTATTACTATTAAAGTCTAATTGATCCAAACCAAACCCATTTTTTCACTACCATGTGCCAGCTACATTTAAGCCCCCAACCCCAATGCCATTTCTAGACACATACATCACAGTATATACAGATATAATGGTCTAGCGTCTGTACTTCCTCTATAACAGTGTTTTTCAACCACTGTTCCGCGGCACACTAGTGTGCCACGAGATGTTGCCTGGTGTGCCGTGGGGAAAACGTCCCGGCCGTTGTTGTTGCCTTCCTTTTAGCCAATCAGGGTCAGCCCGCGCGTTTGTACAGAGAGCCGAAAAGAGACGCCCGCCTTGCCCCAGCAGCGCCGAGGCTACACTGCACTGCATTGCACGGCCCTGGACGCGGCCGCCGGGCCGGCCGCCTCAAAAGCGCCTCTCTCCCTCCTTCGCCCTCCCGCCGGCCAATCGTCAGCGCCCTCCGGCCTGCCGGAGTTCCCCGCCTCCTCGGCTGTCGGCGTGGGGTTCCGAGGCCAATGTAGGTGCGCGCATCTTAGAAGTGGGAGGGGGGTGGAAAGAGCGGGCCGGAGATGAGGAGGAGGGAGCCGGCGGTGGGCGTGGGTGGGGGCTTCGAAATGGCGCACGCGAGGCGGAGGTGGGGGGGGGGGGAGATAGAGAGAGGATTCAGTACCAAATCGGATGCAAAACCGCATCTATAACCTCTCAAGGGAAACGTTTCCCAAAGAGTAGTCATCTCCAACCTACATAAATTAAGAATTCTTTTGCTGTTTGGAGGAAATAACAAGCCTGGCTCCTTTCAGCTGGGTGAGAGCACTTTGCTAATAAATGATGAATAATTAGGATGTGTAGGTTTCCTTTTGCATTTATTTTGCACTTGCTGGTTCAACCTCTTTGAACTTCCCAAAGCACAAGATCATCACAAAAAAGGGAAACACCACATTGGCTGGGCTCTCAAGTGTGGCATGGCAGTTAATTATATCATGTCAGGATGTCTCAGGAGCTTCTCCACTCATGCCTTTGTCACAAAAAGTCACTCAGGTACAAGACTAGAGTCCCTCAGACCTTACTTGGGGCTGGACTATATTTTGAAAAAAATATGAACAAATTCCTATGTCCCACAAATAACCCAGAGATGCATTTTAAATAAAAGGACAGGTTCCAATTCTGTAAAAACACGCTGATTCCTGGACCATCCGCGGGCAGCATTTAGAAGGTGATTGGGCCACATCCGGCCCCCGGGTCTAAGAATTATAAAATACTTTCTTTGTGTTTATTTGATTCCTATTCAAGAGAATTACTTTATATATAGTCAATATAGGCACAGAGTTAAATTTTTTAACATTTTCTAATGGTAGTGTGCCTCGTGATTTTTTTCATGAAACAAGTGTGCCTTTGCCCCAAAAAGGTTGAAAAACACTGCTCTATAACATTGCTGGCTAAGAACTTATTTCTAAAACATTAAGTGGAAGGAATCCAAGATTCTCCACCTAAGAACAGAAGGACCACCTGAAGCCACAAGTGGAATAAAGTTCAATGTTCACTAGATCATCCTTCATGAGCTCTCTCAAACCCAGATAACTTTATGTTCCCAGCAGCTATCTTCAGCCAACATTTACCTCCAAATAACGTCATAAACAGGATCTAGACATACACCAAATCCTTGAAGGTCCTCCTGCTCAGAATCATTAAATGTTTTGCAACTTCCGTCAACTTTATTTATCAAGAGACACTTAAATGGAGGAGGCTCTGATATGCTCGCAGGAACCAAGCCTGGGGAAAAAACAAGAATTCATGTACTTAGTCCTTGTTCATTCTCTCAAATGGCAATAACATGGAGAGGTGGAAACATATTTACTATGCTTTGAGGAAGCCAATACACCAGCAAACACAAACACAACAGGTTTGACCTCAACTTCATTACTTCCTTTCAGTTACAACAAAACAGCAAATGAACCTTGCCTATTATGTGTCTGCTAGCAAAGATTTCTGATGTAGCAAGCACATGAGAGTTAATGAGAGCTTCATCGATGCGAAGAAAAGTCTGGTCACCACTTGCTCCAATCCAAGTTGCTTTGCGTCCGTACTTTGATCCTATGTTAGGCATGGGTGCTGGTTTTGCATTCCAGTAAGGAATATCCAAAATGGGCCTCCCAAGTTGCCCTTTCTAAAGATGTAAATTAGAAAATGAGAATGGTTAGAAATGCAAACATTTCACGAACAAGCATTTATTATCAAGCATCGTTAGTGTTGGAAACATAAATATGTGGCACTGTGAGGTGCCAGGGTGCACAAATCCTATACTGGCACCTGGCCCATTAAGCAGGCCCTGATCTACACCAAAAGGCAATGACTCCTGAGGAGACTATATCTGGACACTGCCTGAAGACTCCATCGGTTGGTAAAGGGTGGGGCTCTCTTCATCAGCTGCCTGATGGCACCGAAAGAGTCCAATTGCTACACCTTTGGTAGAAAGAAGTGAGGGGAAAGGAAACCCAGAAGACAAAAGTCAAGAGATTGATGTGCATTATAATGAGTGAATTAAGTATTTGATCCCCTATCAACCAGCCAGATGTCAGGCTACCTAGTATCTTCACTGTATGTAACGAGCTGAGATTAGAAGCACCTGCTATAAGGGAGATGTTTTACCTGTAATCCCAGTTTGTTACAGTACCTGTACAAAAGACACTTGTTGGCAGAAGCAATCAATCCAGCAGATTCCAAAGTAGCCACCATGACCAAGACCAAAGAGCTGTCCAAGGATGTCAGGGACAAGACTGTAGACCTGCACAAGGCTGGACAGGGCTACAAGACTATTGCCAAGCAGCTTGGCGAGAAGGTGACAACAGTTGGTGCAATAATTTACAAATGGAAGAAAGACAAAATAACTGTCAAACTCCCTCGGTCTGGGGCTCCATGCAAGATCTCATCTCGTGTAGTTGCAATGATCAGGAGAACAGCAATGAAGCAGCCCAGAACTACACAGGGGGAACTTGTCAATGATCTCAGGGCAGCTGGGACCATAGTCACCATGAAAACAGTTGGTAACACACTACGCTGTGAAGGACTGAGATCTTACAGAGCCCGCAAGGTCCCCTTGCTCAAGACAGCACATGTACAGGTCCATCTGCAGTTTGCCAATGCACATCTGAATGACCCAGAGGAGAAGTGGGTGAAAGTGTTGTGATCAGATGAGACCAAAATCAAGCTCTTTGGCACCAAAGCTCTTTGGCGCCATGTTTGGAGGAGGAGGAATGCTGCCTATGACCCCAAGAACACCATCCCCACTGTCAAACATGGAGGGGGGCATATTGTGCTTTGGGGTTGTTTTTCTGCTAAGGGGACAGGACACCTTCACTGCATCGAAGGGACGATAGATGGGACAATGTACCGTCAAATCTTGGGTGAGCACCTCCTTCCCTCAGCTAGGGCATTGAAAATGTGTCGAGGATGGGTATTCCAGCCTGACAATGACCCAAAACACATGGCCAAGGCAACAAAGGAGTGGCTCAGGAAGAAGCACATTAAGGTCCTGGAGTGGCCTAGCCAGTCTCCAGACCTTAATCCCATCGAAAATCTGGAGGGAGCTGAAGGTTCGAGGAGCTACACATCAGCCTTGAAATCTTACTGACTTAGAGAGGATCTGCAAAGAGGAGTGGGACAAAATACCTCCTGAGATGTGTGCAAACCTGGTGGCCACCTACAAGAAATGTCTGACCTCTGTAATTGCCAACAAGGGTTTTGCCACCAAGTACTAAGTCATCTTTTGCAAAGGGATCAAATACTTATTTCACTCATTATAATGCACATCAGTCTCTGACTTTTGTCTTCTGCGTTTCTGGGGGTTTTCCTGTTGTTATTCTGTCTCTCACAGCTACAATAAACCTACCATTAAAATTATGGACTGGTCATTTCTTCATCAGAGGGCAAACGTGCAAATTTAGCAGGGGATCAAATACTTTCCCCCCCTCACTATATCTCAATAAGCATACAATGTCATGGTTTTACAGTTGGACTGTGAGCTCAGTTTGTAAAAAGCACCACTTGAACAGGTTATTTTGGGATTGATTCAGATTGGCCCCAAAGCAACTCATTTAAGTTCAATGGTTTTAGATCGGTGTCTCCACCAAGAAGCACACAGCCACTCATGATCCCTCCTGCCCGTTCTCATCCCAACCTGGCCACAGCAGAAACTATGCTGGTGCTTCCATTTGGAACTATGGAGTTCTCCTATGGTTTCTAGTGGACCTGGACCCCGCATTCCAACCTCTAGGGCTGTGCATGGCCCTCCCAATACAATTCATCTCTGCTATCATAATCAGGTACATTTTGGTGGTAAAGGGAAGAAAGTAGTATGAGCTGACTGGAATCATGCTGAACCAAACACATTGTAAGCTGGGTCTGAACTTCAGTAGGGTTTGGACTTGGCACATAAAGAGCATGAGATGAGGCTTGAAACTGGAGAAATCTCTTCAATTCAAAGACTCAGTGGCATCAATCAATAAATGGAAAAAAGCTTATTTGGACAAGCAAACGATTATTATTATTTATTCTCCCCACCCCGATACATAGCGGAACAAAGAATAAAATAAAGATATATAATAAACCAGCAGACACACAAAAATCAATCTTTAAAGCAGGCAAAAATAAATACATATCAACTTATACCAGTTAATAATCTTTAAGGTGTTTCCAATATGAAAATGTAATATTAACAAAAATCTTACCGAGAAGCTTCCAAATGTGAAGACTTGTCCATCCATTAACAGAATACCTGTATGATTGCTGCCTGCAGTAACTTGTGTGCTAGGTCCTGGAAGTGCCTGTACCAGAGTAGGGCATCCCCTAAGTTGGAGCAAAGCCACCGTAAGTGCATCTTTTATTATGTATACATTCATCTATCAAAAAATATAGTCCATATGTATTTTACATGATATCAGTGAATGAAGCTAAAGTGGTACAATTAAATAGAAAATGTGTAAATGCTAAAGAACATTTGACAGTTAAATTGTGAGGAATAAAGAAACCATTAGAAACATTAGAACAGTGAACATAAATATAGGGCAGAATAGCACAATTTGGTAGTATGAATGGTTATTTAAATATCCATGCAATGCAACTACCCCCTCTTCTAACCTACCCACTATTTAACTCTTTTTCACTGCCATTCAGATTGTTTAACTGGTTATACTTTTCTACTGTTTTGTTTCTTGTCTGAAACACTAAAAAGCAGTGATGAGGAATACTAGCTCCATTTGTATGTCTTACAACAGGGATGTTATTAGACTCCAAATCCCATGTTCGATAGCCGATGATGATGGGATCGGGAGTCTAGTAACATCTGGAGGGCTACAGGTTCCCCATCAATGACATAAACCACACTGACAGGGATTTGCCTTCTCCTTGCGAGGAGAGCCCGGGCGGAGGTCCTACTCATGAGGAGAGCCAGGGCAGGAGTACTCCTTGTGAGGAGAGAGGAGAAAGAGATCCTCCGAGGGGGGAGGATCGGGACAGGGAACTTGCTCAAGAGAAGGTCTTTCTTAGGTACAGGGATCCCCAGCCACTGCTGTCATCTGACTCCTCTCAAAGCCTGTCGCCAGAGAAGAGGAGGAGCAGCAGACGGTCAGGGATGCAAGGGAGAGACCCAGCACCGTCAGCTAGACGTGATCGGAGGGAGAGTTGCAGCTTCCGGCACAGGCACAGCATCGGGGGGCTAGGAGACCCAGAAGACATTGTTTCAGGGTGCCGAGGTTTTGGTGCTGGGCGGGAAACCGGAGAGGAGCACTTCCGGATTCTGCAAGTGACTGAGCACTCATGTTTTTAGCTAGCTCTGCACTGTAAATAAGCATGCACAATACAGTAGTCTTTAGAGTAAGAGGACTCTGTCGTTACTTGTGAGCAACCCCCGGGGTATCCTGACAAACACTTTGTGCAAGTGAATTGTGCCTGTTTCACTACTCTTGTTTCATGGGACCACACTCAGTAAACTAAGAACAAACCTTGGCTACAGATTTTGGCTTCTTGTGAGTGAAACTAGCCGTGATCGCTTTTTTTGAATGTAACACAAAAATTAGGGCTTGATTAACTAAGAAAAGCAAACACAATTTATTTACACATAGTAAGCCATGGTTTATGGCTTACCATGACACTGTCACACTTTTGTCTCATAAATTTGATCCATACCATGATGTACAGTATTTACTTTCCATTAACACTATTTGCCACATTGAACCCTAAATATAGTTTACATGTGGATACAGGTGAGATATATATGCATATACATGTCTCTTGCAAAGACCTGTTTTTGTTGTCTGATGTAGAGAGGGATATATTCTTTAGAACATCCAAATTTCTTGCCAAGGCTTTACAAATTTGTGTAATAAAACTTAAAGGGAGAGTGGAAAATGATATATCCTGTAAAGGTCAGGGAGGAGAAATGTAAACCACCATTATTAGCAGTAATCTTGTTATTACTATTTTTATGTGTGTCATGGCTGCTTGCTAAACACAATAAATTGAACTGAACATAGTTTACAAGTGGATATCGGTGAGATATATATGCATATACACACCCATACACAAATCAGAATGTGTATATCACTCACACAAAAGCATCAAATATTGAAGGCTAGATGTGATAACATATCGCTTTGCTCTCATGGGGAAAATTCCTATTACCTTCAAAAGCATTTGAGTCAGTGTAGGGAAATTGCAAAACTGAAAGTATTCTGCAAACAGAATAAAGATGCAACAATTTCATATTTAAAACACATTTATAGTCACATACCTGGAATTAACGTCTCCATGTCCAAGCTGCCCATGCTGCCCATATCCAAATGTGTAAACATCTCCATTCTCCATCAGAACAACTAAGAGTTAAAATACAGGGCTTTAAAAGTTTGCTCTTTCTACAAGTCTGCCCAGTATGAAATCTTTCCAGTGTATCCAGTAAAAAACAAGAATGGGGTGCTTTCTTGGTTTTTCAGCATTTGATGCAGAAATCATTTGGATGACATATAATTTTGCAAATTAAAAAGTTAATTGAAGAACAGTTAGATAAATGTTAGCATGAATGAACAGTATGTTACTTCTAAAACAGGGGTGAAGATCCAGAGTCCCACTGGCCAGATACAACCCCTAGGTCTCTCCATCTGCTCAACCGCATCCCCTCCATGCACACACCCTGGCAGGTTTTAGGCTGAGAAAAAGCTTTATTGGAGTCCCCCCCCCCAGTCTAATAGGGGGGCGGAGGGGGCATGGCCATGGTAACTGCAGCTGGGGTGCCCTCCTCATGAACTCCAATGCCCTCACCAAAAACAGATCCCCTCCCGCCATTAAGGCTTGACAACAACTATTGGTGGCAATGAAGACTATTGCTTGGGGGAGGGGGGGAGGACACCTAAGATCTCCACGAAGACTGCCCTCCCACATCAGCAGTTAGGTTTAAAGAACAGCAAAAATGCTTTTTTAAAAAATCTAGCTACTGAGGTGCGACGTGGGTTGCGCTGTGGGTTAAACCACAGAGCCTAGGACTTGCTGATCAGAAGGTCAGCGGTTCGAATCCCCACGACGGGGTGAGCTCCCGTTGCTCGGTCCCAGCTCCTGCCCACCTAGCAGTTCGAAAGCACGTCAAAGTGCAAGTAGATAAATAGGTACCGCTCCAGCGGGAAGGTAAACGGCATTTCCGTGCGCTGCTCTGGTTCACCAGAAACGGTTTTGTCATGCTGGCCACATGACCCAGAAGCTGTACACCGGCTCCCTCGGTCAGTAACACGAGATGAGCGCCGCAACCCCAGAGTCGGACACGACTGGACCTAATGGTCAGGGGTCCCTTTACCTTTGGGAGGAGTGAAAGCATGGATGAGCGCACTGCATGCGTCTTGTGTACACATGCGAGTGTTCGCATGCTACATGGATTAGTGGGTGTGGCATGTATGCAGTGTATATTAGTGTTTATGTGAGAAGGCAATGCCCACTTTGGCTTTGTCCGCTCTTGTTTTGCCCTCCCTCCCTCCCCCCCCCCCAAATCTGCTGGGGTGTGGCATCCAG
Organism: Lacerta agilis; assembly: GCF_009819535.1. Taxonomy (NCBI): domain Eukaryota; kingdom Metazoa; phylum Chordata; class Lepidosauria; order Squamata; family Lacertidae; genus Lacerta; species Lacerta agilis. The sequence goes on along the minus strand of NC_046315.1, from coordinate 90,685,105 downwards.
AGGGCTGATCAAGAATAAGGATGGGGAATTAAAACTCCCATCGTTTCCTTACTTATTGGCCATGCTTGCTGGGAGTTGGTAGTACAACAATTAGAGGGCCACAGGATTCCCATCCTTGGCCAAAAGGGAATGCTTCCATAAGGAAAATGAAGTTCCCATACCCCTATTCTAGAGGTATCAGGTACCGGTATCATTTTAAAGACTGAAATTTGCATCTCGTTTATTTAATTTAAGTATACCACGAGCTCCCAAAGCTTTCTGAGGAAGATATGATCTATTGAAACTCTTACAACTAACATTGGCAAAATAAAGTCAACATGACACAAACGTTTCCATTCTCTACCTGAATGGTGAAATCCACAGCTAACTTGTACTGCTCGGAGTTCACAGTCAAAGCGGACTGCCCCAGGTGGGTAGGTTGTGATTTTGCTGGCATCCTTCTCACTTCTATCTCCACTTCCATCTACAAACATAATGCACAATTATACCCCATACCATTCCTCAATAAGTGGTAATCAACTCAGAAGGAGCAGCGAGTAACAGTATAACAACTAAAAGGATTAAGCAGTGCAGGTAAAAGGTTTGGGCACAGGGGTTATTACAATAATAGGTATCAGTATTGGTGACTATGAAAAATCAGAAGAGAATAACTGTCAGTTCTTCAGTGGCAAACTGATATTCTTCTAAAACAAGACTTTTAAATGTTACAGGGATCATTCAGCAAGTTCAAAAAAATCCATATTACTTAATTCAGTAATGTTAAAGGCAAACAAAAACAACAACTTCCCAACATATATTTGAAGAAATTAAGAGCTTCAGAATCACAGTTTGTATGTAAATTGATAATGTTGCAAAATGGTATGTTGTTTAAAAATTGGATGGATATGTGTTTAACGAAGGCTGCAATTAAAATGCAAGAGTATGTGAGAAGTGGTTTTGCTTTCTTTTGAAATATGTAGCAATTTCACAACCATGCCCAGTTGACACGCACAAAATAAAATAATGTTTGATTTAAACAAGCAAGCAATGGCTGCTGTTGAGATAAATATTTAAACTTTGAGTTTTGTAATGGCCACACTAATCCAACTGCATTACAAAGGAGGGTGAGAGTCACTCCAAAGAAATGTAGCATCATAACTAACAGGATATTATTATTCAGTGTATGTTATGTTCAGATTTCAAGGGCGGCATCCAAGGAAGTGCTTCTGTCAGCACAAGGACCTTCAGCTGAGCCACCCCCTTCTTCTTTCCCCGTGTGCCCTCTAGGGATTCTGTGGTTCCCCCAACCCCCCAGAGTAGTTTTGCAGGGGAGACAAGAGGGGAACTTCCATTTGAGAAGCAGAAATCATTGTGCCAGCATAAGCACTTAGTTAGATACCACCAAGTTTTGATTAATTTATCTATTTACAACAGAACTAAAATAGCCCCTACGAACAAAAAAAGTGCACCCCTAATCTCAGCTTCACAAATTAAAGTTGACCACCACTGACTGATTAATCGGCTAAAGATTCAATGATTAAACCAATTAAAGCATGCAGTCCTAGTAATTAGGGCTGCAATGCAATTAAAGGAATCTTGACCAATTAATCAAAGGAGCGTTGCACATCAATTACATGGGCATACATTTTCATTCGACTAAAACAGTAGCTTAGATGGGGGAGGGGAATACTTTTTTGTCAAGTTCTGCTTTTCAATTGTTTTAAAAATAGGTGCTTTTCTGAGTTTGGCAAAATGAAAAGAAAAACAAACAGAGCCACATGCAGTCATCGAAGGATCAGAAGTTATTTTTATCAAATGTATGGGGAGGAGTGGGGTGGAGGAGAAACTGCAATAGATTTCAGCAATGTTTGCTACAAATCAAAGAAACCTGAGGCTTGCCAAGGTCACGGGATAGGGCTTTGAAGCCATAACCTATGGCAGACATCTCCAAACTAAGGCCCGCGGACAGGATGCAGCCAACGACTGCTGCCACCCGCTCTTACTGGTGTGGTGCGGTGTGGCTGCCCATCTCCGGGTCGGCGCGGCAACGGAAATAGCTTTTGCACATTCACAAAATGTCATTTCCGGCGCACTTTCGGGTCTGCAGAGGCCCTGCGCACGCGCACAAGCTATTTCTGCTGCCGCGCCAACCCGATAGTGCACCGGAAGAAACTAGTGCGCATGCGTATGTGTGCGCGCTCCCCTGCCCTCCGGCCCACTGTGTGATCGGCGCCGGAGGAACTGGCCCAAGGATAAAACTGGATAAACTCACATGTATTTATTTATTTATTGCATTGGCACAATATATCAGCTTTAGCAACCCTGGCAGAAAAGGATCTTGCTGTATTTTAAGACACAAAACTTCAAATTCGTGCATTAACCTACAGAAACTGAAATCCAGTTTGCTTCAGAGATGCATCCTTGACCTTCAACTGAATCTATATAACTACGCCAGCTATATCCTATAGTAAATGGTTTGCTGTTTTAAGTATTACTAAATCTGTACCTATATCTCTACACTAAATTCCTACTCTACACAGTCTGCAACAATGGTTTGGTCTTAACAACACTTAGTAAGTGCAAAACGTCACACACTGATGACACGTAATACGGGATGAGAATAGCCACTATACAAAGCATTGCCTGTGGTTGACAGCGTAGGAATTTGCAATTTTCCCTGGATTCAAAAAAGCCCACTTTCATTGCACTGCAGTACCTTCCAGCCATCAGCCACCTAGAACAGGGTAGGCCAATGCATGGCCCTCAATGCCTTTTTTAGAGGCCCTCAGTAACATTTGAAGCCCCTCCCCCAGCCCTCGCACTACCTTCCCAAAGTCGGGTAAGCGAGGCACTGGGCATTGGAAAGGAGGCATAAGGGCTCTGACAGGGTCCTAAAGTACTCCTGCCTCCTTCTTCCCAAAGCCTAGTTAGTGCCTTCCCAATTTGACCATCAGTCCATCATGATCAATCTTGTCTATACTGCTTCTCGGAGTTTCAGGAAGGAGTTATCCACAACACTAAGGACTAAACCAGGAAACTTCTGCATGCAAGCCATGTGAATTATTCACTGAACTATGGCGACTCTGCAATTCAATTGCTTAAAAGTTGAGTCAAACTACGTATATAAAGTAACATATTTATTGATGAAATAGATTTCTGGAAAGACAAACTGACTAATCAAAGTTGGCTTTCCTAGCATAGCTTAGAATTATGAAATGTGTTAAGCACAAAACCACATTTTATTTTTAAAAAAGGTCTATAATTTAAAAATTGTGCTCTTTGTATTTTATATTACAGCCAAGTTAACAACCCAATAACACCGACCCACTTGTTGAATTATACAGCTTTCAATATATTATAATTTTAAAGAGTAGTATTCATTTTAAAAGTGTCTAGGCTTTATCAAACTCTATTTCTCAGATGCTACATGTTTAGTTACATCTCTATATTCAGTTGTTGAATACATTAAACGTGTTGCATAGAAACTCAAGTCCATTCTTCAAGAATGAACTTTCATATCAGTTGAGTCAAAACAATTACCGATATGCCGATTTTAATGGTCACTAGTACTATGCAAGCTGAGCGTTTAGAATTTAAAAACAGATGTTTCTTAACAGCTCCATGCCTTTATTTAAAAAACAAAAAATATCCTTCTTTAACCCTGAAATGATGCACAACTGTTTACTGCAAATGAAGACTATGAACATACTCACATACACTCTTCACTACTGTTGTCCTTAATGTTACAGGTAGGTAGCCGTGTTGGTCTGCCATAGTCGAAACAAAATAAAAAATAAAAAATTCCTCCCAGTAGCACCTTAGAGACCAACTAAGTTTGTTACTGGTATGAGCTTTCGTGTGCATGCATACGTATAAGTGTGCATGCACACGAAAACTTAGTTGGTCTCTAAGGTGCTGGTGGGAGGAATTTTTTAAATTTTTTATTTTGTTTTGTCCTTAATGGTTTGTGTTCTCTGATCAAGGACAAATTGAATTGATTTAGAAAGGTCTCGGGCCTTGTGGTTAATTATAAGAAACAGAAGCTTTATGTTTTCAAATTTCTCCAAGGGATCAAAAATTATTCTCTGACCTCATGGAAATTACTGTTTGTCCTAAACAGGTGTCCAAATACAGTACATCCAAACCTAACTTTTTTTTTGGAAAATTACAGACTGATTTGGAACACAGAGCAGATATGAACTGGTTGAACAAACTGCAGCTTCCCAGATGACATCCCTCCCCAACCCAACATTCCTATTCCATGTTTTACCTGCCTGGTTTTTGTCCTTAATGGTATGTTGCCAATAATGCTTTACTTGCTACTGCCATGAAACAGCAGAAGTCTGAAACAGGTTTTTTAAATAAATAAATAAACCTTTTTTGCTTTTGAGCTATCAAACCATTGTTAAGAGCTTGGGGATTACAATAATTATGAGTGATTTCCACGTGCAAGGGAGATTTGCCAGCCAGAATTCCATTAAACAACAAAATTCCCTTATAATGTTTATAGAATTCACTAATAAAATGGTCAGGGCACAGTGATTTATTAGTTTTAAGAGAACTAATCACTTCTTTGATTTCTTCCTTAGCGATATTTGAATTAAGCCCACATCTCTCCTCTCCTGTTAATTACTGAATTTGTATTTTAGATAAATAAGTTTAAATTACTTTGGTCTCAGTATGTCCTGATGCATACCATTGCTCACAGAAAGTTGCAAAAGCCTCAAAGATCTCCACTGGATTCCAAGTTCATGTACTATTGCTTAACTGAATTTTACGTACTGCATGCTTCCTCCTTGGGGGGGGGGGGGCTTTATTCCATTTGCATGGTTCCCTACTCCCATATTCATAAAATCTTTTTGTATAGGGTAGATCAATCATGGCTGTGGACATTCAGAAACTTCAATTCTTTTCTTTTCATCTCCAATTTCCTAATTATATTTTTGAGCCACATTCACCATATTTTGCCAATAATTCAGCTCTTTACTGTACTAGATCCATTTTTTGTTGTCTATTCCTATCTTTAAGGGCAGCTTTCTCTGAAGCACACCCCATGTACTGTAGCCTTCACTGTCTCCCACTGTGTTAAGAGAAACATTTGTTGTATTGTTTTGAGAAAAGTAATGAAGTAAGCTACCATGTATTTTGTCTGCAGAGTAGTCAAAGCTTGACCATTTTTTCAAGGCAATCATTTCTACTGAAACTGGAATGTGATCAGTAATGCTTATCTCCCCTATGCTTACCCTACGTACAGCTGGGAACAGAGTCTCCAAGAGAATCACAGTTCCGCAGACTGGCAAATGGAATGTGGAGCAATGATCTGCAGGATGACTCTCAAACCAGACATCCCATAAATCACATTTTCTAAGCAAGTGTAGCAATTTTATTTTATTTTTTTCTGTAACTGCTTAACTAAGTTGGGCTGCCAAATCTCTTTTAAAGTTGTTAATTTTAAGGTTTGAGTGAGCCATTCTTTGAGATGTGGGTGCCATCTTGCCACCTTGCATTTGCTTGGAAGGGCCTGGTCCATTCTTTTCAAGAGGTTGAAATTTTGAAATTCCATTCTTTACCTTTCGAAGTGCCAGGCACCAGGTGCCAAGGAGTATGGGTCACATATGGGGCTTTGATTACCATGGGAGCCGTGTTTATAACTGGAGAAAACCAAAGCTAGATGCAGCCCTTCTGAAGTTTGGCTAGCCACGACCCTAAGCTGTATTTTTCTGACTGGCTTTTGACTGTTCAGGAACCATCCACAGACTTTTGTGAGTGACAGGCACTCTGAATCTGCTCACCATAGCATGACTAAATCCAACAATCCATGCAAAATATATGTGGATAGCCCCTTGGCCACTCCCCTTCATTCTCAAATCACATCCTCCCTCTAGGACTTACAAACTGTCCACAACTAGCTACTGTAAAAGAGGTGCATATTGAACACACACTTAAGCTCACCATCACCAACTGTATTCTTTTGAATATCATTGTCATTCAACTCCCACCTTTTAATTTTCTCCTTCATATGCCTGCAAAACTAAGAGTTAAAGCATCTGACAAAGCAAGTGGACTTCAGATTCAGGTAGGTAGCTGTGCTGGTCTGACGCAGTCAAAATAAAAAAATTCTATCCTTCTGAGAAAAACCCCACCCAAGTGTCTGGTGACTTCTGTTTCAGTGTAGCTGAAGAAGTGTGCATGCACACAGAAGCTTACACCCAGTAAAAACTTATTTGGTCTCTAAAGTTCTACTGGACAATTTTTCAATTTTTAAAATTTATTTCAAGTGGACTTCAGTCCATGAAACCTTCTGCCATAACAAATCTGTTAAGTCTTTAATGTGCTATAGCACTCATTGTTTTTACTTGGAATTAAGTTCTTGGGTTGAAAGTTTTTAATTACTGAGACTGAATGGAGTTCATAGTTGTCAGGGAACTGTCCCCGGTTGAGCGCAAGGTGGTGGAAGGGCTCTCGGGAGGCTACAGGGAGCCCCAGCCCCACCTGACTAGCAGCACCTCCTCCAGCAGAGGAAACAGCAACGTCTCCAGTGGGGAAGAGCAGGAGACCAGGGGCCATGAGCGTAGGGGCTCTGGGGATGCTGGGGAGACCCTGCGCTCCTCTCGCCCGATGGGCGACGAGGGAGGCATGCCATTTCTGTTGCCCGAAAAGCACAGAGGGGTGAAAAGTAAGGAGGGGACGCGGAGACTGGGGGGTGCCAAAATTCTTATGTTGGGGTCGCAACCGGAAGGGGCCACTCCTGGATTCTCTGAGTGATTGATACAGACATGAAAACTGTAACTCTGCACTGTACATAGTATGCACAATAAACCTGTTAAAAGACGGGCTGGACCTTTGCCTCATTACTTGTGAGCAACCACCACAAGTCCTTGAACACAAAACTCCACTTAGTTAGCCAAAGCTTCCTTCATTTCAACACTATCATTTTGGTCCAGAGGGAAACTAGTTTTGTTGATCCTATGTTACACTACTGGGAGTTAATAAAAGAAAAGAAATTCAAATGCAATAGTCTCTTAATTCCAATGGGAATATTCTAAAATTTAAGTTTCCCTCTCAACAGGCTAAATCCACAATCCTAACTAATCCTACTTGCTTGGGAGTAATCCACACCAGTTCAATAGGACTTATTTTTGAATAGACATGGTTAGGGCAGTGTTATAAAATCCAAGCAGGGAAGCTTAACTGGTTTGTGAATCTAGCATTTGTTTCAATATCATTTGGGTCAAGTGAAATGGAATTTCCAAGTGTTCAAACCTGACTCAGTTGTGTAGAGACAGCTCTCAACTGCAAGTATTTGCATCCATAAAACCACGAGGCTAAAGTTAATGAAATTATGCAACAATGACTTGTTAAAAGGCTTTCCTCATCAGATAATGATAAGCATGCATGCTTTTGAGTTTTAAGGCATCTACACAGCATTCTTAGGGAAAGGATTAAGGTACAAAATAAATAATCAACTGTGGGGCTGCTTTAAAGCCTGCAATATATTGGTTGCTCACTAGAGCGTCAGCCAGCTTAAACATCAAAAGCTTTTTTTAAAAAAAATCACTATTCAAGCATATTTTCTTGATACCAGCAAGGCTAATGCAGAAGGAAAGGGGAACTGCTGTTGCTGCTTCATCTTCAGACTCCTGCTGTTTGCTGCTTTTTTGTTTACGGCACTGAAGCACCAGTGCCCGGAGAAAGGAGAGACGGAGAGCGGGCTGACCAGCATGTGCTGCCTACTCTTTCGGACAGCAAGATTCAGCTCCTCTGTACAGCAGCTGCCCTCCATAAAATTACCCAGCATGCAATTCTCTACGTGAGCACTGCATGCTGGGTATCTTCTAGAAGGCAGCTGCTGCACAGAGGAGCCGAATCAAAACCGAAAAGGTCACGTGTGCCAGGCTCCTGGTGGGTAGAGGGTCAACCAACGAGTGGGAGCTATGTAGTTCAAGAAGTGCTCCATCTGCCCCCATTGCTGTCCCTGCTTGTTCCTACAGTACTCCCCATGCTGTCTGTGTGCTTGTTTACCACTCTCACTACATTTAGTGTTAACACAAAGAGCTTCACACACACACACACACCCCACCACCACCACCACCACCACCAAGATATCACATGGATTTAAGCCACTAGGAATCTTCCTGAACCTGTATGTTAAAAACCTTGTTTTCAATATGAGTTCAACATCTAGAGCCCATGTTCAAACAGAGCAACGACTGTACAAAGTACTCCTTTAAAAAAGATCCCGAGATTTTTTTCTGCTAGGAATGCTAGGCGATGAAATCAAGGAAAAAGACAGATGCGTGCTAATGTATGCAACTACGGCGGCAAGGCTCCTAACTGCAAAAAATTGGAAGAGCACATTGGTACCAAATATGGAAGATTGGCAAATCAAAATGTTATCATATCAAAATATGGCAAGGAAGGTAGGAGAAGCTAGGGGAATAACAGAACAAAAAATAGAAGATGATTGGAAAGCATTTAAAGATTATATAGGGAACTCTGTAGAAAGGGCCAATCTCCTATCTAACATATGAGTGGGCTCAAGACGAATAGAAAAAAGGAGAAATAATAGTTTCAGGTATACAAAAAAAAATGTGTAGTTACAGAAACCGCAATAAAGGATTAGGTTGGAAGTCAACACTGACTGGGGAATGGGGTGTGGAAAAAAATGTAGTATTCATTTTTTTGTCCATATATATTTATATCTTTTGTCTATATTTAAATTTTGTATGTTAAAGATTGTTCAAGTTTTTTCTTCCTTTTCTTTTTTCTTCTTCATTTCTTTCTTTCTTTTTTTGTCAAATCATAATTTGTATAAATTGTGTAATTCTTAAAACCCAATAAAATTTATTTTTAATTTTTTTAAAAAATGAAATTAGGTTAATGTGGAGTGTCAGTGCTTCCTGCCACTGCCACACACGATATATGGATATACCACGCATAGGCAAACTCAGCCCTCCAGCTGTTTTGGGACTACAACTCCCATGATCCCTAGCTAACAGGACCAGTGGCCAGGGATGATGGGAGTTGTAGACCCAAAACATTTGGAGGGCCAAGTTTGCCTATACCTGGGCTATACGGTAGACATAGATAGATAGATAGATAGATAGATAGATAGATAGATAGATAGATTTGCAGGAGGGATGCCTATTCTACACTTATTAAAAGGTTATACATTTCAGGATTCTGAATAATTACAACAATAATCATTTTATTATTTATATCCTCCAATCTGACTGGGTTGCCCCAGCCACTCTGGGGAGCTCCCAGAAAAATATAACACAATAAAACATCGAACATTAAAAACCTCTCTAAACAGGGATGCCTTCAGATGTCTATGGGAAGTCATATATTAATTTATCTCTTCGACATCCGATGGGAGGGTGTTCCACAGGGTAGACACCACTACCGAGAAAGCCCTCTGCCTGGTTCCCAGCAACTTTACTTCTCGCAGGGAGGGAACTGCCAGAAGGTCCTGAGAGCTGGATCTCAGTGTGCAGGCTGGATTGTGGGGGCAGAGATGCTCCTTCAGGTATACAGGGCCGAGGCCGTTTAGGGTTTTAAAGTTTAGCACCAAGTAAGTAGTAGTGAGGCAAGTATTCTTTATGAGTTACGACCTGACCTGAATCGTCTAGAGCAGGTGTAAGCAGTATACAGCCCATGAACCATCTCTAGTCCAACGGGTTCTTTTTCACCTGCATTGCCACTGCGAGCTCTGTTGCTACCAGTAGCAGACGGCATGGTGGGCAGGAACACTTGCCTGACTTCCCAACAATTGAGTTGATGCTGCCCAGTGGGAAGCGGAAGGGCAGGGGGGCAGGGGGCAAACCCCTCAGTGTTACCCCACCATGTTGTCCACTACTGCTTGCTATGAAAAACATAAGCGCTTCCTTCAAAGTCAGACGGGAATGCCTGTTTCCCAACAATGGTTGCTATCAGTTTCAGGATTTCAAAGTACACAATGTAGACAAAAATATGTATTTTTTATCCAGCCAGCATATAGTCACCAATCCTACTAGAAGGAATTCTTTGATGTCACTCCCATTTTTCATTAAGAAAACAAAGCAATGAAACAAGGGCATGCATTAAAGGAAAGGGAAATTAAAATGAAAGTAATGCACATTTTCACATATTCTCACGGGAAAAACAGCTCAACATAAAAAAAATGTGTTTTCCTTTCTCCTCAGGTTACTGAAGATTAGCCAGAAGAGACAGTAAGTTTTGTGAACTTCTTTTAATACCCAGTGGATAGAAAAATAACTTGAAGAATAGGTGTAAGTCCACCCCAGTCAATAAGGAAGACCAAATACCTTTATGCTTGTCCCGGTTATGCTTTAGCTGTGTTGGATGGGGTCTTATTCTGGCTAGAGCCTGCTCTCGATGGTTCATAAAAATAGGACCAGGAAATACAAGGGGGCCTGAGGAGAAAATTTATTGCACATGCATAGGAAAGCTCACAAAATGGAAACTGTGTTCAACAAACAAAAAAGAATCAAATTAAAAGCATGGAAAAGGATGCAATAATCAATACTCAATATTTCATACTTTTGGAACAGGTATTAAAATCTAATTAGAATCTGAGTACATCTGAAATCATACATAATGACACAAGAGTAAAACACTGTGGTCTTGTTGGGTATGAATACTGGAGCTCAGTTCACCCCTTCCCCCTCCTCAATCAGTTTTTTCCCCTCTCGCAAATAAAGCCAGTACACATCAATCCTAAATGTACAAACTATTTTCTCCAACCGGAAAACGGACTGTAAATTTGAAGCTAAGCAGGCGCCATATGCCAACATGCATTGAGCAACCAGACCTGCATTGGACCTGCCTAATGTATGTTTAATGTAGCATAAGAATATGGTCATATACAAAGATCCTGGTCTGTTTGATTGATCCCTATTATTTTGATAGCTATCCAAGACACAATCAGGCCTACACACAGAGATTTCTATTCTGTTATGACCGTCAATGACTAGATATCAGACAGGTCTGAAAATGGGTAGTCAATAGAAACGAGGTAAGCTCAAGCTCACAATATCCCAATCCCTTTCCTGTGGGTAGGAACCATCTGTACAGGGCAACTTTATTAAGCAAGTATTCTGTAGGAATAATAATAATAATAATAATAATAATAATAATAATAATAATAATAATTTAATTATATATACACCCCACCCATCTGGATACCAATGAAGCAAATTGACTCCAAAATCGTGTACTACAGAACACAGTATGGAAAAATAAACAGTATCTATTACCTGCATGGTTACTGATTTAAGCACAATCACTATATAGTGGTACCTCGGTTTTTAAACGTAATCCGTTCCGGAAGACCGTTCGACTTCCGAAACATTCGGAAACCGAAGCACACATTTCCGGAAGCCACAAAACCCAAAAAGCAGGTACTTTTACAATTGTGAAGCGGGAACTGTAAAACTACTGATCATCAACAAGAGCCCTACGACAAGTCTATCTAAACGCCAAACGTCTGGGTACTTTGTTATTTTCTCTGAAAGAGAAAAATATAAAATATCAGCAGAGTTGGGCTGTGAGAAAGGCCAGTCCAGAATCCTTTGCTCCTTCCACCGCTGATTATAATCTATCAGCTCCCTGGTCTTCTCAGTGCCACATGTGCTGATCTGTAGGTGACCTAGAGAAACTTGTTATGCTGCATGTCTTTTGTGTTGGTTTTTCAAAAGATATGTTACAATCAAATGGTAAGACGGGTTTTTCCAGAAGATATGCTACTTCCAGAACTGCTGCCAGAAGTTCTGGTTTCATGCGTTTACTCAATACTATCTATTTATTTGATTTATATACTGCCCGTCATCATAAGATCTCAGCGCAGTTCTTCCTGGAATACCAATGCCAAAAATCATGATGCAGAGGAATGTGCACCTAGAACAACAACACAGGAGGTCTCAGATCTTGCAATACAGTACTTGGTAATGGTTTCATGTTGACAAATGCACATTGAGTCCATTCTAAAGAGAATGGACGAAAGGACACACTCTGCCCAACACAAAAATCCCAAAGAAAGTCCTTAAATATCCCATTCCTTTTTAGAAGACTGTCTATCAACCGAGTTTCTTGCAAGTCTCATGCCTGAACAGACCAAGCAGCACTAATTTCAGATCACTGCATTCCTTCTTTACTGTGGAGAGGTGTCCTGCCACATCAGTCATCCTCCGTGTTGCAACTATTCTGAGACCAACATGAACTGCTCAAGATTTCAAACGATGTTTTCAGAATAGAAATAAGCTAGCAAGATCAAAAGCTGAGGTTTGGTTTCTTGAACTAAGGTTTGCCAATTTCTTTTCTACATCTTAAATGAAATCTTACTACCCTTACCAAAAATCGTTAAAATTATGTATTTTTATCTTAGAATCCAGCTATTTTTGTTCCTTCATAATAATCTGATATGTATTCAAATACCCACATAAAAAAGCAAAGTCTGCACTAAAAAAGTGAGTAAAAATATTAAGAACTGCTTGGGTGCATGCGACTAATATTGAAACACAGCGTTGGCCCGTTCTACCTTAACAGACACACTGGGTTTTTTTCTAGCTCTTAAACGTTACATGAAAAGTATTCCTCCTTGAAATATAATCTGACATCTCACATGACTATGAGAACAGTGGTGTTGCAAGGGGGGGCGGGGGGCGGCCAGGTGCCATGTCTGGGGGGTGACAAGAAGGCACCACACGGGGTGCTCACCCCGCTGCCCCCAGGCGCAGTGGCGCGAGCAGCCATTGCACCACCGCAACCGCATGTGAAGGATCTTCCGTTTCAGGCTGCAGCCACGAGCAGAGGATCCCGCCACAATCCATAAGGTGTTCAAGCGGCGCCGGCAGCAAACTGCTATGTACAATGCTTGTGCTGTGTCACACGCATGCGCTGTACATAGCAACGCCGCACATGTGCTGTACATAGGGGTTTGCTGCTGCCGCCACCCAAGCACCGAACGGACAGCGGTGGGATCCCTCTGTCACCACTACAGCCGCAAGTGGAGGATCCCTCCGCTGCCGCTGCAGCCACAAGCAAAGGACTCCGCCACGGTCCATATGGTGCTTGGAGGGCGCTGGTGGCAAACCGCTACGTACAACGCATGCGCAGTGTCACACGCATGCGCTGTACATAGCGACTCCGCACATGCACCCTACGTAGCGACGCCACACATGCGCTCTACGTAGTGGTGCCACGCATGCATTGTACGTAGTGGCGCAACACGTGTACAGCTGGCGGTTTGCCCCGCTCCGGGTGTCTGCAAGACTTTGTTCGCCCCTGTATGAGAAGGCAAGTTCTCATGGTATAATTTTGTGTTTGGGTACTAAGAACAAGATACGCTAACTGTGCCCACTGTGAAGGTGAACACACACACATAGTTTGACCCTTTCCTCCTCAATACACACAGAAGTGGGACCCAAATCCTTTTCCAGACATGGTTTCTTGGTATTTTAAAAGAAAAACACACAGTGCTCTATCACAGCTGGCCTACTGCATTTTGCAGTATTCTATCAGTCTATGCCACAGAACAAAACTGAAAGATGATCCTAAGACAATCTAAAGACAAATTCAGAAATTGTAAAATATTTCATGCTCAGCGATAGTGTCCTGAACATATGAATATAACACTGTCATTAAGAAAGGGAAATCCTTCATTTGCCTAGAAGACAAACAAACTAATCTTCATGCACTGGTATCCTGCATCTTGATGGAAGAGCAAAACCCAACATTTCTGTCTTTAAATCCTCATTCCACCTGCGAAATCCACAAACTCAATGCACTTTAAGTAGTTCACTTTTTGCTTTTAAAAAACAGAAACAAAATAGGACGTGCCAACATAACTCTACCTATTAGTTTCAGAACTCATTGAAGCCCTAAGTACCTAATAAACTAATCATAGCAGTATTTAAGGGAGGCCAAAAAGTACTGTGTCCCTTACAGAGCCACCTCCCTGCTCCTCTTGCTGTTATAGATGTTTCAGATCACACAGAAAAGGTTCATCTTGGGGGAAAGTAGATTCCAAGTTTTTTGCAGTAGCTCAGGAAGATGGATTTAGCTATTTATTGTGGATAGAAGTCAGCCTCTGTGACTCTGTTCTCCACAAAAGCCCAACAAAGCAGCAATATAATCTCAGACTGGTTTGAGCCCTTCTACATTCATTTCTGGGATTTAGAAGCTGATTTTTGTACGACAGTTTCTCAGAATTATGTTTATCCACTTAGACTTAAGTCTTAAATAGAAGTTAGTTCTGCTGACCTCTCCCTTCTTCCAATCTGTGCCTCCTGTTCACACGCTGCCGCTTTTCTTCTTGTCGCAACTGGAGGTGTTCTTCGATATTAACTCCAGGCACAGGGACAGCTGGAGAAAAACAGAAAGGGAACCGTGAATTTTCATACTGTCAGCATACTAAATGCATACTATCATTTCTAAAGCACTTGAAAAAGAAAGTAAGGCTTTGAATCAAAGATATAGCTGCGTGAGTGTGCTGTGCTTTATCTATCAGCATGAGAGACAAAAAAAAAAACAATTTTAGGAATAGAAGGGGGATCACTCTATTAGACAATTTTCTGTTCCTATCATTGCTTCTAAGTTGCACTCTTCTGAAGTGTCCCCCAACTGTCTGGAGCTGGGTGTTTTTTTCCCCTGAAACTTTTTTTACTAAAGGAAAAATTGGAAATACAGTCGTACCTCTGGTTACGATTGCTTCAGGTTGCGTTCGTCACAGAATACGAACGCATCGAACCCAGAAGTACCGGAACGGGTTACTTCCGGGTTCAGCAATTCACGCATGCACAGAAGCGCTGAATCGCGTCGCGCAAATGCGCAGATTCAGCGCTTGATGTTACATGTTGCTCATGTTGCGAACGGGGCTCCGGAACGGATCCCATTCGCAAACAGAGGTACCACTGTACTAAGAAACCAATTAAAAAACCCTAAAGAAATATTCTCTGGGGAGATGAGTGAAATGCTTTTTAATACAGAGTTTTACTCTCATAAGGCAACCTACAGTATTAAAGAGGGTGCTGCCATCTTCATGAGAGGAGCAAGAAAAATCTTTGTTGCTTGTGAAATGTTGCTTGTCTTCTTTTGCAGAACGTTTGGTTTAAGTTTGAGATACTCTCCTTTTGAACTTGAGTCTCGTTTGTTGATTTATTTTTTTTACCTCTTCCCTCACTTAACTGTTAAGCTAAGCACATCTACCTGATTAGAAAGCTCCACTTAACAAAGTATGGCTTACTGCTGAGTAAAAATGCATAGGATTGCTCTGTAAATTTCTGATATAGACAATAGTACAATTTGATATGCTAACTAAAATGCATTTTATGCTGAGGAAGCAGTAAAATATTTTTTGGCTTTTAAAGAAGGTTAGTATTAGGTATATTTCTATTTCCCACAACACTTTTATTTTTTTCTCAGAAAAAAATGGGGCAGGGAGACACCCATGTTATTCATACTCTGAATAGACCCTTTGAAATCAATGGATTTAAGTCAAAGTTACTTAAATCCATTGATTTTAATGGGTATACTTTGAGTACAATCTAGATTTATATCACCCAGGGTTTCTTCCATGGCTTCAAATTGTCCAGAAATTTAACATCTCTGGCTCAAGAGTAAATTTCATCCCAAATTAAAACGCCCAGAGCATATTTAACATTCTTACATTAAACTACTACATTTAAGTATGGTTCTTAAGGAGGACTGGTTTTAAACGCAGCACCAAGTCAGCTCAGGGAAATGACTGGTAACATTAAGCTTAAACCCTCTTCCAAAGGTTTCCATGTTTCCCATTTTCAAATCACTTACCTAGCAGAAGGTCCAGTGGTATCATCTCTTTTACGGCATCAAGAATTCCTCTTTGCCTTGCTTCCTGACCATCTAGTTCTCTAGCACAGGCTTTGCAACACCCACATACAGCACAGCCAGACTCACCAGAACCACAACCACAGATTCTGAAAAAAGCACAGATATTTTATTACCCAAAGAGGAAATACTCTCAACACTCATGCATATAACTAAGATCAAAACCCACTTAGCCCTTAACCATGGTTTGCTCATTGTGCCACAAATATATTCCATACTTCTTCAATGCTCCCAAATGGAATCAGCCATATTGCCTGTAATTAGTCTTTGGCATCTCAATCCCTGATAAAATTTATTTATTCAAGAGACTTTTAGGCCACCTTTAATGGCAAATGCCCTCTCAAGGCAGTTTACAAAGCAAAAGTATACAATCACAACAAAAAGCATAATTAATAAAACAAAACAACCAAATACAGACTAAAATATATCTGCAAAATACCATCTCAAGCAAAGACCAACAAGAACAGATGTGGTAGTTAATTACTATTTTTAATTTCACAAAATTTTGATTGGAAAAAAACCCTCAAAGTAGTTTTAAAGAGTTCTTGTATCCATGTGGCCATACTCAATGACTTCCCATTGACAGCGCCCTCCAAAAGCACACCATAGAAAATATACTCTCCCTAATGCCTGGTGACTATCTTGAGAGCCTTTTAACTCACAAGCGTAAAATCATACCACCTACTCCCAGTGTTGAACTTTACAATCCATCACATCACTGCAAGCAAAATTCTGTGTGAATAATTCTTTTCTCTCTCTATACACTATATTTGCTTTAGACTATAATCACACACTTTCCCAAGACTTACAAGGTGGGGACAGGGTGGGGAGTGCTTAAAACCTATAGAATTCATGCTAGCAACTTGAAGATAAGTTTTAATTTTTAATTTTTTATTGTTGTTGCTGCTGTTAGGCAAAAAAGTCCCTTTGGCAAAGGGCTGCCAGTCAGTGGTAGAAAATATGCTTTGCATGCAGAAGGTTCCCAGGTGCAAACTCCAGCATCTCCTGGTAGGGCTAAGATAGAACACAGTGTGAAAATTTGAAGACACACTGCCTGTAAGTGTATACACTACTGAGCTAGATGGACCAATGCTCTGATTCTGCATAACGCAGCTAAGGACCATAGAGGTGTAGAGACTAGGTATGTGCCTAATACAGTCATTACTCATTTTGGGTCCACTTCATGTTGCGTCTTTTCGCATTACGTCCCGCGGCAACCAGGAAGTACTGGCACGGGTTACTTCCATGTTTCGCCACTCGCACATGTGCAGAAGTGCTAAATCGCGTTTTGCGCCCGCACAGAAGCGCCAAATCATGCTGGGTGCCTGCACAGACGCAGCGCTTTGAGTTACAGGCATTTCACGTTATGGACAGGCCTCCGGAACAGATCCCATCCGTAACACGAGGTACCACTGTATTCACGGAGACTCCATCACTAAGAGTCTTGATGACTCTCCCTTCCTTATCCAGGTGATGCACAGCCAGGTAACACTGCTACTGGGGGAGAGAAAGGAGAACCTTGACTGCTCTGTGCAACTCCGCTAGCTGGCTATGGGAGGCTGGGGCTGCTTCGGCTACTGGCATATGCTGCAAGTGACGTTGGAGGGGGCAGCAAGTGCTCCAGCCCACTCCTTCCTCTACACAGCCAGGCTCGGCTTCATGTCACCTTTCATCCTGCCCTGTTCCAGTGACCACACTCATGGACAGCCAGCCGCAGGAACTGGCCAAAAAGGCAGGGAGAATCAGCAGCAGAAGCAAGCACAGGTTCACCCTGCACAATTGAATTCAGGGCACAGAAATCGAGTAAGGGGTTTTGGCAAGCAAAGTGAGCATGGAGGCAGAGCCCCCACGTCCCTAAATATAGAGGTAGTTTGTTTTTAAATAGCATAGCTCTGAAAACAAGATTCCTGTGAAAAATGGAAGATCAAAGTTATGCAAATGTGGAGATAGCTATGTTTGGGTCTATCTGCAAATAGAAGGATTCTTTTGTTCATGGTAGCCTTTTGATTCATTCAAAGAATCCCACTGGCAGAAAGGGGGAGGTAGCAATTTTAACCAATTTTCTTGCTCCACCCACCCACGTGCTGGAGGGTCTACCAATCCTCCAGAGCAGGTTTCTGGAGGATACAGTGGAGTAGAGGGGGAAATCAGCAGAAGCCACACACACCCTTTACCAAGAGAAACAAAGTCTGGATCCAAGTGAAAACATTTGCAAGGCGTGTGTTTTTGGTGAGTTTTACAGGTACCGGTATCTGCTGCATGTTAAAACTCAGGTCTTCCCTCTTTTCAAAACATAGTCATCCAGCACACATATAGGCCTAACTATTAATCAGAAAACAATACATTCCAATCGGTGAAATTAACACAGCTATAAGCAATTCAGAATTTCTTCTTAGAAAACAATATCAGCTAGTCTTTTTATTTAAAAAAATCACCTGTATGGGTATGCTTTCTTTCACTGACTAGTATTGGGCGGGTTAGCACCCTACATAAATTTACATATAAATAAAGTATTGTTCAGCTACATATTAGGCATTTTTACTTACCCTCCGGGAACCCTGTCGGGACGTCCGCTGCTAACACAACTTGCTCCATAGCCTGTGCAGTCCCCACAAACGGTGCACACCATACATTGCTCCAGCTTCCATTTATGCATGCCTGGTGGACACATCATGGATTTCTCATCTTTCTCATCTAGCTCCTCTTCTAAATCTTCATCCATTGCTGTCGCCATGTTCTCCACTCCAAAACCTGAGAGAAAACAACCATTAACAGATCTGACAAGACAGCAGAGCAGAGCAGTACAGAGTTTTACGTGGTAAAACTATGTTTGGAGAGCAGTAATTTTATGTGGGTCTACGATGTCCAGCTAAAGCTGTAGTTAATGTAACACCCTCTACATTGTGTTGCTTTAGACCGGTGGGTTTGGCCCCCCTGATACTGAAGGATAATTTTAAATCACCATGGGAAGGGGAGGTGGTGGAGGAAGTGCAGAAGTGCGGACTGTCCTCCCTTTATATAGAGTCCATGACTTATAGACATGCATAATCGCTCAGAGATTGGGGGATATCGCCAGACACGAGGACATAGCCCGCGTGAAACCTGGGGTGTTTCTGGGGGAGCAGGTGTATCGGGCTGCACCAGCCCGTTACCTGGCAGATATCCACTATGTGGAATACCGCAGACTTCTCACTGCGGCCAGACTGAACGTTCTTGATTCGGCGGTTTTGAGGGGAAGATTTAGAGGAGTTCCATATGATCAGAGAACGTGCCATTGTGCTTTAGGAGAGGTAGAATCCACAGAACACATTCTACTGAGTTGTCCCTTTTATAACGATTTAAGGCAGTATCTCATAGCCCCATATATATCTCAGTTTAGCTCTCGATTAAGAGAAAGGCAGGTAGCATATCTGCTGAATAAGCCCACTGGGAAAATAGCCTTATCTGTGGCTAAATTCCTCTTCTTGGCGCTCAAGTGGCGGAAGCGCAAAATCGAATGTCTCGATGTGGGTTATCTGTATGAGGTTTACTAGTGCTGTCCTATTTTTAATTGTGTATCCCTCTGATGTTTTTAGTTCTATAATTTTGTATTGAGAAATGTTTTTCTTCTTTCTGACTATCGGTCGAATAAAGGATTTGTATGTTGTATGTTGAAAAGTGATCAAAAATGTCAACTAGCGCAAAGACATGCAGCCAAATTGTTGACCAGGGCTAGGTATAGAGAGGAAGCTATCTGAAAGACCATATTCCCTCATATGAACAAGTCCAGTTTCTGAGATCTTCAGGGGAGGGCCTTATTTCAATTCTGACACCCTCACAGGCACACTTGGTATGGGTGCGGGACAGGACCTTCTCAGTGGCTGTTCCCAGACTCCTTCCCTAGAGAAGTTAGACTGGCTCCCTCCTTGCTGTCCTTCTGCAGGCAGGTTAAGATCTTCTTGTTCCAATGGGCTTTGCTTTTAATGAAAGGGCTGGTGCCATACTGTTTGCATTCTAATTACAGTGGTACTTCGGGTTACAGACACTTCAGGTTACAGATTCTGCTAACCCAGAAACCTCGGGCACCTGAACTCCTCTTTCCCTTCCTAATCTTGGTGCATTAGAGGAGAGGAGTGAGATTTTGATTTCAGCTCTGAGTAACCTGCAGTTCTCTATTAAATACATACTTTGGGAGCTATGGTTTATTCTAACACTAGCCAACACACTGAACCATGCTTTTATCCTGCTTTGTTCAGCAAACCAGAGCTAGAACAAGTTTGGGTTCCTAAAGTTCATACATAATGGAAATATGACTTAGTAAAAACTGAGAACACAAGCTTTTATTCCCCAATCCCACACATGGGAGAAAGGGGAGAGAGTATACAACTCATTGCAGATAGATCCATACAATCTAAACCTAGGTTCAGATGAAGGGTGGGAAACCTCAGACTCCGGAGCCAAATGTGGCTTTACAAACCTCTCTATCCAGCCTTTGGGATTCTCAACTGTCCCTGTTCCCTCTCATTGGGGCCACATCCCACACTAGCTTTGCCCTCGTTGTCTAGCTGGAATGTGTATTTGAATTGTGGTAAGACCTCCTGTTTGCCTGACTGGAAAATGAAGCTACTGTGGGGAGGCATGCACACAGAAGCTGACACAAATGTGTAAAGTCTGGGCTCTTAAGGACTGTAACAGATGCTATCTTTACATTCTGCATACTATTGTACTGAAGCTGCTCAGATTAAGGAGCATAAATAATGGAAATGATATTATATGCAGGACAGGTATTGCATCGACTACAGGCAAGATGGAAAGAAAGCTGCTGATTCATACAAAGCATGAATAGCCTGATTTTTTATAAATACAAGGAAGCATGCAGTATTGAAGAGAAATAGTATAACAAGCATCAAAAATTGAGATGAAGAGAGGGTGATAGAGAAAAATCATTCTTGACAATGAAGCACCACAAGACAGAAAATATTACTGACTTTTTCCTCCCTGATTCATGGAGCCAGTGTCTCGTCCACATTGTCCTTTGTTATTCACTCCAAATGTCCAGACTTCTCCATTCTTCATCAGCACACAAGTATGAGCTTTGCCCATGGCTACCTGAGTTGCAAAGTGGCCTTTCAAATCTGTTACTAAACCTGAAAGATAAACACACATCTGAGTGACAAACATTCCCTTGCTGTGAAATATATCTGCACTGTAACTCAAATGTAGAAGGACAAGAAGCTATTAAGACCAAAAGCAACAGCCAGGTAATATACCCTGATTAGGCCCAATCAAGATGTCAAAGTTTGGATATACTAGCTTATTCTAATAGGCAATTTTCTTACCTATAGCTTTTGGATTCCCACCCCCAACAATGGACCAACACCTACTAATAATGTCTGTTTCTAACACGGGAGTAACAGCTCAACAGCACAAATGCTTACACAACCATGAAAAGAAAACTAATTTCACACAGCATCACAACAGAACCCCTCTGCAAGTTATTTCAATTAGACAGTTACATATATAGTCTAAACTATTTCTCTTTATCAAGTCAATTGTTCTTTAAAACATCTACAATATCAACTTACTTGTGCCATCAGAGTAAATTGCATCCTTTCCAAACATGTATAGTTCTCCATCTTTTGAAATAACTGAACTGCTCCCATTATTGCATGCAGTATATACCACCATTTTTCCTTCCATTTTGATTATCTTTTTGGGCTTATACGGCTTAGCCTGCCGCCTACTTTTGGCTTAAAAAGAGGGAGAAAGTGTTACATTAGAAGATCTAAGTTTTAATATGAAGCTAAGGAAATAAATGTGTTTGTTTAACAAATGGTAATGTGATTGAAAATCTAGGCTATTTATACATACAAAAAAGGAAGATGGTGGATATCCATTATACTTCCACCATTTGTATTTCTGAATATTCAAAGTCAAAATCGAAAGAATTAGTACTGTCATCATGAGACTATGAAGAGCTCTATGCTTTCTTCCTGCTTCCATAATCAGAGAGGCATGCAAAGCAATACACATATATGAGGATTCAAATCAACAGCATATAAACGGCTAAGGTGTTGTTTTGAAAACTTCCAGGCACAAAGCAAACAATGTTATCACTGTGACCTATTAACTGGAAATCCTGTTCAAAATGTCCCAAAGCAAACATATCAAAGCAAGTCCACTGCATACACACAAATAGCATAAAAATGCACACACAACGCTGTGTTTCTAACACTACTGTAGAATACACACGTAATGTCTGGCAAGGGTGAGGGGAGATAAAAAGTTAGTCCTACCAAGAGTAGACCCACTAAAATCAAGGAATTAAATGGGTCTACTCTGAGTATGACTTTGTTGCATATATTCCAAGGACTAGAATGTGCAAGGTTAAGGTGAGACTTGACAATATTTTTTAAAAATGTTGCTTCCAAGTTGTATAATAAGAAATCAGGGATGAAAATATATTATGCTGTTTTCTATAGAGAGCAGCACTGCTCACACAAAATGATGATCACACCACTAGATGTGTCTTCCACTTGAGCTACTTGCAATAACATTCAGAAAATAAATCTCCCCCTGATTTTTCCTTATTCACAGGAGGAACACTTCAGTGTTTGGAGAGCACAAATTGTGATATCACCCAGGTGAAAAAGGACTATGAATCCTAACACAAACAACCAGAAATTAAGAAAGCACTCTTTCAAGCTTTGGAGCATCTCTCTAACAGTTGTTAATGCAGGCATCACAAACACCCCAACCTACTTGATTCTCCATCTTCCCCTTTACTTGCTGAGCCTGTGAAAAATATGCTTCCGTCCTCCGCAACAAGTAAAGCATGTGAGCCATCATGCCCAACTGAGAACTGAACAATCTTTGGAGATTTGGTGATCGGCAGCTCAACCCACTTCCCTGCTGAAGGACCACCTTGTTTTATTCCAAGGCTCTGGTATTTGCCAGTATAATAAATCTGAAGGGGAGGCAAGACACTAACATTAGTTTGATTATAACATTCAATCATTGAAAAAAAAGAAAGAGAAAAGCGGTTTGACAAATTTCAAAGTGGGTATGTTAATTTTACTCAAACCCAGTTTGCAATTAATGAAGTCACAATCCACACAATGCCATGCAACTTTTTTCTCTTTTGGAAAATGCAGCTGGGCAGGCCACATTCTGAAATGGAAGTCCCACATGGGGTGTACGTGGGTGTTATCTAACTTTTCATCTGGTACTTTTCCCTGCTAAAAAATAACCCATCTCCCTTTGCTTGTCTTCCTCTGCAGACTAAAGCCTCAATGTCTGGATTCAGAAAAGAAAAGACTGAAGAAAAGCTACTTACAGTTCATTGAGAATCACATATAGTTTAGCCCACATATAACATTGTGCCCAGCTCCCAAACAGCACTAATGCAAGCCAAGGGGACATTATACAGTTGGGTGCACACAAAAGTGTTTCCAGTACCTTTCCACTAGCCGTTTTCATCAGTGCAAATTCTCTTCCTGCACCAAGAACAGCTGACTCTTCATCAAACCCTGTACCTACAAACACAAAGCTGCCATTAGCTATCAATGCTTTTCAAACATAGGTGTTTTCAGTGTCAAATTCAAACATTCCACGGGCTTAATTTTGTGCAACTGGCATCCATTCAAATGTTCAAGTACAAACATCTTACACAAAATATTGTCAAAACAAAATAAAAAAATCCTTCCAGTAGCACCTTAAGAGACCAACTAAGTTTGTTCTTGGTATGAGCTTTCGTGTGCATGCACACTTCTTCAGATACACTAAAACAGAAGTCACCAGACCCTTATATATAGTGAGAGAGTGGGGAGGGGTATGACTCAGAAGGGTGGTGGGAATGGGTGATTGGCTGATAGGTGTGGAAAACCTGTTGACGACTGTTAATGACTGCAATTGGTCTTACAGGAAAAAGCAAGGGGTGGGATGGCTAAAGATAGCTTTGTCATGTATCCCATCCCACCCCTTGCTCATACCAAAAACAAACTTAGTTGGTCTCTAAGGTGCTACTGAAAGGAATTTTTTTATTTTTTATTTTGTTTTGACTATGGTAGACCAACACGGCTATCTACCTATAACAAAATATTGTGTCGTTTCAAACACAACTGGTGGGCAGGAAATATTGAAACACACTCTATGAGACTACATTTACAAACAAATATACCTGAAATCACCAGAATATTACATTGGAGGATAAAAATAATTGGCTAGCTAAAAAAAAAAACCCGACAAATAATTGAGAATTGTGGAAACAATGGTACCACTGACCCACACAGGGAAAATAATTTGTGAACCTATGTAAGTGTATCAAACCTATCACTTATTTTTTCAGCTTTAAAGTAAGTTTCCCTTTTGGATGCTTCTCCATACTGAATCAAACTATCATGCTCTCTGCAATTTATTAAACATGGAACAGGAAAATAGAAAAATGATTCCTTACTGATAATGTGCATGTCTTTCTCCAGATCAAATAATGAGATACCACATGCGTGTAAGCATTTTCGTGCAAGCTTAAGCTGCAGTTCTTGTTGTAGCACCGGCTCAGTACTTGTTGCAAATATTCGAACTACAAAACCATCCTGCAACAAATAACAATACAATATTCAACAATTTGAAATAATTATTGCCACAAAAGGATAGAGCAATCTTGTTCTTCCTAGATTGCATTGTGAATCTTTAGCAACTCCTTCATTAAGTAAGATATATGCAGGGTCAGATGCTGATTAATATGAATAACAGTGCAAACACAACAAGCAAAAGAACACACATTAGTCATTAACTTAAAGCTTTTTCATATTTGCACATTCCTATCTCCTAACTGCCAATGCAATGTTTAACTCACACAAGATGTAAGCTAAGTTCATTAAACCATATGAATATCTGCACATCAATTTTATATGCAGAGAATATTGTTATACATTTGGTTATTAAAAAAGAAGCAACTGAAAGGTGCTGAAAATAAACAACCAGGTTTAAGTTCCTACAGCCTGAAAATATATGATGTTCCATTTTAAATGACAAAACACTTCCAGTCCTTTAAGTATCAGTTACATTTTGGCATCTAGGTGCTCAGGAAATTAGCAAGAAGTGGGAGTTTTCTGCAGCATTTCCCAAGAGTTTAACGTTAGCTTATTTGTTAGTAAAATGAGAAATCCCACTTTTACTTGATAGCTTGCATTTCTAACACTTGCCCTTATCTGAATCCTGCAGAAAGCACAGACAATCTGCTAACGTGACAGATGTGCTGAAATGCTATCAAAAGTATTAGGGTCTTTTACATGCTTTTCACCTACCTTCCCAGGGAAACTTCCTCCCTGCAAACAAGTGAATTGGTGTTAAGGGTATCAAACAAAATATTGGACTTCTTCTATCATTTGCCTCTTGGAGGCAAAACAAACCTTCTTTAAGGCAAAATTATAAAAGATGCCAGAAATCCATGTTCAAGTCCCCTGACCTCTTTTTCTTTTCCTAAAAGGAGCTAGGGTATGTGGATTTGGATTGTGCTGTGGCGTAAGAGAGAGGAGTTCAAACATTTCACCTTGAAAGCCATTCCCATGAAGGTGTCACTAGCTGCAGAAGGGAAGGCATACAGGTGAATTTGAACCTGTATATTTCACCTTCCCAGAGGTAATAGCAGCTCTCATGCAGGGGGAAAGGATCCCACTCCTCACCCTACATCATGCCCAGCTCTTCGAGAAGTGTTGACAAACCAAGGTAATGAGAAGGAAGGCTGTTTTTAGAACAGCCAAATATAAGTTTGATTTTAAATGAAATGAAGTTTATACTTTTAATTCCAAACTGATTCAAGGCTCTCTATCAAAGACACTGAGGTAAAGATTTTTTCCCCTAAGTATTAAAAATCTGACTTTAAGGTGTTTATTAAAGGTATTTAAAATGATATAATTAATAATAATAATTCCCTGAATATTTGAAAGGGCAGATATTTTTAAAATGAAATTAAAAACAGAGAGGCAATGAGAACGATTAAGCCAGGCCTTCCAATTTTATGCACTACTCATATTATAACACTTGCAGCAAAATGTATTCAGCAGATGAAGATCAGAATGGTTAAGAGAGCACAACAGCCCCGAGAAGCATGATGTGGGTGGGAGAGCTAAACTATAACACCAGATGTTCAACATGGATACATGTGCCAGCGGGCAAATATTTGGCATGGAAGAACCCTTAACACAGATGTGCAAGAAGATAAAGAATGGCTAAGTGATAACAACAAGCAGCACCATACAAACTCAAAAGAGTCAGGAGTAATCTCCAATTCAGACAAATAAATACAAGACAAACGACATAAAATTTGGAAGCTCCTGAAATATGCATTTAATTCATTTAAGTAGTCTAGGGGATAGGCATTCTTCCCATGCATTTCTCTTTTAAATATGACAAGAGTATTGTGATGCATATTTTAATGGCATAAACATGTTAAGAATGTGCAATAACTGCAGAGTTTGGAGGCCAGCATTTAGATTACTCAATAACTCATGACAAAAAGTCATTGAAAACAAATATCAGAGGAGGTATCATACTTACGTCTCTAGAAGCTGCTATCTGATTAATATATTCTCCATCAGTGAAAAGGATGTTTTGCCCTTCAGCCTGGCAATCTGTATAGAACACACCATTATGCAATATCAAGTCACATTAAATACTTTACCCTCCAAATTTCCATAAATGATTCATTGGCATAAATAACTACAGACAGAAAATACATCCAAAGTAGCCTTGTTCCCATAATTGGAGCAAACACAATGTAACATCTTAAGTATTTTATCGATGTATAGAGAAGTTGCCGAAGCTTCGATATATTGTAGCACATAGATAGAATCCAGATCAATAAGCTATTCTTTTATTGCCTGCTTAGATGATCAACACCGCAATTACAAAAAGGAAACACCTACTGATCAACAAAGCCAAGTGTACATATTCAGTGACAATTATGTGCTACTTAAAACTGACACTTTGACTATTGATCAATTAACATATTGGTAAATTAGATTCAGAACTGTATAGTTAATAGCTCTAGGAAAACAGTGGCTTATTTATGAGTCCACATACAGTGGGCTCCTGGCACAACCATCCACTGAGGGGTTATATTCGGAGTAAGTTTGGGAGCTGCTGAGGAGCGGTCTAGGCACACTTCCTTGCATCGGCAGCACAGACTGTCAGGCTGCCTTCACGGCCCCAAGAAACTACTGAGCTTTCAATCTTCAGTGCAGTAATGCAGTAGTGGCTTTCCACTACCTGTCTCCCAGTGGAGCCTGCTAGGCTAGGAGACATGCCATGGACAAACTCTCCGAAAGCTCAGTCCTTAGTAAGAAAGGCTCTCTGCAAATGGCTACAGCACAACACCATGCTCATCGGTGGAACTGATTTTTTTAAAAGCACACAGCAAAACAATATTCAGCGCTGTGCCTTGCAGAGTCAATACATGCCAAAGCTACTGAACTTTGTGGATCCAAGATGGGACAAAGTAGCTCTGATCTTCCAGAGCCCTGAAAAGCAGCACTAGCATAACACAGAGACACGGCACAGACCTCATTCTGTCATGTAAAAGCCGCTGCTCAATGTCAGCTGCTTGCTGCGTTTCCAGGTGTTGGTGTTATCTCACAAGTTGACTGCAGAGCTGTCAGCAGCTTTTACAGCAGACTATGGTCTGTGGCAGCAGGTGTGCCATTCCACGAACACTTACACTTCAAGGGAAAGTTTTGGGAAACGACCGTTTGTAGAAAGTTGATACATTGGTTTTGAGAGTTCTTTTTCTTCTTTCACTGGGGAAACCCAGCAGAATGTGTTGTGAAATAATATACCCCTGTGATGCTTAAATGCTAATGTCCATTTAAAAGGCTCTAATTTGCCATGTTGATTCAGTCATGAATCAGGAGACAGATTCTGGTTTGGTCATTTCATTCAAAGTCTAAAATTTTTATTTTTTAAAAAAAATTGTACACTCTTTACATCAGAGGATTTTACAACCAAAATAAACCATAATACAATCAAGAACATGACTTGGCTTTTCATTCATGTTAATATCCTTCTAACTTATTGCTCTTAACCTCTTAAATCACATATATATCTTTAACAATTTTCCAAATGATGCCCTATACCTCCCTCCCCCCGTTCCCGTTACTACCCATGTGCGATCTTCTCAACCTAATATTGTTTCTCGCTGTGTTAACAAAAGTTTGTATTTGTTGTTCCATATATGTCATGTCGTCTTGTATCCTTGCGCATTTTACCTATTGCATATTGAATTTAAGCTCCATTCTAATAGTATCATGATCATTAATGTATTATATCCTTTATCCAGTATGTGAAACTTAACCATAAGCAATAAGTTTATCAGTATTTTCAGTAAAACGGAACACTATAAAACAAAGATGAAGCAAAACAAGGTCATGCACAACATAAAATTATAAGCAGTCATAAGAGCCAATCTGCATTTCCGTACCTGGCAAAGTTACTGTACCATCTTGTTCCAAAGATTCGGGATTGATTCTTATGGCTGTCATGCTATGATTGTTCACATCTCTATATAACAAGTAACCCTGCAAAGGTATAATGAATAACTGACCATTAAAGTTCCAGAACTGTGTTCGCAGTAACATAAATAAATGCCATTTCATCTTTTCCTGCTTTACCTGTTTTGAAACTGACTTATCCTTTTATGGAGGGATGTATGCACACTCATTCATGAGTATATACCACCTTTAACAGATTGCTTTGCAGTTAGTTTGAAGTTTAAGCAGTCAATCTTAAATAAGCACAATGCATCATAGGACTCACATGATGCTTGCCAACACTCCATATTGACAAGATGATGTCATTATATTTGCAGTTCAGTGTGATATGAAGCAATATGAAGGCAAACAGAGCATTTCTATTTATACATCTATTTGGCTTACAATGTCTTATTCCCAAGAGTAGCTAATAAGCACAAGAAACATTTGAAGGAAAATATGCTCAGTGGTCCTTTATATTCCAATAGAAACCTGTTCCCTCCCCCAAAAGATACAGAAAAACATCCAGCAGTTGTAAGTATTATGAATTAAGGACTTGGCCTAATCTTCCACTGTTCCCCATGATCAAACAACAGTTCAACAAAGATACAATATAGACCATAGAGATAAATGGACAAGAGAGTGGAGGTTTTAGTTAAGATATTTGTAACTGGGGAGGGATGGGCAGTTCAAGACTGCTTCCTGTAATAATTGCAGGATGTTAGACATCTAAGGTAAAGGTAAAGGTACCCTGACTGTTAGGTCCAGTCGTGGATGACTCTGGGGTTGCGCGCTCATCTCGCTCTATAGGCCGAGGGAGCCGGCGTTTGTCCGCAGACAGCTTCCGGGTCATGTGGCCAGCATGACTAAGCTGCTTCTGGTGAACCAGAGCAGCGCACGGTAATGCCATTTGCCTTCCTGCCGGAGTGGTACCTGTTTATCTACTTGCACTTTGACGTGCTTTCGAACTGCTAGGTGGGCAGGAGCTGTGACCAAGCAATAGGAGCTCACCCCGTCGTGGGGATTCGAACCGCCAACCTTCTGATCGGCAAGCCCTAGGCTCTGTGGTTTAACCCACAGCGCCATCCACGTCCCCATTAAACATCTAGTGACATATTTTCACTACGCCATAGCAAACATTAGGAACAAGTAGGAAAAGTACATTTTGCTCAATTTAAGTAAGTCTTGCCAAGCCATGTGCTTAGATCACTTTTAAAATGACCATAAAAGGTAACTATCAAATAGTCTTTGCTCCACCTTGAGTCCTATACAATATTTTTGGGTAAGTATCAAAAATTGAATATATTCCTATTTTACATTAGCCACCATGTATATTTTAAAGTTTAATTTTACATTTTAGAATTATAAGCTCCAATTATTTTACTTTTTTCCAATTACACCAATGGATTTATAATGAATTATACAGTGTTTGGTCCAATTTAGCCTACATTATAGCTCATTCGATTTAATATTAATTTCTTGTATTTGATTTCAAATTCCGCCTACCTGAGCATAACCCAACCAAGACTTCTTCTCTCTTCTATTTTTGATGCGAGATGTAGAGTTGTATATATGACCCTGTAATTTAATACAATTGTTGAAGTGGCCATTTATAAAGCAGTCATACAAAAAAAGCAACATTTTAAAAACAAGTTGGTAAACTGTGGACAATTCTTTGTCCAGTGCACCTTCATGTCCAGATGTTCAATACATCTGGGCTCCTTTGGGAGGAAGGGCAGGATATAAATTTAATGAAATAAATAGAAATGAGTTTTACTCATTTAAAAACAGATTCATGAAAACTGTTCAAGCTCAAAATGTAAATTACCCTGACTGTCCCACTGTAGCCAGAGCCGATTTTGTATAGTCCATCTTTGCATAATAAATACAAAAAGTAACCATCACTCTGAAGGAGACACTGGTCATCTTCATCTACAGAGATTTCCTTTAAAGACCACTTGTGCATCAGGGCAGCTTTCTTAATCCCATTGCTAAACCAATCTTGGATTTGTATTTTGCCCACCAAAACAGCTTGTACACTCCTCTGGAGGGAATTCAATATGGTTGGCACCTAAACAGGGGGAAAGATAACCGCCGTCACTTACTAGTAAACTTTAAATCACCAATCCTAAAAATGGAAAACAACAGCAGCAGCTGATACTAAATTATATAGACTCAATGATAGTACATTCAACACCTAACCTAGCTTATGGAAAAAGGATTTTGCATAGCGTCAGGGAAAGTTGTTCCAAGTGACAACTTGAGTTAGTCAGTAGCATGTACTGCAAATGACTGCTTATTTTTCTCCTATAAGTAGTTGTCTTTCATGAGACTGAACACTGGCTTGGATCCAAAGGCATCTTGTGTGAGCCAAAGGGCACTTCCGCTTACAGAAGGTGGTCTCACTGAATTCTTCCAATTTTCCTAGCCTGCTGCAGTCCCCCATACCCCTTCTATATAGTCCCTCTGTGGCTCGTGTGGGAAGGATTCAAGGGGTTGCAGTGAAGCCAGGAAACCCCCACTGAATGAGCAGACACTGTTCACTCTTCTCTGGATCTAACCCATAAGACACATACACGTTATTCCTCCCTTTCACAAAGTTATTTACACTGAAATCTTTAATGTTTTTCACTTTAAAGTTCCACAGAGTTTGAGGGAAATTTCATTCTTGTTAATTATGCTTAAGGTCAAGGAGAGGTGGCTAGCTGGAAAATAGAGGTACCGGTATTTATCTTATGGTGCTCTTTAGTAGTTGTATATTTTAGCTATGTTACTTTATTTCAGTTTTTGTCAACTGCCTTTAGAACATTCTGCAACATGGAAGGCAGGAAAAACTGTCTATGATAAAGAAGCAAAAATGCAAGTTCTCAGAAACCTTTACAATCTGAAAGCTTCAAAGAGCAGCTCCAGATTTTATAAGCAGAAGTGAGAAAGAGATGCACACGTAAATGGCACTTCTGCTTTTTCTGATAACTAAATAAGGGATACATAATAGGAGATAGGCACAAGCTTCAGGTGGGTCACAGCTTGAACCTCCCGCTTATGTAATTTCTCCTGTGGCTGTAACAAGAAAAGGGTAAAAGCAAAAGCACAAAACATCTACTAAGTGAGCATTTCTCACCATGCCTAAGGTTGCTCTGAGAATCTCAAGAATGTGGGTTTCCAGAAAACAAAAGCCTGAAATGGTGAGGTCAAACAAGGAAGCAAATTCTTGGAAGCCCATATTTATTACAGCTGGGATCCAAAGGGATGCTCAGTCAGAGGTCTTTTATTTTTTTCCCCTTTGAGTAGCAGACCCACCATTCCACAAGCCACTTTTCAAACCTTCCTCTATTTCAAAAGAGGTTTGCTTTCCAAAAACAGCAGCACAAAGCTTCCTTGGACAACTGGAACTAATTGTGTTTTCCTTTGGATCCAGTGCAATGCATTTCAACTAAAGACTTATATTACAATTCCTCAAGGATAGGTTTCAGGTATTTCACTCCAAACACATTTCGGAATAACATGACAAATACTTGTCAAACATACGGCATGTGCTGCATCCATGAAAAGGGCAAGCTCTATTAGGCAATCACAGTGAACTCCAAAATACTACCACCTGTGGTCTGTTGTCTCAAAATATTTCTAACGCAATCCTTAGCACTCAAGTTGACCGTCTCCAATTTGGGAAACATCAAGCAATTTCTTGGGATCAGAGACAGGTACAGATGCATGCCGTCAGCCAACATAATAATTCAAATTTTGATAAAAGACCTGGATAGTTTGACAAGCGTGGCTCCCATTGTTGGTAAGGATAGCGGAGATTGCCTGAAGCGTTCGTCCCGTTTCTCCCCATGCAGCCACAAGACTGAAGAGGCAAGCGCATGAAAGTGCTGTCAAAGACTGACCAGTACTGTCATTCATTCCAGTACTCCGAACAGTGATTTCTAGAAGGAGCTGGAACAGAGACTCTAAAGATAGAAAAAAGAGTTATTTACACAAAAGCAGAGTCATCACAAACGATAACTAATACTGATTCAAGTACTGTTATGATAACCTGCCATTAGTAAGCCATGCTCTTGTGAACTCCTGTTTAGTATTGTATGGTGCTATCTTGCTCACAATAATCCAGTCTTAAAGACTCTGTACCGACTGTTCACTACAAGGCTCAATTCAATGTATTAGCAATCATTTATAAAGCCTGGGGACCAAACATCTGAAGGAACACCTCCTCAATTCTTAAGAGCAACTGGGGGGGATTTACATGGTCCTGATTAGGATTCAGGAAGAAGAGACATTTAAAAGAGCCGACTCTGTTTTCTGGGGCCCTGACTCTGGAATAATCTTCCCTTAGAGGTACACCTGTCAGCCTCGTTGTTGTCCTTCAGGTGTCAATTCAAGATTTGAATCAGTGTTTTAATGAGTTATTAATATTTCTTTTTAGTGATGCGCTTTTACTGCTTGTGTTATGAATTTTGTATGTTTGTTGCACATCAACCTAAGTTCCTTCAGGGGAAGGGTGATTTATAAATACAGTTAACAAAACAGACAAGTAAATAAGTAAGTAGCAATTAATGCATTGCAAGATAGGAGCTTTATTGGAAAGGTGAAATAGCAACAATGCTGATGATTTGCCCTAAATCCTTAAAAAAAATTAACACTGCTCACTGAAATTATTTTTAAATAAATTGGCATCCATGCAGCATCAGAAAGAACTCTGATCCTCAACTGTTCAACCCAAAATCTGGGGAATACTCATGATTAAAGGATATGCAAGACACATAATACTGTGTTCAATGTCAGTGACATACATCTATCTGACAAGAGGATTTCTGCCTTCCAAGCAGAACCACTCAGTTCACAGCAGAGTGCTTGCAAATAGTCATCCAATCACTCAAAACATGTCACCTTACTACTTTGGCTGTGGAGAATGAAACCTGTAATACAGTAATACCTCCGCGAACATCCGCCTTGTCTAGTGTTCATTCCAGCGAACATCCGCAGCAAACCCGGAAGTACCGGAACGGGTTACTTCCGGGTTTGCCGCTCGTGCAGAAGCGCTAAATCATGCTTCGCGCATGTGCAGAAGCGCAAACCGCTCCACATGCATGCAAAGACGCGGCACTTTGCCCTGCGTCCTTTTCAGCTAGCGGCGAGGGCTCCAGAACGGATCCCGGCCGCAAAACGAGGTACGACTGTAACAGATACTATAACAGATTTGTTGACATAGCATGTAAGAGCCCATGTTTTATATTAGTTTCATGCACCAAATGAAATAAATAAACATTAGCCCTATTTCTATCATCTAATGAGCACAGAAGGCAAGAGAGAGAGAGAGAGAGAGAGAGAGAGAGAGAGAGAGAGAGAGAGAGAGAACTGGTTAAAGGAAGGGTGGGAAATTTAAAAAAATAATTTGCTATTTTTAGAATTTCTCCCAACCCTCCAGAACAAATGTGGGTGGGGAGGTCAGGGGATGGGGAAGAAATGAGTATGTTCTGCAGCATTAGCAGAAGCTGGGATAGCTCAGTCGGTAGAGCATGAGACTCTTAACCTCAGGGTTGTGGGTTCAAGACCCATGCTAGGCAAAAGATTCCTGCATTTGCAGGGGGTTGGAGTAGATGACCCTTGTCGTCCTTTCCAACTCTACAATTCTATTATTCTAAGTCATTCTGCTCACACAATGACTTTGCTGTATTCAACCCAGAAACAATTATCAGTGACCACTACGTGGGTGATGTGGTGTAAAACTGGCTCAAATGCTCCTCTATTGAAGCAGGCATTAGGTTTTCTCCCTCCATCCCTCCCTCTCCAGCATGAAACACTCAAAGCTAAAATACCTAGTTTTAAAATTGTTTCAAATGTAATGAAGATCACACTGGTCTACTTGTACATATATGCATGGCAAAGTGAATACATTTTAATGCTGTTGCTGAATTATCTTTAAAAGCAGTTGCTCATAACGCTGTAAATCAATTTTTTACACTTCATACAATCAGTAATGTTAAAAATCAGTATTTGTTAAATTACCTTTATGTTACCCATTTATTCTACAAATACATTTGGAGAAAATCTTAGCAGAACAAAGGCAATACTATTGCCAGCAGATAACTCTGAAAACATTCATATTCACACAGGACTACATTGCTGTTGTAATCTCCTTATACGATTCTGAATCATTTTACCTGTTGTTTCTTTTTCCTCTTTAGCTGTTATTCTTACTTGTATTTTTAATTGTTTGCACTGGGTTATAAGCAGCCTTGATCATTTTAAGGAAAGGCAGGGTAAAAAATATTTCAAATAAAAGAACTATATAAATACTCCCTGTGAGCTACCAGATACACATTCCATAAATTGTGATTTAAAGATTTATCAATATTTCCTTGTTACTGCTTTGTTTGAAAAATTCGAAGTTAAATTGCAGGAAACATTACCTAGAACTTCGGGAGGTTCTAACTGGAGACCTTCTGGTTGCTGGCCTTGAAGAACATTCAGAAGGGCCTGCAGACTTCTCAAACAGAGAGATGGGTGAGAAAACCTTGTCTCCTTGATAAGTTCAAACACTTCACAGAGTCCAACTTCAATTATCTAAAATACAACACAATAAGTCCCATTATAGTGAGATGCCTTGAATTCTGTACTACAGAACATGTCAAAGACTACTATTATGCCTTTTACATGGGAGCTTGACGTGGTCAGCGGGGTTACTTGCCTTTGGAAGCTTGATAGGCGGCTCCTTAGCCTCCTCCTCTTCCTCACTGTCTGAATCACCACTCTGCACCATGTTTTTTGAAGCCAAGGCTACAGAGGTCTCCCTTTTTTGCCACTCCAGAACACAATGCCGCACATTGCAGTAGACGTTGAAAGCTGAAGGGTTGCTGTGAAGCTTGATGTCTGGTATGGTTACCATACTATCCAGGTTTTCACTCTGATTAAAAAAAGAAAGACATTTTCTTGCAGTCAACAGGTCAGCAAAACCTTCATGTTATATTAGAGAGGCATTCATCAAAACCACATTCTTTTGACAAGTCCCCTATATTTGCTTAAGGGGTAGAGAGTTATCCTTTTTACTCAAAGCAAAAAAAAGGAGAGAACAAGGATAATCCATTTAAAAACTAAGAATCACAATGGGGAAACTCAGCCAGATGGGTGGGGTATAAATTTTATTATTATTATTATTATTATTATTATTATTATTATTATACCAAAATCATGAATGTAAACAAGGGATTTCTTAATCAAATATTGTTGCACTATATCCTCTCTTGGTAGAAGCATGAGACAAATCACAATTGAGAGAACTTTTCTTCTTTCTTATTTAGCCTCCCTGCAGGAATTACCTATAAATTAACTGATGCAAGGATGCCAAGCTGTAACACAGTATGAGCTCTCTCATTAAGCGGATTTCACAGCTGATTTCTCCAGGGGCATGGCACCAAAAAGACTTGTGTCACACAGCTGCATCAGTTTTTAATTAAGGACAGAAAGGATGCCCACCTGCTATTGCAGCCCACAGTATCCCCTTTCCCATCACTTCCCACTGCTGTCATGGAGTTTGCAACTGGTAGAGGTGCATTCTCTTCAGAAAGCAAGGTGTTTCACACGTTGAAATATGTGCCGCAGCTAAAGTGGTGGCACAGGTGCTGTTTGCTGCAGTAAATGTATGAAGGGTACATGAAGGGCAGGTGCAGATCCTAAATACTCTGAGGCACGTGCCAAGGAGCACCACTTGGCTGCCACTCCCTGGCATGCGTCCACTGTATGAATGGGATGAGGTGCTACCCTTCATATCTTAACGTGTTGCTTTTTTCTGGAAAAATACTGAGCTGATGTAACACAGTGGCAAAGAGCTTGAGCGACAAATTCGGAAGTCCTTGGTTCCAATCTCACTTTTGCCATGACCCTTGGCAAGGAGAGTGCAGGGATGGGTAGGCAGGCTCCTAGCCACTCTGGGCCAGAGTATAGAGGTGTGGTTTTTCTGCTCCCCCACACCCCCAGGGACCAAACTGACCAACCCCAGTGTATGTCCCTGATAGGAAGTAGAATCAAGAGATAGAGAAGAGGCATCCAAGTCTCCCTGTGCCTTGTCCATCAATGGTACCAAAAAGTATCATTAATCTATCCCAGCACTCAGAAGGCCTGCTGTCTAGGGGTAAGGTGGGGGGAAATGCCCTGGAAGAATGCAGGTGTTGGTAGTAAAGAGCCAAGTGACAATAAATGCATGTTTCACTCTCTCAGGATTAAGGCTTAGCAATGCAGATAGTATGATCATTACAAGCAATGGTCAAAAGGGTGAAACTTTCCAGACACTTTTTCAAACAAAATGGGGGGGGGGGACGACACCTGCAATGATGAAAAAGAGCAGCAAAGCTTTTAAGCTGTGGAAAAAGCTATTCAATTTTAATTTAGGTATATGGTTTTCAGAGGAATGGGAAACCATGGAATTTACATCAGAACACCTTTATATATACTACTACCAAACCCACTGAAGTTTTCATTGCTGGGGTACATTTGATTTTACCACTCCACTCCACACAGCCTGAAGTGACAGCAAGAAAAATACCTGCTCCACTCGCAAATGTTTGACTGCAACAACTCTTTGAAGGTTTAGCTGGTACTGATTATGGAAACAAGTCTCTTGGTGGAGGGGGAGGACAGAAAGCAAATTACACTAGTGCTGGGTGCAGCTAAAGATGGCAATATTAATCTATAATTTAAAAATCCTAAAAAGCTTGGACTTAAAAGACACCTCTAAAATTCCATCACAAGTCTTCAGTTAAATGCAGCCTTCATATTCTGTGTTTCACCCCTTGATATCACAGAAAGAGGATTCCTGGGTTGCTGCCCCAGAATTACAAACTCCCTTTCCTTAAAGGCTTTTCAAGGCCTAAGCAAGCTGAAGAGAGGTTATCAGAATGGATGTTTAATCTTGCTGGATTTTGTGAGTTTTAATCACATTATGTCATTTGTTTAAGTATTTGTACCCTGCTTTCACTGTATACATAATCTCAAAGCAGCCTTCAATAAATATACAATATACACATTTTAAAACAGATTAAAACGTTAAAAATAAAAAACATTAGGACAGTATCACTGTGCAAAGGCCTCCTGAAATAAAACTAGCCTAGTGTATGAAATCTAGCAGGGGCAGTGCCTCCCTGTTCTCTACACCACTTTAGGATTTCTGAACATTTTAAAACAGGTCGCAAATGACAGAGTGAAATAAAAAGCTAAAAAGAGTAACCTTGAAAAAATAAAACAGTAAAACCAAGGAACAGAGAACTGCATAATGAAATGCTCAAATCACCCCATTGTTGGGAAATCCTAATAAATGGATTACAACTTAAATATGCCCAATATTAAACTCTTGAGTTTCTTCTAGCTATACCGTTAACACAGGTTGTTATTTTTCCTCTTTATTTAAGTTTACTCCAATTTGCAGTCTTTTATTCCAAGTTGAAATAGTCAATTACAATATGAAAAGAATGATTTACCTTGTTCCGTGCTCTTATTTTCAATTTACTCTTCTGCTTTCTTTTTAGTTTCTTCTTACTTAAAAGCTTTTTACACCTATATAAAAAACAAAGTTTTTGTTTTAATTTTTCTTAAATCATAATACACCAGCAAATTAGATTTACTGTTCAGTCCTCAGAAATGTTTCAATGGATTTTACTTCAACATGTGTGTAAAGGATTGCATCCTACTGCTCCACACAAAGCAGAAACAAAAGCTAAACTACATCATCAAATGTCATCTTTCAACATCAACATCAGTCTCCAGCAAAGACATCAAACTACAATGGTCCATTTAACATGCAAATTAATCCCACAACATCAAGGTATGAAGTCTTCATCAGGAAACTTGATCCAGTATTTTATTATTCATTCTATTATAAATGAGGTCAGATGACTGAAAAGATAACTTAAGAGAAAATCTTCAACTATTTATAGGTTCCATTCCAACAGAATATCTGTTTGTGTATTACATAGTAATAGATGTGCTACAATCTCTTGTATAATGGATATAAAACACATAAAAGTTAATTGGCTTATCTGAGCAACAGAAAACTCATTTTGGTCCAAGTAGAAAAGCTGGTATTCATAATTCATTTTTTAATTTGGATCATTTTATGATCTGAATCTCATTCTAGTACAGTGTTAGAAACTAAGA
Source organism: Lacerta agilis (assembly GCF_009819535.1). NCBI lineage: Eukaryota > Metazoa > Chordata > Lepidosauria > Squamata > Lacertidae > Lacerta > Lacerta agilis. Next base: position 90,646,607 of record NC_046315.1, on the reverse strand, counting down.
TATGAAATCTAGGTGCTAAATGGCACCTTAAACCTAGGTTATGGGCACAACAATGGAATAGCTAGATGTACTTTTTTATAACAAGAATAAAAGCTGAAAATGAATGAACTGCAGCTAAAATATAATGTTCATTTTTCTCAGGGTCTAGTCCTTCCCCTGCCCACCCCCCTAATATTCTTAAGAGGGTCTCTTATCAAGTCTTCAGAGAGTAGCTGGAAGTGGGGGGGAGAAAAAGGTCCTTCTTCCACCCTGCAGTTTTAATCTGAAATCTTAGGTGCAGTACTGCACCCTGAGCTCAAAAACTGCTCATGCTAATGAAATTCCCCGTCGCAAAATGCGCCTAGAACAATGGGAGTTTCAAACACGGTTCTAAAACCACAAATCCAGCAATAGTTTTGCAAAACAAGGTCACGCTGTACTCTCTACATCAGGCATCCCCAAACTGCGGCCCTCCAGATGTTTTGGCCTACAACTCCCATGATCCCTAGCTAACAGGACCAGTGGTCAGGGATGATGGGAATCGTAGTCCAAACAGCTGGAGGGCCGAAGTTTGGGGGTGCCTGCTCTACATACTCTCAGTCATGGGCTTATACATACTCCCTAAGAATTCTTGCAGGATTTCACTGGGAAGACCCTAAGAAACAATATTCATTGGAAGAACTTCTCCGTAATAAAAGAACAGTCAGATTAATAGGGCTGAAAATTGTTAATATGAAAGTTTATTTAACTCTCAAATTGCATGCCTTTTTGAAATATTAGAATTTGAGAATTTAAAATTTAAATACCAACTACCACTCATTGTTAGCAGGGAAAGCAGTCATTAGCAGCTTTTTAAATTTCTGCTCTCTATTTAGTACAACTTCCCAAAGACAGTAAAACAAAAATATCTCATACCCCCCCCAAAAAAGAAACCCACCCAAGAGTTGATCATCTACCACTTAAACTTGCAGTACTATCCCTTTACCTTACACACCTTTGTGATGTCCTTTCCAGGAATGCCTGCAAGAACGTGCAACATTCCGCAGTTACATTAACAAACAGTGCAGTCAATGGTGTCAAAGCTCTATCCATGTCAGAATACTGTTCTCCTCAGTGCTATTCTTCTAGAAAAAGAGGCGCCAGAACTCACCATGAACACCTCCCTTGTTCTCTTACAATGGCTATGATGCCCATCTGAAATGTGCCAGAACTGAGTTCCAGTGAGTTCCTACTGAAAAAAATCCCTGGTTCTCCTACTGACTTAGGTACAACTATGTTGTTGTTGTTGTTCAGTCGTTCAGTCGTGTCCGACTCTTCGTGACCCCATGGACCAGAGCACGCCAGGCACGCCTATCCTTCACTGCCTCTCGCAGTTTGGCCAAACTCATGTTAGTAGCTTCGAGAACACTGTCCAACCATCTCATCCTCTGTCGTCCCCTTCTCCTTGTGCCCTCCATCTTTCCCAACATCAGGGTCTTTTCTAGGGAGTCTTCTCTTCTCATGAGGTGGCCAAAGTACTGGAGCCTCAACTTCAGGATCTGTCCTTCCAGTGAGCACTCAGGGCTGATTTCTTTGAGAATGGATAGGTTTGATCTTCTTGCAGTCCATGGGACTCTCAAGAGTCTCCTCCAGCACTATAATTCAAAAGCATCAATTCTACGGCGATCAGCCTTCTTGATGGTCCAGCTCTCACTTCCGTACATTACTACTGGGAAAACCATCGCTTTAACTATACGGACCTTTGTCGGCAAGGTGATGTCTTTGCTTTTTAAGATGCTGTCTAGGTTTGTCATTGCTTTTCTCCCAAGAAGCAGGCGTCTTCTAATTTCGTGACTGCTGTCACCATCTGCAGTGATCATGGAACCCAAGAAAGTGAAATCTCTCACTGCCTCCATTTCTTCCCCTTCTATTTGCCAGGAGGTGATGGGACCAGTGGCCATGATCTTAAGTTTTTTTGATGTTGAGCTTCAGACCATATTTTGCGCTCTCTTCTTTCACCCTCATTAAAAGGTTCTTTAATTCTTCCTCACTTTCTGCCATCAAGGTAGTATCATCAGCATATCTGAGATTGTTGATAGTTTTCCCAGCAATCTTAATTCCGGCTCAGGATTCATCCAATCCAGCCTTTCGCATGATGAATTCTGCATATAAGTTAAATAAGCAGGGAGACAATATACAGCCTTGTCGTACTCCTTTCCCAATTTTGAACCAATCAGTTGTTCCATATCCAGTTCTAACTGTAGCTTCTTGTCCCACATAGAGATTTCTCAGGAGACAAATGAGGTGATCCGGCACTCCCATTTCTTTAAGAACTTGCCATAGTTTGCTGTGGTCGACACAGTCAAATGCTTTTGCGTAGTCAATGAAGCAGAAGTAGATGTTTTTCTGGAACTCTCTAGCTTTCTCCATAATCCAGCACATGTTTGCAATTTGGTCTCTGGTTCCTCTGCCCCTTCGAAATCCAGCTTGCACTTCTGGGAGTTCTCGGTCCACATACTGCTTAAGCCTGCCTTGTAGAATTTTAAGCATAACCTTGCTAGCGTGTGAAATGAGTGCAATTGTGCGGTAGTTGGAGCATTCTTTGGCACTGCCCTTCTTTGGGATTGGGATGTAGACTGATCTTCTCCAATCCTCTGGCCACTGCTGAGTTTTCCAAACTTGCTGGCATATAGGTACAACTAGTGATGTTTTACTCTCCCCTGAAGTTGGTATCACTATTATGAAGCATGCGTGTAGAACTGCTGAGCCGCATGTACACTAAGACCTCTCACAAAACTCCAGGAAGAAACAGGGCATGATACCAGGCAAGCACAGCCTGATCTGGAAGGTCAAATGAGTAGTTGATCACACTGGGAAGCAACAAGGGGGAAAGCGGGTTGAGGAAGTTTTCCCAACCACCCATGTGAGCTCAGGAAAAGGCCTACCTGGAAGGCAACTCCTCCGCTCTCATCTGAGTCCTAAGGCAGCAGAAAAAGCCGCCATCACATCATACTTGCCGCCACTCAGGCAAGCTATTTTTCTAGGCAGAAGTCATAACCTGCTGTGAGATACATCTACATATCACTGCCTATGCACTTTGTCACTGAAGCTTCTGCCAATTTTAATCGGGGTGAAATTGTAACTCCCTCAAATCCTCACCAGATCAGCTTTCATCAAGCAGAACCATTCACTCACATTAAACCATTAACAAGAAGTCAACCCAGTCCCAAAAGCTTGGAGAAGCAAGACAGTATAACATAAAACGAGCAGAAATATAAAAGGCAAGAAATAACTCTTCATTCTGACAGCAACAAAGGCAAACCATGCCTTTGTACCTAGTTGTACGTACACACACACACACACACACACACACACATTCAAGGGAAAAAAACCACTAACTTCTCATCCTTGACCCTAATTTATAAATACTCTCCCTATTTTATATGACCTTCCTAGTGTCATTTTAACGGTATATAAACTCATTGATCTTTTTCATTTTCCTCACCATATATGCACACTTCTCAGACTGGAGCAATTTCATTCATTAAAATTTATCACTGAAATGTGTTACTTTAATGTCTCTGTAGTTTTAGTTAACAATGGTCTCCATGCTGCATATAGAGCAGCCTTGCCCAACCAAATATTATCCACCTGTCTCAACAGACCCAGCCGGCATGGCAAATGTTCAGGAATGATGGGAGTTGTAGGGGGAAACCTCTGAAGGGCACCAGATTGAGGAAGGTTACTATAAAGTAAACAGCGAAGACCAACAACAAAAAGTGCAAAAGGGCCTTATTGAAGTGCCAATCAGATGTTAACTTAATTGATGATGTCAACCAGATCTGGAGTAAGTTTTAAGGTACCTATAAGGCAAATATAAACTAGAGTCTCGTGGACTGCAAGAAGATCAAACCTATCAATTCTTAAGGAAATCAGCCCTGAGTGCTCACTGGAAAGACAGATCCTGAAGCTGAGGCTCCAATACTTTGGCCACCTCATGAGAGGAGAAGACTCCCTGGAAAAGACCCTGATGTTGGGAAAGATTGGGGGCACAAAGAGAAGGGGATGACAGAGCACAAGATGGTTGGACAGTGTTCTCGAACCTACTAATATGAGTTTGACCAAACTGCGGGAGGCAGTGGGAGACAGGAGTGCTTGGCGTGCTCTGGTCCATGGCGTCACAAAGAGTTGGACACGACTAAACAACAACAACAACAACAAAACTTAGGACATGCTCATGAAGTTATCTATGGGAGCCTTCTCCAACCTACTGTTCTCCAACAAGTCCCAACAACTCCAGCCATAAAAGCCATGGAGAAATGTTCATGCTGACCAGGGCTGATTAGAAGTTTAGCCCAAATATCTAGAGGGCACCAGGTTGGGGAAGCCTAATTTCAATTTCAATTTCAAATTTATTGCGGCTATAAGCCCATAAAAGCATAAAATATGGAATATATGACAAAGTTACAGCAAACCATAGACCCTGGAGTCATAGGGAAACAAACCACAGCACAAATACAAGTTTTAAAATTGCAACCAGGGAGCAGAAAACAAAAGTATTAGTGGTCGTGTAGTTGGCCACAGCGCCTTTTTGAGATATGACAGAGTTTAGAAACCTTGCCACCTGCAAGGTTGTATAGGAGTCATTGTCTTGCAGGAGTAAGGCAAGGTGTGACTCAGCTGGTGCACCTGTAAGTTTCTGAGTTATTGGAGGAAGCCTAATTTATGGAATGCAAAATACTTGGGCTAGGTAGTAATAGAAATCAGTAACTCTTTACAATGATCAAAAGATGTAGAAAGAAAGAAATGTTTTTATCACTTTTCCTAGGAATGGTCAGCATGGAGAAATGTTTTTTAGTTTGCGTCACCCACCATCAAAAGGTTGGTGGTTCGAATCCGTACAGCTGGGTGAGCTCCTGTTGCTCTGCCCCAGTTTCTGCCAACCTAGCACTTCTCGAAAGCACACCAGTGCAAATAGATGATAGGTACCACTGCAGTGAGAAGGAAAACGGCGTTTCCATGCACTCTGGCTTCTGTCACGGTGTTCCATTGAGCCAGAAGCAGTTTAGAAGCTGGCCACATGATCCGGAAAGCTGACTGCAGACAAATGCTGGCTCCCTCGGCCTGAAGCGAGATGAGCGCCACAACCACAGTCACCTTTGACTGGACTTAACCGTCCACCTTTACCTTACCTTTTTAGATCCCACAAACAATGAACAAAAGAAGAGAACTATTTAGAAACAATACCATTTTGATGTAGCACAGAAGTATTTCAGTTTGCTTATTAAATAGCTAATGTCTATATAAGAAAATAAAGTCTCTGTTACATCTGACTTCATCCAGTACCAGAACTTATAGTGTCAGCCTCCTGTTTTGTTTAAGAATGTAGTTTCTCTATTTACAAAAGATCTAAAAGATAATTTGGTAGATCCATGCAGTTTTAAAGAAGGCAGCTTTATATGAACCAACAATAAAATTGGGATTAAGGTTTAAAGAAAAAAATGTGTGTAGCTAATTCTGTCACCAGTGAATTAGCAAGTATATTATTCTGTGCCTTCCCCCCACTTTGTTTTAGAGAGGTACCGGTATTTGGCAAGTATACCACTGACTAGCCTTACAGTCTCATACTCCATTACATTATGCAATATTATAAATGGATGCACATAAGTGAATCAAAATAGAAAATGCATACACTAAGTCTAGGCATCCAGTGCCAAAGATTTTCTCAAAGCATGCTCTTGTAGGTTTCCCCAATAACAATAAGCAGGAAGTTAAATAACACGGTCTATTTAAACAACATTCTTATCATCATGGCTGCAATCCAAAATTCATCGACTTAGTAGTTAGTAAGTCTTGCTGAACTCAGTGCAACTTTCTCCCAATTAAACATACTTAGGATCAGCTTGTTAATCTGTTAATAAGTGACTTCTATTATTAGCAGTGCTCTGTCAAATGCAATCTTTAGTTCAATACATTCAATGTAAAAGCAACCAAATTTTTAAAAAATCCTTCTGGAAATGCAACAAATAACCTCATGTGACATTCAGTGTCACATTAGAGTACTTCTGCTAGCATGACAGTACTTCCCCCTACTTCTCTTCTCTCTTCAGATCTGCTGGGGGGGGGGGGTGTCTCCCAATGAAAACAGATTTTGGTCCCTCCAAAACAGATTTTGGGGCTGCAGTGGGGAAGTGAAGAAGGGGAAATCCCTTTATGCTAGCTAAAGTCCATTCCACTGGCAGGTGGCTACCATCAGATGTCAGCCCTTGAGCTTTAATGGGGCTTAAAAAAAAAAAACTACTACTGTATCATTCAACGTTCTGTGTCCTCATCAGAAATGTAAAGTTTCCAAACATAGTGAAGCCATTGAATAAAATATGTTAAGGCTCTTGTTTTAGAATAGAATTGAAATATATACAGTTTGGTTGGGGTTTGTGTGTGTGTGTGTGTGTGTGTGTGTGTTACAGTATGGTACTTTCTTATCAATTGGCATATTTTCCTCATTTATGAATATGAAATATTTTGTGCAAACATGACTGAATGAAATTGTACTGTGTAATAAATATATGTTCTATAACTGTTTGCGTTAAATGTGAATAAATCAGTTATTGTTATTTTTTAGTATTAAAGGATTTACTGTATATTTAGCATTACAAATGGTTAAATATTTGTACTATAGGTAAGTACCTCAGCTTGAAATGAAACATGAGGCAAAAAAATGGATCTGATTAGGCCCCAGACTTCTGCAAATGTTGCAACGTAGGGGGCCTGGCTGCTAACAGAAGCCTTGGTTACAATTGCTAAGGAGGCAACACCTTTGGCAACAATGCTGAAAATTAGTGTATTGTGTATTTATGCTGATTGAGGGCATTAACCTGACTAACTCTCAGAACATCGCTCTAGAACAGTCATTCCCAACCAGGTGCCCTCCGAGTGCTTTGACCTGCAATTCCCATCTTCTCCGACCATTGACCATGTTGCCTCTGGCTGATGGAAGCAAAAAAATGGCTGGAGTCCAAAATATCTGGAGGTCCAAAATGTCTGGAGGGTACCAGTTTAGGGAAAGGCTGTTCTACAATAACTCCTCTTGGTCCTGGAATAAAAGCCAATAGCAAAGGGTCCTGATGGTGGCCATATGTTCCTAGCCAGTATTATATGTATGGCCACTAGAGACAAGGGCGACAGAGGAAGACAGAAAGGAAAAAAAGAAAGGTAGTAAAAGAGGAAAATAAGGCTGTCGAAAGTGGAGGTGCAATCTAGCAGGTGCCAGCCAGGAACATCCTGAAGAAAACGTAGAAGGGCGAGGACCAGAAAACAACAGCTGGAGAAGGCAGTAAGAGGGCTTCGGGAAATATATGCTTAAGAAAGCAGAGAGGCTTCAGCAAGTAAGCAGCTGGGAAGTGTATGCGAGCTGCGGCTGCCGCACGGCTCCGTCAACTGCCCGGTCTTCATGCCAGTCGGTACTCAGGGAACCATGAAGGGCCTTACCGCTACGCAGCTGGACGCGCTCGGGTGCCGCCTGGGCAGGCCTCGTGGCGGGGAGCTGGGCGGGGGCACCCAGGCCTCGCAGCGCCTGCTGGCCTATAGCGACGCCCTGCTCTCCATCATCACCACCGTCATGGTGAATCTCTCAGAGGGCGGCGAGGGGGAAGCTGCTGTGGGAGTGGGGGTCTTTCCCCGCCACGCGCAGAGGACGGGTGGAGCTGCTGCACCTGTTGGAGTCCCGCCTGCTGCGCTAGACAGGCTGGGAGCAGGAACGAGGCGGGTGGAGACGCAACCCCGGGGTTGCCCTTTCGCAAGGAAGGGGCGAGGTTTCTGCAGCAGCACCGCTTCCTTTTTGAAGATGAAGCAGCATGGCTGAATTAGAACCTGGGTCACAAGCGGGTGTGCCCGGGCACGCGGTGGGTGCGCGCTCGCGTGGATTTACTTCTAGTGCCCGTTAATTTAACGGGCATAATACCCACTAGTTTGTAATAATTTGGAAAATAAAAATAATTTGGGAAGGGGGGGGGGAGAGAACTGAGAGAGGACTTCAGTCCAGAAGCCAGTCTTGTCTGTGAGTGCTAACTGGGGTGGGGGTGAGGATTAAGCCCTGGCTTTAAATGGGGGGTTAACTAAACAAGGGTGACTCATTGGTAACTATAACAAGATGTAACATCTCACAATGTTATCCTGCAAGCTTTAAACTGGTTCCATTTAAACATATATTAATGTCTATAATATCCTTTGGTTCATGTTTGAAGTCAAAAGTTGTCGGTCAACCTCATGCTTAAACTATTATCAGGCTACTATAAAGAGAGGATGAAAATGAGTGTTTGCTTTAAGATATATGGTGGCAGCAGAAATTTAACAGCAGAGTTAAGTTAAAACATGGGTAGGCAAACTAAGGCAGTGGAGGTTTAGGTTCAGCGTTTTCCATATCCTAGAATGATCATGGGTAGGCAAGCTAAGGACAAGGGGCCGGATCCAGCCCAATCGCCTTCTAAATCTGGCCCGCAGACAGTCCAGGAATCAGCATGCTTTTACATGAGTAGAATGTGTGCTTTTATTTAAAATGCATCTCTGGGTTATTTGTGAGGCAAAGGAATTCGTTCATTATTTGTTTTCAAATATAGTCCAGCCCCCCACAAGGTCTGAGGGACTGTGGACCAGCCCCCTGCTGAAAAGGTTTGCTGACCCCTGAGTTAAAAGATACATATGTTTTTTCAATGGTTTGTAACAAAGCCCCTTCCGCCCATAGCAAGGAGGGGGGGTTGCAGGCGCCACGAGCCCTTCAAGTGCTTGGGGGGTGGCTGCAATCCCCTGAGCCATTGGTTGAGCCCCGGGCACGGTTCTACTCTGAATGACCAATCTGGTCGCTGTGGGGGCGTGGCTTGCTAGGTGGGGGCCTAAGGCAGGCCCACATCGGTGGCCCCAAGGCGAGTTCCTAGTTGATGTGCATCAACAGGGCTCCCCTATCGGTGGTTAACCCTTCTCGGACTCCCAGCACAATGGGCTGGAGTCAGATATAGTCAATTAGATCCAATGCCTGGGCCAATACCGCTCAACATCCATAACCAATAAAGTTGTGGCCTTTCTACGCCCATTAACCTTACTTATTGTGTCCTGAGTCTTTATTTCACCACGGGAGGGGTCGGGTATCGCCATGCAACTACACCAAGTGTAACAAAGGGAACTGCTAGTACCTACACATCACGGCTGTAAACCTACATGTACTTAGTGTTCTGAGACTAAATCCTATTTAATTCAGTGACATTTACTTCCAATTAAACATGTTTAGGATTGCAATATTGAGTATTTAAGAATATCTTAACTTTTAAAAATAGGTTAAAGGGGCAGGGAAGATATAGCTATCAACACTGTAGTAAATAAAAGGAAGGCTATTATTTGGGCTCAGAAGCCATATTTATCACACATGAGGAGGGGACCTCCTTTAAAGAAAAGGCTGAGGAAATAAACATACCTATAAGGAATAGCAACATTTTAAAATACTGGTATTCAACTAATTATATTCTTTTATTAAGTTCAAAGTTAATTGCAATTAGTAAGCCTTTAATTCTGTGTGCAATTGTGGGAGGACAGTCCACTGAACTCAACGGACTTGCTTGTAAGTATATATGCATAGGATCAAGATACAAATGTTACAGTTATTGTACACAAAATTAAACTACCTTGAACACTTAGTTTTATTTATGGCCTATTCCATCTCAGTAAATATATACCGGTACCCCTGAAAACGTTTAACTAGTCTGTTGAAATGGAAAGGTTTGCATGAACTGAAACTAGCATTTCAACTCTTTCTCTTGTTAAATCCATTCCTTAATGGTTGGTGTGTATGTGTGTGTTTGAACATTCATTAGTTTATTTCACTTGATGTAAAAGAGGGTTATATATGAGGTAAGTGAAAAGAAAGATGTTTCAGAGGCTGTGTTATATAATAGAGGCCTTGCCATGTGGTTTCTCAAGTCAACAGACTTGCACCGCACCCCAAACTCCTTATTCTGCAACATTTGAAAGCATTTTTGTAATGTGAAGCCTTAAGAGTGCTGCTTCTCTGGTAAGAGTTGAGCATTATTGCCTTTGAATTGTTACCAAGAAATTTGAGGTAGTGTGCTAAACTGTTTTAACTCTTTCATTAATTCATTCTGAAAGAAAGTATTTCATTATAATATTTCCCGCTTCGCATTTCAGGCCTTCAGAAGACAAACTGAAACCCACCCTCTCCATTTTTCTATTCTGTCCCACTCCGCGTTATGGTCACATTATCCCCAGAGACCGAGAAGCACCAATACCTTTTAAAGCATGCATTCATACATTCTGTGGGTTGTACCCAATAGGCAGAGCAATCCAAATTGCACAACACTACCAAACCTCTGTCCACAGGCACTCACAGAAGCAGAAGGGGAACAGGCAGATGGAAACAGATCCCTGTACCAATTCCAAAGTTCCTGTGAGCAGAATTCCATTCATAGGATGTTCCACCTCTGGAGCAGAGGAAGAGGCAATCTTCCCCAATTCCCTTTCCTGCTGCAACTCCCCCATTAAAACCTACTTGGAAGAGTTGGAAGACCCTCTGGAAACATATGGGAAAGGCTGATTGAGTATGGGGGAAATCACCTTTCTACCTTCCTTCAGAAGAAACCTTTGCTAAATTCTCAGTTCCTTCCGTCAATGGAAGGAGCCCTTCCAGTCACAGAATACTTTGGATCCAACCTAATGTTTTGCTGTTTGACTTCCTTGGTGATAGGTTCACTACCAATGTGTTAAATATTAAACAAAAACTTATTAGTGTATTACAACTGTTACAAGTTTATTTTACATACACAGAAATATGTGTATGCTCCATTTCCAATGTGTTTTTTAAAAAAACCAAAGAACACTATTTTGGACTATTTTCAATAAGCAAGATAACTTGTAGGGTTCGTTGACAGCTATGGTGATAGCATATCTAACCAGCATGTGACACTGGACTGTATCTGATTGTCATATTCCAAACAGACAGCAAATAAGGAGTAAGATTACCAACTCTTAGCTTGCCTTGCTGTTGTTAGATTACTAACAATACGAATACGAACCTATTTCCTTTTATAACCAACACACGGCAACAGGTTAAGTATGATTTCAAGAGTTCTAAATATTTATTGCCAATAATATACAGGGCAATCCAAACCTCCTATCTGCCATACTAGAGGGGTTTTGGATGGGGCAGAGATGCTCCTCTTCCAACCTTATTTGGCACCCCAAAGTACCTGCCCAGATGGTGGGAGAAGCTATCACTGGTGATATCTCTGCCAGCAGTAATCAATGGAAATTCCCAGTACTGGGCATTTCAGGGGGAGTGGATATACCACCATCTGATTCCATCACATCCTGGCAGGAGCAAGCTGGTGGCAGCTACACTATCAATCCTCACCACTGCTAGTCGGGGGTTAAGACTGCCATTATTGCAATCTAATTTATTACCCTAAAACAAGTAGTCTATCATCCAACTTTTGACTGCTCTGGAAAATATTACATTTCCACACTAATAAAGAGGCAACCTGTTCCTCACTGACAGATTCTTGTAGGTAATATTCCTGTGCACTCTACATAAATAGTATATTTACTCCAATTACTTGGTAGTTGCCTACTCCACAGCCTGTCATTAGGGATTAATTCTAAAGCAACATCTTTCCTCCAGAGAAAACTGGTGAAAAAATGTTATGTCAGTTCAAAATCCATATGGATTTTGCAAATCCATGTTCTGGAAACCACAGCTTGTTCTTCCCTGCCAAAATCTAACTGGATTTTACAATCTACTTATTCCCCTCCACACACACATATGGAGCCCTTGATAGGTATTTCTACACAGATGGAAAAGAATAATACTGGAACAGGCCCAAGTTCTCAAGATTTGACTTGCAGACAAATCTGTATCATCTTGCTCAATGACAGATGCTAATTCTCCTTAGGAATTGTTCAACATTAGTCCCAATTCTCTTTTTCCCTCTGCCCACTAGTTTTGCTACATTAAGTAAACACAGATTAAGGAGGGGCAACATCTTGGGGTGGAGGATCAATGGCAGTAGCAAAACTACTTTGATGCCCAACACAAAATAGACATGCTGCAAGGTACTGCCCAAACAAGGGGGCACATTCTGCTTACTCCAAGAGGTCTTAGCCACCTGGATTTTTTTTATATACCGGTATCTAACATACAGCCTCATCGCTGAATCACCTGCAGCATGTGGGCCTTCTTGAGAAGAAAGAGACAGAGTTCCCTGTTCCAAATATTTTGTGGCAGTTACCACCTAGCTGATGAGCCGAGATGGCACAGAGACTTTCAGACTCCTTTTCCCCTGACTAGATGCCTACAGATTGAACAGGATTTACCATGGCACTAAAACGCCACCTTCCTTAAGCTGCAATTCTAAGCACAGAGACACTTGCCTGAGCCAGTAAAGCCCCCTGGAACTTCTGAGTAAGCAGGCATAGATTTGCACCTTGTCAGGACCAAAGTCCACTATGGGAATGGCTGAGCACTATTTTGCTACCCCTTCAAATCCTGCTACAGGGGGGAGCTGGTGCTCGTGTGGAAGACCGCTGTGTGCTTGTGCACCCACTAGCCTATTAAGTGCGTGTGGATGTGTGCGCGCGTGTCTAGACAATAAGGTACAGTACTGTATTGTCCTGCCTTTTAAGAACTGCAGTGCCAGAGGGCGATCTCGTTTTAGACAGGCAGCTGTGCTGCTACGCAGGGCTGTATATCTGCCCGGAGATCACCCAGGAGCTGCCTGCACGGGAACCGGTCCCACCACCCGGGATGCCTGGGCCGGGCTGGCGGGTCGTGTGTGCGCGCATCTCAGCGCCCGCTTCCGCGTCGCCTCCGCCGTTGTTGTCATTTACCTGGTGCCCGGGTGCCCGGCCTGCTCCCTCTCGCTCAGGGCCGCCGCGGTGTAAATCCTCCGGTAGCGCTCGGCCAGGGCCCGGCCCGACAGAAGCAGCTGGTAGCGGCCCCGGCAGCCGCCGCCTCCTCCTCCTGCTGCTGCTCCACCTCCACCGGGAGGAGAAGGCAGCCCCGAGGATGCCATGGTCGGCGGAGGCAGCAGAAGCATCGCCCCGAAGCCCGCCGCGCTCTCGCCGGGGCCCATGGCCACGCACGGCTCGCCGGTACCGCTGGGGAAGAGGAAGAAGCCCGGGCCGGGCTCGGATCCGGTGCAGGCGGCGGCGGCGGCAGAGGAGGAGGCGGCGGCCCCGCTCATCGCTCTCCCCTCCCCGCCTCTGCGCGCTCCGCCCCCGCGGCCGGGAAGGAAGGAAGGCAGGCGCCCGCTTCCCCTCCTCCTCCTCTTTCCCCTCAGCGCCTCAGCGGCCCGGCCATAGCCAAGCGCGGCGGCGCAGCCAACAGACACACACAACCAGGCCGCCCGGCCGGCAGCGCCTGACTGAGACGAGCTGACTGACAGGCACTCAGCTCCTCCCCCTTTTAGCGCGAGCGCGCCGAGAGCGGAGGGAAGGCGGGGCCTTGAGGGAAGAGAGAGAGAGAGAGGGGGAAAGAAAGAGGCGGGGTGGAAGGGCGGGGTGCGCGCGCGCGCGTGTGTGTCTGTGAGGAAAAGCAAAGCCGGCGTAGGGCGAAGCCGGGAGACGCAAGGGCGCGGGCGCGCTCTTCTTTCTTCGCGAGTCCCTTCCTCCTCTCTATGATACTTTCTACTGTAGCACGCCTCTTTCCGACTGTCAAAACGCTGACATTTTGGTCCGGACTGCGCCTGCGCGACGTTTCCTTTAAAAAAAAAATTGTCTTGCCCCACCCGCTTTTTATTTCCGCCCCCCCCACACACACACTGTAGATCCTGAGAGTCATTGTGCGCATGTCTGTTGCGGTTGAGGAGGGAGCCGTGTGTTTCTCTCAGGGGGTGTCGCTCGCTCTGAGGAGTTGTTCTTATTTCTCTACCTCCCCCCCCCACTTTCTCTTGTATCTGCTTCCCAAGAGCGCGTGGAGATGATGTCATAGTAAATTGTGTTGTGTGTGTACACACACACACACACACACACACACACAGTGTAGACGCTTAAATATTTAGCAGCGGTTGGAAAGAAGAGAGAGATACAGGTTTTTTTTTAAGTATTTCAATTATTATATATTTATATGTACCCCACCTTCCCCTGATGGGAATTAAGGCACCTTACACACAGAGAGAGAGAGATTTGGTTTATTATATTTCAATTTTTTTATTTGCTATATTGATTTTAAAAAAGAAAATTACAATCAACCAAAAAAAAAAACCACCCCTGTAGAAATCTTATTAAAATAAGCATTGGGGGGAAGTTTGGAATGATAATGAAAAGTGCACTACTCAAAAGAAAATTAGGACTCTTGGATGGAGTGACAGGAAGTCACAACAGAAGTTATGTTGTAAATTGTAATACATTTCGGTTTATATTTTGTTTTGGTTTTTTGTTGATTGTAAAAAAGATCAATAAAGCAAATTAAAAGGTTTATTATATTTCTATGCCGCTTTTCATTCACATGAACCTCAAAGCGGTTTGCAAACAATATGTGACAGTAACAACAGAACAACAGAAATGCAACATAAATCGTATAGAATAATTTAACAAATCCTCAGTAAAACAATTGCAATCTATAAAGCACTACTAACAGAACAACTGAAAAGAAAAAGCTAAGCAGCACAGTTACAACCAAAGGCATAGGATTCACAAACTACTACAGCATTCTATATTTAACAACACAGGCGCCAACTCTATGGGGCTAAGGACACACAAAATATATTGGGTCAGGGCTGAGGAGCCCAATGCTGAGGAGCCAGGAAGAAGCTGGAAGTAGGCACTCCTAGCCAATGAAGCCTGGTGAGTCTTTAGTTACCAAAAGGAATCAATATGTTAACCCCAGGGTATGAACCAGATTAGATGGAGAACTGCTGCGTAATACTTAGCATTAACTGAGGCCTGCAGTTATGAGAGAACTAAACTTGCAGACTCTTGGTGCAGTGCCTTGTCAGTTGTGGTGGTCACGTGACTGTACAAATGCTTTGACAGAAAACATCTAAATATTAGAAGTTCCCTGGGCTTTTTTCCTGAGGGTACTCAAGGGTACGCAGTACCAGCACCTTTTCCGCCCTCAAAGAAAAACGCTGGCTAAAAAGTTGTGGCATTTACTGTAACAACTTCATGGTGAGTAGTGGTACCTTTTTTTCTTGAAGAAAAGCACTGGAACCTCCACAAGCTTATGGTCCAAAAATGGTTACATGAGAATCACCACATGAGGGAAGTGGCTGTGACCCAGTCATATAAAATAATGTTGCAAAAGTGTCTGAAAATATATTCTCATGTGCAGTGCTTTTTTCTGGGGAGACACAGGAGTACGCATACCCCTAAACATTTTGTGAATTTAAGTTTGGCCTCATTGAGAGGAGGTATTTCAATATGAGTAGGAAAATGAGAGTACCCCTAAACATATTTTTAAAGGAAAAAAGCACTGCTCATGCAGTTTACTAGCTCCTAAAAGTAGAAAGCCGTCAACAGTAAAGGAGATGTGTATAATTTTGGGGGAACAAGTTGTGAGAGGAATAAAGGCCCAGAGTTGATGCTTTTTGTGCCTAAGTAATGACCCAGATGAAGACTCTTAAGCTTTTAGGTCTCAAACCAGTTTAGACTAAAAGTTATTGATCTCAGTTTAGTTGCAGTTCATTTAAAAATGAATAAAAACAGATCTATGAAGAGTATGGATACTAGTGTGTGCTGCTTTTTTATTCTGTTCCTATTTGCTGATTCCAGGTTTTGTCTTGATGACTTTGGCTTGCATGTATTGACATTACATTACCTGATCATATGCATTGGGGTCCATTGGAACTTGTTGCCAGATGAGCATACATAGGATGGCATCTGTATTCTTCATGGATGTGTTTGATGCTCCTCCCATGACTAGCAGTGATCATACCTTATGGTGGGTAAGTCTGTAAGATCTTATTGAGAATTGACTTCAACAGGCATGGTCAATGCACTCTGTAACTGCAGCAGTTTGACCCCCTACTAATCCTGCCTGCATTGTTGTTTTAAATCACTCCTGGAATCATACAGATAATTCTGTCAGTCTTGAATGCAAAGTATTAACAGTGGCAGTAATAATGATTGCTCTTTTAAAAATTCATACGTGCTATGTCACTCTCTTGCCTGTGTTCTTAATCCCAGCTAAGGTGATCATGGTCAAAATTCTGAATATCTCTTCTGCAAATGTTTTTGGGTTACATCTACCCTAATGTTTTTCATGAATCAGGAAATTGTGTACTGTAAATTGAATCATAAAACAAACCTTAAAACATAAATGATACTCCATGTTGTCTAGGATAGAGTTCCCCTGCTTCTCTTAGTAAGAACCAAAACATTTAATTCTAGTGAGTCTTCTCATGATCTTAGTAGCGTCTGTGCTGTATTGCCATTTGCCTGTCCTGTTGATGACAAAGATATTGCTCAGCAGCGGAGCTAGATAAAGCAACCTGCAGTCCACCTTCAAAAAGTGGGTTTATGAGGGCTTTTATAATACACTCTATAGGGAGATGTGCCATTGGTTCTATTGAATACAGAGCTGGGAGGAATCTGGTGTTTCTATTTGTGTAGCCTACTCTGTCATGCACCAAGCTATCACTCTCAAAACTAGTTTTTAAAAATCCACAAAAAACAGCAGGCAGGCAATTAGTCTTATGGTATGGAAAAGAGATGTATTGTTATAAAATTACTATTTGATTGCTGTGACATTTTCTGGTTTATGTAAAAGAGAAGATTAAAGGGGCAGCAGAATGACCACTTTAACTTTTGAATTTTAAACATTAAACTTTAAAGTCTCTCAACAATCAGTGGCCAAGCATGCCAGACACATCTATTGTTAAGGAAATGATAGGTAAGTGGCTCAGAATGGCTAGAAAATAGCCAGGGGTGCCTCTCTGGAGATCTGAAAGTGAGGAAACAGATCTGCTATACTGTCTACCTTCAACTGTTCTCAATTGTATATATGTACATAACTCAAATGGGAGTGCCGGATCACCTCATTTGTCTCCTGAGAAATCTCTATGTGGGACAAGAAGCTACAGTTAGAACTGGATATGGAACAACTGATTGGTTCAAAATTGGGAAAGGAGTACGACAAGGCTGTATATTGTCTCCCTGCTTATTTAACTTATATGCAGAATTCATCATGCGAAAGGCTGGACTGGATGAACCCTAAACCGGAATTAAGATTGCCGGAAAAAATATCAACAACCTCAGATATGCTGATGATACTACCTTGATGGCAGAAAGTGAGGAGGAATTAAAGGACCTTTTAATGAGGGTGAAAGAAAGAGCGCAAAATATGGTCTGAAGCTCAACATAAAATAAACTAAGATCATGGCCACTGGTCCCATCACCTCCTGGCAAATAGAAGGGAAAGAAATGGAGGCAGTGAGAGATTTCACTTTCTTGGGTTCCATGATCATTGCAGATGGTGACAGCAGTCACGAAATCAGAAGACGCCTGCTTCTTGGGAGAAAAGCAATGACAAACCTAGACAGCATCTTAAAAAGCAAAGACATCACCTTACCGACAAAGGTCCGTATAGTTAAAGCTATGGTTTTCCCAGTAGTAATGTACGGAAGTGAGAGCTGGACCATAAAGAAGGCTGATCACCGAAGAATTGATGCTTTTGAATTATGGTGCTGGAGGAGACTCTTGAGAGTCCCATGGACTGCAAGAAGATCAAACCTATCCATTCTCAAAGAAATCGGCCCTGAGTGCTCACTAGAAGGACAGATCCTGAAGTTGAGGCTCCAGTACTTTGGCCACCTCATGAGAAGAGAAGACTCCCTAGAAAAGACCCTGATGTTGGGAAAGATGGAGGGCACAAGGAGAAGGGGACGACAGAGGATGAGATGGTTGGACAGTGTTCTCGAAGCTACTAACATGAGTTTGGCCAAACTGCAAGAGTCAGTGAAGGATAGGCGTGCCTGGCGTGCTCTGGTCCATGGGGTTACGAAGAGTCGGACACGACTGAACGACTGAACAAAAATAACTCTAATATTACAAGAACACCATAACTTTGAGACTCTGCTATTGTTTTGCAGCAAAAACAATAGTTTCATAACACCTGAAAGACGAACAAGTTTTTATGGTGTTAGTTTTCATGGACTACAGTCCACTTTATCAGAAATTTAGATTGCGCAAAGTCTCCAGTGATTTCTCCTTCCAAAGTAAACTAAACCCAGCTAGCACTGTTTCAGGAATGTCACACCATTCAGGGAAGTGGTGAACCCTGTTCAGTGCTTTGTTTCATTGGTTCCGTGGCTTTGTTTTTCTGAACATTGCTGCTTTCACCAGTCCCCACCACAGCTGGAATTTCATCTTACCGTCTTCCTCTTTTGATACAAGGAACTAATTGTGTGGTGTGGATTTTGGTTGTAAATTTCAAAACTACATGTGCAACGTTTGTTTAAGGGCGGGGAAAATGAGCTGACAAGCGTCAAAGTGAATTTCAAGTGTGTAAATTTGTCAAAATTCCTAAGTTTAAGCAAAATAGGAAAGGGAGTTGATGAACCTGCATCAAACTTAAATGACCCTCCTTCAACTGGGCATTGGTCTGGCATAATTTTGGACCGTCCAAATATTTTTCAACATATTTTGAGGTTGCCAGTTCTATACAGCATGCCTACCTTGTAAAATCATCTTTAAGATAGTTTGGGAAATGCAGACATATTTATTTTAATGTAGTTAACTCTCTTTCAACATATTCATGTGCAGCGGAGTGGACTTCTGCATAAAAATGCAATTATACTTCATGGCTACTATTTACAGAAACAGCAAGATGGTATATAAATGTAAGATATAACCATAATAATAATAATAATAAATTCAGTTGTACATTTCCTAGTAAGAATGTTTAGGATTGCAGCCTAAATATAACCCCACCTTCAGATATCTTGCAAAGATGCATGAAGCCCATACTATTAGTAAAGGTAAAGGTAAAGGACCCCCTGGACAGCTAACTCCAGCCAAAGGTGACTATTTTGGTGCAGCGCTCGTCTTGCTCCAGGCCAAAGGAGTCGGTGTTTGTCCACAGACAGCTTTCTGGGTCATGTGGCCAGCATGACTAAACCGCTACTGGCACACCGTGGACCGTTATGAGTGCCAGAGCACATGGAAACGTTGTTTATCTTCCCGCCACAGCAGTACATATTTATCTACTTGCGCTGATATGCTCTCGAACTGCTAGGTTGGCAGAAGCTGGGTCAGAGCAACATGTGCTCACCCTGTTGCATGGATTCGAACCGCCGACCTTCCAAACGGCAAGCCCAAGTGGCTCACTGTGGTAGCTCAAACTGAACAATACATCAGGACTGAGCTATGAATTGCACTTGAATCTCCTCTGCCAAGAACACGCTAGGTGGCTCTTGGTAGCCTCTCATTCCCTCAGCCCCACCCCTTTAGTCTGCAATAAAGAGATAATAATAACTCTTCCTTGCAGACAGATGCACGTTTTCTAACAATATAATGCATGTGAAATATATGAACACTTGCAAGCATTATATAAACACTAGGCATTATTATGGGTTGTTGAAGTGTCTTGCTGATAAAATTGTTGGCTAAAATCATGAGTTTTGTGTGATTGCTGCCAACTTGATAAAGTTTGGCCTCATCGAGCATAAACAGTGAGTCAATTTGGAATGTGCGCTACTGCTTTTGACACAAAGGCAGAGTATTTTGCAGGATTAAATTGTCATGATCCAAAGATCTGCTGAGCCACGCAAACAGAGGATATTGAATGACGTCACCATCCCTAGAAGGCTCTAGCCATGCCCCACATCCTGTTAACCTTTTATCTACTCTGCCCTTAGCACCAGACAATGTATTTCAACCATCCTTCTTTCTGCTACAAGTTCATATATGTCTTTCAGGATAAATCTTTCCCTACTTAATTTACTGTAGTGCATGTTTGCCAGGTGTTAGAATGACTAATAAGGTTGCTAGCTATACTTTTCTTCCCTGCACCCCTGGCAGATTAATTTATTAACTGTGAGAGACCCTGAAGGCAAGCTGCATCGTCTGCCTCATGGAATACTTTCTTCATAAACGAAATCAATATGAGCCTTTGCTACTGCTGTTAATTCATAACATAAGTTTTTCTGTACTGCTTTCTTTTTGGGGGTTTTGAAGCAGCTTATAAAACAATAAGTACTAAAATATGCACATTGATGCAGCAGGTAGGAGGAATTCAGTGGTGGGGAACCGCCAGCCCACGGTCTGAATTAGGCCCAACAGTGGTTCCAGTTTGGCCCTTGAAGATGGTTCCCACAACCACATCTACCTGTCTTGTATCATATGTGATGTTGGGTGTGGGGCAGGTAAGGACTCGTCCAAAAAGGAACAATCAGAAACTTAAAAAGTGCAATCCAAATGGCTGAGGGAGGAGAGAAGGGAGGCTCCCTTTCTCTGAGGGAAAAGGATCAGAGGGGGTGTTGCTGAATGAAACTAAAAAGAGATTTAGAAGGTACTTTTTAAAAAGGAAACTGAAATGGATATACCAGTACTGTAATGGAAGGAATGTGTGAAAGTGGCCGTTTGGGCAGAGGGGATAAGATATATAAAGTGTGAAAAGTGGAGGAGAAATCATAGCAGATGACTAAGAACAGTTTGAGAAGCATGGGGGGGGGCATAAAATAAAAAGCTCCCCAAGAGCTTCTAGATTAGTTACCCCCTCCCCAAAAAAGGAATTGAGTCAGAATGCCTCCTCAGCCATTGTCTATATTTAACAGGAATTCTGTAATTCTACAGGTGCAGCTTCCCCAAACAGGTAAACTGCTAAGAATTTCTTCATGGTGCATCCCTAAAATGTACTGTGTTCCCCTCACTACACCATACCACCTAAATAACACATCTCTTAGGCATGGCCTTTAACAGCTGCAATTTGTCAGCATTTTGGAGCTTGTGTGAACATGGAAATTCCTTAACACAGCATGTTAAATGGGAAGGGTTTTTTGTTAACTGAATTCACTTCTATGGGATGTGCTTTGGCAGAACAACTGAGTTTCACGGAAAGTGACTCATCAGGCATAACCTGTCACTTTTACTGCCTTTCTCAAAAAGGTTTACTTGAAGTGCAATGTCAGTTGCAGAAGATCTTGCTAAGATCTGCTACCTTTGCATCTATTTTAAAAGAACCTCACTCCTTCTGAATAAAACCTACTGCAGATCACCCAGGGCCTCCCACTTCAGTGGGAGAGTTAACATGCTCAAATCTCTTGTCTTGTAATCTTCGCCATCCAACGTTTTCTCAGGTTTCTTTTTTCTTTTTTCTGTGCAATGTCGGGTTTTGAAGAAGTGCAGATCATCCCTTAAAAATCCCTCCCTCAATGGTTCTCTCTCACTCCAGCGCTTCATGTCTATTCACAACCACAACACACCATTTTTTGTGATGCCACGTTTAGGACTCTCTTCCTCACTGCATGATTACAGACAAGCAGGGTCACATGGTGAACAGTGATGTCGTAGTATTGAGGCAGAAACTGCCCTTCCATTGCACTTACTTTGAATGGGGGTGAGTGAGGCGGGTGGAATCTACCTGTGCTACCCTCATAACTGAGCTATGTCACCTGTTGTGCTGTGCTTCTCACCAGCACAGCCTAGTAAGATCCCTCCCCACGTTTCCAGTCTCACAGGACTCGGAACAGTGGCAGGCTTCGGGCGCTCAAATCAGTGGTGCCCGGTGCAATGCTAAAATCTGGCACCTTCCACCTCTCGCACTCTGTTCTACAGCATTGCTGTGCCCCCCCCCCCTGCAGCTCAGTGCCTAGTGCGGCTGAACCAGTCATGCTACCCTAAAACATCTAGTTGTCAACTTTTCCCTTTTCTGGCAAGGAATCCTATTCGGAATAAGGGGATTTCCCTTAAAAAAAGGGAAAAGTTGACAGCTATGCCCTAAAACCGCCTCTGCTCAGAATATTGATGGAAATGCATGTTCATTTAGGCATTCTGCTGAAAAAAATGCACTCTGGATGGAAACAATTCATATTCAGACATGGATGTTGCCCATCCTCAGTGCACTACTTGCAATGGGTTTTGCATTCAGGTGCACTTTCGGCAGTACATTTACACTGCCCTGAAACAGTGGTTCTTTTGGAGATGCCATGAAATGCATGGCTCTCCCACCACGGTTCAGTTCAGTGCTATTTAAGCGGTTACCTTTGGCTGGATCATGCCCTAGCTTTGAAACAAATACAAAACAAGCTCATGAATGGCATATCAAAATCCTGCCTACTAATTTCACAAGCAAAGCTTTGAAAGCATAATGTAATAATCAGAAAGTCTAAGTTTCCTTAGGCTTAACAAGGAGGAGGAAATTTGCTAAGTTGGAGGGGTTACCCCAGGCTGCAAAGCTGAATAGTCCCTTATCTTGTGTCCCTTTAGGCTTCATTAACACAGTCCTCCTTGCGCTGTATCTCTTTCCCCCAGGACTAGGCTCTTTGCATCAAAGTCACAAGTATTTTTCTTGTTTGGAGATAGTTTAACCCCCTTTCTGCCAGCTATGAGATATAGTGACACATTCCCCAACACACCCTTTGACTCTTACTAGATTTTAGAGAGAGAATATATTTGCCTTGCGATTGAAATTCAGTTCTGCCACAGGTGCCACCAGTGAACACCATAAATGGGTTATATAAATTCTGCAGGCCAAATCTGTGCATGTGCTAAGAAGAACAGAATCCACATCACAGTTGGGTTTGCCAGCTCAAATTGTCAAGGGTTTAGAGGTGTGTACATATGGTAATTTAAAGTGAATTCCAGGGATGCCCTGTGATATTTTCCATGCTGTCCGCATGACATCTCTGTTACAGAAATGAGTTTACATGCATTAAATGTAATGTTTGTACGCACTGAAGTTTAAAAACTTGTGTGAAGGTTTGCATTTGCAAACTAGAGAGGTTTGCAAAGATTAGGCACAAAGGGTTCCACTCTGACAAAAGCAGAAGAACATGATAGGTGTTCCATTTCAGATTGATTACTCCTGCAATGATGATACAAGCAAATTGCTTAGGATCTCTCTCTGGGAGCAGAGAGAGGAATGTTTATTTAACTGTATTAAGGACTAAAAGAATTGTTGTTGTTGTTCAGTCGTTCAGTCGTGTCCGACTCTTCGTGACCCCATGGACCAGAGCACGCCGGGCACACCTATCTTTCACTGCCTCCCACAGTTTGGCCAAACTCATGCTAGTCGCTTCGAGAACACTGTCCAACCATCTCATCCTCTGTCATCCCCTTCTCCTTGTGTGCTCCATATTTCCCAACATCAGGGTTTTTTCTAGGGAGTCTTCTCTTCTCATGAGATGGCCAAAGTACTGGAGCCTCAACTTCAGGATCTGTCCTTCCAGTGAGCACTCAGGGCTGATTTCTTTAGGGATGATTTCTAAAAGAATACGGAATCACATTGCTTGCTTGTTTAAGAACAATGTGTTATGTTGTATCTTGCAATGTTTATTTGTAACTCTTTTAAGTTTGAAACTCATTTTTGTGGTGGAGAGCATTCATATCTTCTCTGCACAAGGTCCAGTTCAGGGATTCTGTTGCACCAACCAACTCTTGCAACCTCCTCCTCATCCAAGTGGCAGACTGCACTTTGTTGCTCTTTAATTTGGATTTTCCTGATTCATTGATGATGTGGCAGTGGGGCTGGAATCCAACATAAAAATGCATGCAAGCCAACTGTGGACACACTGAAATGCATTTGGGGGGGGGGGGGTTATCTATCTTTCTTTAGATATGTGGTGACAAAGGTCAGGGGTAATCAGAACTGTAATTCAGCAACATTTGAAGGGCACCACTCAGCTCCCCCTGTTGTCTATCAAGACTTGGGAAGCACTTCAATACTTCTAGCCATAATACCGAGGACGTGATAAAATAATCACAAGGACAAGTCCTACTGCGTCAGTGAGTAAAAACTTGAGGGTTGCTAACTAGGAACGGGGAAAGAGAAATACTTGACTCTTCTATTGTGATTGAAACAGTTGTTGCTATGACTCATCAGCAACCTTATTCTTGGAGGCCCTGATTGGTCAGCTGCTTTTGTATTGACTTAGAAGAGCTTCTTGGAGCTGATAGACTTTCTGTTTTTATGGTTTACAGCTTTCAAAATTGCCTGATCTCCAGGGTGCATAGAAAGTTCCATAAATCCTCCTCCTCAGGAGGTAGCATGGGGAGGCAACTGTGGATATTTGTATTGCTGTTCTGGTAGAAGACATAAGAGCAGAAATGGGTTGTGCCTGTTCTATTGTATACCATAACCGACAATCATCAGCAAAGCTTTCCAGTGAACGCTGAACCGGTCGTTTGCATTCCTGCTAAAAGCAGATAGACAAGAACAGAAATATTAGATAACATAGCCAGTTCATACACTGTCAGACTCTTGCATAACCAAAGAACCTTCCCCTGGAATTGTCAGCTTTTGATGGCTCACTTCTTTTCTTACATCCCATATATATATATTTTCATTTGAAAATATCGTGGTAAACCCACCACAATTGCCTGTGAACTGTGCTAAGGGTGCAGGGTGGGGAAGGAAGAGAAGTGGGGGGGGGGCGGTCTTATGTTAGGTCTGGAATACATTCAGCATCCAGTGTAAATGTCACTAAAGACGACCCAGATTTCCAGATACGCAGCGGAGGTTAGTCCATTAGGGCCCTGACTCACCAACCATAGCCTCCTCGTAGCCAGCCCACACCTGCCTGCCTTCTTACTCAGACCCTCCAAGTGTCCTTATTTTACAGGGACAGTCCCAGATTTACAGAAGCCGTCCTGGTTTCTGATTTGATCCCGGAATGTCCCAGTTTTCCTTAGAGCGTCCCTATTTCCATAAGAGAAATGTTGGAGGGTATGCTTACTTACAACAACTCTGGGCATGGCTGTGCCTGTCATTGGCTCTGGCTCCATGTGATTGCGATACTGCGGTCTGCCATACTACTCCAAGTGGCCATCAGCCACCACTCCTCTGGCAAGACCCCACCTCCCAGCCTTACTGTTGTGGTCCAAAGGAAATCAGAACAATGTGTTTGGCAGCAGGTTGACTGGAGGAGTTGCTGGAAGGAGTCGTACAAAGGCACCATCCAACCATCTTAGGAACTTCACTCCGCATTTGTGTAGGGTTTACTCCTTGGCCTTTTCTTCTCCCGAAGATAGCCTGCAAGGCAGCAGAGGTTTAGGTTCAGCGTTTCCCATATCCTAGATCATGGGTAGGCAAACTAAGGCCTAGGGGCTGGATGTGGCCCAATCGCCTTCTACCGGTAAATCCGGCCCACAGACAGTCCGGGAATCAGCATGTTTTTACATGAGTAGAATGTGTCCTTTTATTTAAAATGCATCTCTGGGTTATTTGTGGGGCATAGGAATTCGTTCATTTATTTTTTTTCAAAATATAGTCCAGCCCCCCACAAGGTCTGAGGGACAGTGGACTGGCCCCCTGCTGAAAAAGTTTGCTGACCCCTGTATGGCTGCTTTCCCATATTTTTTCCACTTTTATGGCAGAACACCACTATAGGCAGCAAAACAGAGCACTTTTATTTTTAATGAGACTACCGTTAATTCCATAATTAAAGCAACCCCCCTCTACCACCAACTCCCTGCCGGAAGAGAAACTGGCATTGCAGCAATTTGGAGAAGCTATTAATCAGATACTTTTTATCAGCCCAGATCAACAGGCGATAATAAAGCAAGCTAAGCCTGCAAAGCAGGAGACTTTCAATTAATGTTAAATGGGACTTTTGTTTGTTAAACAAAACTTGTGTGTGAACATTATAGAATGATTGTGGCCATGGGGAAGGGCATTGCTGGGTAATACTACAGTACATTGCTGTAAGTGCCACATGGAACCTCTCTCTTAATGCTACTCCCAGCCAAATATGGAAAAGTAATGCCTCTGCACTAAAGGCCACTGCTGTGGAAACACCCCAAGGAATGTAAAGCTAGGTAGATAATAAGGGCTGTATTTCCACTAAGTTGAAAGCTGCACTGTCTAACACAGTTGAGGGGGCTGAAAGTCACTCATTGCCCCCAAAACAGGGATAACTGGGGGGCAGGTTTAGTTCCCAAGACAGGGAAGACGCAGGTGGCACTATGGTCTAAAACACTGGTTCTCTTGGGCTTGTTGGTCAGAAGGCCCACGGTTCGAATCTGTGCGGTGGAGTGAGCTCCTGTTGCTCTGTCTCAGCTCCTGCCAACCTAGCAGCTCGAAAGTACGCCAGTGCAAGTAGATAAATAGGTACCGCTGTGGCAGGAAGGTAAACAGCATTTCCGTGAGCTCTGGTTTCCGTCACGGTGTTCCATTGCGCCAAGAGCGGTTTAGTCCTGCTGGCCACATGATCTGGAAAGGTGTCTGTGGACAAGCGAGATGAGTGCCGCACCCCACAGTCACCTTTGACTGGACTTAACCATCCAGGGGGTCCTTTACCATTTACCTTTTACGGTAGTTCCCAAGCTAACTGTGTGCACTTTTACTGGGGGGGGGGGGGAGCAAAGCACAGTGCTTCTTTGGTTTCATTATATTTTCAATTCATTGGGTATTGATTACATATAGTCTTTTTTTTTTTGCAATTTCAGCGACATAACCAGATTCCTTATATTCTTATGGGATAGTTTGCACTGCTACAGAAACAACAGGGCGGCCTTTCAAAATATTTAATTAAGCCGATGATAAACTTCGCTTTCCTTAAAAGACATTTCCATGTTGCTTTTCATTTGCGAAAGAAATAAACTTCTCATCTGTGTTGTTGAGGTGGCAAGTTGAATTGTAAAAAATGCTTTGACAACAAAATGCAAATATCATTTAATTACTGTTGATATGTCAGATTCAATCCCCTGACCAGTTTTTCAGGTCTTCTAAAAGGTACTAGTTAACTGCCCTGCATTATTGTGTCACTCCAGCCTTTGGCAATTCCCTCAAGGATGATTAGCAAGATTGAGAAGTAGGAACACAGTTACTGCTGTTATAGTCAAACATTCTTCTGTATCAAAATAATTGCGAGCACTGCATTTTAAAGCCATCGATATAAAAACAGAATATAAGAAACATAGGGTGCAAGCCGTTTCCCCCATGTAAATTAAATATTCGGAAGAACAAGAGCTGATTAAATCCAGATGTCCTCAAAACTGTTGATCTGGAACAGTCTTTTGTAAAAGTGCACCTTATATATTATATAAGATGACAGGTACATCTAAGCACCTCCCAAGTTCTGTTGGCTCATTGCTCAGTGCCATGTGTGCATCAGATGTGTGAGGAAGGAGCATCCGGAAGACCACATCTGATGGCCATGCATCTAACAGCATCCCCAATGTCCCAAGCATTTGGCTGAACTTCTTGTAAAAGGGCAGAGGTGTGCCTGCACATCCTGCCCCCAGTGTCCCCAGCCTGAAGAAAAGCCCCCATGGCCAGGGGAGTTGGAGGGTGGGATTTGCATGCACGGCCCTGCAGTTTAGCCCTTTGTGTGTTCAGGCTAACACCTGTTTCCTCTCCATGCATTGAATGAATGTGTGGAGGAGATTGTCGTCTGAAGGAATCTGATCTTTTTAATCCTACATTTCCACACATAATTTTGCAAACACTTCTTGTTGCCTTACCCCTTTACAATTTTGGCGGTGTATATTTAAACCATTTTAGGCACACACCTAAAAAATAATAATGTGAGGTGTGGCTTACGATTATTCTTTAAATTATGACTGTTTTCTCAGATTCTATGGGCACATGGTACATAATTGCCTGCACCTAGCTGTGAAAAAATCAGTGTGGGGTGGATCCAAATATGAATTCACGCCTTGATGTTTGCAAAAAGTTGTGATCTGATCCTCAGTATTCTTATAAATTTACCAATTTGCGTCTTGAGAGCTTCTTATTGATTGGTAGGCTTTTTAGCCCGTTGTACTAACCCAATAGAAAATACATTGGAGTGTGTATCACCTGGTTAGATAATATTATTACATTCAATGTAACTTCTGATATTACGGTGGATGCTTTTGGTCTGGTGCTGTGAAGATATTTTAATGTACCCAGTGGGGAAAGAAATACAAAAGCCACAGAAAAGAGAAGCGTAGCTCTGATAAGTGTGTTAATACATAATAGGGAACTCACAATGGTTACGCGCCACTGTGCCCTTTCTGAATTAGAGTGGAGATGAGCATTTTAGCAGGAGATAACTAGGAAGGCATCACTGAAAGATTTATGGATGGCTTTGTTATTATGGGGATAATGGAAGACATTACAATATACCACTGAAAGCAGGGTGAAATGGGGGTGACACATGTTGGAAATCAATCATTTTTAGTGTGCTTTGGCTCATGTGAAATACAATTTTATAGCAATGGGTCATCTGACCTACCCAGTTTCTAGAGCAAGGTTACTGCCAGTAGGACACTTTCTGGTGTGTTGTCAGCTACTTAATTTTTTTTTCCATTCCAACCAATGGAGCAGATACAAATGGGAGATTATTCTGCTGCCTAATAGATTTCTCTCAACTCAAACCTACTTACCTTGCTGATTCATAATCCTTTTGACGTCAGTGAGAGTGCACACATGAGGAGGGCAAGAAGGCTTTGCTGCCTTTTTCCAAAGCAAACTGGTGGCCTGATCCTAACTCTTCAATGTGCCGGCACGCGTATGCTTCAGGTAGCTGTGCCTGCTACCTAGTCCATCCTGGCTTTACATCAAGCTGGTGTGTTGCTGGGATGCTACAGCTGCACTAAAAGTGGTGCAATTGTTTTTATCACCGTGTTTTAAATTGTTGCAACCTGCCCGGAGACATCAGGGTGCAACTAGGGTTGACGTCCATCCCTAGAAAAACGTGATTGTCTGTTTTTGGGAGAAAAGTGTTCCCTGTCCTGTTTGGGCTTCAAATCGGTTGCCTTTTTTCACATATTTAAGTCCCTCCACCTCAAAACTGTGCAGGCAGAGGGTGGGTCAGGTGGCAGGAGGAGAGCAAGAGTTATTGTGGGATGCAGGCAGAGGGTAGGGTGGGGCCAGGAGGAGTAGGTATCCGGTCTCTGGCCTCTTTGATTCCGCTTTCATCCTTCTCTGCTCTGCTTTTATTCACCATTTCATCAATCAAAGCTCTAATCACTTTTATTTGCTCATCTAACATTTGCTGAGGGACGCTGACAGCCACTGAAATGTCCAACAATGCAGTTACCATACTGAGTGTTCTTGATATTATTAACAAGTCAGTCTCATTACAACTCCCGTCTCCACCTTAAGATCTTCACAGCGTTATCTCTTATCAAAACACCATTCCTTTTCCACAGAGAAGGCCTGGAGTGGCAAAATTACTTTTGATTCCAAGGCGACAGTTTCGTCATGAAAACAGAGAATTGTAAATAATAATTTTTTTAAAATTCTTAGCACTCAGAACTCCCTTGATTGTTTAAAGCTTTTTTCGGCTCAATTAGAGCAGTGTTTTTCAACCACTGTTCCGCGGCACACTAGTGTGCCGCGAGATGTTGCCTGGTGTGCCGTGGGGAAAATTGAAAAATTCAAGAGAATTACTTTATATATAGTCAATATAGGCACAGAGTTAATTTTTTTAACATTTTCTAATGGTGGTGTGCCTCGTGATTTTTTTCATGAAACAAGTGTGCCTTTGCCCAAAAAAGGTTGAAAAACACTGAATTAGAGCATGCTTTTTGGTCTGCCTTCAATCCTTTAATGACCGACTCTTCTTAAAGCCAGAAAGTAGCTCACACACCAGATGTAAATTTCCACCAGCTGAGAAACCTCTCTCAGTCATAAAATATAACTATCTCAGAGATAATTAGAGAAAAGGAGGCTTTTGCAAACCCCATTAGGGCTTTTGGGGGGCAAGATATTGATTCCTCTATTCTTAGGTCTCCCACCCCTGTCCATGTTCCCAGGAGCTTACAGCTTCTCAGTCTAATTTTGAAAACTTCACTTGTGGGGGCTGTCAGGGTACAATAAACAAATATTATCCTCCCCCTCCACATAATCTTATTTGTTTGCATAATAGTGGGGGGGGCGGGGCTGAATTAGTTGAAATCAATAGTTGTGGTTTGAAGGAACTTGTAAAGATACCTGTATGTTTAGTGTGGCGTCCTACCAGAATCTTTTTCTACACTTATTTTAAAAGAATGTGATGTTTAAAAAAGTTTTGCTTTTCAGTATTCCTCGATTATTGCATTACTTACTTTTCTTTCTTTTTTACTATTAGCAGAATATATTTTTCTTGATGATTGGATAAAGCAACATTGTTTTGCTTTCAACTTGTAATAAAATGGGGAAAGGTTTTAGTGATCAAGGGACTAATTCGTCATCGTACCAATAATTTCTGAATTATTAAAGAATATTTTCTCTATGCCATGGAGATGCTACATGCCACAGTGCTCTCTAGGGCGTAATCTATCAAATTTGTACCAGAAATTCCATTTACTGATTCACTATGCTGTGTTGACGAAGATGACCACAGTTGCTATGAGGGTCATGTCTCCATTGTGCTGAAAGCTGCTCTCCAATTTCTCAAAAGTTTCTTCTTCCGTGTTAGGGTTGCCACATTTCAAAAAGTTAAAACCAGGATACCCCGAAAGTTGTTGAGCTTTTTTCCAACAAAGCGCCACATTTCGGATGTATGGCAGCCCTACTCTATTAAATAAGCTTCCATTTTTTCTGCCTCTTTCTCAAGCCATTCTGACATTTCTTTAGAACTTTCAGCTTTATGCTTGAGAGTTGGTCAAGAATGGTGTGTGCATGTTTTCCTTTTCAGTAAACATTTATCCACTGCGCTGAAGCTCTGTCAGCTACCTTTGTTTGCTAATCTGAAAATGTCTCATGGCATGGGAGGGGTTACCTCCTGGTATCTTTCCTTGGGCTTTACCTAAAATGTGGGAACGCAGGAAGGCTGCAGTGTGCAAACCACTGGTGTCATAGTTTACAGAATAAAAGAAAGGGCACTCATTAACACCCCACAGCTACCTCAAAAGTAAACTAAAAGTGATGAAAACCTGTTCCCTACATATAATAATTCCATCTAAATTTTCTCTTCCCCTTGGATAATTTTCACATTAATTGGAGAATGGTAAAAAATACAAATCGTGGGGGAAATGTTTTGCCCCCGTGTAGTCCAAAACACCTGGTTGGCAAATCCTACTCTTTGGACAGAATTTAGTTTGCACATGGTTAGTTTTGCATGATGAGTGCAATATGTAGCCAGGATTTTTTTGGGGGGGGCAGGAAAATGAACTTAAAACTCCTAAGCATACATTCTACAAAACATGCTTCATTCAGATCAGTGAGATTGTTCTTGATGGGTGGGTGTTCGGTGGATCAGCAGTTATAAATCTGAAGTTGCCTACTCAAGTCTTATTCACTTAATGCTGGTTAGTCTGGAATGAGAACGGAGGATAAATATTATGTCCTAGCTTTCCTCCCTCTACACACATGACAAGTTGGTTTTTACAGCTGTGTACTATAGAAGGCTTGAGATTCATCAAGGTTTTCCTGACAGCCATCTTTCTGATTGCAGCATTCCATCTTACTCGGACTGTGCTAAATTACTTCTGTTTCTTCTTGATGTTTGTGACCTCCAAATTATCCATGCTGTAATAATGACAATAATTTTGGCATTCAGCTCCAGGCTTTTAATTGTATTAATAACTGTTCTGTGAATTCTCTTTACAACATGCCTACTTTCCTGGAAATATTTGAGCCGAATAAGCACCACAGCAATTGCTTGGGATTTTAATGCACTGTATTGCTGCAATGTAGACTAGCTGCCAAGGAACATTTCCTCATGCAACATTTTTATCTCAAAAAGGCCATGGGTACACGATCCCAAAGACAAAATGATGCAGTGTGTTTTGTGACGGTTTCCAAGACACTTGCGTCTAATGCTGTAGCGTAGCAGTAAACTAAAACTCTTGTTTCTTTTTTATTTGGGAGTAGCTTGCTATTTCATGATGGCCAGGTGAAATTAAACAATTCTCTCCAGCTTATTCCTCCTCGTTGGTGCTCCGGATAAAGAATTGCTTATTGAGACAGTTTAGGGCTTCAGTTTAGGGAGATCCTGAGATGATTATGTTGATGATGGTGATTAATTTCTGTACCGCCCTTCATCAGAGAAATTTTGGAGGGTATGGATGGAGCCTGACTTCACTGTCCCAGCCCATAAGCATAGAACAAGAATAGATAAGGTAAGGTGTTATGTACTGAGTTGAATAGGATCCAAAATGCAGCAGTCTGATTGGTCCTAGAACAATAGGATTCAGAATGCAGCAGTCTGATTGGTCCTAGAACAATAGGATCCAGAATGCAGCAGTCTGATTGGTCCGCAGGAGCCACCCAATCCAGCTCCAGGTGGAAGTGAATCCGCAACCCGATTGGCATACAGGAGTATCCCGGAATTAGCCAATCACGTGGGGGCCATTGTGTAAATAGTGTATATAAAGCAGATGTTTTGGGGGAACAGCATTCCTCGCTACAATGAGCTGAATAAAGAGCATGAAATCCACACTTGACTCCGAGTATATTTCATAAACCATCCTGGTATAACTGCAAAACAGATAGTTCTGAATTTCTTTAGCAAGGATGATATGGTTGCTAATATTATATGTTAAAATTAAAGTAATGGTGAGCTGTTGTGGCCTAGTACAGGTTAATCCAGGATCTGAACTGTTTATGATGGTTTTGATGTAAGGATTTTATTTTGTTTTTGCTGTTTTCTGTTGTTTGTTAGTCATAATTATTTTATATTTTAAAGATTGTTCTGTTTGTAAGTAATCCAGGGAATAGTTATTGATCTATAAATGTCCTCAATAACAATAATATCAAATGCATCTTCACAGTGTAATGATGATAACAAAGAGAAATCCACATATAGTTTTTTGTCCCTTTGAAATATACACATATTAATTTTAAAATACAGATTCCCCCATCTTGGCTGTCATCCTAAACACCGTAATCAAAATCATCCATCTGATGGTATCTCAAAAAGGTGTATGGTACAAAATGAGTGCAGTGACAGCCAGTTATTATTTATTGTTGCTATAATCTTATCTTTGTGATTGAAGACTGCTATGGTCAAGGTCAAAAGAATGAGGGGTGCTGTTTTAAGTTCATATTTTTGACCAAAGTATTTTAGTTCCAATATACTTGTGCAGTTGCTCAAAGTAAAATCACATTTCAGTTGGGACGCAGTAAAATCAATACATATATACTGTACAGCCTTCCTTTTAATTTTCTTGTTGCCCAGGCAACCTCAACAGAAGAGAATTCAGGTTGCCATGTTTATACTTTGAGCTCCCTCTAAAAGCCTAGCTCTTTTTGTGGGTTTCAGGAAATAAAGGGTAATTTCCTGTTCTGTCTTTGGGTTCTCCTATTCTCTAGTGTAGCATAGTTGGCTAGTCGGCTACCTGAAGGGCCCCCAATTCACCTATTCCTAGTTAAGCATGCACAAACAAGCCAGCAAGGTCTTTTTTCACATGCCTAGAAGTAATTGTAAGATCTCTTCCACGGGCTTAGGTAGGGTAGAATGGATCCATACCCTTCTCTGCCATAATTTGGTTGAGCATAGCTAAGCGATTTCCTAGTCCATGTCCTCTAGAACTTGATGGTGCACAGGACTGAAGGTGGATAATTACAAGCAGTTTTGGGTCTTGAAACAGATGCCCTTGGGACATGCAGCCAGCCATATGGCAGCAGATTATCAACGAGCAGGTCTTGCAAGCTTGGGGGAACACAGAAATTTCCTAGTGGTGTGGGCACTTTCCCATACCACCCATATTTTGGGAGAAAAAATCAAGGTACCACCAACCCGCTGCCCCCATTGCTCGCCCCGTCGCCACCCCCTTCCCTCACCCCCTTGCTTGCTCACAGCCACCTCCCTCCTTCCCCCCTCATACCTTCATCTGCAGCCTCTGCCTCCTCCTTCTCCGCAGCCTAAGCCAGCACCAGTCAGCACAGCCTTGGAAGAAGCTGCGCCGGCCAGCCCATTTTTCAGTCCCGTGCTCTGGCGTTAGCCAACTGACACACTCCACAGGGAAGGATGGTAAAACACCTATCTTTGAGCCCAAAATGGGACATCCAGGATTGGGAACAGAAGCCAAGATGACTTTGTCAATCTGGGATGTCCTACTTAAAACGGGGCAGTTGGGCAGTATGCTTTTTCCCCACCGGGGAGACTGAAGGTGTCAAGTCTATGGCTGAAGACCAATACCAACAGCCTTGCTCTACAGGTCATGTAGTCATGAGGGGCCTGCTCACAGGCAAGTGGCTCCTCCAAGGTAATTGAGAGTGGGTTTTTTGTGTGGTCCAGGTAGTGCAAGGATACATAAAGGAGAAGAAAAGATTCTGCACAGGAAATAAATGTGCATTTCAATCTTCCTTGGGTTAAACGAGGCGAAGAAAGGGTGATAGCTGGCTTCTGTTTATTACCATGAAAAATCTTACATATTTGTTTAACCTACTAGACAAGACAGCAGGTGGAGTTGCTAGGAAACAGACAGCAACTCTAGGCAAGAATGTGCTGCATGTAAAATCAAAGTAAAGTAAACCAACAGCACCTACGAACCAGTTGATGACTTTTTGGAAGCACTGACAATGGGTGTGGCTGCCGTTTTTAGGCAAAGTTTTAATTTTGTTTGTTTGTTTTTCAAAGACAGAGCACCTCACACACTTAACTTTTGTTTCAACCAACAAGAGTTTAATGCCAGATGCATGTTTTCTGAATATTCAACTTTTTGCGCACTAGTTTCTCTGAATAAAGATTTTGCTTCTTTTTTCTTATTTCTTACTTGCAGCCTTATACCTAGCATTGCTAGGGAGGTGTCCAGATGCAGAACAGACAACTTATATAGCCGATTCTGCACAATCAGTAAGACAACTGTGACTCTGATCTGCTGTGGATTTTTAAGGCATTGATTAAAAATATGATATAGGTTGATAAATTTTACCAGTTTAAAACACGAGGTCATCCTTTTTCACAGTGTTTCAAACTGCATTTGCACATTAAAGGAATGTGCAGTCATACATTCTGGGTGTTCCAACTGGTGTTTGCAATGCGCACCTTAATTTTTGCAACATAATTTGGC
Source organism: Lacerta agilis (assembly GCF_009819535.1). Lineage (NCBI taxonomy): Eukaryota > Metazoa > Chordata > Lepidosauria > Squamata > Lacertidae > Lacerta > Lacerta agilis. The sequence goes on along the minus strand of NC_046315.1, from coordinate 90,611,567 downwards.
CAAACATCTGGAGAAGTAACATTATTCTTTTGCATCAAAATCAACAGAGTCTTGTGGTACCTTATACCACAGATTTATTATGCCATAAGCTTTTGCAAGCTAGAGCCCACTAAGCCTTACAAATCTGCAAAGCCATTATTATCGACATTTTTCATCAGTTTCATTGGCTACATCCATCTGGAAAGAAAAGAGAATAGTTGAGAACAACAGAGTACAAGGAGGATGATCTAGAGATAAAAATCTCCCCATACAGAAACCATCTCCATAGGATGTCAGCTAAAGCAGCCAATTCATTGATGTCTATTCCTGTGTAGCTGCCATGAGGGAGCTTTCAGCTAGACGGGGTGCTCTGAAATCCCCCATCAGTTGGGAGACCGCTGGCAGGGTCATCCTTCAAACGATTTATTTTGTGCTGTGGAATTGGATCTGATAGCAGCTCTTTCACTTGCAAACAGATCAGATATATTTCTGACACCAAGAGCTGAGGTTGTTAACCTTACCTGTCAAGAGCAGCTCCAAAGACATAGCTGCCTCTTTTCTAGATCCATGTTCATTATCTTCCTGATAACAACTCTGATTTTTTAAACTAGCTGTTACTGGAGAATTGTGGCCCATAGCAGCAAAAACAAACACATGCCAAATTTTAAAGAATTGTCTAAGAACTTGATGTATGCTCATTTTTATTTTAACGTCACATGTTAGGTGATCAGATCCCAAGGTGGACAGACTGAAGGATGATAATCTGAGGAAGGACCTGGTGGCCTCTTGATTTATTTATAGATTTATATATTGTAATCCATCATATTGCATGTCAGGGCAGTGTTTAATTAATTTTATTAAGGATGTCAGCTAAAGGGGAAGTCTGAATGAGCTCTTAGGCTGCTAAAACAAAGAAAGCTTGGAGGAATGAACTTTGTGAAAGGACTGAAATGGTCCAGTTCAGTTCTAGAGCTGAAAACAATTTCCCAAGCTCCAAATGTGCTCAGGGACACTCAGTTATTTCATTCTATCCAGTATGTCTTTTGTATTTGGCTCTAGCTGGTAGATCATAGGAACATAGGAAGCTGGCTTATACAGAGTCAGACCATTGGCCAACCTAGCTAAGTATTGTCTACACTGACTGCCAGTGGCTCTCCAGGGTTTCAGACAGGAGTCTATCCCAGTCCTACCTGGAGATGCCAATGATGAAACTTGGGACCTTCTGCATACAAAGTGGATGTCCTACCAGGGTTCTTGTAAAAGGCTTAAATCTGCCCACCACTTCTCTGTAGTGCCTCCTTTTTCCTAGTACATGCCTCCCAACAGCCACCAAGTGTTCTGCTTCCTAAATAAAAACTTTGTTGGATTCAACCTTCTCATGCTTGTTCATATTTTATTAGCAGAACTGCTTTCTCTTCTCACCTGAAACTTATTTGCATGGGGAGGGTGGCAAGGAGTGACATGAGCTCATGTCGCACATGTATGGTTTTTAAAACTTTCAGATTCACACTTTTCAAACTGGACTTAATCCATCATAATTTAAATTTGAAGAGATTTGCTGCAAGAATTATCTTATCATCTATCTATCTTGTTGAGACCATTAACTGATTATATTTTGCACTAATTACACAAGAACATTGGTCCCCAGCATGTCATTTGAGAATGACAGACTGGGATTAATTTGTTGTTTGAGTTGTACCTATGGCTGGCTTCCTTTGCAAGAGTCAAGTCATCTTTTCAGAGAAGGGATGGTGTTAAGTAACAGAGTCCTGCTTGCATAAGCTGTAACTTAGAGGTTAAAGATCTTGCATAACCTTTGAAATATAAAACCAGTTATCATTGCATTAGGAAGAATTGGGACAAATGCGAAGACTTGGCTCATTTTCTAGCCAGTCCTCCAATAGGAACTTGGCCAGATGGTGTCAATGTGACTTTCCTAAATGAAAACTGAAGCTGTGGTTGGCTTGATTTTTATGCTCTCTCAATTCCAATGTCACTGGCAGAATTCACGCTGAAAACACCTTGCTGACAATCCAGCCAGAGTTAAGTGCTTCTAAGTCCCATCTATTCCACTAGAAGAGTTAAGTATGTGCCATGTTACATCTCTCCCATAGAAATAAAAGGCAATGAAAAGTTTTTCTTTTTGGCTGGATTCTCAGAATTTTAGGTTTGTGTTTAAATAGCTTCTAACAATTAAATTCTAGGTACATAGTGGTTTCTGGTGCAGCAATGCCTAAGAATTGACAGGCTGATCTGACGTATAAAAGGGACCCCTGACCATTAGGTCCAGTCATGTCCGACTCTGGGGTTGCGGCGCTTATCTTGCTTCACTGGCTGAGGGAGCCGGCGTACAGCTTCCGGGTCATGTGGCCAGCATGACTAAGCCGCTTCTGGCAAACCAGAGCAGCGCACCGAAACACCGTTTACCTTCCCACCAGAGCGGTACCTATTTATCTACTTGCATTTTGATGTGCTTTCGAACTCCTAGGTGGGCAGGAGGATCTGATGTATACTATGGTCTTAAACATCATAATGAAGCGGTAGACAGCATAGCAATGGCTTTTATGTTCTAGCCTATTCTTATGTCTGGCTCTCTCCTTCACCATAAAAAGTAAGATTCCCTGCTGTGTCAAATTGTGAAGATGTGCAGGCTGCAATCTGGCAACCCAACCCAATGACATGAAGCAGCTCAGCCTCCAGAGGAAGTGGTTGACTGCCAACCAAAATATTCTTATTCTAACACATACACATTTTGACTATAATAGGATGTTCTTTTACCAGCAGTTAAGGTTGCCATATTTCAAACTGGGGGGGGGGGCACAAAGTTGTTGGGCTTTTTTTTAGTTTTTCCCAAAGTTGTTCAGCTTTTTTTTTTTTTTTTTAGCAAAATTGGATTTTTTTGCTGTTTTAGAGCTATTTTATGGGGAAATGGCATTGCCAACATGGGCTGCCATACGTCTGGATTTTCCTGCACATTTTTGCCAATTTCCGCCCAGACACTGCTGCCGACATATGGCAACACTACCAGCAGTACTTTCCTAATGAGAAATATAAGCATGGACAATGGTGTTCAGCCAAGAAAAGGTTGCACGTTCAAACTTATTCAAGCACACATATCTACAAAATGTGTGTGCATGTGTTTTAATGGTAACTGGGATCTAATAAGAATTCAGGGGCTGTAACATGCTGTCAAGGGCTGTCCAACCTTTATCTCTACCACCAGTTGGCGAGTATACAATTGTATACTAATATATAGTATAACTGTATAATGCTGTATAATGTACCGGTATGTGTGTGCATGCATTAAAGGGCATATTTAAAAAGCTAGCATTGAAAGTTAAATCCTCTTCTTTACATGCTCCTAGGCCTCCATACAATTTATACTGTTAAATATATAAGTTCTCTGTGGACTTGCTGGAAAGGTTGAAATAAATTACTTTCATTGATTCAGATTATTTTGTAGGAGAAGTTGCAAACCGTTCCCCCTGACACCCTTTTTAGTGTGATATATTAAACACAGGATGAAAGAGAACTACTAAATACTCTGATTATAGTTGGAGTGTGTATTTTTTGCTACCAGTTCAGACAGAGAAAAAATGCTGAATATATGCTTTTGGGGGATGCTTGATCTTAAACTGAAACAAATGTGGTAGGATCAAGCCTCAAATTATTGAATTATTAGCTTAGATTTATTATTTCCATATGGACTGCTCATTTGGCTTTCTGCATGATAATGGCTGCATACACACGAACCCGTTTGCAGCACAGAAAAAGTAGTTTTTCCTCAATCTGCGATTGTTTATACTCATCCTCAACCTGATACTTTCAATTTAGATTGATTCTAGGTTCTGCTGTGGGTGTAGTTACGTGATACACATTTGAAAAAGCCTCCCTTTGTTTTGGTTTTTGAAATATACTCGGAGTCCAGTGTGACTTTCATGCTCTTTATTCAGCTCATAGTAGTGAGGAATGTAGTTCCCCCAAAACGTTTGCTTTATATACACTATTTACACAATGGGCCCCACGTGATTGGCTAATTCCGGGATACTCCTGTATGCCAATCAGAGTGCGGATTCACTTCCACCTGGAGCTGGATTGGGTGGCTCCTGCAGACCAATCAGACTGCTGCAATCTCAATCCTATTGTTCTGGGACCAGTCAGACTGCTGCAATCTCAATCCTATTGTTCTAGGACCAATCAGACTGCTGCAGTTTGGATCCTATTCAACTCAGTACATAACAGTTTTGCTCTCTGCACATTCCCAAAGTGAGCTAATTCACATCTTCCCCTCTTGCCTCTTGTTGAAAGCATTTTCACATGGAGGCGTAATCTGGCACCCAGGAGAAAGATCATTGAGCTGTCAAAAGCATGACGCCAGAGGATTTGGCCCAAACCAGATGGTCCATAGCTCCTATCAGCTTCTCCACCCTTCAAACATTTCAAAAGCAAAATGTTTTGAGCCAGCCATTCTGGCTTGGAAAGCAATAGGACCTCAACTTTCAAAGCTCTGCAGCTTCGTTTCAGTGAGACAAAGAAGGGGGTGTCCAAAATTCCCCCTCAGTTGCTCTGACAGTCTTTGCACAGCAATGACATGCTTCACCTTTCAGTGGTTTGTAAAAATTTCAGCACAACAAAGAAATTGAAGAGGGGATGATTCATCTTTCCTGAACCCTCTTCTGAGATGTCCCATCAAGTCATAGAATTATAAAATCATAGAGTTGGAAGAGACCACAAGGGCCATCCAGTCCAAACCCTGTCCTCCACCATTTTTTCCCTTTACCGCAAGGATGGATATAGCAGGGTGTTGCTGAAAAGCAAAAGAATAATGCCTCAGCAATGCTAAAGACTTCTAGTGTGGACACAGCCTCCACCTGTCTGCATGGAGGATGCTTGAAAGGCAATAGGAAGATTGCTGGGAAACAGGGAAGCTACACAGGATTGCAGGCCACTTCATCATCTAGGCCTCAAAGTGTATTTTGCTATAAAAATTGACTTTTATTCCCTCTATTTTTGGTAGCTAGGCACCAATGCTTACATAGCCAAAATGGTGCAACCTGTGCACAAGAGGTACTGTGCACAAGAGCTATCCCTTTCAATCTTTTTCAATCTGCTCTGCATTTTTGCAAGGTGTCAGTCAGTATGTCTGGTGTAATATTAAGTGCCTTTCAATCCAGCTGTGAAGGATGAGTCATAATTAATCAGCACCTGCCAGTGAAATTTCTCAGGGCGAGCTCCTTTCCCCTCATGACAGCGAGCTAGTCTGAATGCAAAGCAATTTCTTTCCTCTCTAGGTTCCTGGGCTTTTAGTCTTGATAAACTTGGCTTTTATTCAGCCAGAATCAATCTATTGATTGATTAACTGAAGGCTGACGTTATTTTTAATACTGTAATTTAAAGAAATTACATAGGTATACTTTTCTTCTTCTGAGAGCGGGGGGGGTGGTCCTCTCCAATGCATATTTGCATACATCTTATATTCTTCTTTTTTGCACAATAAGGGCATTAATACTTAGATGCATTTTAAGGGTTCAGATGCAGACAGGAACAAACCAAGGCATTTTGCTGTCCCCTGTGCTCCTCCAGGTCGAGGTTCATAGACATCAAGGCAGCCAAATTAGTTGGCACCTGAGGCATAAACCCTCACAAGCTCCTCTCGCCCTCCCTGGCAGTCAACATATAACAGTGATAAATTAAATAGTGCATGATTTGTTGATCTTTTATGAAGCCCAAGATGGGTTGCAGAACAGTTCTTTCGCGAGGCAAAATGAGTCAACTGCCTCAGGTGGCGGACCCAGCCACTCTGGTCGTGCATGGCTCTCCAGAGCCGTCTCCTGGCCACCTCTTCCTTGCTTGCAGCCATCGCGGCCCCCACTTGCTCATCTCTCCTCTTTGCTGCTAATGTGACAGCAATGCTGACCATGGCCTCGGCCTCTGCCCCTACAACCCGCAACTCCATCTTGCTCTGAGGAAGGGCCAGGGGCTCTTTGTAGCAAGGGATTCTGGGCAAGGTGGCGCAGAAGACTGCCTGCACTGCTGCAGGTAGATATTATCTTTGAAAATGTGTTGAATTTATGAAATGAACTTTAAGGTTCTAACTTTTTTTTAAAAAAAACAATTTCTAGCTGTGGTGGCAAAGCCTTGTCGGCACAAGCAGCCTTCATACTCACAGTGCTTTTCTCTGAGGGCCACCTGGGCCTAACTCAGAGGAGAGAGGGAGTCGGAGGCTAAGGAATGGCCACCCAACTAAGTCATTGGTGGGGGGCAGAGTGCAGAGCAATAAGGAAGGTGGAGTTGGGGGGGGGAGCAGTTGTGACCATCTTGAGGGGCATAATGTATTGTGATAATCTCCCTGATGTGGTGTCGTGGCACGGTCAGCCTTATCTCCATAATTTACTAATGTGCATTATTTGCCACAGTGTGCACATAACTGCTTCTAAATTGAATGTCTGTCTTGCCACTTGGTAGTAATCATATGCGGGTGGCGCTGTGGTCTAAACCACTGAGCCTCTTGGGCTTGCCAATCAGAAGATCGGCAGTTCAAATCCCTGCAACGGGGTGAGCTTCTGTTGCTCTGTCCCAGCTCCTGCCAACCTAGCAGTTCAAAAACACACCAGCGCTAGTAGTTAAATAGATACCGCTGTGGTGGGAATGTAAACAGCATTTCTGTGCGCTCTGGTTTCTGTCACAGTGTTCCGTTGTGCCAGAAGCGTTTTAGTCATGCTGGCCACATGACCCGGAAAGCTGTCTGTGGACAAACCGCGGCTCCCTCGGCCTGAAAGCGAGAGGAGCGCCGCAACCTCATAGTCGCCTTTGACTGAGTTTAACCATCCAGGGGTCCTTTACCTTTACCTTACCTAGTAATCATACCAACCCTTTTTCTTCTCAGGCTCTCTGATCAGATGGGAAGATTTGTTTCGCTGTTTGGCAGGACAGAGAAGATGATGGCCATACTGAGTGCTTTTACGTACCGAGTTACCGTTTGGTGAATGGCCGTCTCTGTTCCCTTCCTATTTAAAAATAAATGTGCATTTTAGATCCAATGGCAGCGATTGGAATAGGTGCTTTTCCATTCACCGCTTTGTGACTGAAGGCTGGATTTCCCTCTGCCCCAAATGTCAATTAGTCTGAGTGCATGATAGCACTTGCCAGTGAATGGTATAGTCTGTGCTGCCTGCTGTTTGCTTTTGATCTTGAACTGCTGCCATTTTGCAGTAGGCATTTAAAGCATGGACTTGGGGGGGGGAGTGATGTCATCAAAATAGTGTGTTCTGAATCATTGTGTTAGTGCTGCACTCTCTCAAGAGACAGGGCCACTGTGTGGAGAAAGCATCTCATTAGCTGGTAATGAGGAAGGGCCTGCAGCAGTCAACCGGGTTATGCAGACCGCTGACTCCTACCAGCTATTAAAAATCTCGGGTGTTGCGCTATTGCTATTTTAAGAGAGAGGGAGGTTTTTTAAGGTCTTAATCTTTAACCTTATTCAGCTGGAGAATCAGCCTAAAATGCTAGTTACCAAAACATTTGCTTTTTGTTTTGTTTAAAAAAAGTGTATGTGGGCTCAACAGAAATTTGGAGGAAATTGGTATGTGGGTGCACACAGAAAATAATAAATGTATAATATTGAATTAACTGTGTTTTCTAAAATGACACTCCAAGCCTATCCTTGGATCACATTTGCTAATCTAGGAGTTCCTTTCTCCAAAGTTGTTGCTGCTCATTAAACAAAAAACAAAAAAAGTTCCCTACTTGGGTCTCTTGTTATAGTCTAAATATCCTAACAATGGAACATTAAATGCTAAAGAGTTTGCCATGGTACAGTTTTTGTGCTTCTATATTGAATGGTTGTCAATTTTTAAAATTTCTCCCCTTTACAATTATGTCTATGCCTGTATATCCAATAGGGATCAAAAGGCTCTCAGTGTGTCAGTGGTTTGGATGGAAGGATTTATCATTTCCGCTTCTCTCTGTTTCTCATATTCCCAATGTTCACGTTTCTGCAGCAATTTGCAAATTTTCTTTTTCATACCCCCCATGAAATTTCTCCTGATAAAACACATTTTTGTAATCCGTTTTGACGCTTGTACACATTTTTGCAAGCAATTTCTCTGAACGCAAGGCATTTTGGTACATTATTTTAACTCATATATTCATTGTTTATATTCAGTAGTGGGTGGACATAGCAGACGACACAGTGATTCTCCAAGCAGCTCTCTTTATTCTCAGGCTGGAACAGAACTGAACTGAAGGGTTGAGCCAGCCTGCTTATATAGTACTCAGTAACTTGCAACAGTAACAACTCCCTCTAGCTACCCAGCCCATGAACGGCACTCTCAATCCTTCATTTGCATGTGGACCTGAGTGAGAACTGTAGTCACAGTGGGCAGAGTGAAACTATATACACAACACCCCTAGTGGCCTAGGGTGAGAACTTCAATACATAACAGTTTATGTACACCTTTACCTAATATATGTGTTTTTGTAAACATTGGTCGGTTGGGTAACTGTACTGCAAAATTTGATAAGGGCGAATTTTGAAGTACAGTTATGTTTTGGTTGTCATATTATTTTAGAAAGTGCAAATATGATAGATTTGCCTTTAATGGGAAACAAACTGAATTTCTCCCTGTGGAGCTGCCTTTGTGCACCTCTTCCAAAGTGCAGGTGTACCTTTCTCCAACGCTTTTTTTTCTAGAAAAAGAGGTGCTGGAACTTGTTGACCTCTTTTTTTTTTAGGAAAAAAAGCCTGGCTCTCTCTCATCCATCTGAGGCTGCTCTTGTTGAAACTACAGCAGAAAAGAAGGAAGGAAGAACTTGATCTTGTGAATGTTTACATATTCACTGTACCTTTAAATCACAATTTAAGCACTTTCTTTCCATAGCTGTCAACCTTTCCCTTTTTTTGCGGGAAATTCCCTTATTATATCAGTGGGGAACAGCAAGGAGGGTTGGCAGCTATGTTTCTTTCCCTCAAAGAATTCTGGGCCCTGTAGTTTATCCCTCACAGAGTTACAATTCCCAGTATCCCTTACCAAAACTGCAGTGCCCGAAATTCTTTGCAGGGTGAAATCTGCTTCATATGTGCTTCCAAGGTTTGGTGTGTATCATGGGGATGATGAATTAATGCAACTGAAGGTCAACTTGAAAGTTGCAGTTTGTCTTCTTTATCATTGGTGTAAGAGCATTGTTAGGTGTGGTTCTCGTGATGATAATGACTCACCTTGGCAGATTGAATTGCAGCATTCCTGTTCTACCTGATGCACTTTCATCCAGGGCACAAAGAATACTTGATTCCTGGACAGGTAGCATATATAATTGAACTCCTTACGTAATGAAAAGGAGAACGTGTTATCCTGCTACTCCAACTCCCAGCATTAGCCATTGTAAGATAAAAACCCACTTTCTCTCCTAGTAAAGACTCTACACAGACCCGCACCATACAATTCAGCACGTGGCATGACTTCCCCCAAAGAACCTTGGGAACTGTAGTTTGTTCAGGATACTGGGGACTGTAGCTCTGTGAGGGGGAAATGACAGTTTCCAGGGTTCTTTGAGGAAAGTAATGTGTTTGAAACATGAATTGGATGTGCTTTAAATGTATGGGGTATCTCTGCCCACCACTTACTGACTTGGTAGAACAGTTGTGGAGAAGAGGCCATTGCAGCAGGTCACCCATAGAGCTTTCCCTGCAGGGGAAGCCCCCAAATGCAGCAAGGCTGGCTGACCACCTTCCGTAGAAAGTGAAATAGCACATGTTTACTACATAAAGAGGAAGGCATCTCCATAAGACCATTAAGCCCAGAATCTAAAATTACCCATCACTGACTGCAGCTGCTGCTTCCAAGTAAAAAACAAGCCCTGGATAAATGATCGCATGGCAAACATATTGTCTGGTCCTGGTCTAAGTTTCTAGTCCTGTAGCAAAGGAAAACCTGAACTGTGGTAACTGAACATGTGTCTTTAACAGGCATGAGATGCAGGAATTAGCAAGCAAAGCTTTTGCTGGCATGGAGATAAGCTATTTGTCGTAGATCACATGGCTATTAAAGGCATGGTTAAAAAGCCAATTAAAAAGATGGCAATGATCACTAGATACAAGGAATCATTAAGAGTTGAATCATAGAATTGTGGAGTTGGAAGGGACCCTGAGCGTCATCTAGTCCATCCTACAATACAGGAATCTCAACAGGTGGTCCCCCATCCAATTTGAAACTCTTCTAAGCTTTGCAAATGTGCCAGCAGTTTTATTGCTTCTAAAGTAATCTAAAGTCTACTCAGAAGTAAGTCCCATTGGATTCAGTGGAGTTTACTCCCAAGTGACTGGGTACAGGAGTGCAGTCTTGATTGATGATTAAGTTCTTGGACAGAGCTGTGTTATTATTCTTTTTGCTGAATTTATGGTAACCATTAACAGAATGAGATTATTTTTGCCGGTATACTTCTAACACCATGCATTTTTTATAATCAACTTGGGGAGTGTGTGGGAACAAGCCCCTCATTTTAAAGATCTACTTTATAATTAATACTTTCCACCTGCTATATAAGATGGGGAAATACTGGGAAAATTTGGGCTTTTGTTTCCAGAAGCAGCTGAAGGCCATTTCCAAGGGTGGCACTTACAATAGATCTCATTTTCCCTTCTCTGCTTCCATCTAGTGTTCCAACAGCGAATTACACTAAGCTGTAGCTTTTTACAGTTTTTTGTATGAATCCGGTAAAATGTGGCATAGCTGCTGTGTTATTTGAATTCTCAAGGCCAACTGCTGCTGTTCAGGCTTCACAAACTACATTCCATTTAATACTGAAGCATTAGCAGATCATGCTGTCCAACTGGGGAAAGAAATGTGCTAGCAGGATAATTTTGTTTAATGTATGATGGCAAGAAAGCCAAACTGCTCCTTTGCTATGTCAGACTTAAAGGACACACACAGTCTATTTTGTGATATTTTGGTGGGGCTAAAAAGATATTGCGTGGTATTCAACTTTTGCTCAGAGTATTGAAAATAATAAACTTAACTTTGTTGTTGTTGTTGTTTAGTCATTTAGTCGTGTCTGCCTCTTCGTGACCCCATGGACCAGAGCACGCCAGGCACTCCTGTCTTACACTGCCTCCCGCAGTTTGGTCAAACTCATGTTGGTAGCTTCGAGAACACTGTCTAACCATCTTGTCCTCTGCCGTCCCCTTCTCCTTGTGCACTCAATCTTTCCCAACATCAGGGTCTTAGTCACTTTCATTAATTTAATGGGTGACAGCATTTTAAAAAAGTAAAAGAAAGTAATTCCCCTCAAAGTTGCAAGTGTGCCCCCCTGAAACTTTCAGCAATGTTCACTTCCCCAATTGCTGAAATACCATCTCTTCAGATTTCTCATGTCTGAGTAGTGTGACTCTACACTTGATTATCACTCCTGCATCATGGTGATTTACAGGTGCCAAGACTTTTTGGCACCCGAGACAAACCACAAAATGGCACTCCCCTCCCTGCCAGGGAAGGGGTGAGTGAAGACCTACATCAGAAACAGGGTATGGGGCAGGGGGATAAAGATCTACATTGGAATCTGCTGCCCCTATGGATCCTATCATCTGAGGCAAGCACCTCACCTTGCCTCATGGGTGGTGATTTTTGACTGAGCCATTACAGATCAAAACAAAGGTTGGATGGCCACCTGTCACGGATGCTTTAGCTGAGATTCCTGAATTGCAGGGGGTTGGACTAGATGACCCTTGAGTCCCTTCCAACTCTTATGATTCTATGAAGGTCAATGGCCCATCGGGTCCAGCATCCTGTTCTCACAGTGGCCAACCAGATGCATATGGGAAACCTGGAAGCAGGACCTGAGCACAACAGAACTCTCCCCTCACCGTCCATTTTGTGTCAGGAGTCATGTGGAAGGGCCATGGAACGGGAGGCTGGATCTGGAGAAGGAAAGGGAGGAGCTTGGAATTGGAGCTAGGTGCGGGGATTCTTTGCTGGAGCCTCCCGCGTGCAGGACTAGGTCAACTGCACACGGGATTCCAGTTGCCGGGGATCTGCGGCCAGCGCCTCACATGCTTTCCCACACGGGCACCGGCCAAGCCTGCGAACGGGACGGCCGATGGTTCCGGAGCTTAAACTCACACCGGCCGTTGTCCACCAGGCTAAATCTGAAGGTGCGTGAGTAGTCCGACGAAAAGAGTGCCTCGTAAAAGTACCCGCGAGCACTTGCTACCTCCTAAATTGTTCCCTTAGTTAATGTACCCAAATAAAAGGTGGCCAAAACTACGGCCAGGAAAAAGCGCCCATATACAAAAAATAAAATTGAGACGAAATAAAGACAGACAATCACTGTTTCTTTTAGATGGCTTTGGCTGACCCGCATAGGCTATTACCTTTATCTATACCTAAGCTATTCTAACATTCCCTAGGCTAGCCGACCCTGAACCGCCAATTCTTCCATAAGTTCTAGGCTACCTAAGACTAAAGCTATCTAAGCCTAAACCACCAAATCTTCCACAAGCTAACCTCTCTACCTCCTGCACGCGCTTCCAATCCAACCAACCCGTTCCCCGAAACCCCAACTATCTACATCTAAATCATCTGAACCCTAACTCTGACTGTCCGCCTAATACGGGGAGCCGCAGCCTTTTATTGACAACCAAGTGCAACGTCATGATCGATAAATTTACCAATAGGAACGCTGTTGCTGCCCCCCAAAAAGGCGGGAAGCAGATTAACTGATCATTCACAATTTAAACCTCTGGAACCAAAAAGTCTAGGCGGAGGGATCTCTGTGGCGAGACGCCTACTGAGCCCTGCTTTCGCTTTCACTTCTAAACGGAAGGATACATAAAATAGTGCATAACATTAACATTAACTTAAAGCAAATAATCACGGGTTCAAAGGAACCCACGAAGTGTATTCCCACAGCTAGGTGATTCAGGAGAAGGTCCCAGTGGGAACAGGGGAAGATGAGAGTGGGACCCCAGAAGGGTCTGAGTCTGGAGATGGGGGCAGTGGTTCAGGAAATCTGACTCCAGTGACATAGAAACATCTGCCAGCACAAACAAAACTTGAAGGTTCAACCCGATTGCTTGCCCAATTCTGGGACTCTGGGTGCTTGCCACACAAATGCTGTGCTTGCCCTGTCCTTCCAAAGGAAGGTGAAAGGGGCATGCCACTTGTTCGAACAACATCTTAGCTTGTGCTTAGCCATGTATTTGTACATCTTTTGCACCTGTGGTTCTGTGTAAACCAGTTTGAGCCTATGTACCATTTTTATGTATGCGTTTGGTATTTGTCCAAAAACAAGTCCGTACGTAGTTCCAATGATTTGTCCAGCAGTGAGGCCCAGGACATATTGCCCCTTTCCTCAGTCCATAAGGAAATTCTCTGACCCAACTAGAAAAGTTTCAGCACACCCAGTTTGGGATAGAAACACAGGAGTCTGCTTCAGTGTGTTATAGGTGTGAGTTGCAGAAAGTTACTGTAATTGCATCTTGAGCTGTGAGGGATTTCAAGTGTTCTGTACAAGGAACACAATAGGTACACATACTGCAAAGAGCATGTATCTTTCAAGCAAAGTTGTCCTCCCATAATTACATGAGTTCATGTTTGGCTGAATTGTTCCTCTTCTCTACACCTTACTGAACATTATAATTAACATACCCCTGCTGCTAGTTCTAGCTTTACTTTGGTAAAAGTAATTCTGGCCAAAAACACATAATTTAAGGATTTGAAAAGTGCTCATTATTTCTCCAGTGAAGAATGATGACAAAAAAGTGGATTTCCCCCGACACAACAGGTGATTAGTTTTCTAGAAGGGAATATGGATTTATGATGATTGCTTTTTTATCTTAACAACAACAAAAATACACCCCAGCTGTCCATTCTTCAGGGAAGAATCCAAGCAAAATCTAACATTGCTGATTTCTAAAACATTGCAGTATTGTGCATTAACCTCCACAGAACAGGAATCATTTCAAGAGGGGCAAGATAACAAATGAAGACTGTAGCTTTGAACACTTGTTTGCTGTTAGTAGTGCTGTATAAAGTGGTGGCTTACTCCAAGACAAAATACCAGTGTGGATAAGGCCCAGCCTATTTCATTGGCATCCATCATTTATTTTGTATGCTGGGAGTAGAAGAGAATGAATTAAATACTGTGCTTCAAGCTTGACAATGAAATGTTATTGAACCTGTTTTACCCTGCCCTGTATTTGCCGCTCCCTGAGAACCACACACACTGAAAGCAAGTTGCAGATCAAGTAAAACCCAACTTGGTGATTTGTCATGCAACATGTTGTCAGTAATTTAAATACACACCCAAGTCAGTCATGTTATTTAAGTTTCATTACAGTTCACTGGCTGAGATTTTTCTCATCTTCCAATCTAAGCACTTTCCAGCTAAGAACTTTTGGGATTTTTTTTATTTTTTTTAATGAAGGTTAAATATCTTTTCACATGGCCAGAATCTCCTTCAGGCTGGACCAAGACAAGACAAGAGCTCTCTTTGCAAGTGAGGTTCTGCAGGGAGACTGAATGCCCAGTGTCGGAGCTGGAACCCTTATTGTGCAATGCTCCTGTTTGCATGGAAGCCTCTTGTGTTCAGCTGAATGGGTGTGGGCTTACTTTTCAGACATTTGGAACAACCTGTGGGACTTATTGGGCAGGGACAGTGGTGCATGGGCAGAACCATTAGGCCACGTGGCACAGTCTTGTTCTGAAACCCACCCCATATCTAGCCTATGCATGGAGGCTAACTTGTAAAGAAGGCTTTGAACTAGACCCATCTTTGTAGCATATGTATAAACGTATATATGGAAAGATGCCTACAGAGTGTGGAGAACTCTACAACAACATGGTATGATTGCCCAGACTTGTTCACTCCCCATGTGCTCTTATGAAGGTTGGCAGGTTATAGTCCATTGGGAACGTATATGTGGTTCTGCTCCATTTCAAGGATCATTTCAAGGATCAGCATCCTTGAAGAATGTCAGGCAGGAATGCACTCTGTGTGCTGCCACCAAGTAGGTTTGACCAGGGACAGACTTGGGTAGTAATCTTTTGCAATATGGCACTCTGTGCAAGGCCAAGATTTGATGCCCTCAAGTGGATCTTCTCAACATTGGATCTTCTCAGTTTTACATCCCCTCGGCTCCATGCACTGTGCAGGGGAACCACCTGCACCACCCTAAATCCGGTGCTTCTCTAACTAAAGAGAGAACTACAGAGAGGCCAGCCACACTGCAGAGGCCAGCGCAGATGATGTGGTATTCTCTTACCCATCTGAAAACTTCTGGGTTGCTAACTGACCTGGAACAATTAGACCTAACATATTAATTTTAACATATTAATTTTATGCACACTTTCCCTGTATATGTGTATTTGTGGAGAACTGCATCACAAAATTCAGATAAGTGCCACATTTCAAAGTATAGCTGTTGTTGGGGTTTTTTTTGGTTCTCATACCGTTTGGGAAAACGTAGACTTGATAAGATTTGCCTTTAAATACAAACTGAATCAAATTTCTTCCTTATCCCTGCTCTGGATAATCAGTGGTCTTTCAAGTCTCTTCCCTCAAGGACTTAAGCCAATACACAGGCTGGTTGAAGGTTGCAGATCAATGGCTGGCTCTGTAGTATCAGCAGTATCATCTCAGGGAGAGCTATAGCCATGATAAAAAAAGATTCAGTAGAAATAAAATACTTCAGATACTGCGGACTTCAGCCTGGAAGTAAGTTTTGTTGATCTCGGTAGCACTTACTGTGGTGCTATTAGGTACGGTATGTATAGAACTTTGATTTACCTGTAACAGAAGAAAAAAACAATAACTAAAGTGCTGATTTGAAGTACGTATATAGATATACACAATATGGATTTTGACTGATTGCAATATAGCCCCCCCACCCCTTAAAATCAAACTAACAGGCATATTTCCACAGATATCATGTCACTTGGTAAAATGGTTCCTGGACTGTTCCACTTCAACATTTTAGGTAAGGAATTGCATTATAGAATGCTATCCCATGTAAAAATCTGCATGACCTTAAACAGTTAGACATCATGCTATTTCCAGTCCAGCATGCTGGTCTTCAGTGAAAAGGAACTGAATTTTTGTGTGTGGTGTGAACAATTAAGTCATGTGGCTTACCCTATTTGCAGTCTAAACTGATATAGAGCAGAAACAGTTTTGACACATGATCTACTGTTTGTGTAGACTGGTTGCCTGCACATTTTTATTTGTTTTGTTTTGTAATATATGCTTTTCTACTGGGATGTGCTTGTGTTTGCCTGTGTGGTGGTGGTGATGATGATGATGATAACAATAATAATTTATTTGTACCCCGCCCATCTGGCTGGGTCTCCCTAGCCAACAATAAAATACATTAAGCACCAGTACAAACTAAGGATATGGGCCAACTTAGCTTAGGAATCCTGATTCACTCCTAAAGTAAACTCCTCCTTTCAGAAGACATGCTGGTTGTCATTATATGCATTTTGGCAAAAATTGTGCAGTGGTACTTGTTAATTAATCTCAGTTACTAATTGTCCATGGCAATACTGTGCACTATAAAATACATAAACATATGTTTGGGAAGTATAGTCACGCTTACTCATTTAACCTTTGTGTTCTGAGTAAAGACACAAATGTCAGCAAATGCATAAATGTCTAACTGGTTTGTCCCTTTTACTCTTTGTAATGCAATGGCAGTGGCATTCTGTAAGGTCAGTGTTCCTAGGAACCACCTTTGCTAATGTACCCATGAAGAAAGACCCTAATTCCTATATGGACCCATAGACTCCTACGATCTCAGCCCCTACCAAGTCCAGCAGTGTTTGAAAGAAGAGCCACTGTAAAATTGCAGTGAATAGGCTGATGTTTAGGGTGCCGTGAGTATTCATGGCATTTCCAGCCAATCTCATTAAATCTTCTTCTGCCTTCGGCATGTGAACTTTGCCGAGACTTGTGGGAATAAAATGTATCGCCAAGAGCCTTTTCACTGTCACTGAAGGCTCTCTTGGCATCTGAAGTATGTGTTTGCCAACCTGTGACCACTCTTGCAGAGTTCTCTCTTGTATGGATTAAGGTGTGGCTCCGTTCATGCTGTTGCTGTGTGCCTGAAACTTAAAGACGGGCGTATTTCTCCTCAAGATAAGCACAAAGCCTTGGGAACAAGATATACACGTTCTAGGTTCATATAATTCACTCTTGCATTTGCAGTTCTATTAATAGCTTGCAGCCTTCATTGCAGGAATAGGCTCAGAGAGTGTGTATCAATCACTTTTGTATCCTGCCATTCCTCCAAAGGGCAGCATAGGATAATTCCCCCTCCCCAATTCCACCTTGTAAAGTAAGTTATTCTGCCAATGTCACACTTTGAGTTTCATGGGTAAAAACAAATATTTCTCAATGAAGTCCAGTCTATCCAATGCCCCCTGGGTAGACTTGGATTTGGAGCTACTGACTGGTAGATCCCAGATTGATTTGCAGTAGATCGCCTAGAATTTCTTATTCATTTTGCTATACGCAGCACCTCATGCCACAACTTAGTTACAACATATACTCAGGCTACCAAAACAGAGATAGCCGCTATTATTTGTAGATGCCAAAACTGGTCTCCAATGCAGAAGAAGAGTTAGATGCAGAGAGACACTTGCACTAGTCAAAGAGATTGGCAGCGGGGAGAATCCACCATCTTCCATAAAATTTGCATGTGCTAATTTATAATAGCACATGTAGAAATAATATATTTTAAGCAAAAGTGGAATACGGTACATCTCACCATATTCCTTGGCGATCACTTGTAGCCGAGTAAGATTGTCTTCTATGAACACAGTCTTAACAGTGACTGTGGAGGCCAATTCTGGATCCACACATCCTTCCACAGTGGGGACATAGGTTTCCAGGCGGGAGTTGATCACGGTGAGGGTTTGCCAAGCGTGCCTTCCTCTTAGCTCGTTTCTCCTTTCGTCCTGAGTTCAAAGTCCACGACACTGTTCTCCAATTAAAGTGCTCACAGGCCAGTGTTTCACAGGCCAGTGTTTCCCAGTTATCAGTGATATTGGGGGCAGAGTTTGTATGCCTGCTTCTACAGCCCCTTGCCACTTTTTGACCCATTATGTTCAAGCTGAACAGGGCTAAAGAAGAGTGGAAAGAAGAATAAAGCTTGAGGGGAAAGTGCCAAGGAGAGAGTAAATTAAGGCAAGATGGATGTAACTAGAGGTTGGGCTTGAGGCTGTATGTGATAGGACAGAGAAAGACGTGCTCAAGATGCTGGTCTAGAGGTGGAATTTGGGGGATTTCTGTCTGGGCCAAGCCTACCTACTTATGTTAAAGATTGGGCTTTATGCCACTAAAGGTGTTCTATTGTATTGTATTGTATTGTATTGTATTGTATTGTATTGTATTGTATTGTATTGTATTGTAAAAGATTGGGGACAGTTTACCTGGTTATTATTGTCTTGGGTTCATGGTATTTAACCCCTTGCTTATGTTAGGTTAACAGAAAACAATTTAAAAATCAGGAATTAACTTGGAGGATTAATTTTAATCAAAAGAGATATATGCAACATCAAACACCTCACAGCAGGCTCCAGAATGCCTTGGTTTTTTAAAAAAATAATAATCATTATTTTGCTATATATTTGTTTGGCTTACCTCTTGGCATAGGTGCTTAATGCTGAATGATAGCGCATAATCTGACATAATATGTTGGTTGCCTCACATCATCTATGGGGTGTCCACCTTCTTCATGAATTAGATGGGGTAAGCAAACTTTTTCAGCAGGGGGCTGGTCCACTGTCCCTCAGACCTTGTGGGGGACCTGACTACATTTTGGGGGGGAAATATGAACGAATTCCTATGCCCTACAAATAACCCAGAGATGCATTTTAAATAAAAGGGCACATTCTACTCGTGTAAAAACACACTGATTCCCGGACCGTCTGCAGGCTGGATTGAGAAGGCAATTGGGCCGGATCCGGCCCCTGGGCCTTAGTTTGCCTACCCATGAATTAGAATTACTTCATAATTTTTATTGGTTTCTTACACGAACATAAAATGCAACTTATACAGTACTGTTAAATTACATCATTATACTTTGAATTCCCCTTAACATACAAAACTAATTTTATAAGATTTTATTATTTTCCAATATAACACCAAAAAACAAAATTCAACAACAACACAAGGCATAAAAACAACAATAAAAACAATAACAATAACAATACCAATAAACATAAAAAGAAAAAAGAACATATACATACCTTAACCATTACCTATCTTTATACTTTCCTTGTTACTAACTTCTCAGTTTGGGGACTTCCCCCATTCCCTCCACTGTCTTCAAAGTCAAAAACATCTTAAAGGTAGCTTTATATCTTGTTCATTTAACAATTGCTCAAATTTTCGATATGCTTAACTTTACACAATCATAATCTTAATCAACTATAAATCTTATCTTAATATCAAAACTTAACTCCTATTTAACAAATAAATCATTCATTCGAAAATTTTCTTTTGCCAGTTTTATCTAATATAACCCTATTAAAGCCTCTAATTTATCTCTGCTCAAATATTCAATTTTACTGATTTAACTAAATAGTCTTTGAATTTTTTCCACTCTCGTGACACCGTCTCCTCCCTCTGGTCCCGGATTCTGCCGGTCAGTTCTGCGAGTTCCATGTATTCCATCATCTTCATCTGCCATTCTTCCACCGTTGGTATCTCTTCTCCTTTCCATGTTCTTGCCAATAATATTCTAGCTGCTGTTGTGGCATACATAAAAAACACTCTGTCCTGACTGGGTATCTCTTCGTTGGTCATGCTCAGAAGAAATGCCTCTGGTTTCTTACAAAAGGTAACTTTCATTACCTTCTTAAGCTCATTATAAATCTTATCCCAGAAAGCATTTACCGCTGGGCACAGCCACCACATATGATAAAAGGTACCTTTCGCATGTTTACATTTCCAACATACATCTGACATTTTGGTATTCATCTTAGCTATCTTAACTGGTGTCAAGTACCATCTGTAAACCATTTTCATTATGTTTTCTCTTAAACTATGACAAGCAGTAAATTTGATACCTTTTTGCCACAATCTCTCCCAGTCATCCATCATAATATTATGTCCTATATCTTTCGCCCAATCTATCATTGATGATTTAACCAGTTCATCCTTCGTATGCCACTCTAGCAAGAGGTTATACATTTTGGAAAGGTTCTTAAAGTTCGATTCTATCAGTTCTGTTTCCAGTTTTGATTTTTCTACTTGAAAACCAACTTTTTTGTCCATCTTAAATGTTTCAAATACCTGGTGATAGTGCAGCCAGTCGGGGACCTAGCTTTTCACCTGATCGTAACTTTTTAGCTTAAAAGAGTCCCCTTCCTGCTGCAATATGTCCATATATCTTAACCAGTTTGCAGACATGTTCGGTCTCTTATAGGCCTTGGCCTCCACTGGAGAGATCCATCTAGGGGTCTTTCTCTCTAACAAGTCTTTATATCTAGTCCAAACCTGATACAAGGATTTTCTAACTATATGAGTCTTAAAAGTTCTGTGGATCTTAACCTTGTCATACCAAAGGTATGCATGCCACCCAAACATATTATCATGACCTTCCAAGTCCAACACATCGACGTTCTCTAACTTAAACCAATCCTTTAGCCAGCAAAAGGCCGCTGCTTCAAAGTAAAGTCTTAAGTCCGGCAGGGCAAAGCCTCCTCTGTCTTTAGAGTCTGTTAAAGTCTTAAATTTTATTCTTGGCTTTTTGCCCTGCCATATAAATTTCGATAGGTCCTTTTGCCATTTCTTAAAACAGTCTAGTTTATCCAAAATTGGTATGGCTTGGAATAAAAACAGCATCCTTGGTAGAACATTCATTTTAACCACTGCTATTCTTCCCATTAACGATAGTTTAAGTCTTGTCCAGATCTCCATATCTTTTTTTATCTCCATCCACAATTTTTCATAGTTATCCTTATACAGGTTCAAGTTCTTATTTGTGAGATTGATACCTAGATATTTTACAGATTTGACAAAATTGAGGCCTGTGGCTTCTTGAATTCTTTGGATCTGTTCTGTACTCAGATTTTTACCTAAAACTTTGGTTTTCTGCTTATTTAATTTAAAGCCAGCTACAAGTCCAAATTGTTCAATTAATTCCAAGGCTCTGGGGACACTGCTTTCTGGTTCTTGCAGGGATAGCATCAAATCGTCCGCGAAGGCGCGTAATTTGTATTCCTTCTCTCCCACTTTAATTCCTTTTGTCTGTTTATCTTTCCGAATCATATTTAGGAGGACTTCCAGGACCGTAATGAAAAGTAAAGGGGAGATAGGGCATCCTTGTCTTGTTCCTTTCTCTACTTCGATCTCCTCCGATATCACACTGTTTACAATGACTTTTGCTCTTTGTTCTGTATAAATGGCCTTAATGCCATTTAAGAATTTTTCTCCAACTCCCATTTTTTCCAAATTCTTTTTCATAAATATCCAAGATACTTTATCAAAAGCTTTCTCTGCATCAACAAACAATAGTGCTGCATCTGTATTTATGTCTCTCTCCAGTTTTTCTAAAATGTCCACTATAATTCTCGTATTATTACTTATTTGTCTTCCTGGCAAGAAACCTGCTTGGTCTCTATGAATATGATCTTTCAGCACTCTTTTCAACCTTGTAGCCAAAACATTTGCAAAAATTTTATAATCCACATTCAAAAGGGATATTGGACGGTAGTTTTTCATTAGAGTCTTATCAGTATCTGGTTTTAAAATCAGTGTGATAAAGGCTTCTTTCCACGTTTCTGGTGCCCTATCTCCTTCTAGTATTCCATTGCAAATTTCTCTTAACGGCTGTGATAGCCAGTCTTTCAATATCTTATAATATTTTGCTGTTAGTCCATCCGGTCCTGGAGCCTTCCCCAGTTGCATGTTGTTTATTGCATCTTCTATTTCTTGTGCCGTTATTGGGTGGTTGAGAGTTATTAATTTTTCCTCTGGGACCTTTTGCAATCCATTCTTTTCCAGAAATCGGTCTATCTCTACTTCATCTATCTTCTCCTCCTTGTACAGTTGCTTATAGAATCTCTGAAAATCTCTGAAAATTACATCCTTGGAGAGGAGGTGCATAAATAAAAGTATCTGTTGTTTCCATACAAACAGCAATTTTAGCCCTTTTACTGTATTTAGTTATACTTCAGGTTGCTTAATAGCTAAACAGGATTTTCCAGAGCAGAGCAAGTTTTCTTCTGGAGTTCCTACAATGCTTCAGCAAAACGACTGAAATTCTTCAGCCAATAGACATGGGACTGCAGTGTGTAAATTTCTCAGGTTACGGCCCTGAAGATTCCTCACATGCTTGGCAGGGTTTTTTGTTTTTTTAACTTTTCAACTTCCAACTTCCAACTAAAGTGATAGGTCTATTGCACAGTGACAACTGCCTTGTTGTTTTTTGGGGATTAGGCACCAGTAACAAAAATGTATTGTTATTATTAGCAACCTGTGAGTTTTTTGGCTGTCTGTCGCTGCATCACAGGAGAGAATGGAGCAGACTAAAGTACAAAAATATGCCAGTGGATTTTAACTGGGTTGGTATTTGTGCAAGGTGAACTCCCTCTTCTGCACCTCCTTTCTCCTCCCTGAATGAGTCAGCCTCTGGTAGAGAAGCCTCCAAGCTGTTAAGACTCTCAGATGGAGGACGATCCTGCTCTTCTGTAAACTGAACTGCATAACAGAGACCACTGGGTGCCGGGTTCTGGACCTTTTCATTCATGGTTTGAAGAGGTAAGCATGGATTTTAATATATACTGGGAATTGTTACAGGCCAAACGCTTCCAGTGAGTTTGGACCTACAGCAGCCAACTTCACAGTTTTGAGGACTGGTTTTATTATTATTTCACCACGTTCCTGCTTCATATACAGGTACCTCTGTATAATCTGATGGAACCTCTGAAAGGCTACACAAAAGCTGGGGTGTCAAAACCACTTTAGAAAACTTGCTTGTTCAAATGATTCTCTAATTTGTAGTTGTTTGCTTAAACGATAGCTCTAGTGTGCACTCACCCTGGAAGGAAAATGGTTTAATCTTTTTATCTATTTTTACACATGGAAGATGGTGGAAGGAGTAACATTTTACGCATGTTAATCTTATGTGCATTGTGGTGGAAATGTACCAGTATGTTCCTTTCATAGGAAGGGCATTAGAAACCAGACATGTCTTTAAAAACAAAGTAGGAAATAAATTGGGTGGATGGCAGGGATTAAAAATTCTGTTTTATTGCAAGTATGTAGCAGATCTTTGAAGGAAGGTGTTTTGCTTTGTTTTCTTCAAAATAACAAAGAAGTTTCAAGTTGTACAAAATGTTCCACCGTGCAGAAACAATTTACATTTGAAGCACTGGAGCGTTTGAAGGAAAACAAATTCACACAAATCAAAATTTTGTCATCTTTAACTAGCTGATTTCAGGCTATGTACAATTTTAAAGATTAATTTCTTTCAAGGCAGAATCTTCTCCACCCAAATCTTGTAAAACCAGTTCCAGAAGCTTGCTTTGCTATGAATAGACAAGTGATTTCAGCATTACACTTTTGTACTGGGTCGTTAAACCTTCCCTTTTGTATTTGTAATCTCCCATGACTGAGATAATGATGATCATATTTTACTAAATAAGTCATTTCTTAAGTGCAAAGCAGAATACATGTCTGCCTGCAAAAATGCTATTTAGGGTGTGAAACTTGTGAGATGAGATTGAAGCCTGATGATCAGTTTGGTTTCTAAAACATGCATGTAGTTAACTGCCATTTTAACTTAATCTAATTAACTGTGTGCCCTGAAGACCTACAACCTGTCACTACAACCTGTCACTACACTTGCCTCTGATGACTGTAGGTGGCCCAGATTCATTTAACCATAGAGTTGGAGGGTTCTTTGGTAGACTAGTACAGTCTGCTTGAGGATGATGATGATGATGATGAAGAGTTTGGATTTGATATCCCGCTTTATCACTACCCGAAGGAGTCTCAAAGCGGCTAACATTCTCCTTTCCCTTCCTCCCCCACAACAAACACTCTGTGAGGTGAGTGGGGCTGAGAGACTTCAAAGAAGTGTGACCAGCCCAAGGTCATCCAGCAGCTGCATGTGGAGGAGCGGAGATGCCAACCCTGTTCACCAGATTACGAGTCTACCGCTCTTAACCACTACACCACACTGAAGGAAGTTCAGAGATATAGCAGCTCTAGCAGATGGTTATTTAGTTTCATGACTATTTGCCCACCACCATGATGAGCTGAATTCAGCTTTTAACACACCAATGCAAAGGAGACCCTAACTGTATTTATGGTTATGCTGAGAAGCTTTTTGCTGAGAAGGTTTTGTTTCTGTTTCCTCTATTTAACTGTTCTGCATAAATGGTGTTTCAGCTCCCATAGTATTAACTACAGTGGTACCTCGGGTTACATACACTTCAGGTTACATACGCTTCAGGTTACAGACTCCGCTAACCCAGATGTTTCTCCCATGCAAACATCTCCCATCCATCCATCTATCTATCCATCCACATACACTCAACACCAACATTATTCCCATTCATCCACCCATTCTCTTGTCCTCTCTCATCCATTTACACAAATGCCACACACATGCAGGCATGCAGCCAAGCATGCACACCATTCATCAGCAAGCCACTCATTCCCTTTCTCACACAGGGCAGCACCTAGAACATCACTGAGAAGGTTGTTCTAGCTCTGGTGGTCCGTAACTGATCTCTTCTCTTTCTCCTGGCACATGTGAAGCATGTCAGGGACTGGCTTGATGAAGAAGAGTGATGGGAGCCTGCCTCCCAAGAGCAACACCTTAGAGCCCGGAGTCTGGTGGTGGGACACTGAGGAGCTGTCAGCGGAAGGGACGAGCTGGGAGCTGATAGAAGCAGGAGAATTGTGCCTGAGGGAACCAAAGGGACCAAGGATTTTGACAGTATTTTTTCCTCACAACAGATCTGGGCTGAGCTGACTTATTGTGGGACGGTATCAGTGATTTATTTGAATAGTGAGAACTTAGAATCTCCACAAGTTTAAGCAGGGATAAAATAAAGGCAGCTGTAATGCTGCTAATTGTCTATAGTGAACCTCTTTTTTGTTTTTTTTGTTTTTAATGTTGCCCCCTGCAATTAACCCCTATTTTGTGTGTGTGGTGATTTTGTCATCCACCACAATTCTGAAACAAAAGTTATTTTCTCAGTGCTACAGGAAACTATCCTTAATTTGTTAAGGTGTGGATTCTGGAGCCTGGGGCACAGCGAGAAATTAAATCTTGTGGAGTCACAGGATAATAGGTAAAATAAAGATGGGAGAATTAGGCCAGGGTGAGATTGTTTGTAGACCTGTGATAAAGAACAAGGAGCACAAAGTTTACAACCCAACATTAGCAACTGTTCACACGCCTGTCTCTCCTTCCCCAGGAGCCTGGTTATTTAGTTCACATAGACAGCTGAGGTACCATTTGGGAAATCAACTTGGTGCAATATGGTCCATCATGTATGGTAGCTGGACAGCAGCTAGAACTTGAGGATAGGGAAAGCCTTGTTGGCTAAAAGGAAAAGTCCTGTCCGGAGCTGTGAAGGGCTACACACAGGAACAACGCATAACGATAGGGGTGTGTTGTAGGAGCAGCAAAAACGATTTGAGGCACACTTGAGCTTACCTAGGAACTATGGTACTTATACAGTATAAATATCTTTTCCACATTTGAGCATTATTTAGCTCAGGGATAGGCAAACTAAGGCCCGGGGCCGGATGCGGCCCAATCGCCTTCTCAATCCGGCCCACAGACGGTCCGGGAATCAGCGTGTTTTTACATGAGTAGAATGTGTCCTTTTATTTAAAATGCATCTCTGGGTTATTTGTAGGGCATAGGAATTCAGTCAGTTTTTTTCCACATGGTCTGAGGGATGGTGGACCAGCCCACGGCTGAAACAGGTTGCTGACCCCGATTTAGCTGTTGATCCATCCCCCCCCATTCAATGGCAGAGGAAGCCTCTTTGCTGCCCAGAGCGGCGGCGTGGAGGCACCCCCCTGGGGGCGGGGCACGACGCGTGCGTTGTAACGTCACGGCGCACGTCGGATGTGGCATGGAGGCGAGGGGCGGGCCAGCGAAGAGGGGCATCACGCCAGCAAAAAGCATGACGCCCCTCCTCGCTGGCCCCTCCCCCTCGCCTCCATGCCGCAGCTCCGCAGGCCAGCCAGCGCCGAAAAAAGCCGCTGAAAGGGGGGGGAGGAAAGCAAAGCAGGCGCTTTCAAGCTTTCCTTTTCCTTTTAAAAACCAGCCAAGCGAGGTTTTGGAGGCGCCAATTGCGGAGGAATGGCCCCGCCCCAAGTGTCACCCACTCGGGCGGTACCTGGGGCAGACCGCCCCCTATGCCCCCCCCTTGCTACGCCCCTGCCCCCATTCAAATTAGACTGGAGTACTCCACCCCTGAATGCATTTGAATTTGTATATGAAGAACATCTTTGATGTTGTCCATTAATACACATAGGAATTCCCTATTGTGTTTGTTCCCACCTTCTAATTTGTTGATTATATTATACTGATTAAGACCAACAGAGCATGCATTCAGATAAATAACCAACAAATTCTCCACCCAGGAAGTGTGAGACAAAATAATACACAGTCTCAGGCAATTGTGAATTCTCAGCACACACCTTTGAAGTTTTCTGGTTTTGTGCAAGGGGTCTCCTAGCAGCCCTCAGCGCCCTTAAAGGACTACAGTTTCTTTGTGGAAAAGATATAACCAGCAAACTGGTATAAGACTGCTTAAAATGTACAGTGTGGGTGCGGCAAAGACTGAGCTGTGGATGTGACAAGACTATATTTGTTTTTAAAATTTCAGGAATTATATCTAAGTTTGCTAACACGTACAAGCTAGCATGTCTAATGTTTTTGTGGTCAGTCACTGAGATCAGGATGCTGGACTAGATGGGTCATTGGCCTGATCTAGCAGGTTCTTCTTAAGTTCTTATGCGCAAATGTTATGCAAATCCTCATTTGCCCTCCTTTTTTAGGTGATGCATTTCCCTTTTTTATTATTATGCTTAAGTGGTCACCCTATTAAATTTTTCCTGCCAGACTACAGATTGATTATTAGACGGAGGCCATTTCCAGAAGCATCTGCATGGTAAACATAGCTTCCCCAGGGTCCTTATTTCACCTACGTGCCTTTTCCTTTAGTTCCATGGCAATTTTGGAGCCAGTCTTGCGCTCCTCACATGTGAAATACCTTTTGCACCCCTCCTTGACGCCAGCTCATCCCCCCCCCAAGCCATCATTCCTTTAGTAATCACCACGCCCAATTACCACACTCCCTTGCCCAAACAGGATGGAGTTATCAAAACTAAAAGTAAGCATGCGTGGATTAAAACACACACACCCCATGACAGCAGCACAAAAATGCACCTGCCCTTCATCATTTTTTCAGCTGTTGAGGGCTGGTGTTGTAAGCTTATTCACATCACGATGACTTGGAGATGGGAGTCCACCCAAGACTGTTTGCTATTTTGGGTTCATGTTTGTTTGTCAGCCGGATACAAGGGTGCGTGTTGCAGAGCTGTCATATTGTGAGTACCCCGGTGTATGCTGAAACTATGACTCACCAGCGTGCGACAAACAGGTGAAGTAGTGGCCAAATAATCGGTGGTCACTGGTGTACATGCGGTAGATCGATCAGACAGTGCATCTGCAGAATAACTCTCAGCTTGGGATGAAGAGAAAGGGATAAATGAACTTGGGAGCTTAATCTTACAGAGAGCAATGAGCTAAACCAAACCATGAGTTGTCTAAGCAGGAGACCATAGCCTCATAAATAACAGTTATCAAATGTGGATAAAACAAATCTATTGCAGTGAAATCAAAGCCTATCTTTAGCTAGCCAGACAACTGGCCTTATTATCAAATAGATCTGTGCCGGTTTCTTTTTGTCCGTGATAAAAACGGATGGATTTTGCCACCAGATCAAATTACTTTTCTGACTTCTTGTAACCAAATGTTTAAATTACATAGTACCAGGGTGGATAAAAAGCAATGATTTTGTAAAAAATAAAAAAAAAAAATAAAAATCGATATTTTTTTTAAATTTAAATCGGATTTTTTAAAAATAAAATGCTTTTTGGGGAAAATATATTACCATCCAAAGGTTATTCAATCATGAAATAAAGATTAGTTTTTTTAATTATGTAGAATAAGGCTGTATATGTCTAATTTTTTTGGTAAATAAATTCCATTAATCCATTCACAATGTCATTTATGCTCTTCCAGAGGTTTTGTATGATTATTGGGCAGTTTCTCTGCTTACAAGATATTATCACAGATGCTTGGTTTCAGTTCTCAAAACTGAATTTGTCTCAGCAGAGATCACATGCCTCTTCTTCACAGCAAAAATGTTATAACATGAACAGAGTTGAGAAAAAGACCTTAATCCTATTGTTCTACAAACCTATGAATACAGAATCAACCCCTTCAGTGTTAAGTTTCAAGAAGTTCAGTGAATAGAATAGAAACAATATTTTTCTGATTGTTTGGAGTGGATTGGATCTAATAAATCTATTTAAATTATTATTAAGGTACTGATTATTTTTCTCCTTCCTAAATACAACAGAAAAGTTGTCCAAATATGAATGATTAACCTATTGAACTGGGGATAAAAAAAAACTAATATGAAAAGTTGTTATTCTAAAAATCTTCATCTACTTGCATATTAAAGTTAAACCAGCAAGAATTTGTCTTTATGTAGAAAACTGTGATTTAAATCAAGCCTTACTGACTAGTTTGATTTAAATCAAATCCACCCTGCATAGTACATGTGAAAAAGGAGACCCCAGTGGTGGGAAAGCAGGTGGAGCAGGGGAGGTGCTTAACCCCTTCCATATCAGCCGTTTTTTTAACACTCCAATATGTGCTCCAAGTTACTTTTTTGATTGTTTGAAGAAGCATTTGTTGCTTCTAGGGTCTAAAAATTCAAATCAGCATATGAAATCCAGACCTTCCCATCCATTTACTTTCTAGGGTTGCCAGGTCACAAGGCTGCAGTCACAATTTGTACTGTTCTCCAGCCTTCCCAGAAGCATTTTTATTGTATTTTTTGAAATTGCAATGCAAATTTAACATCCCAAGACATCTGGCAGATATGCATTGTTTGATTTCAAATCTTCCCACCATGAGCTAGAGCTCAGAGGAATATTGGCCCGAGGGGCTGTAACTACAGCATTTTCAAGCTGCATGCTGAAAAAACATTAGTTGGGTCTCCTTTGGGAAAATTAAAATAAGAGCAAGTGAGAAGGAAATGGGTTTTTTGTTTGTTTCAACTTTAGCCACTAAAATTACCAAAACAATTGTGTGTGGGGGGGGGTGCCATTATTTTTGCTTCCCTCACCCATCCCTCATTTATTTTAAAACACCCAGACAAGTCAACGGGAATTATATACCAAATGTCTTATTATACGCTGGCTTGAAAACTGAAATTGATAGCATGCATCGTTTAAGATGTCCTGTATACTAGAAAGGTTTGACAACAGGGCAAAAGTGAGTAAAATGCTTGCACTGTGGCCCAGAACAAGCAAATCCATAACTTGGGAGGGAATCTGGGGTTGTGGGAGCTGTTTGTTTGCCTCTTCACACACTTGATAATAGCTTTGGGAGGTTTTTAAAGTTGACATGAATGTCCTTCCTTCCTTCCTTCCTTTAGAAAAGTATTTACATGAGACTTCATAAAGTATCAGGGTAGTGCCACATTGCAAACATTTAAAAGCAGCACAGAGTGATTGATCTTTTTTAAAGGACTGGCTCCTCAGGGGCAGGGGCGTACCCAGGATCAAAACTAGGGGGGGGCAAGCCATGGTCGCCCCCCCCCCCGTTTTCCCAGAGTTGTCGACCTTTTGGCTGGTGGGGTGGCATGACATGGGCCCAGGACTCCCGTGATGCAGGGGGCAATAACCAGAGGCGTAGTAAGGTTAGGTGCAGGGGCATCTTAAGCATATCCGGCACCAGAGTACAAAGATCCCTCCGGAGGGCGCCTCCCATTTCCCACATCCAGTGGCGGAGTAAGGCTCCGCGGTACCCGGGGCGGCAAAGGAAACGCCCCGGGGGCGGGGCGTCGTGACATCACATTGTGACGTCATGACGCTCCGCCCCCAGGGCGTTTCCGGGGGTGCCGGCGCCGCTTCTGCAGCCCTCTTTTAAGCCGAAGAGCTCGCTTTTAAGCTCTCCGGCTCAAAAGGAGGCTGTGGAAGCGGCGATCCGATGACAGGGTGCGCCTGCGCGTGCAGGTGCACTCCGTCGTCGGGCCGTGCGCTGCCGCTCCCAGGGTGACGGAGGGAGCGGCAGCGCGTGGGAATGGTGGGAGGGGCTGCCTCTTGTCCCCCCCACGTGCCGCCGTTCGCTCCGTTGTCCCAGGAGCAGCAGCACCGCACACACCGTGCGCTGCTGCTCCCGGGGGGACGGAGCCAGCGGCAGCGCGTGGGGCTGACAAGCGCCGGCCCCTCCTGCCACTCCCCACGCTGCCGGTCACCCCGGGAGCAGCAGCGCTGCACGGACGGGGTGCTCCCTCGGCCGTGCGCTGTTGCTCCTGGGGTGACGGAGGGAGCGGCAGCGCTTGGGAATGGCGGGAGGGGCTGCCGCTTGTCACCCCCATGCGCCGCCGGTCGCCCCGGGAGCAACAGCGCACGGCCGAGGGAGCACCCCATCCGTGCAGCGCTGCTGCTCCTGGGGTGACCGGCGTTGCCTGGGGAGTGGCGGGAGGGGCGCCGCTTGTCGCCCCCACCCGCCGCTTGTGGCCCCTGTCGCCCGGGGGCGTACCGCCCCCACCGCACCCCCCTAGCGACGCCCCTGCCCACATCATACATTCAACACACATTTAAAGCACATGATTTCACCCAGAGAATCCTGGAAACTGTAGCTTCCCACTCACAGAGCTACAGTTCCCAGGATTCTCTAGAGGAAGTCACGTGCTTTAAATGTGTGGTCTACTCTAGAACTGGCGCCAGCGGCTGAACATCTGCTTGACATGCGGAAGGTCCCTGGTTCGGTCCCTGACATATCCAGGTATGCTGGAATAGGACTGCATAAAAATCCCAGAGGGCTGTTGTCAGTCAGTGTAGACACCATGGAGCTAGGTAGGCCAGTGATACAACTCTGGTTAAGTTATCCCTCTATAAAAGTAATATTTCATTTCCTCAGGTCATGTGTCCCTTGTTAAACTGGCAGAAAAGGAGGGGCCCCACCCATTTTTTGCACCTGTCCTGCCCACCACTAGTATGCCACCCCTGAGAAATGGCCCTTCATGGAAAAGGTTACCCATTCCTGGTTTAAACTACCTTGATATGTTTTATGAGTAAAAGTAATCCTAGCTTCATTCCAGAATTACAGTATCTGATGTTTACATAAACATTTTGGAAACAGATTTGTCAGGGGTTGGCTTCATAATTTCTCAAACTTTTTGGAGTCCTCTGTCCATAGGAAGCCCAAGTGAGCCAGTAGTATTTACTCAAGTTTGCTTGGCATTCTTCTTCCTCACTTACTGGAAAATTAAGTGTCTTCCTTGTATTTTTGAAGTAAAAGGTAAAACGTAAAGGACCCATGGACAGATTAAGTCCAGACAATGGCGACTCTGGGGTTGCGGCGCTCATCTCGCTCTATAGGCCGAGGGAGCCAGTGTTTGTCCGCAGACAGCTTCCGGGTCATGTGGACAGCATGACTAAGCCGCTTCTGGCGAACCAGAGCAGCGCACAGAAACACTGTTTACCTATTTAACTACTTGCACTTTGACGTGTTTTCGAACCGCTAGGTTGGCAGGAGCATGAAAAAAAATGGATTAAGCAAATAAGAGAGCCAGGGAAGTATAGCAGTTAAGAATGTTG
This sequence comes from Lacerta agilis, assembly GCF_009819535.1. NCBI lineage: Eukaryota > Metazoa > Chordata > Lepidosauria > Squamata > Lacertidae > Lacerta > Lacerta agilis. Next base: position 90,579,713 of record NC_046315.1, on the reverse strand, counting down.
GGCTAGGTCGGACCTGAGGGAGGCCCAGGTTCAAATCCCCACTCAGCCAAGAAGCTCATTGCATGACCTTGGACCAGTTGTCCTCTCTCAACCTTGCCAACCTTGCAAAGTTGTTACAAAGATGAAAAGAAAATCATGTTTACTTCCTTGGACACCTTGGGGGAAATGGAGGAGTATAAATGTAGTAAGTAAAGAAAACAAGCAAACAAACAAACAAATAAATATGGACTGTGTTACTGGAAAGCTACTTTTCCCCAAGTCAAACCATCTAGCTCAGTACTGCATACACTGACTGGCAGCAGCTTTCCAGGGTTTCAGGCAGGGGAGATTCTTAGCCGTACATGCAGATGCCAGGGAGGAAAACTTGGGTGCAAGGTGTTCTAACCACTTAAGGGGATGACCCTCCCCTTAAGACATAGATACATTGGAAGCCACATTATGCAAAATCAAACTCTTGGTCCATCTAGCTCAGTATTGCCCACACTGACTGGCAGTGGCTCTTCAGGAGTCTTTCCCACTTCCCAGCCCTAACTAGAGATGCCAAAGATTGAACCTGGGACCTTCTGCATCAAAGCAGATGCTCTGCCACAGAGCTATGACTCCGCCCCCTGCTTTATTTGCAGATTAAATAAATAGCTGGAATGTTGGGAATTAGAAAAAATGAAACAACCAGTTATTCCCAGCCTAGCTGGTGGGGGGGGGCACTCCAGCCATCCTTAGGGCCATTTGCCCCTCTACCCGCATTACCCAATTCCCCCTTCCCTACCTGGCTGACTGGGGAGTGGGTTCCACTCTGCCAAGGGGTGACACAACAGAGGTTGGCACCCTCTTCCAACAGAGCCAAGTTTGCTCATCTAGTCTTCTCTTGTTTCCCCCACCTAGCATGGACCTGGGCTGGGAGGGATGAGATGGAGCTTTACTTCCCTCCTTTGATTCCAGGTTGTTGGGAGGGGGGTGTTTCCCCCAATGCATTGCCTTTTTAACCCTTCTCTGGCCCCTTCAGCCACAGATTCCTATGAAGGTCACTATGTAGCATCTTGGTCAATGCTGAGGTTCATGGACAGGAATTTTGAAGTCGTTTTTATATCTTGCAAACCCCGTTCTGCCCTGTTATGCCTTGTTCCTGCCCTGCCACTGTTCCACCTGTTTTGCCTTTTTCCAGGTCCAAAAGGATCTATGAGTTGGCAATTGCCTGAAATGGTCTCCGGCTGTACAGTTTCACAATATGAGTATTTATTATCATCGCCAGCCCACATTTTATTATTTTCACAATATGAGTATTTATGATCATCGCCAGCCCACCTGGGAAATCCTTCCCAGGAAAGTAACATTTTTAAATGCAGTGAGAAATTCATTAAAAAAAATTTTAAAATTCCTTCCAGTAGCACCTTAGAGACCAACTGAGTTTGTTCTTGGTATGAGCTTTCGTGTGCATGCACACTTCTTCAGATACACTGAAAAAGAAGTCACCAGACTTGAATGCAAACTTGATAAAGACTTGAAGGCAGGAAAGTGGAAAACAAAGGGTTAAATGCTGCTGGGCAAAACAGCAACTAAGGAACAGGGAGAAGCCACAAAAAGGAGGGTCTTAACAACAAGGTGGTTTTAACACAGCAAAAGCAGGGAGGAGCTGAACAACAGTAATTGCTAGCGGCAGGTAAAAGGACACTGCGAAACACCAACCCAGGAGATATTTTTGCTAGCGGTAGAAAAGCAGGGATTTTAAACAGCTCAGAAAAAGGGGGACAGAGGGAAACACGAACTTCAGAGCAGTAAAGTAACTTTAAAAGGGGCGAACCAGAGGAGTTGGGGTGAAGGAATGACAGACAACACAACGCCAGGAACAGGCAAGCCCTCCAAACGTGTTAATATTCCCAGAACACCGGGAGGGAGGGAGGCTGAGGGAGGCGTGAGAGGGAAGAGCGACGCTGACGCAGTGAGCAGAGCCCAGCAGCCCGCCGCTGTGAGCGCGCTCCTCCTTTGCCTCCGGGAGCTGCCTTGGGCAAGGGGGGGGGCAAAGGGAGGAACTTGGGCGGCAGGGACAGCAGCCTCCTTCTCCGCTCCTCTCCTCCTGCCCCGCTTCTTCCTCAGCCTAAATGGACGCGCCGGGCAGCCCGGGATGCGGCTCCTCTTGCCCGGCGCCGATCATTTTTGCTGGGGGGGGGGGCAGCTGGCTTCTAGGGGGGGGCAGCTGCCCCCGCCTGCCCCCCCTTCGGTACGCCCATGCTCAGGGGGAAAAAAATTAAACAACAGCACAGGCATGACAGTATTAACAATTATGGAAGAGACTCCTAAACATCAAAAGCGAAGTGCAAATGCAAAATGAAATCCAAATTTGCAACATGGAGCCTTTAATTTATATGTTGGCATACCAAAGAGTGTCAACAGTCTGTGAAGGTGGAGTCTTGCAATGAAAGCTTTGCCATGGCCGAATGCTTATAAAAACAAAATTCCTCTAATTCAGATAGCATGGATAAAATAAAAAGCAGCCACAATGAGCATTCAGCACCTTTCTTGTTGCTTTTAAATTGATCAAGCACACTTTAGAATGGCAGTAGCTACTGAAACAACATAAGCCCAAAGCCAAAAATCAACTATCCCCACCCCGTCCCCAACAAAGCTTATCTGATAGTATAAAAAAGGTGGTTACTAGGAAATATTCAATGTTGGCATAATGCCCAGTGAGCATTTCAAAACAATTTCTTACAGAAGGCTTGAACATTTTTGTTGTTGTTGGGTGAGAAGAAAAGCTTCCTGTCATATGTTCTGCCTATTACACTTTGCCAATGAATATGACATACGGTAAATTGAAAGGGCAAGGGTGTTACTAATATTTTCATGATCAACAAGTAGAATTCTGAAGCTTATGCAGACAGGTATAAAGTAATAGGTGTGGCAGGACCAAGGTTTTTGGCCTCAGTCTGATACTGTTTTCAGACTCATTTATTAAATACTTGTTTTAAAGGGCCTGAACAATGTGATCCACCAAGCCAGTTGCTACCTACTGACCTGAGTGCACTGCTAGATGCTCAGAAATAGCCTTGGTGTCACATTCTCCAGCAAGCATTAAAAACAGGAGATGTGGTGTTCTCCCGTAGGTTGATGATCTGCAGTCAGCTTGACGAGTCACAATTGTTCAGGCCTGTTGTTCAATGCCTCGGTTGTTACAATACTCGTGACAGCAAACAATTTAAACTTTTCTCCTTTCTTTTGAAAAAAAGAATCAACTGGAATCACTTGGCTGGAACTGGTGGATGAGTCTATCTCTCGTGCCCCTTTATCTTGCTGCAGAACACCCTGGGAATTGAACAAAAAACATGGTGTTGTGTGGCACCTTCTGATCAGTGTACTGGCATTTGCTGTGTTTCCTGTGGAGGAATTGGAACTATCCAACTGTCTTAGGGACTCAACTCCAGATTTGTGTAGGGTTTGCCCCTTAGCTGTTTCTTCTACCGACCATGTCCTGCAAGGCAGTACAGTGGTACCTAGGTTGAAGAACAGTTTAGTTTATGAACAACTTGGATTAAGAACGCTGCAAACCCGGAAGTAGGTGTTTTGGTTTGTGAACTTTGCCTTGGAAGCAGACCATGTTCCACTTCCTGTTGAGTGTATTCCATTTGTAAACTGAGTCCCCCGCTGCTATGGGAAAGCACGCCTTGGTTTAAGAATGCTTCGGTTTAAGAACGGACTTCCGGAACGGATTAAGTTCATAAACCAAGGTACCACTGTAGAGGTTTAGGATCAGGGTTTGCCTTCTCCTAGGTGGGCTACCTTCCCAGGTTGACGAGCCTCATCTGCCCAGGTGGAAAGTAGTGCTTGATTTTAAATTTAATAATGTTGCAGTCACTATATCCAAGCAGTGTGTGAGCGATTACGTTGAATATATACTCTCTTCTCCTGTTTTTGTGCTTGTTCTATGGCACAGTCATTTATTGTATCTAAAAAACTGGTTTGGTTTTGTCATTAGTACCAAAACTTACATGTACCCAGCCAGTTGGAGGGAAGTTGAAGCCAACCATTATTTATTTAATTTGATACTTTAGCTCGTTCCCTTCTTTCCCTTACTAAAAATTGCCACCAGACTTTTAGTTAGCGGTGGTCATGCATAAGGCATAGAAGCTCCCAAGTGCTTGTTTAGTTGTGTGGTCAGGAATCAGACAGCAGAGGGTCTCTGCTGACTAGTCTAAAGTAGAGCAAATAAGGAATACCAGCTTTAAAAGACAACAGAAGCTGCTGAGAAGGGTGCCTCCTGTCTGAAGAAGAAATGTCAGCAAGCCAATATCGAAACCTCTCTTACAGCAGCTGATTGCTCTGTATGTTGGTGAAAAGGAGTCTCTCCCATTCCTGCACATCTCAGAGAAGAGCCCATTCATATTCTTGAATTTGAGGCCTGTGTGAACTGACAGCTTAAGTGAGGACTTGGGGTCCTTGCTTGAGATGTATTGGGTTGTGGCTAGTCAAAATGTCAATGTGTAACTCCAGGTTTGAATCAGAGACAATATTCCACTGAATACCAGCTGCTTTGAGCAACAACAGGAAAGGGCTATTGGCCGATGGGCCACTGTGGGAAACAGGATACTTGGCTAAATAGCCTGACCCATCAGGATTCTTCTTATATTTAGTTATATGAAAGCTGGCATCTGGAAAGTGAGGCTGAGGAAGACCTGTAGTCTCATTTTTTTAGCCTGCCATTTATGTCTTTTGCCTGATTGGGTCTCCTCCCACCCACCCATCGCCCCATACTTAATCTCTCATATTTTTACTTTCTTTCAGTGCACCATAAAGAAAACACCTCTGGACAAAATGACAACCTTCACTGTGGGAAAACCGTCCCCTAACAAAAGTGGTAACTTGGTGTCACTCTTTCTGTTGTGGTTCTGTTGAGTTAGTCAAGGGGTTGGGGAAAATAACATTGCCGCCTCTTTTTAAAGTGTCAAACCAACAGATTGGCAAAACATCTTCCAACCCTTTGCATTTTGTGTCAGCTGTACTTCAAATTTAACTACATGCTGATTAGCCCTTGTTGTTTGTTTGTTTGTTTGTTTGTTTGTTTGTTTTGGTTATGCTATGATGTCCCAGTTTGAGTTTCAAACTGGTATTGAGATCAGTTCAGATGGCTGCCATTATGCCTCTACTTGAATTGGCGCAAGTGGTTCTAGAACCCTCACTGAACACAGTTGGGCTTCCTTTTGAGCAAAAGTGCATAAGATTGTGCTGTCAGTGTCTTGCATTCAGCCAGAGGCACCTCACAAATGCAATATAATCATTTTTAAAAAAAATTATCAAGCAAAAGCAGAAGAATCATTATTTGCATCAGCCACTAGCCATAGCAATAAAATAAAATACAATAAAATGTACTGAATATCAAGCTTTTGCTGACAACAGTACATATGTGCACAGCTGCAAACTGGAAGAAAGCAAACGTTTCAACTCAACTCGACAAGGCTGTATATTGTCCCCCTGCTTATTTAACTTATATGCAGAATTCATCATGCGAAAGGCTGGACTGGATGAATCCCAAACCGGAATTAAGATTGCCGGAAAAAATATCAACAACCTCAGATATGCTGATGATACTACCTTGATGGCAGAAAGTGAGGAGGAATTAAAGAACCTTTTAATGAGGGTGAAAGAGGAGAGCGCAAAATATGGTCTGAAGCTCAACATCAAAAAAACTAAGATCTTGGCCACTGGTCCCATCACCTTCTGGCATATAGAAGGGGAAGAAATGGAGGCAGTGAGAGATTTCACTTTCTTGGGTTCCATGATCACTGCAGATGGTGACAGCAGTCACGAAATTAGAAGACGCCTGCTTCTTGGGAGAAAAGCAATGACAAACCTAGACAGCATCCTAAAAAGCAAAGACATCACCTTGCCGACAAAGGTCCGTATAGTTAAAGCTATGGTTTTCCCAGTAGTAATGTACGGAAGTGAGAGCTGGACCATAAAGAAGGCTGATCGCCGAAGAATTGATGCTTTTGAATTATGGTGCTGGAGGAGACTCTTGAGAGTCCCATGGACTGCAAGAAGATCAAACCTATCCATTCTCAATGAAATCAGCCCTGAGTGCTCACTAGAAGGACAGATCCTGAAGTTGAGGCTCCAGTACTTTGGCCACCTCATGAGAAGAGAAGACTCCCTAGAAAAGACCCTGATGTTGGGAAAGATGGAGGGCACAAGGAGAAGGGGACGACAGAGGATGAGATGGTTGGACAGTGTTCTCGAAGCTACTAACATGAGTTTGGCCAAACTGCGAGAGGCAGTGAAGGATAGGTGTGCCTGGCGTGCTCTGGTCCATGGGGTCACGAAGAGTCGGACACGACTGAACGACTGAACAACAACAACAAAGCTTTAATAAAATCTTATGGTGGGGGGAACTAGCTCAGAGAGGTTTCAAGGAATATGGCAAGCGTGTGAACAGACTTTGAGTGCAATCCTGTACACAGTTAACTGGAAGTAAGCCCCACTATGTGGGACGCGGGGTGGCGCTGTGGTCTAAACCACTGAGCCTAGGGCTTGCCGATCAGAAGGTCAGCGGTTTGAATCCGCACAACGGGGTGAGCTCCCTTTGCTCGGTCCCAGCTCCTGCCAACCTAGCAGTTCAAAAGCACATCAAAGTGCAAGTAGATAAATAAGTACCGCTCTGGCGGGAAGGTAAATGGCATTTCCGTGCACTGCTCTGGTTCACCAGAAGCGGCTTAGTCATGCTGGCCACATGACCCAGAAGCTGTCTGCGGACAAACGCCGGCTCCCTTGGCCTATAGAGCAAGATGAGCGCCGCAACCCCAGAGTCAGACATGACTGGACCTAACGTTCGGGGTACCTTTAAGTCCCATTGTACTCAGTGAGATTTACTTCTGAGTAGATCTGCAGTAAATAATAAGATGAATTTGGAGTTTTAGATATGGTGGCCTCTTATATTATACTGGATGGGATGTGTTTATAGGTTGTTGTTTTTTTATATTGATTCTTATTTTTGTATTATGTTGTATGGCACTTTGGATGGGATTCACCTAATGGGGCCCATAAGTGGAAGCCATGTGCAAGTACTTCCACTTGTGTCATGGGGATTTCCTCTTCCCTCTCCCCACACCCCCATGCTCCCCCAGTTGGTCCTAAGGGAGAGGTGGCAGAGCCCCCAGAACAGTGCGTGGGGGGGGGAGAAAAAGGGGCACAGTCCCATTAGCCAAGTCGAAATGCTTGCACACTTGCACAGATATAACATTTGTCATGGCTTGACATTGAATTCTACCCTGTTTGGAAGCATTTATGGAGGAAGACAATGGGGGGGGGGACGAGTTTGCTGAAAATTGGGTTGTTTTTAATTATGCGTTGGAAAGATAACATCATGCTGTTGATCAACATGCTAAGCCTATAGGACTGCATCCTTAGGGCAAACCCTGGTATAGTTTGGCAAGAGATTTCACATGCAGCAGGCTCTGATCCTATGCAAACCTGCCTGGTAGAAAAGCTCACTGCTCAATGGAGCTTGTGTCTCAGTAGAAATGTTCAGGGTTGCACTGTAGGTACGGTATTTCTAGCAAAATAGTTAATAGTTGTGTGACATGTAGGCAATAGTCTACCACCCTGATTTCAGCTTTGAGGTTTATCTGGGAACTTTCCCAGTGCCACACTCCTCCTCTTAATTTCTTTTTTAAGATAGATATTTTATTAGAAACTGTAGCACATATCAATGAAATCTGCAAAGTGAACAGTGTTGCAGCTCTCCATATATTTGATGAAAAATTACATTTGTTATGTAATTTCTAGTTTTCTTGTCTGTGCACTAATAGATACGAAGAATGCTTCCATTGCAATGAAGAGTAGACAACAAGTTATTAATGAGGTCAACAAGAAGAGGACTCTGTTACAAGATAACAGCTGGATAAAGAAAAGACCTGAGGAGGAAAAGTAAGGGGGTGGAAACACATTTTGGCTTCTTTCTTGTTGTGATCTACTAATCCAAACATGGCCCAGCAGCTTGGTATTGTGGCCTGCCAAGAGGCTTGCCGTAGACAAACTTCATGTTTTGTAGTCCTCAAAAGGCACATCAACACTTCCCGCTAGGTCTTGCCACCCTGAGGCAGTTGTGGAAACTGAAGGTCTCTGCCTTCCCATAGCTGCCCAAGTCTCCTCCTGTCCAGGGTTCCCTCCAAGCAATTTGAGACTGCACCTGCATGCCTGCCTTTGCTCCTACTTCTTGCCTCTCCTGGTCCTGGGAGACCAGGAAGGAGGGGAGCTTGTTGCAGCAGGAGTGGGAGACACCCTGGCTTCTTCACCAGCCTTACTCATCTCTGCCTCTTGACCTCTCTGCTTCTGCATTTCTCTCTGCCGCAGATTCTCCCTGCTCACTAAAACCTGTTACCTCTTCAGCTTCCAACATCTCCTCCTCCCAGTCTCTCTTCTCCCTCTGATCATTCACCATTGTCCCACCCCCAATCTGAAGCCTTCTTCCCTTGGCTGTTCCCCAGCTAGTGCCTCCCACCATTCCTCTGCTGCCAACCAGTACATGACATCCTGCCTCTGAAAAAGAGTTTCTAATGATCAGTCATGTTTAATAACCACTACTGGATTGATGCTCCATGAATTTGTCTACCAGCCCACCTTTTCCTCAGTTGTATCTTTGAATGATCTTTGAATCTTTGGCCCTAGACCAAGAATGGGGAACCTGTGGCCTGCCAGATGTTGTTGGACTGCTGTCCTCACTTTTCCTGAATGTTGGTCCCTGCCCCAGACCAACAAGTTCTTGCTAAATGACACAGAAAGGAGTTGGCTGCTACAGTAGTTGGGGCAGCCAGTTTACTTCTTCTGAGATCCTTGCCTGTGCCTGCAGCTCTTGATGCAGCCATCAGCTTCAGAGAGAGGAGGGATAGAAGGCAGGCCACTAAGGCGTGTGTATCTGTGGTTTTATGTGTTAATCTTAATAAAACTTCTCCCAGGGCTAGGCGCTGTAGATCAAAGGATAAGATCAAAGTACTGCAGTAGATGTTTAAATTAAACACAGGTAGCACAAGAGATAGAAGAGATAGAAAGATTAAAAATGCTTTAGAGAAAGCTTGTAGTATGTAGCATATTGCCAAGGCATGCAGATGTCAGAGTTTCACTCCAAATGGCAGGGCACTTAACACTTAAAACAAAACAGTAAAAGTAGGAGAGGTCTGGGATGCATCTGTAAAGTCTTCCTTGTCCAGACAACATCTGTTGCATCCAATCTATTGCATATCCAATGGTGAGTTTGTGCATTTCAAACTGTGTTCCAGGGAACCCTAGGGTGCCTCTTAAATTCTCCAGGCATTCCTCAATGATAAGATCAGTACAGACAAACAAGCTTACCTGAAAGACGGCTAGCTCACAACTACCCATATTCTAAAGAATATCTGAAGAAGTGTGCATGCACACGAAAGCTCATACCAAGAACAAACTTAGTTGGTCTCTAAGGTGCTACTGGAAGGAATTTTTTATTTTATTTTGTCATATTCTAAAGCACATTCTCTGTTAACATAGTGTAATGGTGAGGTCCAACTATCCTGGTCAGTACCTTGCATGAACTGACTATGGACAGTATACACTTCCCAGAATCCTCTGCTCTGCCCATATATACTACAGCTACAATATTATAATCAACAACTGCTAAAATTCCTCCTTTGATGCAACTGCTAAATATAGTCAATAGAATCAACATATTTATTAAATATGTTGAAATGATCACCTTTGTTGTCTCTCAAATCTGGAACAGAATTTTGTTCCATACTCGTTTTTTAAGCAAACCGACCTAATTCGCACCTCCCAGGCAAATACATGGATTAGAAGATAATTATCCTTCAGATTTTGCACATTCCCAAAGTTTCTTAGCTCAAAAAATAATAATACCAAAATGGGGTAGGGGTGTGGATTGCACATGCATATGTTTAGTAATGCATTTATTGAAATAATGCATATTTAAATGAGTATTTTGTGATAGCACAAATTTGCAAATTAATGTGAAAATGGGATGGAATGGATTTATAAATGACCACATGCAAAACCAACAGAGACAGGAAACAGACTGACTGACCCATGTATTCCAAATCTGGACATTGTAGATGCAGGAGTTCTAGGGCAGATGTGCAGCATTCCTTTGACCAACAAATCTGACTGGAAGGGGTTCCCTCAAGTTTTGAAAGTTCAAAAACTACTGGTTTTGCTTTCGTAATGGAACAATAGGGCTTATGGCCATCTAGTTTATATTAGTCAGAAGGTGAGAGCTGAAAGGAATCAAACAGTATTTTGCAGAAGAATTATCTGTAGAGCAAGGAAAAAGTTCAGCAAACAAAGCCTGATGTTTAAAGTACTGTATGTGAACTTTGCCACACATGTTGGCATTGGGTCCTTCCATATTTAACTCAAGATGAAGGTCTTAACTCCATTATAAGAATAAATATTTTGTGCTCTGTAATTTATTTGTATTACATTAATAACTTGAAAGTCAAGAAAGCTCAATAGCTCCATGATTTGTGCATTGTAGCTGCAGAATTATAACTTCCAAGAAGTCATAAGGATAGCTATATAAAATCTGAGTGTATGTTCATATGCTGTAGCTTCAGTGTGTGTGTGTGTGTGTGTGTGTGCGTGCGTGTGCACGCACACATGGTGAAAGGTTTATAGCAATTTATAGACCAGAAAGGATCCACACTCATTCATAAATCATTGTGAAAAAATGAGGAGCTGCATCTGAACAGCTGCCCAAGGCTTTTATCTGATTACATTACCAATATATGCTACATTTAGAAGTAGAATCAGTCGGAAAGTGTATGGCCCCTTGAGTATTTTCCCTTTATCAGCCTCTTCCTACATTGACACACTTCCTTGAACAGGGCCTTCAGACAGCATCATTAGTTTATAGGCACTATATAAATGAAAATAATACGAAATATTTGGTTTATTGCAGCGCTGATGAAAACTATGGCAGAGTGGTCCTTAATCAATACAAGTCACAAGATGGTTTACACAGGTACAGTAGCCTATTAATCTCTATAAGTTTCCTCCATTTTTTCCAAACTATGGAAATATATGCAAGCTATGGTTGTTTGTTCTCATTAATAACCTATAGCAGGGCTGAAGAACTTGAGATCTTCTAGATGTCGTTGTAACTCACATCAGTCCTGATCATTGGCAATGCTGGTTGGGACAGATAGGAGTTGGAGTCTGACATCTGGAGAATTTACTTTATTGTTTAAGCAAAACAATATTCCCCTTGCAAATTACATATATTGAATTCTACATTTCAAGTTAAAAATGTGCTGGATCTACTCACTGCTTTTAAAAAGGAGGGCAGAAGATGGAAAATGGATTTGTAATACGTGATAACTCCAACATATTTTTGAAGAGATACATAACATAATTAGACCCATGTTAAATTGGACAAGACAGCTGTGAAAGGATATTGACTATTGAGGATATTACCATGTATTCACATGATACTAGATTCTCTGGAAGTGTGAAGATAATTTCTCAACTTTTTTCGTTCAATTTAGCCAAGAGAATCAAAATATTTATTAAATATCTTGAAATGATCTCCTCAACTGCGATATTGGAATATTTCAATTTATTTCTTATCTCAAAAGATCAGTTGTTAAATTGCAGAGGTTAATCATCTGACAGATCTAATTTGGATACTTTGGTGACTGTAAATCTTCTTTAAAGTCATTACTATCCCTCAGTTACTATGATTAATTAATTAATCTTTCTTAATGTCAGGAGCACAGATGAAAAGGATGATCAAAAAGCTTTGCTCAGCCGATACAGATCTGATACAACTTTAGACAGGTAAGAGTTTTATATAGATGGCTTTATTGTTTTGTATTATAAAGTTTGGATGCTCTCGGGCTTTTGTACATGGCTACAAAATCCTGCTACACTTACAATTAATTCAGATATTATTACTGTGTTGTGGGGAGAATAGTGTTTTGGATAGCTGAGACCTGGATTCAGACTTCCCCATACAACCATGAAACTCATCTAGTTGCCTTTACAAAGTTGTTGTCACATAGCCTAAAATACCTCACAAGAATAAAATGATATCATTTTATGTACCCAGGGCTCTTTTGAAGAAGGGTGGGGTACACATTTGATAATTAAATTGAATATCTGCCTTAAGACAGTGAAGGGGAACCTGTGGCCTTTCACATGTTGCTGGCTACAACTCCCATCACCCCCGACTATTGGCCTGGCTAGGTGAGGCTGATGCAAGTTGGAGTCCTGCAGCATCTGCAGAGCCACAGGTTTCCCATTCTTGCCTTAAGAGATGCTTTGGCTTGGATCCTAACAACTGTTCTCCTCTTGGAATGGGACTTTCCCACCTAACAATGCTCGTGGAATTCAATCTTTGTTAATTTTTATTCAGCAGAGGTGGCTAACCTGTGGGATGCATATGGCCGCCTAAGAGAGTTTTTATGCCCTTCCCCCAAGTCTCCCCAAAGTTGTCATAAACTGACTGTTCTTATGGGTCCCCCGCTGTGAGTCATAATGCTAAAATGTATTTTTGGGGGGACTCCCCCAATATTATTTGTTACTTAATTTAATTTTAAAATTAATTTGAAAAAATACTGACTGCTCCCATAGGTCCCCTACAAAGCTGTTGTGGCCCTCCAATTAATAAATTAATGATATTAATAATAACAATAAATATGCAGTATGGCAAAATACCCCAGACACAAAGCAGTATATAATACAGTCATACCTTGGACCACAAACGCCTTGAGAGTCGAACGTTTTGGCTCCCAAACGCCGCAAACCCAGAAATTACTGTTCCGGTTTGCGAACGTTCTTTGGAACCCAAATGTCCGATGGGGCTCTACATATTAGCAGAGAACCTGGCATGGTACTGACTTTTTTAGTAATAGCTTTATATTTATTGTAACACAGTGCCATTCTGCCTGAGGCGTGTAACAGGAGCCACCTCCTCTCATCCACTGTTGCCATTGCACTCCCCCTTCCCCTTCCTATACTCCCTGCCTCGCTCTGCAAAAGGGCCAAGAGGGTCCTTCCTCTGAGTGAGGCACTCGGCTGGGTGAGAGCCATATTTTGAGTTTAGATTTTCACCTCAACAGAACTTCTAGCTACCACAGCAAGGCCCGGCATGCCTTGCTTTGAAGATGGACCCCCCCTCAAAGCCCATTCTCAGATTGAGGCAGGTTGGAGGAGATCAGCCTCACATAATTTTCACAGAAATCCATTTTGCCGTGAGGGAAGTGGGGGCGGGGGCAAGAAGTCACCGTGTTGCTGTTCTCCCACGTCCGTCACCTGAGGCAATAGTCTCATTCTGTTTCAGTGGGATGGCCCTGTGGTAACATGTAGCTCAGCCTTTAATAAAAGTCTGTCTGAAAAGAGAAAGTTGGATGAGTTGGATACCCTTGGTTGGTTCATTATAGACAGTGAAATTTCAGTATATAGTCATAATCATAGTAAGACATCGAGTGAGTCAATTGACAACCACTAGTTTCTACAGCGAATGCTACCCTGGATACAATAAAATCATATTACAAAGACCAGCTCAGATTGTCCTTTACTTTATTGCTTACACAGTCTCTCTGGGCATATCAGATATAACTAGATGATGGGCAAGATGGTAAATTACAGAGCTCTTGTGAATTCCAGAGATCTTTGGGATTCCTGTGTGTCTTGTAACAACCCTCAGGACTTTTCTTAATGACATTCCTCTTCAAAACCAGCCTGCTGCCTTCACAGCAAGCATTTTCTCTCAAGAGGGATGTGGTCATGTGTTCACTGATGATGAAACATGTTATGTACTGAGTTCCTTGTGTCCCGGAGCTGAAGACTGGATACACGGTGCGAGGCAGCGATGCGGCAGGCGGCGGTGCTGCATGTGTCAGTCAGCTCAGCGCTATCCCATCCTCGTCGCCAGTGAAATATACTTGGAGTCAAGTGTGGATTTCATGCTCTTTATTCAGCTCATTGTAGCGAGGAATGCAGTTCCCCCAAAACATCTGCTTTATATACACTATTTACACAATGGGACCCACGTGATTGGCTAATTCTGGGATACTCCTGTATGCCAATCAGGTTGCGGATTCACTTCCACCTGGAGCTGGATTGGGTGGTTCCTGCGGACCAATCAGACTGCTGCATTCTGGATCCTATTGTTCTAGGACCAATCAGACTGCTGCATTTTGGATCCCATTCAACTCAGTACATAACAAAACATCAACTAGGTTTCCTCGACTAGGTGCAGCAACCTCCTCTACCCTACAATACTCTAGGAAGAAGTGATATAGAGAAAACCTATTCCTCAAACTTTCCTCAAACCCATATGGGGACATAACAGTCAAATAAAAGGCGTTTTTGAGTAAAATCCCGCTTCATAGGTCCAAAGGTCATAGGATGCAAAATGCTCGCTCAGCTTACGGTTTTGTAGCAGAACAATTGTTTTGGGAGCCCTGATATGCCCCCAGATCTGTTGCATTGCCTACATATTGTGGGAATGTTCAGGGTGGCAGGAGAGGATATATTGTTTATTAATATCCTTCCTAACCTGCGCTAGCAAGTTCCTTTACTTAACAGAGTGCATTCCCCTTTATACAGCAGAAAACTAGTTGCAAACTTGTGTGAGTTTCTTAAAACAATACACAATTCAATCTGGCTTGTCCAGATTGAAATGTGTTCTAATTTTTTCCTAGTAAGACCCCTTGAATCCCTCCTAAAAGAATAAAAACACCACAGTAGTATTCATAAGCAATAAAAAGAAAGTTTACTCACAATCAGGCAGAGCACAGTGTGATCCCTGAAGGCAAGGCTTTAGGCTTAAAGTTACAAGCATATACAAACAGATTTACCCCATATGTGGGTTGACCTAGTGACTGCAGTTAGCAGTCCAGGAAGTTGGCAGGATGAAATGAAGATGGAAAAGAGAGCGAGAGAAAGTGGCAGTATGCCTTGTCCTTTTACCAGGTCTGGAAAGGTCACGCCCACCTCTAGTCACATGCAAGGAAGGATGCTCCAGGTCAGGAGGAACAGGAAGTTTCGACCGGCTGGACCAAACATTCCCTTGCATGTCCACTCTAGGAAAACAAGGAATGCTGTACTTGACTGCTCTCAGTGGATTACATCCCACACATATTGCTCAATCTTCAGCATGAGATCCTTCAGAAGCACCACTTTGTGGCAGATATAAATGGCATTGCTACCTTAAATGGTTAATTCAGCTCTGACAGCAGGAGCCTTCCATTTAAGTGGAAGTCAGGAAAAGGTTTTCCAGCAGTGACTTTGAAATCCATAAAGGCCAGGAAAGGGCTTGTGCTTTTTCTTTAATGTAAATCTAATGGCTTAATGAAATCAATGGTAAGCACAGCTACCCTGGCCTCCTTGGTTTGATGCAATGGCTGCGCTCCACAAGGAATTATACACAATGGGCAACTTCAAATCATATTGATCTCCAGAAACACTTGGGGGGCAGTGAGCAACAATATATAGGGAGTGACAATGGGCTGTTTTGACTGAAGATGCATTTTAGATCTTTATTAAGGGGCTTCTCAAAGGATTTGCTGTTTTTCACTACTCGTTTAAAAAAGAGTGTGTAATAGTCTCTGGACATTTAATAATTCATTGGTTTTCTAAGACTTAATTAAAACACTCTTTCAGCAAGCCCAAAAACTTTTTAAAACTAATAAGCACTAACGTTATATTGAGTCAGCTAGTATGCTGTTCTCATTATCACTGTAGACGTGTGTGCAGAAGCTACGGGAAGCTTTTTCTGCCTTGCTAGGAAATATTAGAAGTTGACATTTTAATTCAGGCAATATCTTTCTTTCTTTTTAAGAAAAGCATATTTCTACTGTTGGTGAAAACTCATTTTGCTATTTATTTAGGATTCCTGGCAACAGTGATGCTGACAAAGCAAATAAGCTTCCCACCTTGGATGGCAAGCCAAGTAGCAGGTATGTGTAAGCCATGCTTCATAGTCATCCGTTTAGGGTGCACATCAGGTTTAGTACAAATCAAATGGGTGGATCTTTATAGGAATCCGTCCTTCCTGGGAGCCACTGGTGCTGGTGTGGGAACTAGCAGATCATGTACTTTACTGTAGCTCTAGGATACAGATCTTCAAAAGTTATTGATATACCATTGGAGCTGGTCATGGAGGAAGCCTTAAGGGTGAATCACACCTTGTGTAAGAGCAACAACTCTTGATTCTAAGCATCACTTGTCAGTGCTTTGTACACAAACCACAGTGGCCTCATTCAGATCGAATGTTTTATTGTTAGAATAGAAGCCCAAGCAAGCAGTCCACCCCGCTCTCCTCTTTTAGTGCAGATGTGAGGAGTAAAAAACAAAAAACAAACAAACCTTTACTTCTGTTTTTGATTAAGCACAGTTTGTCGTGCCTAACCATGGAAAAAGTAAATAGAAAATTCTTTCCAGTAGCACCTTAGAGACCAACTGAGTTTGTTCTTGGTATGAGCTTTCGTGTGCATGCACACTTCTTCAGATACACACGGCTACCCACCTGTAACATGGAAAAAGTAGTTACCCAGTATCCTTAAGTATGGTTAACTGAAATGACCAAACTTTAAACTTTGGTTTATAATTTTTCCAGGAAGGAGCTTGATGCATCTATCAACACTGGCAATGCCACATCGCCTGTGAAGAAGAAAAGGTATTCAAGACCTTCATTTTTACTGTAGATATCAAGGTTTTTTTGCAAAAGCTATCTACAGTATCTAATATAGAAATTGACTCTAATAATTACTCTGAGAGTGGAGCCCTCATAATCTCCTGATATTGATGTCTTGGGGAAGGGGTTAGGATGGTGTACTGTTGCCAGTTTGCCAACCTCCACCAACACAATAGAAAATCGCTGCAGGAGACTTGTGTTATGGCAGAAGTCCCAAGCTTCCACCAGCGGTTCTCCCATTGAGGGTAAACAGAATGGATATTGGGGGCAGCAGCGGGGCACCAGACGCTTTGTATCAGCTGGATTTGAAGACCCACATATCCCATGTGGTCTAGTCCTCAGGCCTTACAGCTGCACTAGTCTGGAGCTAAAGTAGTGGGAAAAGAAATGTGTCCTTCAGCTACCTTTCAGCAGGAACTGGCAGGACTTTGGGTGCTGTGGCAAATCTGTGCCTCCCCAACCCCTCATTAGGACTGCTCTGCTCATCCTTTAAAAGAGAAATTTAAATGAAACATACAAGAGGTGGATTTGAAGAGCACTTACACTGAGGAAACCTCAGTGAGACTAAGCAGAAGTGACTCATAAGTGTTGCTCCCTATACTACTATATACTTGGCAAATGTTTTTACGGATCTTGTAAAACATGGGGGATGGGAGATAATGGGACCCTGTTACTCCCAAGGATAGTTCCAGGCTGATTTGAGTTAGTAACACAATTTTGTTTTCATATGACAGGCATAGTGTAGATAGCCTTTTACGTATTTGATAGTTTGAAAGGTTTGTTTTTCCCCCCTGGTGGTGAGAATGTGATTAGTAGCTGCTTCCATTTGTGGGAAAATGATAACTATGTTCTTTCCCACTCTTGCCATCTGAAGTTATCCAGGATTGAACCTAAAATCTTCTGCAAGCAAAGGATGGGAAAGACATTCTAGGAATCTCTGCATTCACAAACAAGCAATAGCTATGGGGTTTCCTCTGTTCTTAAGAGAAGCGGCAGCCTTATTCCTGGGATCGGAAACATTAGAATAAATTTATTCCCAGCAATTCTCAGTGGGGAGACAAAAATGCAGAATTATACAGTGACAGCTTTGCACTTCGTATTTATGAACATCACTATAAGCAAGATCAAGCCACAGTTGAGTGCTTAATTTTAATTGGGATTTAAACAATGGGATTTAAGTTGATAACAGGCAGCATAAACTTCTTAGACTTTGGTTCCAAATACAAAATGCCTGTAAAATGAACTATATGGTTATACATTTATTATTAGGCAGTCATGGATGCCTCCCCCAGTCTCCAGTCAGAAGGTCACCATAGATGATGAACAACACAAAAGGTAAGAATTTGAATTTTATCCAAGTTATGTTCAGCTCTCAAATGTTAGGAAATGCTTCAAAAGAATTTCTCTTTGGTTGTTATGTTGACAGCTTTGGTTGAGTTTCTGAGGAATATCTAGCTCACATCATTGTTCTAATTTTAGATACAAACTTGGAAAAATCTATGACAGTGTAATCCTATACATCTTTGCTGCAAAGAAAGTCCCATTATATTCATGGAGGTTTGCTTCCTATTAATTCTGTTCAGAATTGCATCCTGAAATATTCTAAGCTTGTCTGCCCTGGTGAGAGCCTCTGGGTAGCTAAACACTGTGGGATAAAAATGTCAAATAAAATAAAATACATAGCTTGAGTAAGATATAGGCAAAGTTAAACCCTAGTAACCCAGTCTGCATGTGCAGCTAAGCCAAACCATAGCTGGGTGCAAACAAGTCAGCTTGCAGATTCCTGGAATGAAGACAGTGGCTGCTATGCTCCTCCCCTGGTTGTGCTGCCTGGAGTTAAACTATGGTTTGTCTTAGCATTATGTCCAAACCTGGGCTCATGGTTTATCTCACTCTAAACAAACCACAAGCTGTAACCAAGGTTTGTTTTTACTACTCGTGGTTTATTTGGGGATTCTAAACCACAAGCCTGAGTTCATACGTAATATAAGTCAAAGAATGGTCTGGCCAAATTAGCATGTTGGCAGCAAAAGCTATTATATTTGCTGTGGGAACCCACACATTTGCTAAGCCATGATTTGGCTGATGGTTATGTGTGAGTTCAAGAGAGTTTCCTTTCCCATTGAAATCAATTAGACTTTGGAATTTTAAACCTCTGTGCATTTACTTGGGAGTAACCTTATTGAAAATTTGAGTAGAAATGTTTATGACTGTGGTGTAAAGTGGTTTGGGCTTTGGTTTGGCTGGTTTTGAATGCTATTATGACGTCGACTCAAATGTGTAATACACCCTTATGGACAGATATAAGGAGCTGCCTTACATGGAGTCAGTGCAATGGCTCATCTAGGAAAGCACTTTCTCCTTTGACTGTAGGTTGCTCTGCAGGATCCTGGGGTCTTTCCCAGTCCTGCTATTGGAGACCTTTTAGCTGCAGATGCAAATGACTGGATCTGAGACTCACTGTATGCACGAAAAGGAAGTGCTCTGCCACAACATATGGCATCTGCGCTACCTGAAAATAATATTTTAGCTTGCAAGAATGCACACAGAGAAACTGAATCACACAACCGTGAAAGTAAAGTGATCTTCAGTGTGAATTGTTGGTGTTGTGGTTTCTTCACCACATAGCCATGTCATGGTTTTTCAGCGTGCGTAAACATTTTCCTGTACATCAGCAGAATAATTCTTGTAAACCTTGGCAGTGCATGGTAAAATATCTCCCTCTATTGAAAAAACTGAGCTCTTCACCATCTGCCCAGGGACAGACCGCATTCACTCAACCATTGCTTCTGTCCTCTTTCTCTTGGAAGTTTAGTGCTCATTTCCATGTTTGTTTGTTTTTTGCTTCCAGAAAAATAAACCTATTTGTATGATTTGCAAAAATCCTGGGAGTTTAGCATTTTAATTTCATCAGGGCATACAGATCTTTCCTGCAATTTAAAATGTAGTATGGCATGGCAGTACATTGATAAAAAAGTTGCTGTTCCACAATTCAATAGATGCAATGTAAAAGGAACATTAGGTCTGGGATCACAACACTAGCATTATAATAAGGAAAAATGACGCAATAATGTCTGAATGCACTCACATGTACCTATGCTCCCATTTTCTGTTGGTTCAGGGGTATATAGAGGGAGGGAGGGAGGGAGAGAATATGAGAATATTCTGGCAGGGGCGTAGCAAGGTAAATTGGTACCCAGGGGGGGAAATGTTTGTGTCCCCCCCCCCTATTGATTCCCCCCCTGCAAAAATGGTTTTACGTTATTTCATATTTTCTTACAAAGGAATAATAACAAGTAATAATAATAATAAAACTTTTATTTATATCTCGCCCTCCCCAGCCGAAGCTGGGCTCAGGGTGGCTCACATCAGATACATAACATTGGTATAAAATCAAACAATAATTAAATTACCTCCTAAAAAAAATCTCAAAATCAAATTAAAGTCTAATTAAATGGCTTTCCACAGGGTTAGGGTTGGGAACAGTAAGTGCTCCACTGAACTGAAATTTCAGCCTTCACGACATAGGAAAACAGCCAAGTAAACAGCTATTTTGGTGGAGGAGGGTCAAGATATTAACCGATATGCATGAAATTTAATATATAGCTATATAATCCCTAGTATAGTAAGATAAGACCTTTGGAGCAGGCATTTTTTAAAAAAAGTTTTTAATGAACCGCCCAGGTAGAGCAGTAATTGTTCCTTGATAATTTGTCACCCCCTCCATTATGGAACATGGGGCGAGCCGCCCCCTACACCCCCCTTTGCTACGCTCCTGTTCCTGGATGCCAAGATCCAAGTTTGGAACAAGTACCCTTTAGTGAGAGAACCCCAGCAGAGATTTAAAATAAAAAAATATGTAGCAAGGTAAAGTGTGGAAATATAGGTTGCTGGACCTTTAAAATAGGCCCTTTAAAGTGAGTTCCAAGGTTTCTCTCTTCCCATAACGTAGAAAAAAGACCACACGTTTGGTAAGTTAAACATGGTTTTCTTACAAACTGCCCCAAAATAAGATACATGTGCTTCAAAAAGCTACACAAGCAGCAGTGCTTTTTTCTGGGGGTACATATTTTTAAATACGCGTGTTCAACACACAAATTAATTCAGCATTTTTGTTCCATCACACAGGCATTCCTGGGCCTCACAAAATACAACCGCAGCTGTAGCCACCAATAACAAACCGTAAGTATACGGTGCTTATTGGATTATTCTTTTTTTAAAGAACATAACCCGGGACTTCTTCATATGTTACGTTTTCATGTGTCTCATTTTTTAAGTGTGTGCATCTAATAATGTAAGGTATGAATGAATGAGTCTCTGTCAGAGCATGAGACTCTTAATCTCAGAGAGGTGGATTCGAGCCCTATGTAGGACAAAAGATTCCTGCCCTGCAGGGGGTTGAACTAAATGACCCTTGTGGTCCCTTCCAACTCTTCAATTCTAAAATTCCATGAAATGTTTGTTTGCAAACATGTAGATCATTCAAGCATGTTTAGGGACAGGTGGGTAGCCGTGTTGGTCTGCCATAGTTAAAACAAAATCAAAAATTCTTTCCAGTAGCACCTTAGAGACCAACTGAGTTTGTTCTTGGTATGAGCTTTCGTGTGCATGCACACTTCTTCTGAAGAAGTGTGCATGCACATGTTTAGGGAGACTGAGTGGTTTTCATTCCCTCATTGAGTGCGCACTTGGTGGCAAACCTGGCTTTGCTGATGTGTCATCTATGAAATACATGGACTTTGAATGACTTTGAGCATTAATGGTATGTGCAAATGGAGAAGGCTTGAATGATAGTGAGTCAAGACAAGAGGGGACTGGCCCAGAGAATGCCCTTTCCCAGGCTCTCCCACCCAAATTTCTGAGGGCAGTGGGAACTACCAAGAGGGCCATGTTATAGGCGTGCCTTTTCCTCCCCATAGGAGTGTTAAAAGTGCTCAAAGCTTGGGTTTTGTTCCTGAGATTTTCGTTCTATGTTAAATTTGCTTACATTCTTCCACAGACGATCAGCAGGGGGCAGCTAGCAGGGATGCAATTTTAAAAAACACACTTATTTTCTGAGGCATGCCAGAGATATGACTCGTGATTTCTGTGCATTGCGAGCATATGGGTATGAAATACTACCCCATAGTAGAAGAGGTAGGGCTTCCTTGTTATCAGTTTCTGAGCTGCATCTATTGACTGACTGCACCACAAGAAGAAATCAAGATTCCCATTGCTGTTCAATTCAGTCCTGGAATTACTCCATGTTGTGATGATCCCTGCCTGAATAGGGAATTTGGAAAGTGTCCATTATATAATCATAGAAATCATATATATACAGTTTCTAACCAGAGGTTTGTTTGTTTGTTGCTTCAGAGTTTCAACTACTTCAAACAAAGGAGGAGGACCAAAGATGTATGTATTTTAGTTCCTAGTATTTAGACTTTCAACTTGGAAATGGTGAGGGTTGGAGTGGGTTAAATAGGATATGTTTTTTGTTATTTTTCTTGTTATATTGGTTAAGACGTTTGGATTTGGATACTGGCGTGAATTGGAATATGTTAAGAATTTTTAGCTAATAATTTCGAGACCGGAGGGAGGGAAGGGTGTAGAAAAAAGAATAAATTAATATGTATATATTTAGTTTGATAGTAAATATTATTAGGATTTAAGAAAGGTTCAGAAGCATTTAGGAGCCAAGGTTTGGTAAAGAATATAAGGAGCAAAGCTCGATATCAGATGATTTTATACAAAAGGATAAAGGAAAAAGTTAGATTAGTTGTGTATAATAGATTTGATTAAGAATTTGGAAAACTGTAAAGAGGATAGATAATGAATTCAACAGGGGGGATTTGGGGAAGTCAATAGATAATGAAATTAAGAAAAGGATAAATGTTTGGCCTAGGGAACTGGGCCAGACTTAAGCAATGATTTTTGTATGTCAAATATGTTAAATTTTAAATGTTTAAAGTTTTTTCCCCTGTGAGAGAGGGGGGGAGGGAAAAATTTAACAACTATGTAAAGTGCTTAAAATTGTCAAAATTAATAAAATTTTGTTTTAAAAAATAAACTTGGAAATAGTGTACAGCACCTGTTATTTATAGTTTATTTCATAGTTATCCAAAGAAATAAAGAAAGAAAGAGAAAAGAAAAGAAAAGAAAAGAAAAGAAAAGAAAAGAAAAGAAAGACAACCATTACTTTGCAAGGGTATTGAGAAGACTGGCCTACTTTGGGGGGACATGTGGTTGCTGAATGATTCTGTTTATCATCTTTTGGCTTCACTGATCAAAATGCGAATCACAGCAAAAGTAGCAGCAATGTTTGAGATTGGGACAGCATTTACTGCCATTACCATGTTGACATTTTTGTGTGTGTTCCTCTAAAAGCTTTGGCCTTCCAGATGTTGTTGGATTCCAACTCCTATCAGCCCCAACCAGCATAGGTTGGTGGGAATTATAGCCCAACAATATCTGGAGGAGCACAGGTTCCTCACACCCTTCAGTGTGGGGTTCTGCACCCCCAAAAATAAAAATAAATGAATTTTCCTTTTCATTCTGCAGGACTATCTATTCATCGGAACCAATTACATCTCCAAGGTCAAATGCTGCCGTGAGTGATCCAGCCAGAACTAGGTAACATGAACTAGTGTGATTAATGATTGGTGTTTTATGTGATGACACGATAACCAATGGTGGTTGCTACTGGGTGCAAAGCGAAACACTTATAAGCCCCGCTGATTTCAGTGGCAGAGATGTAAGCCAGGAAAGTAGCAGCAACAGCAGTGAAATGTTTTATACATCCCCGGTAACCTGTGCCCCCAAAATCCAGGGCAAACTTCATGTAAGAAAATTGCAGCAAAACCTTATTCTGCTTCTTCTAGGCAAAGTAGCTTGGGGGGGGGGGGTTGGCAAAAGAAACACAGTGGGAGGGGGAAAGTGCATAACCCTTACCCTATCCAGTTATAGTTACAGGTGGGTAGTCGTGTTGGTCTGCCATAGTCGAAACAAAATAGAAAATTCTTTCCAGTAGCACCTTAGAGACCAACTGAGTTTGTTCTTGGTATGAGCTTTCGTGCACTTCTTCAGCTGATAGGTGTGGAAAACCTGTTGACGACTCTTAACGGCTGCAATTAGTCTTGCATGGACTAGCCATCTCACCCCTTGCCTTTCCCTGTCGTCAACAGGTTTTCCACACCTATCAGCTGACCACCCATTCCCACCACCCTTCTGAGTAATACCCCTCCCCACTCCCTCACTATATTTAAGGATCTGGTGACTTCTGTTTCAGTGTATCTGAAGAAGTGTGCATGCACACGAAAGCTCATACCAAGAACAAACTCAGTTGGTCTCTAAGGTGCTACTGAAAAGAATTTTCTATTTTGTTTCGCCTATCCAGTTATAACTCACATCCTGGGGATACCTTGCAAACATGCAGCTGGAACACCATGTGGGAAAGGGTTGATTGGGGACATTTCCAGTGTGAAAGTGGCGATGGGAGAAAGGGTGAAGTTTCCCTTTGAAGGTGGTTTGCTTCTGAAGGTGCTTTCCTTGGAAGGAACCTTTGGGATTTGATTATGCCCCTTTCAGTGTAATTTGTAGTTCAACATTCGGCTTTGATGGTAAAGTTATATTATTCACTGACTTTGGCCCTTGTCCTGCAAAGACAATCCACAGAAATGCTCGTTCATCACAGTAGAAAAGCCATCCACTTCATTAGACATATGCATTGATACACAGTTTTGCTGCAATATACATTCATTTGTTTTCTTACAAAGCAGACCAGAGTAGATACAGATGGAAAAGGACAGATTCCCAGCAGATCTGAGCTCTGGCTTCTTTTTAGAAATTAGCCATGAAATGTAAGGAAGTTGGGGAAAGGTGAGGGATGCCAAGAGAGAGAACTGTAGATACACATGAAGAATTAAGATTGACATTTTGAAAGAGAAAAAGTCAAAGCTGAGAGAGATGATGTTTAGAGAAAGAATACTATACAAACATATGAGGCAGCTGAAACACAGTGGGCAAATACAGATCCAGTATATCATCATATTGCAACTTAGTTTACTTATACCACCCTTCCACAATCCACTGCTCTCCGGATGTTGTTGGACTCCAACTCCCATGCGCCCAGCCAGCATGGCCAATGATTAAGGATGATGGGAGTTGTAGTCCAACAACATTCTAAAAGTTGCCAGGTTGGCAGAGGTTGATTTATACTGCAAAAGCCTCGGACCCAAAACAACTGTGTCTGAGGAAAACATTCAACTTACAACTTATCACAGCATCAGACCTAAAGTCTGTTTAAAGTGGTAATCTCTGGGTTCCAACCTAGCAACTCTAGTCTTAATTTACTTGGGTCACAGGTGTCTTAGAGATTATTTCTGGCATCGTTGTGTGCATTCCTAGTCTAGAGTGCATAGCCAGGCGTCTTTAATAAATCCCGCGGCACATACTTGAATACAATGGGATCTCCCCTCTTGAAAGAGTTTGAGTCATGAAATATTTCCAGGAAGGAAACAATATGTTGATTAAAGATTTCTGCTGTCAGATCTGGAGATCTTAGAGAATAAAACATCGGCAAATTAACTAGGAAATGCTGCTGTCACTACCCACTTACAAAGGCTTGTTCAAGCCTTTTCCTAATCCCCTTCCTCACTCATTTCATATTCACTCCTCTCCGTGGTTTTTATTAGCATATCAAGCGTTCTGCTCCGGTTTCACCATTGGTAGAGAGCTGCGGTAGCAGTATTTGACTGAGCTACAAGTTGCTATAGTAACCGTGCTATATGGCTATTTTGTGTCAGTATCTAAACTATAAGCAGCTTGAGAAGCTTAATTGGGAGACGTGATTCTGGTGCAACATCTTTGAATTTGGCCCCCAGGCAGCGGGGGAGGGGAGCAAATCTGACACCTGGCAAGGTGGGGCTCAAAAATCCGATTGATGACACCAGAAATATGCATCCATATTAATTGTTGTCAGGGGAAACTTCTTCTTTTTGTTTTGGTTTAAACCCACTAAGTTCATTTACTTATTTTAAAGGGTATTTATTAAAACCCAGCTTGGTGTTGTAATGTTAGAAGAGATATGAAGGAGATGTAGAAAATGTATTATCGATTTGCACGGTGTGTGTGTGTGTGTGCAAAAACTGAAGTTTTGTCCTTGCTGTGAAATTAATGCTAACTCTACCTTCCTTTCGCTCACACCAGCACCAATGAATGATTTGCACAACCTGATTGCTAAATAGGTCAGTTGTCCCTCTGATAACCTGCAGTATTTATGGAAATACTTGGTTATCAATCTGAACCTGCTATCAAAGATAGATTCCATCCCAGCCTACCTATCCTATTCATCCAACAAGATGAATGCTAGGAAAAATTATCGGGGTGGGCAGAGCTAAGTAGGGTCCAACGATGCAAGCTCTTAGGGAAATGGTGCTATGTGTAATTTGGAGCAGTGGTGGGAAACATGCAGTGCTATTTTCAAGCCAGTTAGTGTATTCAGCACTGAGCAAGATGAGCAAATGTTCTGACTCAGTATATGGCAGCTTCCTTTGTTCCTATGACTCCCTCCCAGCCTTTTGATCCTGCAAATAAATGGTTCTTGGCCTGTGGGGTTGCATTCTGATGCAAGGGAAAGTAGTTCTTTGAATTTAAACCAGCATGCCACCTGGTTCACCTTTGCAGCCCAATGTTCCATCTTTAAGGACTTCTCTGTATGAACAATCTAATTGTTTTACATTTTATGGAATTGCTGTGGAGTACTCAGATGTGTGCTTTTTATAGTTGTGAAGTCAATAGAGAGCTTAGGAGGCTATGTTTATTCTGAAAGCATAACTGAGCAAGTTGGCGTTACTTTCCCAGTACCGGTAATTGTTTGCTCATGCCACTTCTCAAAACATCCTGAAAGACAGCTTCTTCTCATCCGTTTAATTCTGAAAATTACTGTACTCAGCAGCTCGGGGTATTTTTGGCAGGCTGTAAATGTGCTCTCATGGTTTGCTACAGTGCTCTTTAGTTTCTTAATTCTTGGCAACTGTTTGTGGTCCAGCCTTCAGTGAGGTGAATTTAAATAAACCTGGCACTGTCTGGTCAATGTCTTGGCAGAGATGAAAACGGCGTCCTGAATCGGGAACAAATGCTATTTCTGTATCAGCCTCATTTGCTGGCTAGCTTACAAATTGCCCTGTGAGTGAGGGCCATCCTGGACACAAATAGCCCTGGCCTATCAAATCCAGACATTACCGATGCACTGTTGACACCGTGTTAGAAGGCAATCCTCTTTTGCTGAGGCCACAGATTTCTATTATGACAGATTACCCTTTTCACTGCCAACTCCCGCACAGGAATAGATAGTTATTGCTGGTTCTTTTATAGCTTAAGCTAATTCCTCCATACAAATTGTCTGGCATTTAGTATGGGCTAACTGCAGCATCAGGGATGATGTGTGGGCATGTTGGAGTAAATTGGAGAGCCTTGTGTGTGCAGACATAAGTTCAGCAGGTGCAAAGGTGCATGGCCTTGCACAGAAGGGTCAGGTTGAATATTTATTGTGGCCGGTGCCACTAGACGTTTGGAATTGGGTTGTTGTTATCTATAAAAGGAACATGAAGGAAGAGGAAAGGATCTGCCCATGTTCTTCATTTCAGGTTCTTCATTTCTTTCAAAGCCCTGGCAGTAGCATTGGGAGGCAAATGTGCTGCAGGTTATCATCCTGTCCCCATTGGTGCTTGCTTCATGGTAAATATGTTTTATACTTACATGCTGGGAGTAAATCCAATTGAACTTAATGAGAATTCCTTCTGAGGAGATATGTACAGGATGCTGCAATAGGTCCCCTAAATTTATGGGCTGCTATCAAAGCCAGCAGTATTTGAGTACACTGGCGGTTTTGAAAGTAAACATGCCTCTTCCCTAAACCACATTTTGTAACCATGGTTCATGTACTTCCTGTTCTAATGATACTGGTGTGAAAGTCTCAAATGTTCATCTGTCGTATCTGTAGATGATGGGGTTTTGTTCCTGAAATTCCAGTGGAATATCATAATTTTGAGATGCGGCTGCAACTGTTCATATGCTAAGCACTTACTGTTAGTTCTCTTAGTCATTGGACTCCTGTTCCTGTGTCTGAAATCCTATTTAAATATTCTTGGCATCTTGCGTTGCACTTTCTGGATGGGGATCTGACTTGTAGCCAACTCAATCAGCATTAAGCTTTATCCACGAGCAAAAGAGGGGCATTGATTTATTAGACAAATCAGAAAAGCCTGGAAAGTGGTAGTGTTTCATCTTGAGTTGGCTGCGTTAGATGTTGAGATGGCTGGAGTACACATTCACATATATCACTTAACATTTCCTGCAGAAATGGTAAACTGCTTCCATGGAAAATCTGATTTTGCTTGATCTTGCTTGCGGTTTGAGATCATCACTAGATGTTTCAGTCACTGAGCCGATTGACACATACCGGTAGTTCTAGTGCATAGGGGTCATACATGTTGCAAGGTAAGAAAGGAAGTCTTGAGCTCATATACTGTCTCTCAACTTTCTAAACTTTTATGGGAACTCAGCCTTTCTGTACAAATGCTATATACAGTGTAGCGTCTACACAAACCCTGCTCATGCAACCCACCCAACACTTTTTGATGGTGGGCAGATCACAACACATATCACACAAATTTATGTACGCAGGCCCTTGTTTACATTTAGGTTTTTTCATCACTGTATGAAGCTAAATGCTGAACATTTCTACATTTTTGTCTCCCCTGCTTCTGCCTGTTCTTAATGGGTGGGGTTCAATGTAGCACTAATCAGATTCTTCTTGCTTGATGGAATGATCTGCTCTCTTCTCCCCCTGTGTGCTGTTCCAGGGGGTCTACTGACACCCCCAGAGCCAGTTTCATGGAGGAAGGAGGGAAGCTTTGTTGTGCTTGTGTAGGTTTCTTCTGGCAGGCATGGGACTACTTAGTTGAATGCATCTCATTATATTAAATGTCTCAAAGTGCTTTTTCATGAAGTAGCTTGAGAGTGCAATTTGCATTGCTTATGCAGTCTTCGTCAAAAGAGTTTGGGGAAAATGTTTCCTTTTATATCTAACATCTCCTTGAACCCACCAAACAAACCTGGCAACATCTCATTCAGATGTTTGCTACTGACCTGGTGCAATCAGAACTCAGTATAGCCTTACTGAGAGAGCAGCCTGATCTGCCCCTTACAATGCCTTTTCTAAAAATAGTCTCTTGAGACACAACATCCAATGATGTAACCTCCTCTTTCAAAGTATTAGCTTTTGGGCTAACTCTTATAAGCAGTTCTATAAATAAAAATGCAAGACAGGCATGGGAAAATGGCAGGGATCACTTGTAGTTTTTGCATTCCTTTCTGGTCCCTGTTAGGGGTTCTTGGGGTTGTTCTTGTTTTTATTTTGATTATGTATTTTGTTATTTTATATTCTGATTTTATCCTGTGAACCACTCTGAGACCTGAAGGGTGGTATACAAATTTAATAATAATAATAAATAATAAGGTCAAAACAAATAATAATAATAATAATAATAATAATAAATCCTTCCAGTAGCACCTTAGAGACCAACTAAGTTTGTTCTTGGTATGAGTTTTCGTGTGCATGCAAACTTCTTCATATATCTTAGTTGGTCTCTAAGGTGCTACTGGAAGGATTTTTTTATTTTTTATTTTGTTTTGACTATGGCAGACCAATACGGCTATCTACCTGTAACTGGAAATAATAGTGTGTGTGTGTGTGTGTGTGTGTGTGTGTGTTTAACTTGTGATAAATGCTGAGGCTCCAATACTTTGGCCACCTCATGAGAAGAGAAGACTCCCTGGAAATGACCCTGATGTTGGGAAAGATGGAGGGCACAAGGAGAAGGGGACGACAGAGGACGAGATGGTTGGACAGTGTTCTCGAAGCTACCAACATGAGTCTGACCAAACTGTGGGAGGCAGTGGAAGACAGGAGTGCCTGGCGTGCTCTGGTCCATGGGGTCACGAAGAGTTGGACACGACTAAACGACTAAACAACAACAACAAATGCTTCTTAGCATTTCCGTACAAGCTATGGTGGATTATTACAATAGGTACCTGCTGGAGAAGATGTTTTTCAGTTCTCTCTCATAATCACTTCATTTTGACCTGGTTAAGTCACTACAATAATATTTTTTTAGCTGTTCCTTTGATAGTCAACCTTCATTGCACAGTCCAAACTTACTGGATTGCGAGAACCACTAGACAACTAGCAAGCCTCAGAGTGAGCCATTTGTGCTGACATATCCAAGCAGTTGCTAGACTTTGTATTGTCAGAGTATGAACTGTGTCAAGATTAATCTTTCTAACTTCTCTGGAATATCGTTTTGGTTTCTCTCCCTAATCTGGGCAAGCTGAATAATTAAACATGCACAACACAACTTTCAAATTTATTTAGATGAACCTATTTTCTCTGCTTTTTAGGCAGATATGCCCAGCAAAACCCAGTGAACCAGATGCTAACAAAACCATGACAAAAGAGAGAGCTGGGAGGTAGGCCCTACTGTGTTTGCTGTGTCATTTTCAGAATGAGAGCTAACTGTGTGAACTAAGTTCTAAGTACCTCATGTAGGCTTGTTCTGAGGATAAAGTGAGATAACCATGTTTGCTGTTCTGAGCTTCTTTGAAGGAGGATAAGTTGCATTTTATTTACAACTGTCAGTGGCAACTGGGTCAGAACAGGCCTGTACAACTTATGACCTGTCAAGCTAAATGCAGCTCACTGGCCATGTATAACAGCTCACTAGGGACTACCAGAGAAGTCTTTGTTTATTTGCTTGACAGTCTGTGACTTCAAAAGCCGGCAAGGAGGATGTGTGATGTTAAAGAGTGGTGTTTGAAGTTGTGTTCAGCCGTTGTTCCACGTTGTGCAGATGGTGGAACATGAACATGAAGTAGGGAGACGTGAGTTCAAGGAACCAGGTTTCAAATTTCCAGTTGGCTAGGCAGCTCATTGATTGGACTCGGTGAATATCTCACCATAACAAACCTTACAGGGCTGTTGTCAAGAAAGGAGCCTGTATATGCTTTCCTGAGCTCTGTGGAGGAAAGCTGGGCTACAGATGTAGTAAATATGCTAACATGACATGATACACAGTGCTTATTTATACAGGACAGCATGAAGCAGAAGGCTTAGCCTCATTTCATGTGGTTTATTTGCTTTGAATGTCAAATTCTACCGGTAGCTGACTATTGAAATATCTGTACTTTCTTCCACTGATTTTGCTTAATCTCTGAAGAGGCCAAGAACTGGATGATCTCATTGATGTCAAAACCAAAGGCAATAAGAGTAACCAGGGGTAAGTCTTGAAAGGCTCTATGGCTTCAATAAAGCGATGGAGAGGGCATGGATTGTGACCATAGCAGGGAAGGCATGGGAATGAGAGCAAGCAAGATAATAATGCATGGAATCATAAGGCCCAGCTGATGTCCATGACACCGAAACAATGAAGGTTTTGCTTGTTTGCTTGTTTTCCAGTACAGCTTCTAAGTTCTCTCCTCCAGCAATAAGACTTGGTCCTGCAAAGGCTTCCAGATGGCTCCTCTGGTAGTTTTTTTAGCAAACCATGAGACTCTAGGCAAGGCAGTATGAATCCTCCGAGACTTGTGGGCTCAGGACAAAGAGGAAAACCCAATCAGCTGGCCATCTAAGTGCAAACATTAAAAACCCTGTCAGTACTGATGTGTCACTAGGGTCACCATGTAAATACCTTGGGTGCTGACTGAGGCAAAGCTGAAGGTCAGGGTTTGGAATGGCAGAAGGCATCTTTTTCATGCAAACCTGAGAAAAATTGGTTTAATCAGGCTACATGAATTTTGGTACACATTGTCAGGGAGGACCTGGCAGTCCATCTGCTGACAGAAGAGCTACCTCCTGGGGTACCTGAGTGGAAAGGATGTCCAAGAGAGCTAATTACCTTGACCATCTGTGAGCACCTACAATGCTCACCTGGGAGTGGGGTATAGTTGTTAAGCTAGCTGCTGGGAATGAGTTGACATGCAATCTTCAACCCTCAAAGGACCCATAGGTGGCATGTGAGAATTGGACTCCAGCCATCCCTTGACCTAAGATCTCTGCCCACTACACTCCACCTTGGTCCCTTAGCCAAATGCCATTGCCCTAGTCTTAAAGTTGGATGTCATCAGACCTGTAGAAGTTGAGGACCTTGTTGGAAATACTTGTCTCAAATTCTGTGGAGGAAGGGCGAGATACAAATGTGATAAATAGTCTATTAATAGTTGTTGTGTTCTTCCAAAATGAGAGCCAGTGTAGTGTAGTGGTTAAGAGAGGTAGACTCGTAATCTGGGGAATCGGGTTCACGTCTCCGCTCCTCCACATGCAGCTGCTGGGTGACCTTGGGCTAGTCACACCTCTTTGAAGTCTCTCAGCCCCACTCACCTCCCAGAGTATTTGTTGTGGGGGAGGAAGGGAAAGGAGAATGTTAGCCGCTTTGAGACTCCTTCAGGTAGTGATAAAGCGGGATATCAAATTCAAACTCTTCTTCTTCTTAAGGAACAAGACATAGTATTTATTTATGCAGGACAGTATGAAGCAAAAAGTTCCAGCTGAGAGAATTTATTGTTGTTGTTGTCTAAAATTAAATCTATTTTAATTATAAATTGCCATGAATATACTCCAGCTGTAAGATATTTTGTGTGGTTTATTTAATGTCAATATCAAATTCATAGTTAACAACTGAAATATCTCTGTACTTGTTCCTACTGGTTTTGTTTAAAGAAGTCAAGAGCTGGACAATCTCATCCAAGTCAAAACTAAAAGTGATAAAGGTGATAAAGGGTAAGTCTTGGAAGTTTTTTATCACTTAATTTATTTCCCAAGTTGAAGCTGTGGAGAGGGCAAGGGATAGATGCCAAGAACGATTTCATAAAGCAGTTTAATCAATTAGAAGGAAAACACTGAATTCCAAGCAAAGGAGGAATGATCTAATGCTATGAAATTCTCTTCCAACGATACTCCCCCTACTCAGCCAATATGCTCCTGGAATCTGTAACATGGTGAGGTTAGTAACTGCCCAGCCCCATCCAGACCTTAAACCGAGGAGGTCTAAGAGAAGCAGGACCCTCTGGCATATATCCAGACTGCCAGAGAAGCAGGACCCTCTGGCATATATCCAGACTGCCAGTGACCCTGGAAAGCCATTGGATCCAGACTGAGAAATACTACATTCATATAAATCTCCCTGCCCATCATACAAACTCTTTTTTCAAGTCTGTGGTTCAAAGCATGTCCATGGTTTATGGGGCAGTTTAATTCTAAGGGAGGCTTGCACTGCAAGAAGCAAAGTTGAAGATTATGCAAGGCCAAGTGGGACAGAGCATTTTTTGAGAAATCACTATCCGTCCCCTTCTGTTGCGCTTTCTTTCTTATGCAAAGTTGCGCTGGTGTCAGGTGGCTGTGGTTGAATTCATGGCATTCAGGTCCTAAAGTTTTGGATGTGATGCAAGGGACCTTTGGTTGTTCCTCCCCTTCCTCCTTGGTCCATACGCTACCTAAAAGGTCCGGTACATTGACCATAACATTCCTTTGTGTTTCTTTCCTCTTTAAGACAGCAAGATCTTGATGATTTCATCAAAGTGAACCGTACATCTAATGGACATGCCAAGGGGTGAGTCTTGTCATCAAGCTGCACATCTACTTGCATTGAAGGCTTAATCTGGTTTTGGTTTTGGTTTTAAACAGTGCAACTTCTAATGTTTCCTTACCCCCACCAAACTTTGCAAATGTTGGTTTTGTAAGAGATTTAAGGCAATTGATAGCTCCTCAATTGAACTAGAATTCCCATGATTTCTTAGTTGGGAACTGAAACAGTTTAGTGCTTGTTTAAATTTGTCAGATAGACATGCCTGCAGTTACTCCCCCACCTCTCAGCTCAAGTGCTGTGTAACTGCACAAATTCAAAGGAAGTCAACAGAATTTAAATATAGCACAGGGTTTTCTCCTTTTTGCAGGTGTAAGGAGTTGACAATAAAAGAGAAAAGGCATCCAAAGATTAGTTTTCCAAGGTAGGATTTAGATGGAATGCCTCTTATAAAAAACAAAAAACAAAAATCCACATGTGAAAATAGCCTGTATGGTCATAAAACCACAGAATAGTAGGAAAACATAAAAAGCCAGTGAATCTAACTCCTTATAAAAAAATGTGGGTGGTATCTTCCCACAAAGCTATTTGGGCTGGTCTATGTTGCCAGTTCTGTCCCTGTAGATAGAGAATGTCTCATATGAACCACAGATACCACCATTGTTTCTCAGGGACAATTCTTCATTAAAGAAATTGAAACAAGAATGATAGTTGTATTCATGGAAATCCCTGTTTATGCTAGACATTTCCCACACAGATGTATCATTGTGCATCATTTAATCCAGACTCAGTCATGTGCGGAGTAGATTGAAATCAATGGGACTTGTAGTCATGACTAACGTAAAAGGTATACCATGGTGTTTCCTCTGTCTGCACTGTTCCCAGGGGTCATTCCTCCTCTGGTCACTACTGTGGATACACGACCTGACTGATTGTCTCCAAGTGGGAGTAAGCCCCACTGAATTCAGCAGAGCTTACTGAATAAACATGGTTAGGGTTGCAACCTTAAGTATGGAACCAACCTACTGTGTGAACCAGTTCTTTATGAGCGGCACCATGTGCACCACTAAAATTTTGTGCCCTCCACCTCTCATGCTCCATTCTGTAACATTGCTGCAGCACTTCCTGAATAAACATGACCAAACTGGTTGCACTACCCTAAAACTGCCTCTGTCCCCACCTTCTGGCATGATTGCAGAGGCAGCAATGACCCTGCTGGGCTGGGCTGGGGGAAAGTTAGAATTGCACTCTTAAAAGACTGGACCAGAGAAGGTGGCATTTAATGGAAAACTTTTGGAGGTATTAGAAGCAGGGAAAATAACACACGTTACCAAGGAATGGTCAAAACAATGTTTAGGCAAGGACTCAGCAGGATTTTCCAGTTGTAAGACTACCGGTATATCTGCACGTGTTCTGAAAGGCTGTAAACATGTTTGGTACAAAAGGGCTGGGCTCTTACCTGTAGGATCAGAGCCAGCTGTTGTGCTTGGGCTACCCAGAACAGTTGGCAGCCGTGATGGGCTTGGCACTTGCTGCAGAAATCCACAAAGACCGGTGAGAATTCCATCCCTTTCCTCATTTTGTTAGCTATGAGTTTGGCACTATTTGTACCATGATTTTAGATGTATGTATTCATTTATGTTACATTTTGAGAGCATGGATATATTATTTATTTAATAAGCAGTTCCTGGGGTAGGGGGTTCCCCTGGGAGATCCATTTGGACCCCCTCTTACTGTTTCCCACCAACTGATTAAAATGTTCCTGTTCTATCAACCATTTGTCTTACTGATGGCAGGCAGGTTATGTGTCTGACCCTCATTTTAGGATGTTTCCTGAATTTGTTTAGAATGTTTGCAAATTTTCTGTTTCTGTTTTCATGCTATTGTCTTTTATGTATATGTATATATGTATGCGACACGGGTGGCGCTGTGGGTTAAACCACAGAGCCTAGGGCTTGCTGATCAGAAGGTTGACAGTTCAAATCCCCGCAACGGGGTGATCTCCCGTTGCTCGGTCCCAGCTCCTGCCCACCTAGCAGTTCGAAAGCACGTCAAAGTGCAAGTAGATAAATAGGTACCGCTCCGGTGGGAAGGTAAATGCCGTTTCTGAGCACTGCTCTGGTTCGCCAGAAACGGCTGAGTCATGCTGGCCACATGACCCGGAAGCTGTACACCGGCTCCCTTGGCCAGTAAAGTGAGATGAGGGCCGTAACCCCAGAGTCGGACACGACTGGACCTAATGGTCAGGGGTCCCTTTACCTTACCTGTAAGAAAATAGATAAAATAAAACTCCCCCTAAAATATATGACTCATAACTCTGTTCCAGAAAAAAAAATCCTCTGCTCCAATAGAATTCCCAAACTAATGTTATATTTATTGCACTGCAGTTTGTTTATGGTTTGGCTATAAGCATAATTCTTGAACAACAGGAATGTTATGAAATGCTTATATTAATAAGAAGACAGCACATTGCATTTTTATGTCTTGAGACATGGTGCGCTAACGCAAGCTACTTAGCATCGGAAATATCTACGTTTATCCTCAAGTCAATGTTCCGGCGGCTGCACAGAGATTCAAAATACTTAGCACCAAAGTGTCAGTTACTTGAGCAAAGAGCAAGAGCAGCTGAAGCTACATTTGATGGTAGCCGGCTCCAATGGTCAAACCTGAATTGGCTGCAGTCAGGTAGAAGAAAGTAGGTTCGGTGTGGATAAGGAGTCTGATTTTTAAGAGCCAAAGGGATGCGTGGGTGAGCACAGGATATCGCTGGCACCTGCCTGCTACTTACTTCCCTTCAATTTGTCTGCTGACATCATTTTCCCCTCAGCTGAGGTGAGCCTGTGGGAGAGTAGCTGTGGGGAGATAAATACTGGACAGGGAAGGACCAACCTGTGTTACAGCATGTGGTTAGCCTGGATGAGAGCTAAACCATGAGCTTGGGTTCAGATGGCAGGCTAAACCCAAACCAAGGCTTAGCTAAGTGTGCTGAAGCAGCAAAACAACCAGGAAGGAGCAGAGTGGTCGCAATCTCTTTCTGGGAGTTTGCATGCTTATGTGTTTGCACTAAGCCATGGTTTGGCTTATCATGACCCATGAACAAGGCCAGTTTGTGCAGCGAATTCCAATGAAAACGGGAGACGGAGTAGAAATGGCTTATTTGTCCTAGGTCTGGAACCATAATCAATTCAGTGAATACGATCAATATTCACTGTTGCCGCTTTCAATCCACAAATGACATGAAATTAGTGATGTTTCCCTCCCTCCAAATTCACACTGCATTTCCTTTACATTGACATAAATGGGGTGCAATGGATTATATCAGGGTAGGGTTATGTGCTGGCATTTGAGTTTTTCAAGAAGCTTAGTTTTGATCATGTCGCTTAATCAGGAAAAGAGAAACAAATCTCAAGATAATTTTTTAATCTTGGAAGGAAAACATTTTGGTGGAATTATTCGCTGTAATGAATATCCTTATGAGTTGACAATTACCTAATGCATTAAGTTCTCCCCCTCGCTCTTCCCTGAGAGTATTTGTGATCAGCGGTTCCTTTCTTGCAAGAGTAACTAGTCCATTTTTCATTTGTTTGTTTCTTTGCTTTTCTCACAGAGGAAGTGACCTAGATGACCTCATCGCTGTAAATAACACTCCACAGAAAAACAAAAGGCAATTCTTTTAAATTTTATCTCTCCTGCACTTTAGAAAATCTGTTACCTGTGGCTTGAGTTAAAAATGCAGGGAGGGTTGTAGCCAACTAAGTTCTCCTCGGAGTATGAGTGGAATGAATAGACCTAAGTTAGTCATGGCCATTAATTTCAGTGGGTCTACTCTTGCGTAGAACTAACATTGGCTACATCCCACATATGTATAGCTGTGAGCACATGGTTCCCTTGCCCATGCAGCACTACCTCTGTATCAAATGCATGTCCAGAATTTTCCCTCCCTCCATGGGAGGGAACCTGGAAAAGGATAGCCTGGGAGGGGCAGGAAACGGGGCCCAGAAGATGGCAGTGATTGGTGACCAGGAGGATAGAAGCATGTGGGGTCCTGCAGGTCAGGAAAGAGTTGTGTGTGCACCATTGTGAACATGAAGCTCTGGAATGGAGCACTCCTTCCAAGTCCTATTAGATACAGTAGGCTTTTTGTCTCGATAAATAATCATAGGATCAGGCTATGGGACATGAAGTCAATGGTCTTGATATGTAATGATATGTATTTATTCACAGCAGATAATGCTTCATACTTTTTGTCTAGTGATTGAATCTGATCTAAAAATTAAAATAGATGCTGCCTCACAGAAATCATTGATGACTTGATTAAGTACGGTAACATTCAGGTTTGCATTTTTTTTAAACATCCAGTAAAACGTCCAGTATTTTGTGGTCATCAGGCTTTGCTCTTTATCTTTGACAGAAGCCAAGAACTAGATGATCTCATTGTAGTAAAATCATCTCCTGTGGATCAAAACAAAAAGTGGTGAGTCTTAAATCTTAGTTCTTAGATTTAAGTCCTGTAGAGGTTAATTCAGGTCACTTCCAGGGGACTTGTTTATTGAGCATTTGTTCTGATTTGTTTGTGGGGAGGTCAGATGAAGCATCAAGCCAATGTCATCCCACACTTTCCATTTCCCCGCCGGTATGACTTGGTATGAGTATACAATGTTGCCTTTCCCCCTTCTCCATTCACCACTGCAGGTGCTTCTCTGGGGTCTAGTAAACCCCTCAGGCTGCTGGCTGTTGTTTGTTTGTTGTTGTTTTTAAACGAAGCCTTTGGTGGAATGGTGGCAGACCTCTCTAACTTCAGAGTCAGCTCAAGCAAGAGTAGGACATGCAGCCAAAGATTGTATGTGAAGAATGAGCTCCGTTCTCTGCTCTCAGATCAGCCTCATTGCTTTAGATTGGAAGAACAGCGGAGAGGCCCTCTCTCAGGCTACATGTTCTGCATATAAAACAGTGCTTGGCACTGATGGCTATTCATTTAGCAGAGCTTAAGGCTCTGGCACAAAAACAACAGGCATTCAAAATAAAGGCAGAGTAGCCAGTGTTTGATGAATGCATTCCCTTTGAGAGTTTTCCCTCTTAAGTTCCCACCCTCCTTTTTCCCCTTTTAATATTTTAGATCCCCCTCTTTCACTACTTGCATAGTAGAAGAAAAGAGAAATGGTGGTGAAGATAAATCGTGGCTAGACTTCTTATTCTTACTCCAGCTTTTTCCTCCACAGGGCACCAGAGCAAGACCATGAATCTGCCAGTATTTCAGGTGGTCCGTCAGAAATGAACCATTTATACCAGGACACAAGAGGATCCAGGTACAGTATTCCTAAGCCAATAAACTGAGTGTTTTTCCTTTCCCCCCAGCTGCAAAAGGCTATCTCTCCTATAAACCCCTACCAAGGAAAATGTGTTAGAAGAAATTCAGATTTCCCAGTCCAGCAACTCTTTCTGAGTACAGGTGGGGAAGTTCAATGTGGGTAACACACACACATAGCTTTGCCCGTCTGTAAATCTCAGAGAAGAGAAGCGTTCTGCATGTACAAACCACCCTCTTTATTTAAAAGAACAGCTTGGGCAGGCATCAGAAAACAAACTCCTTCTCTCAGAAGCTCCCTTTTCCATAGTTCTTTCTGGCCACAGTATATGAAGTGTTATCGTCCATTCTATCACGGTGGAACTCTGTATTCTTGCTTTGTTCCAATGAGTTTAGGATTATAGTCGCCTGTGATCCTACACAGAATTGTGATTAAAAAAAAACCCAACTTCTCTCTCTCCATCAGGTAAAACCTGAAACAGCTTTCTAAACTAATATGTGTGCCCTGTGTTAAGTTACCATTTGTTAAACATCTGTCTGTATCAATGCAGTGTTTCAAAAATGTGGTCAGGAACAGGGCCTAAACAGTGAACAATGGAACCTGTAGTATTTTGCAGGTGGCGTCATGAAGGTGGCTGGAGAGAAGCTTTCCTGCCTTTCTCCTAATAAACCTGGGACCATCCACTGAAATGGAATAGCAGGAGATTTTGGCCAGACAAATGGAATTGCAGTTCTTCACACCATGCAGTGTTAATTATGGAATTGGCTACCCAAGATATGGTGATGTCCAGCAAGTTTAAAGGCTAAGGCAATGGCAACTAGTCACAGTGGTTATAAGCTAGCCCCCAGCATCAGGGGCAGCCTGCCTCCAAACCCCAGTTGCTGAAAATAATGCCAGGAGAGGGGCTATTGTGTCCCTGTCCAACTAAATCAGGTTGGGCACTGTGAACCAGGGTGCTGGAACAAGACAAGCCTCTGGCTTGATGCATCAGGGATCTCTTGTTCTGTTCTTATGACATTGCTTTTTCTTACCGCTTTTGTGCGTTTATTTTTAGAGAATGAAATTCTCCTCATTTTTTGTATGTGTTTCAGCTGTATTGCCTCAAGCAGTTACTCAAGTCCAAAGGACACAATTGTGTACACAAGGACATATGAGAATAGGTACCTGAAAAATACATGGCGTATTTTTCCACAAATACTTCCTCGTGTACTAATTCCAAAAATAACAGTTTAAACATGATTTGTTTAAACACAAGCAGTGTTATTCCCCCCACCCCCACCCCCAGCTATGGCATGGCTAACTTTCTGGTTTCTTGAACGCATAGAATGTATGATAATCTAATACAATAGTATATGGTTTTATGGCATCCCAGAATAAAATGCGAAATTAAATGCAAGTGATAAGGGATTAAAACAAAATGGCTGGAAAGGGCTATTGATATTACCAGACTACAGTCACAGTACAATACACAGCTCAGCTCGCTCACTGATTCCAATAGAGGTTTAGCATGCCTAATGCTGGGATCTATGTGGAGAGAGAGAGAGAATGTATACATGCATGTAAACACAAGATAATAGTTAGGATTTATGGAGGGAGACGTGCATTGACCTACAAAGATGAATGCAGTCATGTTTGTTGAACCCATCAGGGGTATCATAAATCTCCTGGTTTTGCTGGCCTGGCTGGGACTGCAAACATGTAAACAATGATTGCAGCATTTCTATTGACTCTTTTCTGGCTCTGCAATAAATTTCTGAGAGTCATAAATGAACAGTGTTGCAAAACATAAAATAGCACATTTTTATGTTTTCTTATTTCACCTTGTGCCTTATCTGTCTTCATTCTGCTGAATGGTTTCACATATGACATCTATATCTGACACCATTGTGTGCTTTTCTGTTATTTTAGAAATCCATTACTTCTAAAATATCAAGTGCTTAAGCATGCTCTTAAGATATAAGCCCCTTGGGGACAAAATCCTCATTCTGCATGAGCCCTACTGAATAATGGGAGCCATGCAAAAGCAAGTTTTGTGCCCTTTTCATATAATGCAAGACAAGTCTCATCTTGCCCTCCTCCCCCAACTGTTCTTTTAGAACTGTTTCTTGTATATCTATAT
Organism: Lacerta agilis; assembly: GCF_009819535.1. NCBI lineage: Eukaryota > Metazoa > Chordata > Lepidosauria > Squamata > Lacertidae > Lacerta > Lacerta agilis. The sequence goes on along the minus strand of NC_046315.1, from coordinate 90,539,003 downwards.
ATTTTTGAAGTCTGCCCTCAAGTCTCTGTGGATGGCTTTGATGTTGATTGATAATACACTCTCTTTGTCAGAGTGCAAACTTGAAAAGTATTTTTAAAAAAAACAAAAAACAAAAAACAACCTATTATTCATCACTTGGTACATGTTCCTTGTATTGCAGCAGATTTCCCCATGATGCTTATGAAGACAACATCCATGGAAAATCTATCAAAACTGTTTACTCTACTTCTGATAGGTGGGTATATATACTGAACACTGTAGAATAAAAAAAGATAGAGGAAGAAAGCAAAGCAAGAAACATCTATCTATCTATCTATCTACCATCTATCTATCTATCTATCTATCTATCTATCTATCTATCTATCTATTCTTTGCTTTTCTGCTGCAGTTCTTCATTAGTACATCCACATTAGTACAACAACTGTTGCGTTCAAAAAAGAATGATAAGGAAGAAAACCTATTTTCATATACTTCCTTTCCACTCCTTCTCTGGTCTGTTCCCAACCTATCCTCGCCATCTTGTTCTTCTAAATTTTTCTCTCTTTATCTCATGTTATAACAAAATAAAATAAAAAAATCCTTCCAGTAGCACCTTAGAGACCAACTGAGTTTGTTCTTGGTATGAGCTTTCGTGTGCATGCACACTTCTTCAGATACACTGAAACAGAAGTCACCAGACCCTTAAATATAGTGAGGGAGTGGGGAGGGGTATTACTCAGAAGGGTGGTGGAAATGGGTGATCAGCTGATAGGTGTGGAAAACCTGTTGACAACTGTTATAACATGTTATAACTTACACTGCTGAATTATGTTCATCCTGCTAGATTGATTGTCTTATTATAATACTTTTTCATATATTCTATAGAAAACATCCAATCCTCTTTAAGTTCTTTTACATCTCTGTTTCTTATACTATTAGTCATATCCGCTAATTCCGCATATTCCAGCATGTTTATGATGCCACTCCTCTTTTGTTGGAACTGTGTCAAGTAAAATCCATGTGGCCATGGTCACAATACTCACTTGTTTTTTTGAGACTTCTGTCGTTATTATACCCAGAAGATAAGCTTCTGGGTTTTTAGTAAAGGATCTTTTAAACATTTTTTTTTCAATTCGTTGTGGATTAATTCCCAGTAGTTTTTAATAACCCTACAAGACCACCACATATGGTAGAATGTTCCTACTGTCTCTTTACATCAAAGTGAGAAACGTCTTGTCTGTTTTGCCCCTTACCCCAATACCAAAGTGTTTACACTTATTACCTGAAAGCTTTTCCAGTTCACATGTCCACATTCTTCACTTGATTTCTCTACACTTACACTGCATGCTAGATTGCTAGCTGTAGAGTGGGTGAATTGATTTCATTGAAAAGGTATCACTACTAAGATCACATCAGTGAATATGAAAATTTGTCTGTAGTGTTAGATTCATGTCGGTTCCTTCATACATTTAAGTTGTCGCTTGATGTTACTGTACCGCAGCTGCCATTATCCTTAACCGTGGACCATGTTAGCTGGGGCTGATGGGAGTCAGATTCCATCAATATCTAGAGGTCCACAGGTTGCCCATACCTGCCTTGGGAGATTCAGTTTAGCAACAGCTCTTCCAAGTGATCTGTCCTGCCTGAAACTGTTTATCCGTGCTTTGGCTACCTTGCTAAATGACTGGGAGCCATGCAAGAGCTTAGCAGTGCAGTTATGCATCTCCCCTTCATTTAAATGTCGGCTTGCCCTGGTGACTTGTACCCTATGCCTTCAGATAACCCAATCTTGAAACCGGTTCTAGGCTGCTCTTTGCACATCGAGCCATGGTGAGGTCACAGTTTCATGCAGGCATGCAAAAGTGAGAATATTTGCACAGTGAAACCTTCCAGTACTGTAGTATGCACTCAATGAATCCTGTTCTTACACAGGGCCGTTATTGAAAAAGAAATGTGCACTTACTGCCGGAAGCCCTTGGGCACAGACACAAAGATGATTCTTGATGCCTTGCAGATTTGCTGTCATGCAACTTGCTTCAAGGTAGGAACATGTCTTTCACCCCACTGTCATTAAATATGCATGGATTTGTAGTATGACGATTGTGAATTTTGATGAAATCACCGGGTTTTAAATCAAATTAGAGAGCAACCCTATGGTCCCTGGAAGGGCATCCCAAGGATGATAGGATAGGGCAGATCTCCCACTTTGTCCCATGGAAAGGGAGGTCCACACAGGGAAATCTTCACTGCTCTTGCTGCTCTGCTATTGGTACTCTTATGGAGATAGCAATGGGAGTCATCATGGGACAGATTGGAGGAAGCACCCAGAACAGGGGAGCGAGTATACTAGCCCTGAAGCTGCTACACTGATTTTCTTTCGGTAGAACCAAGTTATAACAGAATGTAGCATCGGTGTGCAGTGAAGAAGGGGGGAAAACATGGGAATATGGCATTTAAACAGATTCTACATTCTGCATATGACAGCCAAATAATAAAGAAAACTATATTTGTACAGGGGGGAAACAACCCTGAGGCTGAATTTCTCTTGAGATCTTAAGTTCAGTTGTACTGAAATGTTAGTGAGTCTTCCATGCTTTGCACACCGTAACGTATATTAAAGATGACTCGCTATCAGGCATTTTCATAACATGGCTGCTGATTAGCTACTGGACTGGATTCAAGGTGATGTTCCTGGTGTACAAAGCCTTGCACAGCTTTGGGAGCAAGATGCCTAAAAGATTGCATCATTTCCTGCATGCCCAGCTGATCACTGTGCTCCGCAGGCAAACACATCCTGCAGATGCCACCTTGTCAGGAGGTGTGTCCTGCACATTGCTGAAGCTGGGCAGCACCTGCCCTTTGGAACTCCCTCCCACTTCATATCAGGCAGGCACCTTCTCTGTTGCCTTTTTGGCACTAGCTAAAGGTGTTCACACTTTTTCAATAAGCTTTCTAAAACCTTTACCTTGGTTGGTATCTGACTCAGAATTGATGAAATAAATAATAACAACCAAAGGTTTTTGTTTAACTCTTTGTGTTCCTAGTGTGAAATCTGCAAAGCACCTTTGGAAAACGTGAAGGCGGGAGATAGCATTTGGATTTACAAGAACACAGTGCATTGTGAACCATGCTATTCCACAGTTAAATGTAAGTTGTCCTGGAGGGCACCTGCTTGAAGGTTCAGTTGTTAACAACAACCAGGGAGGCATGGAGTTCAAAGTACCTCTGAAACACTTCAGTTCAGTTCCTGTTTATGGTGCTGTAGATTGCAGTATTTGGTGAATGCAGAAGTCCAAAATGCATTCCTTGAATGTCCAAATAAATGTTTCCCTGCTTGATAGTCACAACACCAGTAGGGACAGGGAGAAAATTCAGTTCAGTTTGCATGTAGAAATATATCAAACTCATGATTTCTGAAACATGTAAACCGAGACACAGTTATCCTTCTAAATTCACACTTATCCAAATTTTGTGATACCATTCTCTAACCAAACAATGTTTACAAAATGCATATATTAGGTAAAAATGCACATTGAAATGAATGCATTAGTTAAGATAACATATTAACATGCATTATATTAGGGGGAATAGCTTGCAAAATTTGGGTACGTTAGTCACAACTATGCAAAAATGTGTGGATTAGGAGAAATTCCCAGTAAAATGCTGGCAAATTGTCATGATAATTTTAAGGTGCAAACTGCTGAACTGAATTTAAGATTGGAAAAATAATAAACTGAGAGATCTGAAACTGACAGATCCTTCCATCCCTGAATGTTAAGAATCACATTTAAAAGACAATCAGTATCTGGAATACCTCAAATAATATGGAACTGAAATAGCTCTGTGTTTAGAGAAACTTAACACATTGGTCTGAAATGGTTGACTTGATAAGACTGTGCACATTTTCAGTTTCTAATGGGCATTTTCTTTCCCTTACAGCATCATGGGCCTACTAATTTTGACTGAAGACTGTTCAGGTCGATGGATCAGCTGCATGCGTTTATCTTTAAAATCATATGCTTTTTAGGATGAGTAAAGAACTCCAAGAATAATCAAAAATGGTAGACATTTGAAGATGTGAAAAATGAAACTGTAACTACTTCTAAAAAGAAGGAAGCGCATGGTGGCTTTTGCCTAGAATATGTGTGTGAGCATATCAGTAAGAAAACAACGTCTAAGACTGCAGTCCTCTGTCTGCTTACTTAGGAGTGAGTCTCACTGAAAACAGTACAACTTATTTTTCTGAGTAAACACGCATAGGATTGTAGTGAAAGCATATCTTGGTTATTCTTGACTGAGGTTCCACTGGTTCCTGTTCATTCTGAAGCAATTCACACACCCGTGCTTATAATCCAAATACTTGTGTCTGTGAATGAGTCATTATAGATCTAAGACATCTCAGCTCAGTGGTTCCAGTCCAGATAACGTGTGTTGTGTTTTAAGTCCCATGGGAATCAATGGGTCAGAACCAAAATCATGAGACAGTTACCACATAAGGGCTTCCTCTACTCCTTTTCGTCATTTTACTGCTACACAGGAAGTAATAGGAGCACCACTAGGTGAGGCAGAATGTATAATATTGTTTGGGTATCTGTGTGTGAGTGGCACTCTTTCAATTATGGCCACAGCCTGCTGCCAAAGCCAACCATTTTATTTGGCCTAAAAGCAACTTGGATAGGTTTGCATGTCGACCTTCTTCTGTTGCCAGGCAATTAAAATAAAAGTAAATAAAGCAATGATGGATTGATCATGGGACAGATTGGGGGCATCCACAGAATTCTACCATGTAACCACATCCTTTCCCCAGACACACAGAGGAGGAAACAGTGGTCATGTCAACACAGTCTGCAGCATCACAATCTAGAGCAGGGGTTAGCAAACTATTTTCTGTCCAGGGCCACAGTCGCTCAGAGGTAAACTGTCGGGGGGGGGGGTAGGGGCGGGGGTAGGTCACATTCCTGCAGTGAGCATGGGCAGAACCAATGATGGGCAGAGAGAGACAGAAATGAATAAAAGAATAAAAACTGCTCTGCTTCTGTGGCTGTCTCATAATTCCCAATCCTCTTCTGCTCTACTCAGAAGTAAGCTGCACTGAGTTTGATGGGGTTACTTTCAAATGAGTACAGAATTATTATTATTATTATTATTATTATTATTATTATTATTATTAAACACAGTAATTGATACAGCTCCTATTCTGGAAAGCAAGTGAAAGTAATTCCTTTTTGACATGAGTGCACTATGCACAAACCCATGGCAGCAGGGGTGGGGAGGTCTTTTCCTTAAGCCATACAACCAGGACAAACCTTTTTTAAAGGCATCAATTTATTCTTATCAAATGATTTCCCCCCTTCCAATTGCACTGAATCTGCAATGAAAGGAATCGGGACGAAACTCTTTTTTAAAAAATCAGGGAAAGTAAGAAGGAAACAGGAAGGAAGTCTAATAGGATGGCAGAAGGGGTCGATTTCAGGAAGTGATGGGAGTGCACAAAATGAGGTTGGGGGTTGCTCACCTGTGGGATAAAGGGGGTTGCTCACCTGTGGGATAAAGGTATTCCAGTAATCACTGGGCTGAGTAGTCAATGAATGATTTGTGCTTTAGGCAGGACCTCTGCATGGAGTAGTATGGCAGGTGAAATAAATGCTAAGGTGAGCTAAGGTGGTGGTTGTAAGAGAAGCAGCAGCAGGGACCAGACACCCTGATGGATACATACATATATTTGGCATGGAAAGTTTCAGCCCATCTCCATTAAAATCTACTGCAGATACAATGACCCTGCAAACACTCATCCTCCAGCATATGAGAGATAAATATCCTAAGGATTGGGACTCAACTTGCACTGTGTTTTAAAATGAATTCTTTTGTTTCTCTCTCCATTTCTTCAGTCTTAGTGCATGCAAACAGCTTAGCTCCACTAGTGATAAAGAGTAGAGAAAGTTCACTGTTATGTAGAAATTATTAAAATTAAAAAATATAAAAGATTTTTAAAAATAAGATCTTGGTTGAATCCAGACATTCTGAGATAAACCATGGTTGTGATTAAAACAAAGGTGACTGCATGCTCTTGCTTCCATTTTTTATTACCGGTAAGTGCAGCTTGTTTCATGTGAACCAGACAAATTGCTATGAACCCGAGCTATTGTTTGTTTGAAACAAGACAAATGAATAGCATGGGCTATGGAACTGGCTTTCTTTCACAAGCCATAGTTAAAATTAACCAAAGTTTGAGGTTTGGACAGAATTCTAAACTCTGGTGGTTCCAAAAATGGAAGTAAAGTTTTCCAGTTTCTCCATGATTGTTCTGGGGGTGGAAGTGTGTGAGCCTGAGGTTTATTGCGATGCAGCTATTAAAATTACAATTTGGTGCATTGTAAAGCCTATTTGTTCACATACAATCCTAAAAATAATCCACATAGAATAGTGTTTCAGTGATGTTGGAAAAAGAAGTGGTTGTACAGTTATTTGTTACTTGCCTCTCATATCAATGTTGTTTGAAATTGATTTTCCCCCGCCTGAATCTTTCCAATAAAGATTACTCAAGATCAAGTGTGACTAGGGAATAAGACATTTTTCAAAGGAAGCACCAAATTTCAAAGTATGTACATAACAGACTGCTCTGGGGAGATTTCTCAGCAGCGGGAGGGAGGAAAGCCAATTAGAAGCTCTTTTCAAAGTGAAATATAATTCTACAAGGATAGGTAAAAATAGTCAGAATACCGAAAACCACACTGGAAGGTGATACTTTATTTTATGTACTTTCTGCTGCACAGTCTGGTAAGACATGCATTGTGTTCTGTCAGGCAGAGATACCTTTTCAGAAATTTCCCTGCCTCTGTATTTAAGAAATGTTGTCATTCCTCAGGACCACAACTATTTCTGGACAACTTAGGCCACAGCAGGGCTGCATTGCTGGGCTGTTCCCAGCACTTCACTCAACGCCAACACTGATGTTCACAGACAATGTATGGAAACCCCATGCATTCAAATCTCGATGCCTGTAGACTTTCCATGCATGCAAGCCTTTCTCCCGCTTGCAAAAACAATCTCTCTCTAAAGCCTGATCTCAACTGGATGACATTTTATTTCAGCATCCTTGGTGAATGTAGGCTTTGGAGGAGAGCTGCATCCAGTGTTTTCACTAGACTATTGAGAAAGAACATGAGCTCTTTTGCCCTTTGAGTCATTCAAAAATTAAAGACGTTTGGGAGCATCTGTTCTGCAAGGTTTTGATCAAAGACCATTGACACCATAAGCTGGCTATGGTTTGTTTTTCCACAAGAACACAGCAAGGTATGAACAATAAGGGCTGGTTCACACTTACGCATCCTTGCTAAGCAGCTGTGGTAACTGCAGCCTGTGTGTTTTATTGCTCTTATTATTTGTTGTCGTTCAGTCGTGTCCGACTCTTCGTGACCCCATGGACCAGAGCACGCCAGGCAAGCCTATCTTTCACTGCCTCCCGCAGTTTGGCCAAACTCATGCTAGTCACTTCGAGAACACTGTCCAACCATCTCATCCTCTGTCGTCCCCTTCTCCTTCTGCCCTCCATCTTTCCAAACATCAGGGTCTTTTCTAGGGAGTCTTCTCTTCTCATGAGGTGGGCTCTTATTATAGGTTATCCATTAACCGAGCCATGAAATAAAGGATGCTTTAATGGATTCTGGAATGTATAACGTTATAGGATGGGATCGTGATGCACAATCTCTTATTTAAAACAAAAACAAAAGGGGGGGGTTATCATTTCAATGCTGATGTAAAAAAAACCACAACCCAGGAGTTCTTTTTACATCTGTTTTACATATCACTTGCCTTGAGGCTTTCGTTTTTTTTCTTTGGATGTTTTTATGATGGAGTCCTCAAAGGAATGGTTTGCTGGCAGCTGTTTTAACGAATGGTTTTTCTTCAGTAACAGATTAAATTAGCCACATTGAAGAATGCTCTCATAAATTATAGGGATATCTGTGACTCATCAAGTCCATTTTCCCATTCATATAATGAAACTACTGCTTTATTTTACTAATCAGGGCACAATACCTAAAGGAAAGGAATCAATCGGAAAAGAAAAAAAGGCCATTCATTTCACCACTCTCTCCCCTGCCTGGGTTTTTCCTGTGTGGAGAGAGGATGGTCCTAACTTTTAAAAAGCAGAGCATGGTTTTACTCTACTAAAGCATTCTTTTTTTTAAGCATTCATTTTTGAAGCTGGTGTTGGTGGTGAAGTTTTCTATATGCTAGGTTTTATGTGTTGGGTGTGTCTGTCTTCATTCCATTTGCTTTGAAAGAGCTCAGGCTGGTATATGTCAGACTAAACCAAATTCTGTCCTTTCACAAATCCAGTGTTGTTTTGCCACATGTAATAGTTCTTTTGGATTTGGGGCAATAACGCCTCTAGTGGAAAGAACTTCAGTGCTTTTATTAAGTAGCAGGCTTGAATACATAATAAAAAGCAGTGGAGCAGTCATTAAGCAGAATAACATAGTGCATGGGTAGGCAAACTAAGGCCCAGGGGCCGGATCCGGCCCAATCGCCTTCTCAATCTGCCCCGCGGATGGTCTGGGAATCAACGTGTTTTTACATGAGTAGAATGTATGCTTTTATTTAAAATCCATCTCTGGGTTATTTGTGGGGCATAGGAATTCGTTCATCCCCCCCCCCCCCCCAAAAAAAAATAGTCCGGCCCCCACAAGGTCTGAGGGACAGCGGACCGAACCCCTCCTGAAAAAGTTTGCTGACCTCTGATATAGCACAAGCAAGATTGATTACTTCCCCCTGCTGTTATGTCAAAGGTCAGGCCCCATCAGGGAACTGTGTATACCTTAGACCAAATGCCTCACACCTGTTCCATAAGTTATTGGGAGGTTGTGAAGCATGTTACATCACTGGCCAGGTGTAATAGGCTAATAGACAGGGGCCAGCATGGTTAATAAATTCTGCAGCTGTGCTACTTCTGGCAGGCATATCAGCCTTCAGCCAACATACTGCCAGCACTTACTCCTGAAGCTCAAACAGCCAATCAAGACAATAAAGCAAACCAACTCACTGAGGAAACAAACAGTCATTAAAGGGACATTATGGAGTTATATTGTCAAATCCCAAACTACCCATTAAGCAACACATCAGTGTCCATAATGATAGATACATTCGTAATAATCGAATAGCAAGAATGCAGGATTATGCATTATTTAAATATGGCGTAACATATGGGTTGGTTTTATTACGGACATGGTAATAATAAATAAATATTGAAATAATGAGCACATTTGAGTCCCGCCACTGCCACCACACCTCTCAGGATAGGCTGAATAGATTCCTCTGCCCTATGAGAACTGATTCCAGATAGGATAGAAAAGACTAGACGGTGAATGCATACAAAGGTCCAGCTATGGGCAATCTGAACTCGTTGGATAACTTTGGCTCACGAGTTGAAGGTTCCCCAACCATGAGGTAGATGCGAAATAGCACAGAAGACAATATTTGGTCCTTCTGTATAGCATAGCATAAATGCCATGGCGCACAGCTCTTGCATGTCTTCTGGTAGTTGCCACCACAAAAGTTGTGTGGGTATTTTCCTTCTGGGTTGAGCCAAAGTTATCCAACGAGTTCGGATTGCCCATAGCTTCACACTTGTATGCTGCACGGGTGTTTTCTATACTCCCAATCGCTAACCTAGACAGTCCAGAAAGATACCTTGGCCCACAATATCAAAAACCACTGAGATGCCCAGGGGAATTAGAAAGGTCACCATGGTTCTCCTTTTTCTCCCAGCGCAGGTTGTCCATCAAGACACCCAACGTAGTTTCAGGACTAAACCCGGGCCAGATGGCGGATTGAAATGGATCCACATAATGTGTTCTTCAAGAGTGTCTGGGAACTTTTACCAAAATGTGGAGAGTTGAGGCTAGCTAGCAGTTAAAACAATTTTCATGTTCCAAAGAGAATTTCTTATGGAGTGGTCCAAACAGTTGGGACCATCTTATCTCTTAAAGAGGCATTTGTAACTTCCTGGAGCCATATGGACATATCCCCCCAGCAAAGAATGACTAAACATGCACATGATTTTATTGATTGATTGATTGATTTTCCGCCCTTCACTGTAAGGTCCCAGGGTCTGTTACAGGATTAAAAACAATATCTTCATCCACTGAACGCACAAGATGTCTTCCAAGTAGCAGTCAGCAACTTGGTTGCAGCAAAACTGGCTTTCAGACTGAAGTGGAGGCATGCATTTTTATCTGCAAAGTACTGTACGTGAAAATAAATTACAGCATGCTGTCCACTGAGTCTGGATGACCTTCATTACCCTCAGGACAACTCCAATGAACAGTTCGGAGTAAATTGCAATCATGGTGCAAAACTATTCATTTATAAGAAAAATACATTCTGTTGAGTTAGCTCTATAGAAATTAAATCCATTATTTGATTTATTGTCAGTTTTGTGTATTTTTTTTGTGTGTGTGTGTGTGTGTGTGTGTGTGTATTTTTTGTGTATTTTTAAACAAAAAAGCATTTTTAAATGCAATTTAATTACCATCCTAACCATATGCATTCTATTCCCAATGTTAGTGTTTTGCTCATGAAAACGCACTCTTAGAATATGAAACTGTGTTATCTTTCCAGTGTTTCTTTGTCTACAGTGCATCTACAATGAAATCATTGCATGTTAATACATATGAATTAAGAGGACCTCTTCCCTCCCAATGATTGGGTATAGAAAGCACACGTGCAGCTTCCCTTTAGGTTATCAGTCGTTTTAAACAATCAACCTATATTGGTGATTTGTGTTCAGCAATGTTACATTTGCATAATTACAACCCTGAAATTAGCAGCTTCAGCTTCTAATTATATGGTTCGTTATCTTTTCTCCCCCTTTTTGAAGGAATGTAATTCTGGGAGCTTCCTAATTCAGCAATGGATATAATACTACATTTTTGTGGTGCATTTGGATCAACAGTTTTCAGTACTGGGATGTTTCTGAAGGCCATCCAGTCCAGGCATGGGGCACCTTAGGCCTTCATGATGTTGCTGAACAACTCCTTTCAGCCCCACCAAGCATGGCCAGGGGTGATGGGTACTGTAGTTTAGCAGCATATTGAGGGCCAAAGCTTCCTTACATCTGAGTAAGTCTTGTCCCAGAGACAAAGCAAAGAAAACTCAGCCTCCTAGCTTTCCATAGTTTTATGCAAGTATACCTTGCTACAAAATGATTGTTAGAAACGGTTGTGAATGGGATAATTTCTGAACTCTGATTTTACTGTGGGTTGTATCCAGACTAAAGGCACAATCCTATAATGTCTACTCGGAAGTATGTGCCTTTGAGAGTAAGATGGTGCTTGTTCCCAGGTAACGTACAGGATTGCAGCCTAAGTAACAGTTCATTCCAGCTGAAATCAGTGGGATGAGTTAGTCCACAACTATATTTCACTGGAAATGACATGCAACTCATTTACGGTGCAATCCTAGACATGGCTACTCAGAAATGTCATTGAGCTCAGCTGGGGCTTACTCCCAGGTGGCAAGTGGGCATAAGCTAGCCAAGTCATACGAGTCAGAGCAGAGCACTGAAATCAATAAATTTCATTGGTTCCTGCTCTGTAGATAACTAGCATTGGATCTCAACCAAAGCTGCAACCTAATCTAACCTCTTTGCTTTTGCAGAGACCTTGCTTCTGCACTTTCAGCATGCAGACATTAAGCACAGGATGCTTCCTCCATTACTTGATCTCCATGCTAGGAACCACTTTGCCTGTTCTCAACTTCAGAATACTGTACCAGGCTGCAGTGAGCAGCACAAACATTGCTGTTGGCAGCAAGGTGGCAGGGAGAGTTGCCAACCTTCCACCTCAAGGGCACTTACTGTGTAGTAGGAAGCTGATGAGATGGTTGGAACTTGGAAGCAGAGGATGAGATGGTTGGACAGTGTTCTCGAAGCTACTAACATGAGTTTGGCCAAACTGCGAGAGGCAGTGAAGGGTAGGCGTGCCTGGCGTGCTCTGGTCCATGGGGTCACGAAGAGTCGGACACGACTGAACGAATGAACAACAACAACAGGAAGCTGATCACGATGCACGCCGAGCCCAGAGTTACTGCTCCATTCGGTTGCCAGAGAGCATGGTGTGCTGCTTGGCTAGAGCTGCACAACCAACACCCTGTCCTGCTTTAAGGCCATTTCCAAACAGTGGCTCAGCGTACGAGCGGCCTTTTTGCCTCACACGCACTCAGGGGGCTCACAGGTCCGCTGGGAAGCAGGGACAATGCCAACGGTTAGCCAGGGCTTGCAATCCCGACCGCACAAAATTTATCTCCACTCCATTTGTTTCCCTCAGATTTCAGCCACAGTCCATTACCCTCCTGTACAGCGTGGGTTAAACAATCACTAATAATAACCAAGTGTTTTCAGATAATCCAGTCTGATTCAGTGTTGGTCAGCTACCTCATATTTTATGAGTCTATTAAAGATCTTAAGACATTTCGATTATTTTATCACTTAATGTGTTTGCCACCCTGGGCTCCTTTGGGCAGGGGCAGACTTTGGTAACATGGCACCTTGAGCGAGGACAAAATTTGTCCTACCCCCTCAATATTATTATTATTAGAATTTATATACCGCCCTATACCCTTGGTTTCGTGATTCTTTTTGGCATTGCTTTTTTAATGGAACTTCTAAGTACTGTATAAATTTTGTTTGTTTATATTATTATTATTATTATTATTATTATTATTATATGCACCGTGCCCTCTGTGAGGGAACCACCCGCACTGCCCTAAATCCCGCACAGCTTTGGGTGAGATAGAAATGTAATTTTAAAAAAACCGCTACCATATTTTCCCCAAAAGCTGGCGCCTTTAAAAATACCTCAAAATAAATAACGGCATTTCTTCACTCAAACTTTGCCCCCCCCCCCCGCTAGGAATGTCGCCATTAGCACTAACTCGCCCTCAGCACGTGCCCCTTCCCGCCCATTCTCTTCTTGGCCATCCCGCTTAGGCATCCACCCCTCTCAACCGGAATTCCACGACCCCTTTCCTCATCGAACGAATGTAGACGTGGGGGAATCCATTTCCCTCCACGGGGGCGGCGTCTCGCCGTCCCCCCGCCCTCCTTCCCAGCTTCTCTCTCGCGCGCGCTTCCCTTCCCTCCGCGCAGGCCCAGAGCCCCGCGCGCCGCTCATTAGCCTCTCCCCGCCCTGCTTTGTTCCCATTGTGCGCCTCGCTCGGCCTGGCGGAGGGTGGGGAGGCGAGCGCCGCGGGTCCGCCGCCGCTGCGCGCCAGGCGCGTCTCCGGCGAGGCGCGTCGAGGAGGTGGAACGAAGGCGCCGCGTCTGCTCCGGCTGCAGCCCGGCGGAGGCGGAGGGGGACCTGCCGCCTTCGCCCGCCTCGCCTCCTTCGGGGGAGGGATGGAGGCTGCTGTGCTGAAGCCCCTCGTGGCCGAGGTGAAGCCGGGCGCCGTGAGCGCCGAGCTGGAGGTGAAGAAGCTGCAGGAGCTGGTGCGCAAGCTGGAGAAGCAGAACGAGCAGCTGCGCAGCCGGGCGGCCGCCACCTCGCCCGCCTCGCCGGGAAGCGCCGCCAGCGCGCTCCTGCTGCTCCCCGCCGCCGTCCAGGCGCCCGCCTCGACCCCCAGCACCTCCCCGACGGCTTGCATGCCCAGCCCGGTTCCCACTCTCCTGTGCCAAGCTGAGCCCTTCGTCTACTTCAAGCCGTCGCCCCCCGGAGAAGGAGGAAGCTGCCGCCCCGGAGGCCAGGAAGCCGCCGTGGCGGCGCCCCCTACGGACACCGTCCTGGATGAAGTGGAGGTGCTGGATCTGCAGGAGGTCGGGTGCTGCGATCCGGAGGACGACGACGACGACGAGACGTGGTGGGTACCCCACTTTGGTGCATTTCTAGACAGGCTCCAGATCCAACCCCCCCCCCCCGCCAGAGTGGGACAACCCAGTCAGATGGGCGGCATATAAATAATAATAAAAAATATTATTACTTCCATCCTCATCGAAGGAAAGGGTTCCCCCTCCCCTGCTCACCGCCTGGGGCCCTTCCAAGTAAAGTCCCCTCCTCTCTCTCCTCTCCCCAGCTGGCGCTTTTCAAGGCTGCCTTATTAGCATTAACTCCGCAATCCCCCTTGATCCTGTTTCGCAGCGATTTAAATCAGCCTTTTTCACCCCCTAAACGTCTCCTCGGTCATCATTATTAACTCCTTCCCCCGCCAAGGGGGACCCGCTTAGGGGACTCGTATTGTCGCTTCCTGCTTCCCACAAGCCCAGGATTTGCCTCCTTGAAACCTGCTTGTTTAGAAATATCATGCCCTTGCTGCATGCTTAAATTTATGGGGTCCTACCCCACCCCGAATCCTTTTGAAACGCTTCGGCCTAATGACTAGGGTGTTAAGAATGGAATTGTTGTCTTCTTGCATTGGGGTGATCAAGTAGATCACCCTCAAAAGCAATGGCATGCTCTCATTTAATGTGATTTCCAGAGGGGTAAGCAGTTGGTTGCAGCAAAACCAGAGGTCTTCCAACACCTGAGCAAATTTTAGAATGGTTAAAAGCTTTCATTGCACTCATGGAAAATTCTTTGCCACCACAAGCCTTTTTCGTGTTCATTTAATATAGTATTCCAGGATTATCGCTGAAAACGGGTGGGGGGCAGCAGCCAAGTAATAGTTTATATTCTGAAAAGGAAGTCAGAATGGAGTTAATGGCTTGAAGTGAGCATGATTTTCATTATTTGCTCCTTTTTCTTTTCTTGGTTGAGCACCTTAACGTTTATTGAGCAGTGCTGCTGAGATACTACATTTAAACGCCGCTCTGCCAGTTTGGAGGAGGAGGGAAACCTGACATGCAAAAAAATGTGGTTTTGTTCAAAGCTTGCATCCAATTAGTTGACCCCCAAAGGCAATCAGTGGGGCTTATTTGATGCATCTTATGAATTAGCATTTTATGCATGTCATAAATGGCAATGAAGAAAACGGGAAATGCCTTGAAAATGACGCTTCGTTAAGTAGCCTTCTGTACTGATTCCTCTGTGGAAGCTTGAGATCCCATTGCTTTGAAAAGATCACAAGGGATTTCAGGACTGTGGTCAGCAACCCTCATCCGCCAGGGCTGCTGCTTGCTCCTGAATGGATGCTTTGTGAAGCGAAGCTGCGAGTAGTAGCTCTAGAAGCAGAATGAAAATGGAGGTAGCACCAGTGATTTATACAGCTGCAGCAAACTGTGTAAAGTGTGACAGTCGAAGTAGCCTGCAAACCGCCCCCTCCCATTGTTAAAAAAATACTGCAGAGATTGTAGCAGCAACCTTCTGTCTTTTCAGACCCTTGTTTTAATTCCTGTCTGCAACAGAAATCCACTCTCATTTTATTTCTTGTTGTGGATTCTTATTTATCTGTGTTTCTCATTTCTCTCTGGGGCAAGCTATATGTTAAACAAAAATGTTTGTACATTCAAATCTTGATGGCTGCTTCTTCCAGGGAAGCGTGGGGGGAGGAATGCTTAAGTATTCCTTCCTTCGCCAGTTTCCTACCACCACAATTTCCCCTCACCCCAAGATGCCGCCTCCCCAGTGGGTTCTGTAATGCATGCTTGCATCTCAAAAATGCACCTGGAACCCTTGCAGGAGTGGGGTGGGTAGAGCTGCAAACAAAAAGTGTCAGATGGAAGAAGGGATAGGTGTGAACATGCATGCTCAATCACAGGCGCAAAACAGCTTATTCACTCAAAATTGCCTGCTTCCAAATCCTCTTTTCTCTTAGAAGAAGCAGCTGTTAGGGTTTAAATACATTCACGTATAATATAGTCCTTTCTGGTAATCTGTCTTTCTCTTCTACTCTGGTCATTCTGCCCTCTCCCTATCTGTTTCCTGCTCCTTTTCTTAAAAATCATTTTAAAAACCCCAAAATAAAATGTTAGTCACTTTGGTGCAACACACCTTGGCTCTAGTTGTGACATAGTTGTACATCACAGTTCAACCCACCAGCTGAAGACTGACGCATTGTAGGAAGGAATCGTGTTAATGTTACGTTTTCTTTTTTACAAAATTTAAATTCTATACCACTTTTTCAAAGTACAGAGAATAATACTTCATAATTATCCCAAGCTTGATGTGCCTCATTTTTTCAAAGTATATAGTATAGAATATATGTCAATGCAAATGATTTCTGTTTGCACAAGCACAAAACAGACATCTGCTCTTGTGAATGGATGTCAATCCACATGAAGCTGAACACATTTAAATCCTATTGATTTTGATAGGAGAGAATGAGGCAGCACTTGCCTCATTCTCTCTCTGCCCCATTATAATCAGTGGCATTTACATGTATTTAATTCTAACTGGCTCACATCCAGTGTGGTTAATAGATCCATTCATGATTTTTAATTCCAGGGGGCGACATATAATTTTGTAGAGCATGTATCACTGTAACTGGCAATAGGACTGGTGGAAATCGACTAGGTGCAGTTATATATGAAGACAGAAAGGAGCATTTCCCAAAATTCAATGGGGTGTGTGCTTTTGGTGCTGTAAGCTGCCTTGATTTAATGCTGCATTTCTAAGGTAACTGACCTGCAAATGGACTTGAGTTAGTGGTAACTAGGGAGAGCTCAGATGCACATAAAAATAAAAATCAAGGCACGGTCATGGAAAATGTGAAGCACATCTGAACATATACAAAGTGTATTTTTCTCACCACCAAGTAATCATAGTTTACTCTTTGCAAATAGGCATGTGGAACTGTGCCCCTTGTTGCCTGCAGTAAGTAATAATCACCCCTGGCGAGCAGGCAGCAAATATTTTGAAATTTGAAGGTAATTGGTGGTTCTTCCTCACCCCTGGTGGTTTTCCAGAGATGACTTTCAGGTGGCTGACACATTGCGTGCGGAAGGCACCGGGATCAATCATTCCAGTTAACAAATTTCAGATAACAGAACTGGCAAAGACCCCGCAGAACTGCTACCGGCCAGGAATTGGAGCAATGATCCAAGTTCCAGAGGAGAACGAACGAAGACTGAACCAAAAGAAAAGATGAGAGGCATGTTCACAAACCTTTTTATTTTTCCTTGCTAGGGTGTGTGCTTGTGTGGATTGGGGTGGAGGTCTTCCTCCACCTGCCCGACCCAGCCTCCTCTGCCAGCCTCCTCCCACAGAGTGACACCATTCTGTTTGCTGGTGGGCTTCTCTGGTGTTTTGGTGGCAGGATGGGAAGGGGTTGAGGTAGCCTGGGATCTGCTGGATCCTGAACTGCCCCCTCTGCCATCAGTTGATGACATTGGGCTCAATTCCAGTCTGGTTGTTATGCCAGCACCAAGTTGCTGTAGCCTTTTCTGCCGCCTCTCCACTTTTTGTCCTAGCCATGATGAGCGATGGTTGTAGCAGCTGAAGTCAAAGGGAATTCCTTATTAATACACATACCCTGGATTGGGATGTAACTGTGGTTGCATAGCCAGTTTTTACTTTTACTTTACGAAGGAAAACAAGAGTACAGTGACAATTAAAGGTCAGCAGCTGGGGTCCTGCAACAAAACGTTGCCTTGTGGAGTGCTTCTAGTTTGGGAACTTTTCTCGGTTTCCACTCCCTCTCCTGGTTTCTCTTTCATCTTTCTCACTCTCCTCCACACCCCACCTTAACAGGCATTCAGCTCTCTCTCTTCCCCCTGTTCTGCTTGGACCAGAACTGGCCTGGGACCTTTTGCTTCCTGTCATCTCTCACCCACCTCCACCAGACAAAGTGCATTGTGTCAGAGACCAGCCGAGTTGTTTTGCAACGAAGGCAGAAAAATCCTGCAGGTACCACTTCCCAAGAGTAAAGTTGGAATAATAGTTATTTACTTACTTAAACAGTTAACAGTTTGCCTCCCTTTGGTGGCACTGAAAGCCAGCTGATAGAGATTGCTAACATATTCTGCCTAATATTAAGACCAGCCCCTGGCTCAGTCCTCAGGTGGGCTATTTGTAGATTCACAACTCTCCATTCTGGTTCATGGATGGCAGAGCAGTGGGGTGCTGCACTTGTTCTCTGTTAATTTTTTCTACTGATGTGTACAGACAGCTCTCCCCTCAGCTCCTGGGGACATTGAAAACAAACAGCTCCCAAGTGTGCATAAGGATGTGATCTATCCAGATCATGAACTGGTTCTTTCTGAACTTGCATATCTATTTTTCTCTGACCTCCTGTTCCTCAGTCCTTTGATGGCTCCATGCCGTTGAGTATTGGTGGAATGTGTTCTTCAGGGGTATTTTTAATCCTAAAGTCTGCCTGTATCTCTAATGCATCAGTAGAGTGTTAAGTGCACAGAAAGACTCAAATCATTATTGGTATATAGATGTCCTTTATTTCTAGCTTTATTAGCAGTGAAGTCTGTTGACTTCTATGAGATTCTGGAAATAACTGCGCAAACACCAGCTCATACTTAATAGTAGGCATATTTCAAGGTGATGCATTATTACAAATAATAACTTGTAACCACCACCTGTTCCCTCTCATGGAGCTGGAGTATGAACTGGTGTTAATTGCAAATTGTTCTAGACTCGGGAAAGTGTTGAATAAGGAGGAGGGTTCTCTGCCACAGCAGAGCTGTCTTTGTTATATTGCTAGGCTAGACCTTGGCTAGGTAATAAGTCCCATTGAAATAATTGAGACTTGCTTCTCAGTAGTCATGCATAGGCTCACACTGTGAAACTCCTGTTTTGCTTAAAAATAGTCTCCAAGGGCTGCTATTCCTGAATTCGGGTCTGGTTCTACATTTAGCCCTTGACATTAAAACTTTGATCTTGAAGACATGTTGGCAGTTGCATATCGCTAACTGTTTGTCCAGAAAACGTATCTTTATTCCTTTGAAGACTGCAGCATGGAGATGTCTACAGAGGACTCTAGACTGTACTGGCAACTGGCCTGTAGATTTCAGTGAAGCTTGCAGCAGAATAGATCAGTTTTTTCTGAGTTAAATCAAAGGCTGCATTGTTTAGAGCAGGGGTAGGTAACCTAAGGCCCGTGGGCCGGATGCTGCCCAATCGCCTTCTCAATCCACCCCACGGATGGTCTGGGAATCAGCGTGTTTTTACATGAGTAGAATGTGTGCTTTTATTTAAAATGCATCTCTGGGTTATTTGTGGGGCACAGGAATTCTTTCATCCCCCCCCAAAAAAAACAAAATATAGTTTGGCCCACCACATGGTCTGAGGGATGGTGGACTGGCCCATGGCTGAAAAAGGTTGCTGACCCCTGGTTTAGAGAGCAATCCTGTAGCAAGCTCCACTGGGGTGGGCAGATTAGGATCCAGTGGATCTCCAGCTAAGCCAGGAGGTTCCTGGCACAGCCAGCCCAGCTTGACGCCCACATCCTTGGCTTTACTGGAGATATGCTGGTGTATTTCCCCAATTCTGGCTCAGCCCAGGACCCACCTAACTGATCTGAGCCTGGTGGATGCTAAGTTGGTGCAAGCCATTATTATTATTATTAGCCACCCATCTGACTGGGTTGCCCTAGACACTCAGGGCAGCTTCCAGCAAAATATAGAAACAAAATAGAAAATCAAACATTCAAAACTTATGGACTTCCATCCTGTGGCTGCAGCTGGAGGTTGCTATTAATCTCCCGAGGTAGCCCGCCCCTTCCTTTCCCTCCCACATAATGACTTTCTCAATGTGAGGCATTTGTCTGGAGTAATTTTTGATTTCTTTCGGCTTTGTGCATTCATCTTAAAAAAAGAAAAGCCAAGCTGTGTATGTGGTTGATTTCTTTAAAATGATTTATGTAAAATAGATAATATGGTTAGTTTTGCATCACTTCTTCTGTTTAACATTCGGCCTTTCAAATTGCTGTGGGGGGTGGGCAGTGTCTGTGGGGAGTGGAGGGAGAGCCATGGGGGAATGAACCTTGGGGGTAATGGTTGACATCCATTTGTCTTGGGAGACAGTGGAAGAGTGTGGCTTCAGGGGTGAAGTAAAACCATTGTTGAGTTTCAGCACCAGCTGTGGCTGTAGACTGATATGGGAGAGACATGTTTTGTTGCATCCGGGGCAGATGAAGATGTCTAGTTTTGCTGCTACAGGTGTACCATGACATTTATTCTTGGTGTGCTCCTCCCAACAGTCATTCCTCCTCTGGTCACTGATTGTTGTTTAGTCATGTCCGACTCTTCGTGACCCCATGGACCAGAGCACGCCAGGCACTCCTGTCTTCCACTGCATCCCGCAGTTTGGTCAGACTCATGTTGGTAGCTTCAACAACACTGTCCAACCATCTCATCCTCTGTCGTTCCCTTCTCCTTGTGCCCTCAATCTTTCCCAACATCAGGGTCTTTTCCAGGGAGTCTTCTCTTCTCATGAGGTGATCACTGATACACAACCTAGCTGATTGTCTCCAGGCACTACAGTCATCTGCAAAGGATTCCCACATTGCAATATTAATGTTACCAGCCTTCACGCCGTGTTTGCAGATGACTCTGCAACACAGAGTTGGTCTGGCAATGAACCTGGTTCCTTAAGTCAGCTCCGTGTAGATTACGTCCTTGGGGGTCCAATTGCATTGCAATAGTCCAGTCTGTAGATTATCAGAACATGGAGAAGAGTGGCAATTTCTGTAGCTGGCAAACCAGCTGGAGATGGAAACAGGTGTGCTTAGCCACTGAGCCTGCCCAGTCTTCAGTAAGTGTTGGATCCAGTAGCACCCCAAGCTATGAACCTGCTCCATCCAGGGGAGTGTAACCTACCCAGGAGAAGCCATTCCCCTCCTGGACTCAAGAACCTGGGACGCATAACCCCCCTGCCTATTCAAGATTCCACTTCAGTTCATTGGCCTGTACCCAGCCCGTTACTGCCTCCAAGGAGCAGTCTAGCACTTCAACCTCCTCTCCTTATTCCAATGGATTGGAGAGACAGCTGGGTGTCATCCACATATTACTGATGCCTCATTCCAAATATCCATATGACAGCTGCCAGTGGAGTTCCAACATGCATTCTAGCCTGGCAAGAACGCTCAAGGAGTGTGCAAAACAGCGCCAGGGAGGAGTTAGGACAGAGATTCGTGGAGGGCCACATTTGACCTTCGTTCTTAAAGCGTTAGTGTCGACAGAGTTCACAGTTTTCTTAACTGCAGCCCCTTCCTTCATTGTTTGCAACACCCAGTTGTATGGTTCATGGAAAAGTGTTTCATGGAAAAGGGGGAACTTCCTCTGAACCCACCCACCTACCCCAAAACCACCCTACAAGATGGCAGGATGGAGTTGACTTTCATCTAGGGTAGTAAAATCACAAGTCGATTGAGAGGTGATGTGAAAGTTGATGGGCTTTCACATGGATGAAGCAAATTTGTATATATATTTTTTTGCTTCAGAAAGTAGGACCCAAACCAACAGGTCCAATTTACAAGGAAAGAGGATTTCCACCAAACATTAGGAGAAACTTCCTGGGATACAAGTTGTTCAACCATGGAACAGACTGTCTTCAGAAGATGGTAGACTCTTACACATTAGAGGTTTTTGAAGTAGAGGCCTTGGCCTCTCACAGGGGTGCTGTAGAAGCGGAATTCCCTGCATGGGGGTTAAATTAGATGACCTTTCCCTTCTAGCCATGTGATTCTTTAACCTTTCTGAGTAACCTGTACAAAGACTCATGATGAATGCTTAACTTGTTTTTGTCCAAGTTAAGAGTGCTTAACTTTCTCTGGATGGCACCCAAGGTATTGAAAAGCTTCTGTCTGCTTACCTATGTTGAAATCCTTAACAAGCAACTCTTCACTAGGAAGAATATGACGAGAGGAGCTATTATTAGATGATGAATATGCTCCTTCACACTCCAGAGGCACATCACAGGCTTACTGTTCTTCAGTTAGAGGGACTCGCAATATGCACTCTGAAAAGGGTAGCAGTCTCAGATAGGGGACTAAAAGGTAAGTACAGTGGTACCTCTGGATGCGAACGGGATCCGTTCTGGAGCCCCGTTCGCATCCTGAGCAGAACGCAACCCGCAGCGCCACTTCTGCGCACCCGCATGACATCATTTGACACGTCTGCGCATGCGCAAACCGCCAAACCCAGAAGTAACCCGTTCCGGTACTTCTGGGTTCAGCGCATTCGTAACCCGCGCCGTTCGCAACCCGCAGTGATCATATCTAGAGGTATGACTGTACAGAATTTTGTTTCCAGTAAATTGCACAAATAGGGAATTAACATCTAGAATGGAGTTCAGTATTCTAGAACTTTCTGAACTCTCAGATTATACCAACATGTTTTATGTGCTCAGCCGAAAGCTGGATTTCACTGTGGCTCAACCATCCTTCCCAACCCTGGTGCCCTGTAGGTGACATTGTACTCCACTCCCAGACAGCCTCAGTCAGCATGGCCAATGGTTGGAGATGATGGGAGTTCTAACAACGTCTGGAAGGTACCTGGTTGGGGAAGGGTTGTTTAACTTTATGTACGTGACCACTAAATAGGACTGTAGTTTGTTCTGAAAGCTATTTACTTTAGATACAGTTCCGGACCTATTTGAGGCTTGCCTTCAAGGCTGTACACTCCAAACATAGTAATTATAAACCAATTAGAATGAGAATACATTTTATTATTATTATTATTTATTAATCTCAATTTGAGATATGCCACCGTCTCTGCTTTTGTAGTGCTGTACGTCTTCCGTTAGAAGCATCAAATTTATGTGTTGTGCTAAAGCTTTTCTTTGATTCTGTTTAGGTTGTATGTTGCACCAACAAAGAGCATCGTACCCCAAGAAAAATCACTGACCCCTTTGCAGTGGTGTCGCCATGTTCTAGATAATCCAAGCCCTGAGATGGAAGCTGCAAAACGCTCTCTGTGCTTCAGGTTGGAACAAGGTAGCTTTGGTGTTTTTATTCATTGTGTTTCCATTGCTTTCTCAGAGAATCTGTTCCTACAGGTTTTAGGCTGGTCCAGTTGAGTAGCGGCATAAAGGATTGTCTGTGTGCAAGGTGTTCTGTATTTCTGTGGCCTACACGTTGAAAACCGCCGAAGTAGGGATGTATGAAACCAAGTGCTGTATTTCTTGAGGGCTTTCTGCCCCACAGTCTCAAATATTAATGGTAACTCTGCAGTGTCCCAGATTTCCTTGTTTGAGGATTTATGTCCTAAAATCAGATGCACATGTAAATAAGGATGTGCTTCTTTGCTTTCAATGTGATGTACATTTGCATGTACACCTCTGTTCTGATACCCTCAGTTAGCTTGTACATGAGTGCCTGCATCCGGACACCAGCTGCCCACCATCCAGACACCCCTGCCTTGCTGAAAGTATATTGGGGAGAAGGTGGGTTTATCATATCTGCACTGACAAAGCTATAACAGTGTATTGATTTTTTTACTGCTGACTTTGTACATGTTTTCATCTGATTCCCCTTGTTGAATTGGTATCTGTTAATCAAAGACAGGGTTTCTTTGCTGGGGGTGGCAAATTATCCTAAAAAGTAGAATATAGATAATTTTAATAGAAATAAATACACATGCTGTACTACCAGAATATCGTGTGTGTGTGTGTGTGTGTGTTGAGCAAATGCTGCTGCTGCCGAAAATGTCAGTGGGTTCATTAATGTGGTGGTGGTGGTGGTTGTTTTAAAAATGAAAACTGCTAAACCCTATTCTTTACAGCCTATACATATCTGCTCAGAAGTAAGCCTCACTGAGTTAAGTAAGACTTATTCACAGGTAAGTGTATACAGGATTGCAACTGTAGTCGCGTGCAACACTAAAAGAGCTAAACAAATTTATAGCCATAACTCTTCATAAAACAAGAGTCCATTAAGTAAAACCGGCCAGATTTCCCAACAGAAAGAATATTTATAATGAATTGGAGATCAGTTCACTTTCAAAATTCCCTGTGAAACTTGTCAGTTGATCTCTCGTCTATCATTTCCTTTGTTTTTCTGCAGCATCTGAGAGAGTTGTTCCAAACCTATCATATGTGTTGATAACACTCAAGAGTTTCTGTTTCCCCATGTCATGTTTATTTCCACAGTCTGTGTTTTACTTTTGCCTCAGGATGCTGAGGTTTCGGAAGCAAATGAGGGATGAACACATGTTAATCTCTTGAGAACTTGTTTTTAAGAAAGGGGAAAATGCTCCATTCAAGTGCTTGCTTTTGTTACTGAAAGTATATTCTGGCATGAAACTTACCAAATACTTGGCTTTGTGTGAGAGAGCATGATAGTATCTTAATTTTGTTCTGCAATGGCCCAATGAACTGAGCACATGGAGGAGTCTGGGCCCCTTCAGACTGGTGGCTTTTCTTTTTTTGGCAAGTGTATTTTGCAACGTGTCATTCATAAAATAATAGTGCATTTGTAGTGGATCCTCTTAGTTGTTCTACAATGCTTCCCTAATGTTACTGCCTCTGGCGGGGCACTCTTCTGCTATAATGTGCAACAAAAGGAGAACAACGCACACACACCGGCCCAACCCTGGAAACAGTACAGAATTTTAGCAGGAATCGACAGGATGTGCCCCAATTTGGAAACAAAGCAGTACCTCTGCCCCAAACCTGCAGCAGGCATGGAACAGAATTGAAAGCAAGATTACACAGAACAGCTCCAACACCATTATGAGCACAAACGATAATGAATAAAAAGGAATGTCTGGTGCTTTCATTGCACAAACTTAAATTTCTGTTATGTGATTGAATCCCTCTTGCAAAAATACTGACAGTCCGGAGGTGGCTATAAGCAACAAGCATGTACCACTACAGTGTTTGTGAGAGTGTCATTTTTCCTGTGATATCTGTCGCAGACGGCAATTGTTGAGCCAATTCAGGAACTCTTGTGTGGCAGCTCCATGTTCTTTGAAAGCACACCCTGTCCTTTGTGTATCTATCCATAGCAAGGCAATATCTTGTCTGGTACCTGCCAGCCACCCTTTCTTTCTAAGCAGTGACTGAGCTGACAGTATGTGTCTGCTGTGATGGAAGCTATAGTATGTAGGTTTAAAACCTCACATGGGAAATGTTGAATGCTATGTGCAGGAGGGTTTAAGTGGGGAGAGGGTCCCAGAGTTGGAGGTTTCATGAATAAGGACCCCCAGGGCAGCTGCAGAACAGATTGAGCAGTACTGGGAAATAAGGGCCCATAGGAAGTAGATAATTGAGAAGCAGAATGGCAAGCTAGTGAGAATAAACTCTATGTGCTGTCTGGGGGCGGGGGGAAGATGGAAGAGTCATGCAAGCTCTGGAGGTACTGAATTTCAACATATTGATTTGAAATAATCACCAAGACATTTGGCTGCAGGTCTCTGCTGCATTTGGTTCCTCTGTCAAAAATGTTCTTTGGAAAAGGCAAGCTATGAGGTTACATAATGCGGGCATTTTCGGCCACACTAAGCAAACGGCAAAAGTTGGTGGAGGAAAGTATCATGAAGGAACTTACGGGGCATATTTGGAAGTCCTCTCAGTCATCGTTAGTTGATGGTTTACATCAGCCTACCTAGACTCTTCTTTCTGTACCTTCTGTTAAAAACCAAATGCAATGCAGAAATAAATGGAGGTGCTGTAGCTCAGTGGTAGAACACATGCAAGGTCCCAGTTCAATCTCTGGTGTCTCCACATGATGAGCAGGTAGTAGATGATGGAAGAGACTTCTGGACACCCTGAAGGACTTTTTTCCTAGCTGAGTGGACAGTAGTGGGTCAAGACAGACAAATAGGCGGACCTGGTGTGAAGCAGTAGTCTAATGTTCTTACGATTATAAGGACATGTTTCCATTCCTATTCTGTGACTTATTTTTACTGATCGAAAGTTTATTTCATTATTCCTGCATAAGGGGTTGGACTGGGTGACCCTGGGGGTCCCTTCCAACTCCACGAATCTGTGATTCACATTCTTACTGTGTTTCACTGAGTTTTTGTGCAGAGGTTTCATAACAATGGCAGTGGTTTCATCAGCTGTCTCGCTAGCAATAACAACAACAAGCCATCAGCACAAATCCATATTTCAGCTGCTTCACACGCATTTACAGTCTCTTTCTATATATCACTGTCTCTAATTGCTCTTGGGTATGGCTTGTTGTTTCTCCTCTTCTGCTTCCTCATTCAAAAGATGCACCCAGGAAAGTGCCAGTAAGAAACAGCCCTAGGGACTAACTTGCCCTTGACAAGTCAGTGCTAATTTTATCAGGAGGGGGAGGTGGAATAAATTCTGCAAGTTATGTTCCCCAGACACCTTTTCCATCTGCTGGACTGGCAACAGCAGAAAAGAGTAGTCCTTCTCGGGAGGCCAGATTGCTGGCCCCTAATCATAGTAGAACGATGGGTCCGCCATATGGTAAATTCCAGCTGTTGTGAGGTTGCTTATTTGTGTGAAGTTGTTGCCCTGTCCTTTGTCATCCCACCCTCTGGACTCTCATTCAGAGGTGGTCCAGACACAGCCCATCCAAATATCAAGACTGACTGCAGTCTTGATATGGATTGGGGGGGGGGATCTCTCTCGGAACACTAGAGCTTATGAACATGCAGTGAAGCTGAACATTGGAAGATTCAGAACGGGTGAAAGAAGTTACTGTGTCGCACCTAGTTAAACTATGGAATTCACTCCTGCAGGAAGCAGCAACGGCCACTAACTTGGATGACTTTAAAAGAAGATTCGGTCATGGAGGATTAGGCTATCGGTCATGACTTGCCATGAAGGCTATGCTCTTCCTCTACAGTTGGAGGCAGTAATGCTTGTGGTTATGATGATGATAAGATATATATACCACCAAAAGATCTCAGGGCAGTTCACAAGAAAAAAATATATAATTTAGTTGATCAATGAAGGGGTATAAAAAATAAAATTTGCCCAATTGCCCTAACAATTTGAGCAACTTAGAGGGATTTGGAATTCTAGGACAAACGGAAAGAAAATAAATTATCCTTATATAGGTTTCCATTTTCAAACAAGAACCCATAATTCGTTCTTTTTTTTTTAAGGAAAGTATAGCACATACAAAAAGAGCACACGGTTGTTGGAGACTGTGGGTGCTCTTGTGCCTGGGCGCTGCTTGCAGGCTTCCCATAGGCATCTATTTGGCCACCATGAAAACACGATGTTGGACTAGATGGGCCATTGGCCTGCTGCAGCAGACTTTCCTTACATTCTTATGTGACCTGCATACGTGCTTTAGGGAATCATGTGACTTGTGCTTCCTTTGAAAAACGACTCTTCTATAAGAGCTAGATTATACCAGACACAGTAGGAAAGGCTCTTGATCTGTTTTCTCTTGTTTCTGTCTGGCCCAAGTGCCTCTGTAAGTTATATTTTCATTTTTTAAGCCTCCACGCTTGAGCTGCACCATCACTTCACAGCAAATGTTGACTTAGTAGAAGTTGGTGCAGCAAGGTTTTCTGTGCATCTTGAACAGTACTTACTCTTTGAAGGGAATGGTTGTTTTTGCATTTGCCCTTTTCCTGTATATGGGGGGGGCACATTGTGGAAATATGGTTTTGCCTTTAACCCTTATGATTATATATTGTTATTGCAAGGAAGAAATGGTTCATATTCTGTTTTTTTTTATTTTATTTTTTATAAGATTTTATTATTTCCAATAAAAGAAAAAGAGAACAAAATACATCATCAACACATAACATAAACATCAATAAAAACACAATCAACATTAAACATAATCAACAATAAACATAATCAACATTCAAAACAATAACAACAATAAAAACATAAAAATAACATATACAAACCTTAACCAATATCTTTCTTTGAATATTTCTTGTTTCTAACTTCTCTGTTTGGGGACTTCCCCCGTTCCCTCCACTGTCTTCAAAAAACATATACTTCTTCAAGGTAGCTTTATATATTGTTCAATTCACTTTTACCCAAATTTTAATATACTTAGCTTTTACTTAGTCAAATATCTCAATAACTATGTATCTTATCTTAACAACCTATCTTAACATATTTTGACACATACATCTTTCACATAACAACAATTCCTCTTACCATTCATATCTAACACATATCTACCAAAGCCGATGTTCTGTTTAATTCTGCTCAAATATTCAGTTTAACTGATTTAACTAAATAGTCTTTAAATTTTTTCCACTCCTGCGACGCCTTCCCCTCCCTCTGGTCCCGGACTCTGACGGTCAGTTCTGCGAGTTCCATGTATTCCATCATCTTCATCTGCCATTCCTCCACCGTTGGTATCTCTTCACCTTTCCATGTTCTCGCCAATAAAATTCTAGCTGCTGTTGTGGCATACATGAAAAACACTCTATCCTGACTGGGTATCTCTTCATTGGTTATGCTCAGGAGAAATGCCTCTGGTTTCTTACAAAAGGTAACTTTCATTACCTTCTTAAGCTCATTGTAAATCTTATCCCAGAAAGCGCTTACCGCTGGGCACAACCACCACATATGAAAAAAGGTACCTTTCGCATATTTACATTTCCAACATACATCTGACATTTTGGTATTCATCTTAGCAATCTTAACTGGTGTCAAGTACCATCTATAAACCATTTTCATTATGTTTTCTCTTAAACCATGACAAGCAGTAAATTTGATACCTTTTTGCCACAATCTCTCCCAGTCATCCATCATAATATTATGTCCTACATCTTTTGCCCAATCTATCATTGAGGATTTAACCAGTTCATCTTTTGTATGCCACTCTAGCAGAAGGTTATACATTTTGGAAAGGTTTTTGAAGTTCGATTCTATCAGTTCTGTTTCCAGTTTTGATTTTTCTACTTGAAAACCAACTTTTTTGTCCATTTTAAATGTTTCATAAACCTGATAATAGTGCAGCCAGTCGGGGACCTGGCTTTTTACTTGATCATAGCTTTTTAGCTTAAAGGAGTCCCCTTCCTGCTGCAATATGTCCATATATCTTAACCAGTTTGCAGACATATTCGGTCTCTTATATGCCTTGGCCTCCACTGGAGAGATCCATCTAGGAGTCTTTCTCTCTAACAAGTCTTTGTATCTAGTCCAAACCTGATATAGGGATTTTCTCACAATATGAGACTTAAAAGTTCTGTGGATTTTAACCTTGTCATACCAAAGGTATGCATGCCAACCAAACATATTATCATGTCCCTCCAAGTCCAACACATCAACGTTCTCTAGTTTAAACCAATCCTTTAACCAGCAAAAGGCCGCAGCTTCAAAATAAAGCCTTAAGTCCGGCAGGGCAAAGCCTCCTCTGTCTTTAGAGTCTGTTAAAATCTTGAATTTTATTCTTGGCTTTTTGCCCTGCCATATAAATTTCGATAGGTCCTTTTGCCATTTTTTAAAACAGTCTAGTTTGTCCAAAATTGGTATGGCTTGGAATAAGAACAGCATCCTTGGTAGGACATTCATTTTAACCACTGCTATTCTTCCCATTAACGACAGTTTAAGTCTTGTCCAGATCTCCATATCTTTTTTTATCTCCATCCACAATTTTTCATAATTATCCTTATACAGGTTCAAATTCTTGTTTGTGAGATTGATACCTAGGTATTTTACAGATTTAACAAAATTGAGGCCTGTGGCTTCTTGGATTCTTTGGATCTGTTCTGCACTCAGATTTTTACCTAAAACTTTGGTTTTCTGCTTATTTAATTTAAAGCCAGCTACAAGTCCGAATTGTTCAATTAATTCCAAGGCTCTGGGAACACTGCCTTCTGGTTCTTGCAGGGATAGCATCAAATCGTCCGCGAAGGCACGTAATTTGTATTCCTTCTCTCCCACTTTAATTCCTTTTGTCTGTTTATCTTTCCGAATCATATTCAGAAGGACTTCCAGGACCGTAATAAAAAGTAAAGGGGAGATAGGGCACCCTTGTCTTGTTCCTTTCTCTACTTCAATCTCCTCCGATATCACACTGTTTACAATAACTTTTGCTCTTTGTTCTGTGTAAATGGCCTTAATGCCATTTAAGAATTTTTCTCCAACTCCCATCTTTTCCAAATTCTTTTTCATAAATGTCCAGGATACTTTGTCAAAAGCTTTCTCTGCATCAACAAACAATAGTGCTGCATCTGTGTTTATGTCTCTCTCCAATTTTTCTAAAATGTCCACAATGATTCTCGTATTATTACTTATTTGCCTTCCTGGCAAGAAACCTGCTTGGTCTCTATGTATATGATCTTTCAACACTCTTTTCAACCTTGTAGCCAAAACATTTGCAAAAATTTTATAATCCACATTCAAAAGGGATATTGGACGATAGTTTTTCATTAGAGTCTTATCCGTATCTGGTTTTAAGATCAGTGTGATAAAGGCTTCTTTCCACGTCTCTGGTGCCCTATCTCCTTCTAGTATTCTATTGCAAATTTCTCTTAACGGCTGTGATAGCCAATCTTTCAATATCTTGTAATATTTTGCTGTTAATCCATCCGGTCCTGGAGCCTTCCCCAGTTGCATGTTGTTTATTGCATCTTCTATTTCTTGTGTCGTTATTGGGTGGTTGAGAATTGTTAGTTTTTCCTCTGGGACCTTTTGCAATCCGTTCTTCTCCAGAAATCGGTCTATCTCTACTTCATCTATCTTCTCCTCCTTGTACAGTTGTTTATAGAATCTCTGAAAGCACCATCTGATTTCCTCCGGTTTCTCTACATTTTTTCCATTTACTACCAATTTACTGATGACATTTGCCTTTTGTCTTTTCTTTAATTGCCAAGCTAGTAGTTTTCCACATTTATTTGCAGATTCAAATGTTCTTTGTTTCATCATTTTCACTTTCCATTCGATGTCTTGATTCATGATATTCGCATATTGGGATTGCAAGTATTTGATTTCTTTTTGAATTTTAACACATCTGGGATGTCCTCTTAGTTCTTTTTCCTTTTCTTTGATTAATTTCAACAGTCTCTCCATCTCTGCACTTTGTTGTTTCTTCTTTTTTGCCTTTTCACTAATGAGGAATCCTCTCATTACCGCCTTACTTGCATCCCAGGCAATCCTTTTCTCCACATCTGAATTCCAATTAATTTGAAAATATTCTTTCATCTTTTTCGCCGCTCTTTCTACTAGCTTGGTATCTCTCATCAATGCATCATCCATTCTCCACCTGAAAGAATCCTTGGAAATCATTTTTAGGTTTACCTGTACCGGATTATGGTCTGAAAGCGTTTTAGGACCGATTTCTGCTTTTTGTAATTTTGGAGCCAATTCATTCGAGATCCAGATATAATCTATCCTCGACCATGACTGCTGAGATTCGCTGAAGTACGTTGCCTCTGTTTCTGTGGGATTTTTTAATCTCCAAGAATCTCTCAAATTCAAATTATCCACCATTTCAAAAAAAGTCTTTGGGAGTTTCCCATCATTTGTTAATTTTGTTCTTTGAGATCTGTCCATTAATGTGGAAACTGCCCCATTAAAGTCTCCAAGGCAAACTACCTTATAGTCCAAATAATCCAACAGCAAATCATGAATTTTTTTGTAAAAAATCGACTTTCCATCATTTGGTGCATAAAGTCCCAGAATCAAAAATTTTTCGCCTTGTACGTTAATTTCAATTGCGATGTATCTCCCTTCTTCATCTTTAAATAGCTGTCTTGGGCTATATTTCTCCTTTGCATAAATCACTACTCCTCTCTTCTTGACCTTATCCGATGATATGAACTCTTGGCCTAATTTTTTGTTCTGTAGCAATCTTCTGTGACGCCGAACTATGTGGGTTTCCTGTAGACATATTATATCCAAATTCTTCTTTTCTATGCTATAAAACACTCTGCGTCTCTTTGGTCTCTGATTTAATCCCCGAACATTCCAAGTCATTAACTTGAGCGCCATTTCTTTGTTTATTCCTCTCCTCCAGTTGCCTGTCCTTTCTTATCTTGTTCTGGATCTTGGCTTGGTCCTGGTGGTCCCGGCGGTGGTGGAAATACTTCTGGAAACTTGTAAAGCTGTGCTGGATCCAATGGAGTTCCTTTGAAATGTTCCAGATGCTTGTCCAAAAACTTTTGCTTATCCGCCAAGGACCTTATTCTTATCTTTTTCCCTTCAAACGTGAATGCCAGGCCTTCTGGAAATTCCCAACTGAAGGAGATTTTTCTTCTTCTTAGCTCCGTCACCAGGTCGTTATAAGGAGCTCTTTTATCTAAAAAGAATCTGGGGATATCCTTGTAAAAAATTACTTTATTCTGCTGTACCACCAGGTTGTTTCTGTAGTGTAAATCCAGAAAGTAGTCTCTGTCGTGTCTATCGTGTAGCACAATCAAACAGTCACTGACTGTTTTAGTGCTTTTCTTTCCTCTGGAACCTCTTGGTCCAAATCTGAAGGCCTTCACTATGCGTGCTGAGACGTTTACCTCTTCTAGCTCCCAAAAAGTCGAGAATAGTTCCACAATATAGGCTTTCAGGTCTTCCCCCTCCAATTCTGGAAGACCCCTTATTCTTAGGTTTCCTTCTCTCTGATGTAGTTGCAGAAAAGCAAGAGACTCTTCCACAGTCCTCTGTCGTGTTCCAATATTTTCGATCTGCTCCAAATCCAAATTGTCCAATTTTTCCTCCACCTTTTTTATTTTTTCTCTGACCACTTTAATTTCCTCCGAGTCCTTTTTTAACGTGGTCACCTCCTGCCCAATTTTATTAATTTCGTCTCTGTTCTTTCTTACGTTTTCCTCAATTTGGCCAATCGATTTTTCTAACGTTTGGGTGGAGGCTTTAATATCGGCCTTAATATCCACTTGGAGCTTTTCTATTGCAGAGTTAACTGTTGTATTCACTGATGCACCAATAGCATTCACCGATTCTTGTGTTTGCTTCAACCCTTCGGTGACACTTTTCAAGCCTTCTGCAATTTCTGCCACACTTGCAGCCAATTTCTCCATTTGTTCCTGAAGAGTTAAGGAAACAGAGCCTTTCCTTTTTTCAGAGCCAGTTCCTTTAGATCTAAGTTCCATTCCTTGTGGGCTCTGTAACTGTAATCTCAAGGTCACTCCAGTTGCTATAGTAACAATCTCAGACATTCACAGCAGAAGACCAACAGTCCCAAAAGTAAACACCAGGTGGCCTGCAGCTAGCTTTCTGAGAACAAAGAGGCTGCTGAGCCAGGAGTCCACAATAGTCCATTAATCCAACTTTTAGGCAAAGAGTTCAGATTTTTCAGAATTGTAAATTCCTTAAAGCCAAGAAGAGTCTATTTTAAATAGCCCAAGCCAGTAACTGTTTTCTCACTTGCAGTGTAACCACCAAGTCTTTAAAGTAGCTTGTATCTGGCTGTAAAAGAGTCAAAGTATCTCCACTGGTAAACAGTCACTGTAACACTAGGGTCCCAACAAAGAAAAAATGGCAACAATATATTGCAGCCCGCTACTGACCCGGAATCCTAGTCCAGAGGGGGAGCGGTGTCTTCTTTTGCCATATCAACTGTTTTTAAGTCTTTAAATAGCCTTTAAACAACTTTTAAGTAACTTTTAAAAAGTTTAGCAGAGTTCGCAAAACTTTCCCGTTAGCCGCGGCTTTGATCCTTTAGCGCTACCAAGCTCGCGCAAACAGTTCAAAGGGAACAGGCTTCCTTTTGGAGTTTCCTCTGCAAGCAGTGCTCTTTAAACTTGTAAAATAATCCAAATTTTTGACTTACAGAGTTTCTTTGGAAGTTTCTATGTAGGAAGTGCCGGGTGCTCAGGTCTGGCGGGATCGCTGCTTTGATCCTCCGCAGGCAGCCGCTTCTTCAGTCCCGTGCTGGGGCTCCGCTCGCCCGATTCTCCCCCTTACGAGGGTAAATCAGGAGCGGAGACAGCACGTCTGGGACCCACGAAGCCGTCGGTCCACGGGACGCTCTTCCCGTGGCTTTAAGGGACCCGTGGCGCAGGCACGGAGCTCCCTATCGCCTAACGGAGGACGGAGCCGTCGGACTCCCGTCCGCCATTGACTCGGCACCTAACCGGAAGTCCAGAAATGGTTCATATTCTGAAAGGTTTAGATAATGGGCATCTTCCTTATAAGTGCAGAACACACTTTGGCATAAAACTATTGCAAGTAGTCTAAAACCTCTGGTTGTTGCGTGCTGTGTTCACCTAGTTAAGATGTCACTTGAAACCATGGGGGTTTTTTGTTTCGAACTGAGGAACTGAGGTCTTGCAGGTGTTGTTGATCTCCAACTCCCATTATCCCTCTTTGGGGCTGATGGGAGTTGGAATCCAGCAACATTTGGACAGCTACATGTTCTTCATCCCTAGCTTAGCTAACCCATGATTGAACCCAAACTTGCCTACAAACCATGGTTTGTTTGAGGCCTGAAAACCAGGATGTGAAACCATGGTTTGAAGTTAGTGCAAAATACTGTTTGCAAACAGTGGCTTCCCATACAGGTCCCAGTGTCGGAACTCTCATTATCTGAAATCTCAGTTATCCAAACACAAATGATAATAATTTATTATTTATACCCATCTGCCTGGGTTGCCCAAACCTTGCTACACAAATGGATGATTCAAATAGGCAAGCTATGGCTGTTTATTTCGGGCAGAAACCATGGAGGGAGGGAGGGAGATTGGACAAAACCATTTTTCCTTTGTTGGGGATTGGCTTCAGCTGTTTGAGCCAGAAAGCATGGAAGGAGAAAGCATGGATTAAATATGTTCCTATAGGAAATCATGGCAATCATCACCCCATTGTGCGAATGCTCACCTTACGAAAGTTTTCCTGGAAATACATATCTGAAGAAGTGTGCGTGCACATGAAAGCTTATACCAGAACAAACTTAGTTGGTCTATAAGGTGCTACTGGACAATTTTTTATTTTATTTTTTATTTTTTTGACTGGAAACACATAGTGAGGCCTATGTATGCTTCCAAACTCAGAAATCATGATGTGACCAGGCAGGATCATTATTGTGCATGGCTACAGTAATGGGGACGTGGGTGGCGCTGTGGTCTAAACCACTGAGCCTAGGACTTACTGATCAGAAGGTCGGTGGTTCGAATCCCCATGACGGGGTGAGCTCCTGTTGCTCTGTCCCAGCTCCCGCCAACCTAGCAGTTCGAAAGCACGTCAAAGTGCAAGTAGATAAATAGGTACCACTCCAGTGGGAAGGTAAACAGCGTTTCCCTGCGCTGCTCTGGTTTCACCAGAAGCAGCTTAGTCATGCTGGCCACGTGACCCGGAAAAACTGTCTGCAGACAAACGGCTCCCTCGGCCAGTAAAGCAAGATGAGCGCTGCAACCCCAGAGTGATTCGCGATTGGACTTAACTGTCAGGGGTCCTTTACCTCTAGCTTTGCAATAATGGGAGGATGGAGCAGCTGCACAATGAACGTTCTCCATTGTCTGTGTGCCTGTCCCTCCTGCCTTAAGTCTTCCTGGACACAACCTCATTTCCCTGCCCATCTCCTTGTTGTGAAATCCATGGGTAGCCTGCCTTGCTCCTTTGCTGGCTTGCAAAAAGGAAGGGATGCAGGGAACTGAAGTGATTGTTTCACTATCTGTACCTGGAACAAAGTTAACAGTGCAATGTAGTCCAGAGCACAACCTTTATCACTCAGTGCTTACAATTTCACACCTTGTTATTTACTCTGCACCCCACAAATGGGACATATGCATCTCAGCAACCCAGTGTTCTCTCTACCATGGGAAAAAAACACTTGTAAATGTCCATCATTTCACTAATAGCTGTTCTGGGCAACCCATTGGTCCATCAGGTATAAAGCACATAGCTTGTTCACCCTGTCTGCCACACCCCTTTAGCCAATCAAGCTCTGCCCCCCAAAGTGTGAAGCGAGTAAAGAACCATTCTATCACAAGTACCTGGAGATCTCGGGATTTCTGGGAGGTCTACACTCCATGACTTCATATGATCTGGGCAACTGTTGGAACTTCTGCCTTTCTTCAGGTACTTGGAGGAAAAAAACCTGTCCTTGTGTAGCATTTCAGGCCACTTCCTTTTCAGGCTCCATTTGCACTATGCATTTAAACAATCTTCTCTTCCCCAAAAGAATTTTGGGAACTGTAGTTATAACTATAAGGGTGCTGAGAATTGCTAGGTGGCCCACTATTTCACTCTCAGTGCTACAATTTGCAGAGTGGTAACAGTTAATCCCTCTTCCCCAGGGTACTCTGGGAATTGTAGTTCTGTGAGGGGAATAGGGGTCTTCTGAAAAGCTCCCAGCACCCTTACAAACTGCAATGCCCAGGATTCTTAGGTGATTAAAATTGTGTTTAATTTCTGAACTGAGTCTGAGATAGGTGCCTTCACTGATGTGTGGGGCAGTGGGCATGTCTTGAGGGGCCGAAAAAACACGTGCAGGATCTGGCTGTAATTAACTGCACCATATAACAATCCCCAAAAAAGTTTCTAGGAACTTGAGCAGCATTGGTGAGCAGAGGGATCCTTGTTATCAAAGCAGAGATGTTGGCACCTTTCGGCATGAATATCTAGTACATGGGCCAATCTAATTGTTTGGGACTGATAACTTACCATGTAAAACTAGCGATCTGGCATGTGTATGTCTGTGTGTTTCTGAGCTGACAGTCCACCAAATTATTCCAGTTGCATTCATAAGGATGAGAATACGTGAGCTCTCTTTCCCGACTTTCTATGCCAAGGAGGGATGGGTCTTGCCCCTCTCTGAAGAACAGCTGATGGCTCTAGAATATATTTTCACCTCATCCATTTCCTTAGTGACAAACGTGGTGTTCTTAGTATGGTTCTTAAGAGTCACAACTGCAATAACAGTAGCTTTGTTCAGGACAAGTCTTGTCACAGGAGTTATTGTGCAAAATAATGAATGCGGCTTACACTTGCGTTGTTGACTGCATCTGTGGGTGAGAGCATGCAGGCCATTAACTGGCCTTGGCAAATGACCACGCTGTTACAAAACTGTGTTGTTTTTAAAAGGAGAATCACAAGGGCCTTTTAAAGTCTGCCTCCTTTTGCTGGTTTATAATGAGAAGTACAAAATGATGCCAGTGGTTTTAAAATCACAGGTATACTGTAGCTTTTGCCTCCTTCGAGTTTTTTCTAAGGTGGCAGCTGCCTGCTTGTTCTTAAAATATATTTTGCATTTATGGAAAATTCATTTAGTCATTAAAGCTCATGATTTAACAGACTTGGCTTGATTTTGTCAAGGGAGGCCTCTGCAACTTGTGACCAAGTCCTAAGAATAGGAGGCCTGGCTGGGATGCCGTGCATTGCTAGTGTGCTTTGCTTAGCATCATGGGTCTCAACATGCGTAGATTATAGACCCAAGTGGCACACAATACTAGAGTGATCATGTGTCTCATTTACGGGATTGCTGCATCAAAACTTAAAAAACAAGGAACTCCATAGATCTGCATTGTCTGTGGTTCATTCAGTGCAATGTATTGACAGTGGGAATGCCCAGTGTATTCTGTGGTGTCTGCTGCCCTGGAATGAGGTGGGACTTAAAGGAAAGCGTGCCCATTTAAAATATTGGTACCCAAATGATTTTGAGATTGACACTCTTGGACTTTCAGTGGCAAGTCCTAGGAGTCTTCTATAGCATGTTGACGTTTGATGTTTGGGGTTGACCCTATTGTTTTAATAATAGGTAAAGGTAAAGGTACCCCTGACCGTTAGGTCCAGTCGCGGACGACTCTGGGGTTGTGTGCTCATCTCACTCTATAGGCCAAGGGAGCCGCCGTTTGTCCGCAGACAGCTTCCAGGTGATGTGGCCACCATGACTAAGCTGCTTCTGGTGAACCAGAGTAGCGCACGGAAACACCGTTTACATTCCCGTCGGAGTGGTACCTATTTATCTACTTGCACTTTGATGTGCTTTCGAACTGCTAGGTTGGCAGGAGCAGGGACCGAGCAATGGGAGCTCACCCTGTTGTGGGGATTTGAACTGCCGACCTTCTGATCGGCAAGCCCAAGGCTCAGTGGTTTAGACCACAGCGCCACCCGCGTCCCTAATGTTTTAATAATAGGTGGTATTAATAGTACGTTCAACTACTTTTAAATCTGAACCCTGCTTCCCTGCCAAATTTTGCTTGAAGACATGCTATCAGGTTCACTAATACGGAAGATACATTTTAAAAAAAGTTGTAGGACTCATTCTCACACCTGGAATGTTACATCTCTCTTTGCATTTCATATCAATATTTTGTTGCTCAACAACAGCTGTGATGCAGTTAATGGCAAGTTGTGGTAATGCTGTCGCAGAGCATGATGGCATGCGAAGTGGGGGGGCATGATTTGTATGACATTTTGAACTTCTAGAACAGTGTCTGGAGGAGTAGAAAATAAGGGTGTTGCCCTGCTTTTCTTTCCTTTATTTTGTTACATTTTTATCTCGCTGTTCCTCCCCAGAGTGGTATACCTGGTTCTTCCTCCTTCCTCCTTTGATAATCCTATCAGGTGCTGATTGGCCCAAGGTGGGCTTCATGACAAAAAGAGCATTTGAACCCTTGTCTCCCTGGTCCTAGCCTGATGCTGTAACCATTACACCACACTAGTGGCTTTCTTAGATATGTAGAGAAATTTTCTTCTACTTTTAAGAAACCTATTCTGAATATCATTTTCTGTATATGTAAAAATTCCTTAAGCCTTGCCCTGGATGTGGCTGTGAGATTACTGAGGCTTTCTGATGGTGCATATTTGATAGATATGTCTACTTCAGAGTGTGCAGATATGCATTAAATATATTCATGCTTATGTAACTTGGAATTTCATGTTGTTAAAAGGAAGAAATATTTGTGTCTGACGGCTTAAAAGCTTATGATGGGGATTAAGTTTGTTTTTAGCACTTGATGAGGGAGCCTGTACTTTACTGTGTGCCCTGTAGCTTAACTCTCAGTTCAGTTATGTCCCAATTAACCACACCCAGTAATATTCTGTACAAAGAAACGTCATATGTATTATCTGTTACACCATATACTTAAAAGAAAATCAGGACGATGATCCAGATTTATTAATTCAGTTTATTACTCTCCTTTCAACCAAGGTGGGCTACAACAATTAAAAATGCAATATTAAAGCAATTTATTATTGTATGAAGTATTGAGTTAAAATCTGTTCTACAACAATACCTTGTCAAGATACTAGAAACAAACAGCTCGGCATCTGTTCTGTAGCATTTACTATTTCAGTAAGGAAAAGAGCAGTTCCAACTCATAATAAACTTAATTAATTGTGTGCCAATTTTTGTCCATTTCTGGCTGTACTATGTACAATAACATGATTTTGTCCATTATCAAAATCTTTTCACAATCTCTTATTTTCTTTATATACAAACTTGCATTAGCATTTTTTAATGTTTGAAATATTTGAAATCTTGTCTCTTAAGCCTTGAGATAGCTGACATGATCAATAGTGCTGTGTACTGGGAAAGACGCAAAATTAAAAACATTGCACTCTAAATCTGTTTCTGGAGATTCACATCCTGTCTTTAATAACCTGTATTTATTTTGTCTTTGAACACCTGCTGTTTTCTCTCTCTTGTCTACTGCAGCTGAAACTGCAATCATATATACACTTACCTGGGGCTAGGTTGTGTTTAATAGGACTTAACCTCTGAGCAGATGTGTGTAGATTTGTGCTGTTAAGCCTTTTATGCCTAACTTCCTAATGGACAAGAGTCTGCTCCAAATATAACCTCATCTCTTCCTTTACCATGTCTGTTAACAGCTAGTCGATGGCGGAGTCTCTTCTCTACGTCTGTCTCCTTGGCTTTCCCCTATAGCCCTGTTGCAAGGCTCACTCCATATAGCAATGGCTTTAACACTCCTGCCTTCTCTAAAACCTTCAATAAAGCAATATTAACACCTGAAAGAACAGGTAATGCTTGCTTTCTTACTAACATAGCACTGTAATAAGGCCTAACTAGTTCCTGTTGACTTTGGTTCAGTGTTGAGATATGTAGCTTTGAGAGGCCAAACTAAGCATGACAGGGGGGAGCTATGGAATATACTTTTGCTGCCTTTCTTCTCTGTGCTCCACTG
This sequence comes from Lacerta agilis, assembly GCF_009819535.1. Lineage (NCBI taxonomy): Eukaryota > Metazoa > Chordata > Lepidosauria > Squamata > Lacertidae > Lacerta > Lacerta agilis. Next base: position 90,499,204 of record NC_046315.1, on the reverse strand, counting down.
CTTGAAACAGGGCTGCTGCCAATACGAAGAATGGAGAGGCGACTGCTGAAGGTCGAGAGCAGGTTTTCCCAAACTTGGGTCTCCAGCTGTTTTTGGACTACAACTCCCATCATCCCCAGCAGTACCAGTGGTCAGGGATGATGGGAATTGTAGTCACACAACAGCTGGAGACCCAGGTTTGGGAAACACTGGTCAAGAGACTCTGGGAAAGGCCTCCGAGTACTTGAGTTGGTCCTCCCTACTTATCCCTGATCTTGACTCAGATTTATGGAGCAACAGCGGTAGGCGGGTAGGAAGCGGCTATTTTGACATCACTGCACTGCTCCACAGTGCCTCTTGGTTGAGGGAACCAAAATGGCAGGTGGCTTGCAAATACCTTGGCTAGCCTATGCCACTAATGGGTTGGGGTACCGGATAGTACTCTGAGACCTCTCCACCTACATCCTGCCTTGATTTGGAGCAGCTTTTTGCCCATCCCAGCTCTGAATGCAGACATTGGGGGGAATGGGTGGAAATGTGGGGGGGGGGGGTGGATGGAGAATATTGAAGTAAGGCAAGAGAGCAAAAGAATTTAGCTGCCTTTGGGCATGCAATGCTTTTCACATTCAGAAAAAAATGCCCATTCCTTCACAATGTAAGTGAATGAGGGAAACATGGGTATAAACTCATATGGCTGTCCCCAGTTTGGTCCCATAGGACTGGAGCCAATGCCATGACCTAGATTTAAAATTCTGCTTTGTGGATACATTTCCTTTCACTCTCCTACTTTCGTCTTCATGTTGTTTCCCAAGGAATAGGAAAATGCTTACTATTCCTTCCTCCCACCCATCCACACAGGATGCACCCTGGGGAACAAGGACAGCTTTTGCTTCCATGTTACATTGAACAATGGGGTCCCCCTCACTCTGCTGTTATTTAGAGTTACTGTGATCTGCTCTAGCCCTTGGCCTGTGGTAACATCAGGCTGTGACACTAGGGCCAGCACCTACACTACTAAGCAATGGCGATAATGTGGTTCTGGCCTGTGTATGTTTGGGGCCACCAGAAGGAGAGACATCAGTACGTTAAGGGTTCCATTTAAGGGATGTACAAGTATACTGATCTGTCTGGAAGAAAAGAAGAAAGGCAGACATTCTTAGGTTCTCTTCCTTCAGATTTACCTACATGAGGGTTAAAGCATTGGAAAAATAATAATCTGGGCCTTCCAGGAATTCCAGATTTACACCAGGATTTACATTGAGGCTTTTGTTTTTGTTTATTAATGTTTGAAATGGTACACTTGAGCCCACTAGTCTTCCCTCTACTGTAGATTCATGCTGCAGAATGGCTTCTTTTCCGTACTAACAGGAACACCAAAGTACCGTTTTAAATCGACTTAAAGAACTTCACAGTGTAAAAGTAAATAACGGAATGTAGCATCATGCCGGTTGATGAAGCCTGTTCCCAGTGCAGTGCTGAATATATAAACTTGAAATGTTGCTTGAAAAGTAGATACTTTTGCACGTTAAGGGGTTTGCTGTGTTGTTGTTCTACAGGTTGTGTTTCTAGAAGTTCCCCTCTCAGCCCCCAGTCATCCATAGACAGTGAACTGAGCACCTCAGAACTAGAAGATGATTCAATCTCCATGGGATATAAACTGCAAGACCTCACGGACGTCCAGATCATGGCTCGACTACAAGAAGAGAGTAGGCCATTAACTGCCCTTCCTCTCCCTCTGCTCTGCCCCCACACACCGCCACCACTTCTTTTAAAAGCTGCATGTTAATGCCTCAGGGAAAATACTTGATTGTAGGCATGTCCAAGCTATTGTATGGGATAGTTTATTTAAAAAAAACTACAAATAATATACACAAGTATCAATTGTGGTGAAAATACCAGTACAACAAAACAAAACACCACCATCACAAACTGGCTATAAATATAAAACCAAATTTACTAGAACGATAGATAGAATAGAAATGGGCTAGTAACCATTCAAATCACAAACATACTAAGGTGCCAAGTGCAAATACTGGAAACAAGGAATGGATAAAAATACAGCTATATCTAAACAAATTGGATTAATGAATCATACAACACGTATCATGAGTCCAAACACGGAATGATAACCCCTTGCCACCACAACGGTGTATGACACATGAAGGGTGTATGACACATGAAGGGGGTTAATTTGGCACAGGCTGTTAAAGATCTTAGAATTCAAAGCTTTCCTGTTTACCCCTCAAAATTCACCAACTTTGCTCAAGGCTGTCTTGGTCTTCTGTGACATTAGGGCATGATGGTTACAGAGGGATCCTTCATACAATCCTATATTTGTATAGTTGGAAGGGACCTAAGGGGTCTTGTAGCCCAGCCCCCTGCAATGCAGAAATCACACTTATACCCGTGTCTGTAAAGGCTTGCTGTGACATCACAGCAGATCAGCCAGTGGCATTAAGGAGGAGGCAGCAGAGCAGTAAGGGGGGATAGATTTCAAGGAGGTTGGAATAATAGAATTGTAGAGAGGGACCACAAGAGTCATTTAGTTCAACCCCCTGCAATACAGGAATCTTTTTTGCCCAACATGGGGCTTGAACTCACAACCTTGAGATTGAGTCTCATGCTCTATTGACTAACTAAGGTATCCTGCAGGCTTAAGATAGATAGAAGATACAAGGAGAATACCAGATCATCTGGAGAATTTCAAATGATGCTCTTTAGATTTATTTTCTGCAGTTTTGTCACTATGACATAGTTTGCACATGCCTTTGAGTGAGCTGTTTGCACAGAATAGATATGTATGCTCTTTGCAACCAGTGGTTTGAAAAAAACAAACTAACTAGTATTACATAGAATTTAGGGCAGTTCTGGTGAGTCTGTTGGACTCCATCTGCCATCTTTACCGTCCGGCATGGCTAATGGGTAGGGAAGATAGAAGCTATAGTCCAACACTTTGATGTCTGGAGATTCCCTGCTTCTGGAGTATAGGATTTTCAGTGCAGGGAGTTCCATAGTTGGGTGTCACAGCAGGGGAGCCTAGGAATGTCAGACGTGTGAAAAATGTTTTTGGTCTATCCCTCATATTAATGCATTTCACAGGACTATGTTGAATTACATTGTATGTTCACACAGAGCTAGTTCTTTGCTTAATCATCCTACCTGAGGACTGCCTCTCTTCATAATGCACTTCAAATATAGTGCTCCGCCTTCATTAAGAACTTCATATTCATTCCCCTCTTTGGAATATGATGTGAAAATCAGTGTATGTCTAGTTGGTGTTCCATAGTTTTCCTTCCCACTTGCATGCATTTACATTTTGCCTTATGTTTTCATGCATCTTGTAGACATGGGAGTAAGTTGCAGAACCCATGCCTTCCATACGAAAATGGACGCTTGCAGAAGGGGTGATGTTCATTACAAATGTTGACCATTTGGGGCTCTCACCTCGCCTTTTCCTTACACTTAACAGGTCTGAGACAAGATTATGCGTCTACTTCAGCATCTGTATCGAGAAACAGCTCCAGCGTCTCTCTCCATTCGAGCAAGAAAGGGACAAGCAGCGACCAGGAATTTGATCGCTACAGCCTTGAGGACGAAGAGGAAGAATTCGACCACCTGCCCCCTCCACAGCCTCGGTTGACCCGCTGCTCCCCTTTCCAAAGAGGAATTCCCCATTCACAGACTTTTTCCAGTATACGGGACTGCAGGAGAAGCCCGACTTCCCCATATTTCCCCTCAAACAATTATCCACAGCAACAGTGTTACTCTCCTCAAGCCCAAAATCCTCTTGAGCCACAACCAAACAGGATTAATGGAGGTAAGGTTGGCTGGCTGTCTATTTTCTGATGTATGGATTTATTTTGCCCTTCTGGTGCCAAATCTTTAATTTTGAGGCATATTTCTTTTGGCCAAATTCTGTATTCCTGGTGGGCATTCACTTCTCTAGGCAGCGGCTGGAGGCTGGAAATATGAAGACCACAAACTGGTCTCCAATGCATGGTCCACATGTCCTGAGTTATTATATCTTAGAGGTGAAATGTTAAAGTGTCACTTTCATTTTTCTTACGAGGGAAATAGTCAGCTAAACTTTTACAATACCATTTTTAGAAGACAGGAGGATGTAGAGTCAAGATTAAGTCTGCCAGTTGGCCATCTTTGGTTTAGTTTATGAATCCCCTTTCAAAGAAACAGTACTGAATGCTATTCATAAAGATCTAAAATTTGAATACACACACACACACATTTTTATATGTGCCAAACAGAAAAGAATGCTTTCTGAAGTAAAATAGTTTTTTGTTAGCCAGTTGTTTTTATCGCTTTTCAAAAATTATAACAAATGAACATCAAATTAATTTAAATTTAATACAAATTTAAAAGTTGACTTCCCACCTCGCTTCCATTATGTTTCTTGTCCCTCCTTTATTTGCTGCTCAGTGTAACGTACTTTTCCCAATTGCATTTCAGTACTTAAAATATTTTAACATTTTATCATTAATATTTAATTTTTCCCCGTTCTTCATTTAACAGTTTTTTAACAGCTAGTGAAAATGGGAACAGTGTAGAGCCCTGATTACATTTGGATGCAGTAGTGCAGGCTTCCTCAACCTTGGCCCTCCAGATGTTTTTGGCCTACAACTCCCATGATCCCTAGCTAGCAGGACCAGTGGTCAGGGATGATGGGAATTGTAGTCTCAAATCATCTGGAGGGCCGAGGTTGAGGAAGCCTGCAGGTAATGTAAGACTCATCTAGTCGTAATCAAGAACCTGTTGGAAGACTTTGGGTTTGATTCCTGAGAAGGGAAAGATCAGTATCTTATGGACATGCATTTCATTTGTGGATCCCTCCAAAGATGGTGCATGTCAGAATTCTGTTATATTGAATCTTAATGAATACAGTAGGCTGGACAGGATGAACTTTTGAGTCTCTTCTGAGTGAGTTTTTAGAGGAAGTGCTGCTGGACAATCTCTGCCTGTGAACACACATCAGACTTTCATCTGTTTCATCAACACTTATGCAGCCTGGAGGCTGAGCATTGAACCAGCACACACACACACCCCATTCAGTTTTACCTCTGCCGTTAATGGAGCAGGCAGGCTTAAGCCAGCTGCTATAGCTCCCTTCTGCAATCGGAGAATAATAATAATATAAGCTTTGTAAAGATTTCCTGTGATTATGGATGCAAGACTTTTTTTTTTGAACACCCTAAAGCGCTAAGTAAACATTAAACATTATTCTTATTTCTCAATCATTTTACATTAATTATACAGGCTGAATATCTTGCTGTAGAAACAGGTCCCTGAACCTAGATTATTAATTAGAAGTTAATAGCTATGTAAAACAAGCATGAATAATAAATACATCATAAGTGATCACGGTGATCAGTGCCCAGAAGCTGTTTAAGTATGTTGCAAATGTAGTCCTAAGAAAATAGGTTTCTCTCCCTTTTCTATCTGATCATCTGTCGTGGAGTTTTGCTGTTCTTTTTGTCATTATATCCCACACATTAATCTAGCATGGTGGCATCATTCTGGAAGTTTTTCCTGTCCCCTTACCCTGCTTCTCTCTCTTTCTCTTTTTCTTATCCCACCTGTTTCCTCCCATAAGGACTTAAGAAGACATCTGTTAAATTGGACTGTATGTTCATTTGGTCCAGCATTCTGCTCTCAGTGGTTGGTGTCAGGCCAAAGCATTTTGCTGCCTGAATTGGCCCCCTCTGGGTGCATCACCAGGTACATGCAGCATCATTCAGATACCAGTCCCTGCCTTCAACTATTTCCTCCCACAACGTTCATGGTGCTGCCTGAAGCAGATGGCTTCACCTGGATTCACCCACAGGACCATCCCTGCCATCAGTAGCCAGGCAGGTCCTTCTAGAAATGGACAAACAAGACATGGAGGCAGTTTCTTGTTTTCCTCCAGCATCAAGTACTCTTTGGTATACTGCCTCTGAATATGGACGCTTTACTTAGCTTATCATGGCTTCCCTTTCCTTCATCATCTTCCTTCTTCACCCCATTGGTGGTCTTGAATAACACATGCTAATGCCTTTGCTCTCTACTAATTGTCACTACAATTGGTGTCAACTGTAGCAAACATCTCTATGGAAAGTTAACATATTGGGTTGCTTCCAGTGCTGCACAAGCAGTGTTCTCCACATGCATTGAGGCTCCCCACTCCTTCCCTCTCTCCCTGGGCACCCTCCAAATCTACTCCTGATGTTCCCCCAAACCCCAGGAAAAGATCCTGAGGGTGTGCAGGAGGCTGCATCGGGGAGAAGAGGAGGAGGAAGTTATGTAAGTGGAAGTCTTGTCACAAAGCAGCATATTGGGTTCAAGCAATCATGCGTAAACTAGTTACTATTGTTTGCAGTGTGCAGTTTTGCATTCTTGGCAAATAGCTTCTGGCAGGGCTGTAACACAAGCGCACGCGGTTAAATCTAACTGCGGTATGACAAATAGAGGTTAGAGAAGGATTGGGCAGGAGGTGGGCATTTCATAGAATCATAGAGTTTGACGAGACCTCAAGGGTCTTCTAATCCAACCCTCTGCAATGCCAGAATCACAAAGGCAGGAGAAGGAGAAGCCCCCACCCCCCACCCCCGTTCCTAATGTGGCTAGTTTGAATGTCATGTACATACTATGTTGGCTTTGACTTGCAAAACTGAATATGGCCCACCAAGCCAAGTTTGGTGACATACCCTGTGTGATGGCTCAACAAACTTCATGTTCTGTTGGCTGGCTGGTGCTGGAACAACAGAATGGTTGTGTAGCCCGTGTCCATGGCTGGTGGGCTGCATGTGACTTGGTGAGGTCCTATGTTGTGTTAGGCAGGTTTATGGTCTTTAGTTTCCAAAGTTAAGATGGTTCAAGAATGGGTGTTGACGGCCACACATTCCCTATCCCTGGGAAAGAGACTTATGTGTGGCTGTAGTAATGTAGGCATTGGCTCTGTCGGGAGTATAATCAAGAGTCTGAAGTAGCATGAGCATATTCTAAAGGAAAAGCTACTCTACATCCAGGGAGGTTTCTTGCCTTCCATGTTAGTGCATAGCACTTCTACTGTTGACAGTACTTTGAACTTTGTCCAATAATTCTTATGGTTTTTCATGTAAATACAAAAACATATAACTAGGTACCTTCGAATTTTCAGTGTTGAAATAATTTTGCCCTAACTTAATTTCTTGCAGCTCTTAAGACGGCGGATCTACAGATATCAGATACTGGGAACAAAGAGTCGGAGTGGCTGTTGCCTTTAGTACCTTACTTAGCCAGCAAGTTAAATTCTGGGAAGTTGCCATTGCTGAGGACAGAATGTCACGTTAAGTGCTCCTTGGGCCCAGTATGGGGGAGTTTCTTTTTATGTTATGAGACATTGGTGAGAGGCGACTTGAACACAAGCGGTTCCTAATGGTGACAATGATTTGCCTTTGTTGCAGACAAGCTCCGAAGGAGCATGCCGAACTTGGCTCGGATGCCCAGCACCCCAACCCTCACCACCAATGTTGGCCCTGCCATCACTGTGAGGAACAGCCTAAGCTTTGATTCCAATCTGCATGGAGCTGGTAACGGGATATCAAGAATACAGTCCTGCAGTAAGTGTGAAATCTTGATATTATTTCATTGTGGGATGGGAAGCTGTCAGGGTACAGCGCTTTATTTTAAATCACCAGTATTCTAGGATGAATCATGGACAGTGGTCCTTTAATACCAGACATGTCTAGGTTTTCTTAGCATGCGTTTGTGTATAGCTTAGAAAAGCTGTAGCTATTTTAATGGGCCCCCCCCCCCCCTTCCTAAAGGGTCAAAATTGTTTGCGTGCTTAAAAAAAAACATTTTACACATTCAACAGGAACAAGTTACTAAGCTTTATAAAAGATTGGGCATGGTGAGGTTCAAGCGTGGTTCTGTTTAACATACAAGGAATGTATACATTAGTCCAAACTGATTAGTCTGTTCAAATGTTCTGGCACAAAATTCCTCTTTGTGGCACTGAGAGAGAGAAAAAAATCAACATATATAGAGGGTAAATGTGGTTTGGTGCCATTTTGCCCCTCTCTTGGTTTTTTTTAAAGGTAACTGAATGCTGTGTAATTTGGGGTTTCACTTTTTTGTCACTCTTCCTCTGCCTTTTGGAAGGTGACTTTGAAACAGCTTCCCCTCAACCAAACAAGGTAGTTCAAGGTCTTGAGGCTGCCGTATGATTTATCCATCAACTTGGTGCAGTAAAACAGCAGCTGATGCCACCAGAGAGCAGAATTGCATAATATCTTGGGTGCGTTAGCGCTGATTCCTAGTGACAATTCGTACCAAGCCAAATTTAGATTGTGCTGCTAAATCTGTACTGTCACTTTTTAGCTGTGAAACATGAAGCTGAGGGGATGTGGTTTTTTGAAGTAACAAGATATTGAGTAGCAGTGTTCTACCTTCACAATATTTTTGAAGGGTGTCAGATATTTACATCAGTTTGGCTTAAAATTCTAGCTAAATAAGAATTTGACTTGCTGGAACTGGCCAGAATGAATTCAGAATTCTTTAGGGAACCAGTGTTAGGATTAAGATAGATGCACAGAACTGATGTGGACAGTTTTTCAACAGTTGCTTCCCCTGGGAATTGTAGCAAAGGCAGTGCAGTGCCTTGCAGTACCTTAAAAGTCCAACACAATATTTTGCAGCATAATTTTTCATGGACTTGAGTTCACTTCGCGAGATGCATGAAGTGAGTTATAGTTCTGCAAGGTACACAAGGGATCTGAAGCACACTCGCCAGTGGAAAGAAATGGTTCTGAATTCATGTACTTTTAGTACAATACTTTTATTGGTGCACATTGAAGTCTGCGTGACATAAGGCGGTACTGTATATAAAATAAAATGGAATGACAGATAAAACTTAGCCAATTACTAGGTTATATTATTATATGCCATCTGCAATCCCTCGGCCTATCCTGCTCTACTGGAGGTTTGTGAGTGTGAAATGCTGCTCTGAGCAAAACACAGCAAGGAAATATTAACAACATACGTGGAACAAAGCCTTGTCTCTTTCTAGGTTACTGCAGCCTGAAGCCATTTTGGGGACTGGCTTTATTGTCTTACGTACTTGACCTATATATGCATTTGACAAGTCTCGGGTTGCCTTCAGGAGTGTGTGGATCTCTGTGGCACACAGACCTGTAACCCCTTGGGTTTTTTGTGTATTATTATTTTTTTTTTTTTTGCACTCCCTTTCTCTAGTTCCTTCTCCAGGGCAACTTCAACACAGAGTTCACAGTGTGGGACACTTTCCAGTATCGGTTCGGCAGCCTCTCAAAGCCACAGCCTATGTCAGCCCAACCGTTCAAGGGAGCAGCAGCAGCAGCAGTGGCGGCGGTGTTCCGTTGTCCGGCAACTTACAGCTACACTCCAACACAGGCATCCCAATGCCAAACAAGATTGCAAACGCCAGCATTGCAGCTCGCAGTGGCCTCCCAAGGCCTTCCCTGGCTATAGGGGGGAGCAGCATACCCAGAAGCAAAATTGCACAGCCAATACGAAGGTAGGAGTTGACTTGCTAAAGGGAAAATTTGGAGTGTATTTATGCAGCAACTGGAGAACTAGTTAAGCGATCAGCCCTCTCCGGAGAGCTGTAAGGCTGTCAGGAGGGTGCTGGACGTCTCTTGAGTGAGAATTTTCAGCCCTGGAATAGCTAGGATTCTCTGGGAGAGTCATGAGAGCTAAACTGGTATCAAATGAATATAGATTGAACAGTGCAGATTTAAATATAATGTTGTTGTTCAGTCATTCAGTCGTGTCCGACTCTTCGTGACCCCATGGACCAGAGCACGCCTATCTTTCACTGCCTCCCGCAGTGGCCAAACTCAATGCTAGTCGCTTCGAGAACACTGTCCAACCATCTCATCGTCTGTTGTCCCCTTCTCCTTGTGCCTTCCATCTTTCCCAACATCAGGTTCTTTTCTAGGGAGTCTTAGCTTATTTTTTCAGAGTGCTGGTGACTTAACAAGTCTGTTGTAGATCAATACTTTTTCTTGAAGTTATAGCAAACTCTGATACAGGGGATGGAAGGTGATTAAAGAAAAGTACAGTGAGGGGGGAAAGTATTTGATCCCCTGCTAAATTTGCCTGTTTGCCCTCTGACGAAGAAATGACCAGTCCATAATTTTAATGGTAGGTTTGTTGTAGCTGTGAGAGACAGAATAACAACAGAAAAACACCCAGAAGACAAAAGTCAGAGATTGATGTGCATTATAATGAGCGAAAGAAGTATTTGATCCCCTATCAACCAGCCAGATGTCAGGCTGCCTGGTATCTTCACTGTATGTAAGGAGCTGAGATTAGAAGCACCTACTGTAAGGGAGAGGTTTTACCTGTAATCCCAGCTCATTACAGTACCTGTACAAAAGACACCTGTTGACATAAGCAATCAGTCCAGCAGATTCCAAAGTGCTAGCCAGCAGCAAATAGAGATCACTCAACCCCTAGCAGAGCCTGCAGCATTGGAGATGAGGCATAGTTCAGTGGTAGGACAAGTGCTTAGCATGCAGAAGGCCCCAGGTCCAATTTCAGGCATCTCCAACAGAAAGTAGCATGTGATGGGAAAGACCCTGATGAGACAGACTAATGGTCCGGCTCAGTAGAAGGGGGCATCACCCTGTGTCTCTTTGGCTGATGAGCTTTGCCTGGTTTTGTAGGTCACAAGTTGTGCAGACCAGCTATGTTTTGTTTTTTTTCTAATGGAGCAGCTGGAACACTGTCAGCTACTGCAGTGCGATATCTCCTTGGGGAGAACCCTGATTAAGTTATCCTGTTTCGTTAAGCCAAGAGCCATTTAACAATTCGACATCCACTTTAATTGTGTTGATAGTTTGATAATGAAGTGTTACTAAATGTTAGATATCTGTAATTAAAGGTAGCAACCCAAGGGCTACATTCTGGCGCACCGCTGGGCAGCTTAAAAATACCTTGGGCTTCAGTAGGATTTGAGCAACTTAACTGTGTGCAGTGGATTGCCGCTAAGGTGGTTTAGCACTGGATCAAGGAGAACTTACCTGCATCGTTATTGAAATAGTAGCATGTGGGAGATGCAAGGAAGTCTTCTATAATTGGCAGTAAAGTATATTAACCTGTACCTCTTACCTTGGACAGTCTATCCAGAAATACTGTCTAGAAAGCTGCATAATCATTGGCACACAGTTGCTGAATCTCTTCAACTAGATGTGCCAGGGATTGAACCAGGAACATGCATGGGCTCTACCACAGAGCTACAATTTCTCCCAAAATTACTGAAAAAGGGGAGGGGGGAAAGGTGGAGTCGAAGCTCACTCATATTTTGGAAGGAACTCTACATGTTTACAGCTGTTGAGAAAATGGTCTCTCTCTTAGCAGTACCTCACAAATTATGGCTGCGCGCATGCCATACATTTAAAGCACATGACTTCCCTTAAAGAATTGTAGGAGCGATAGTTTAGGGGTGCTGGGAAACTACACTTCCCAGGATTCTTTGAGAGAAGCCGTGTGCTTCAAATGCATGGTATGCACATGGAGCATGGTTTTTAGCATGTACCACATGGTAAAATAGCTACGTGAGGAAGACTTAATACATAATCTGAAAGACGTGTACCTTCATCATGGAGCTTGTGATTCAGCCAACCTCCCAGCTCTGTTCATACTTAAAAAAAAAAAAATTGAACTGTAGACCAAACTGAGTGTTTTTGGTGCCTCCACACTCCCATGTTTTAACCTTTTGAATCACTTACTTTGCACCACATATTTCATGACTTCTTTTTATTGTTCAATCATCTTATAATTCAATAATAACAGTTAGTAATATACATTGTGCTTTGTAAAAAATACTTTTTTTCACCTCAATAGGTAAAATTAAAGATAAATGACAATGCGATACAAAGCCTTCCAAAAATGACTTCCAAAACTATAACAAAATAGGAAATTAAAAAATTAACACGAAAATAATTAAGTAAACAAATAACAATACCAACTAATACCATTCAATTTACCTAAGCTTATTTTGACCTATCATACCCAACCGTATATTCAAATCTTAACTGTGAGTGTACTTCAACTCAGTCTAATATCTCCTTATTTATCTCTAATACGCTCTTATCTCATCCAGTACCCTTAATGCAGTTTGTCCTTATTCTTCCTGCCTGCAAGGTTATTCATGACTTCTGATGCACGGTTGACATGTATGGTCAGGATTTTCTGGGTCCACTACACTGTATGTGGATGAAGCCCACCAACACAGCTTTGCATAAAATTTATACATGTTTTGCTGTATCTGAAAAACGCACTTGTCCCATCTTTGAGGGACTATCAGATGCATCATATCTGAGTATGATGGTTGATTTTTAAAAATGAAAAGGCTAGAGCCTCTTTCAGAACTCTGTAGGGATGACAGACAGATGCTGCATGTTGCCTTCTCTTAAGCTATAATTTAATACCTCCATTCCTCTGAAGTGGCCCCTGAAATCTTATCAATAGCAGCATAGGCATTTTTTCATGGCAGGGGGGCTGAGGAGAAATCGTTTCAACAAGGTGTAGACTAGTAGTCCTTCATCACTTTGCAATTGACAGTTTAGTCCATGGGGAATTAGAAGATAAATTCTGAACTCTGTTCTTTTAGTGTTTCTTGAATCTGTCATTTTAGATATTAGGAAGCCCCCGGGAGATGTTACGATTCCTATCCTAATATCCTTCCCTACACAATGTAGATAACTGCGGCTGCCTACACACTGCACCTTTAAAGTACATTTTCCCCCTCGAAGAATTCTGGGCACTGTAGTTCACTGCTTTCAGAGTTACAATTGCCAGCAACCCTACAGTCCCCAATCTTCTTTGAGTGGGGGAAATGCACTTTGAAGCTATAGCCTCAGCTGCTTTCCTCACGGGATCAGTCACAAGGCTCTCTTGACCCCTTCCTTTGCATTGTGAAAGGCAACAGATGCATCGACAAAGTAGTTTATTCTCTGTAATGTGTGTTGTCACTCTTTTCTCCAGTGCTTACCCTGAACTATGGTTTGTTTCTTGAAACAGTTTTCTCCAGCCGCCAAAACCTCTTTCTTCGCTTAGTACTCTACGGGACGGCAACTGGAGGGATGGCTGCTATTGACAATGGGTCGACCCGAAATACAGATTCTCCTACCCAGCTGGCTGGGTAAATATAACTGTGAGAGGCTGGATGAATAACACAGGGCTGTTTCTTACTCTTCTGTCATTGTTGTTGGTCACTAAACATATTACACTTAGTTGTTTGCTCAGAAAAACAAACAAACAGCAGTGTTGTCAAATTAATGTTGCAGCATTATGGTTTAGGTTTTTAAAAACACATGCACAAAGTATCCCACTGGGGGGAGCCAAAATGTGACTTCTGGATGCTTTGTTCTGAACAGTGTTCAGATCCCTTTGATTTTTGTACTACTTTTTGTTGCTTTAACGAGTTCCCTTGCAAATTGGCAAAATAGATCCATATCCTTACCTGCTTCAACTTTTCTTTTGTAGCCTTTTCAAGGGAGTGTATTTTTGCATACACACCCCCACATTTTGCTTGAACCATAAGGTATCAAAGCATTTTGTGTGTGCCGTAAAGCTCCTCCCAACACTTTTTAATAGTAAGATACTATCATGTTCAAGATGTATTTCTAACCATGCCAATCTCCCCAAATCCAGCTAGAGCTATCCACGCACATATTTCTAACTGCATGGGGAAATATGGGTGGTTTTCAGGTGCTTAAGTCACATCCAGTCCCTGTCAGATTCTTGGTGATACTCAGTTCATCTGTTCTTGGGCCTGTGTGTGTATGTTAGAGAGATGGGGGGAGATGAAAAAGAGTTTTTTTCCCTTAGCATCACATGCCAGGTCTATTCTTGAGTACATATATTGTTGGATTGGGGCCATGACGGACAAGATGACAGCTGTGTTGTATGTTTATGTTGTGAGGGCACACACTAAAGAAAAGTATTCGCTCGAAACTGCCATGACAGACTTCCTGGTCAACATGAACCTGTTCTCTCATTTCCTTGTTCCAATGTTAATTTATTATCATGGGGGTGTTGTATTTATAAAGAGGGCGTAAATTGCATTGCACTTGAAAGATGCAATGATCTCTCAAATGGTTGGGTTTCGATACTTTGTAATAAAGAATAAAATTGCAATGTTTTATTAACACTTGTGTATGGTGAAAACAAACAAGTTTTCATGGAAGTAAAACTTTTTTGATAGACCTTTTGCAAGAAAAAAACAATTGCACTAATCAATGCTTTCTTACTATGGGGATATGATTTTAATACTTGGTTACGACTTGTATTCTGCTGATCTGGAATGTTTCAGAAATAAAGAAATCTATTTCAGCAATCTCATGCCATTCTTGGATGTGCAATAGAAATAGTGAGTCTGTCTCTTATTTCCTTAGTAAAATGGAGAGTTCTTGTGGGTAGAGTGAGCAAATTTTGACCAGTCAATCCAGCCTTTTAGGTGCTCCATTTGGCCTCCAGAACCACATATATCCCTCAGGTGGCACAAATGATCCCTGCACCTGGCTGTTAACCAGTAGGTTGGTGGTCCAAGCCCACCCATGGATGGCTGGGGGCAGGATTCCGGACTACATACCAAGAGCAAACTCAGTCCCTAGGTGCTGATATAGCTGCTCCTTCAGGGAGCCCCACAATTTGCAGATCTACACAAAATCTTTAGGGGGCAGAATAAAACCTAAGTGGAGAGGTGTTGGGCTTTTGTGCCAACACTGTGCGCAGTGATAAATCTAAGCAAAGATATTGTGGACAGCCTTTTATTTCAAAAACATACCGGTCAAATGCTGCAAGCCATCACCAGTCCTCAGCATACAAAACATTTAAACAATTTAGGATAATTGATTTGAAAACTGTATTTATCACATCCCTTCCTGCATCAGGTGCAGAAAGCAAACTCCCCTTTTAATTAGTCAAATAGTCAAGAGACCACAGGTGTGCAGCTAAGTAGGTCAAACTGCAAACTTACACCTGTGCGCTTCAGTTAACCAACCCCGTTCCTGCGTAGCAGCATTGACCACTTTAAGATAAAGAAAAACTAACAGTAGGATGGCCAAAATTACTGAGCTCTAAGCATTCTTGGTGGCCAAAGAATTAGGAACATACATTGTGGGGTGGAGAAGAAAACAGGAAATGGAATATTCTGACAGTCAACATGGCTAACTGGAACATTGAAACATGGGGTTATTGGTCCTACTCCTTTATTATGTACCTCAAGACATATTTTCCTGAGGCCAGGTATATTTGGAAAAGGGTGGGTGGGAAACTTTACCTTGCAGAGCTGTCCTCCAGGGTACGCAGAAGTAGAGTGAAAAGGGTCACTTGTTAAACCCTGTCACCGGAGCCCCCATTAGCGCACCATGTATCATTGCCACAGGTCGCTGGTATGACACTCAGCATGGTGCACTATAAGGTGTTCTGGCTTTTTGCCTTGCAGCATACAAATACCTAAATAAGCAAAAGTGAAAAGACATGGAGCACAACATTCCTTAGTTTACCATCCCAGCCTAATTTATTTTCAGCCTCAAATTGTTTAGTTCAATTTGTGCGTATCTCTATGGTTGGAAAGGAACATTTTAAAAAGGAGGTTGCTGCCACAGTTGCTTGTTTCTGTCCATAGTGGGAGATTGTAGGTTACAGAGCCCTAACCTGGGTCTGGACTCCCCTAAGGGCAAATCAATGAGGCAGAGAAATTGTTGCTGGCACTTTGTGCCTTCCTCAGTTCAATTGGCCCTGTTAAAACCAGGAAGAAGAAGAAGAAGAAGAGTTTGGATTTGATATCCCGCTTTTCACTACCCGAAGGAGTCTCAAAGCGGCTAACATTCTCCTTTCCCTTCCTCCCCCACAACAAACACTCTGTGAGGTGAGTGGGGCTGAGAGACTTCAGAGAAGTGTGACTAGCTCAAGGTCACCCAGCAGCTGCATGTGGAGGAGCGGAGACACGAACCCGGTTCCCCAGATTACGAGTCTACCGCTCTTAACCACTACACCACAGGAATTAAAACAGTAACTGTAATTAAATGTCCATGTTCTTTTTAGGTCCTGTAGAAATTCCCCTTTACAAATAACCACACACATTGTGTGAGGGTCACTTTACAGAAACTTATCTTCCCTTTCCACCCACCCCAAGACAATCTTGTGTGCTACATCAGATATGAAAGTCATATTAGTATGGTTTTTGGTCACTTTCCCCTTCATAATGAGCAGGGGCCTGCCATTTCACATTTATTTTGCAGAATTATAAATTGGTTCACAACTAAAAGTTATTGGAGCATTGTACAATGAAAGATTAAATTTAAAATTGTTTGGTTTTTTATAATTATGCCTTTATTCCATGGAATGGCTGGGTCACACAAAAATTGTCTTCAATAGCTGCTTGCCTGATTTCAGGTGCTGACTCCAGAAGGCTGGTGTTGCAACACTAAAAGCCCAGTTTCTGCTGCATGCTACACACACCTCGGGGGTATGCAACAGTGCCTGTGGCAAAAGTGTGAAGAGTGTGTAGTTGGCATATCATGCTTCATTCTCAACTACAGAAGTATAATTCTAAGGTGGTGGGAATTGTCTAATCTTTTAACAGCAAAGGGGCCTGCTGTTCAACTCATTCAACCCTCTTCGTTCAGTTCAGGAGTAATATGGATCTCTGAATTGGAGCATTCACATGCAAATTGAATAAGAAATGCACTTCAGTCAAATCTACATCTCTCTCAAGCGGCGATTTCTGCCACAGATGCAAGAAGAAATTAAGAGGATATTAATTTAAAATCCATAGGAGTAAAGCATGCATTTGTGCAAATCTCAATTGCTGCATTTTATTTTCTGTACATTGCATTACAAATTCACACCACCTGTGGCTTTTAAATTATACCAAATTAGCCCCGGAATCCGTTTTACATGCCGGACCATGGGATGGTGAAGAAAAGTGCCTTTGAGCATGTGCAGTGTGCCTTTTCCTCGTGACTGTAGTTTGAGTCCGTGCACACGGATTAAAAGGGTGGAATGCCAAAGCCGATGGCATGCTATTTCAGCAGGCTTGTGCCTTGGCACAGCTCAGATTCCTTCCTGGTTAGGTTGCAACCCTGTACACCAAGGGGGCAGGGGAGGGGAGACAGTATCTCTCCCCTGGGCCCAGGGCTAGGTCAAACACATAGAGTAAAAGCAAGCATATGAGATATAAGTGGTGCATCAGTGTTTTTCAAAGATGGCTTCCCCACCCTGCCCCATTGCACACAAAAGAAGCTGCTACAAAGGGATTCCCTACATCCCTCAGCACCAAAGATACCTCAGTTCAGGGAATGAGGGTCCTTGAAAAAATTGGAAGTTCTCAGCTGAATAAGCCTAGGTGCTCTGCGAGCCTCACAAAAAAGAAAAAAATCACAATGATGCATAATCTACATGTCCAGTTCCGACAGCAGGTACAGAAGCTCTGCCATAAACGTTACCGGACATATCAAGCCTTCTCCCAAAGCTACTCATTGCAAGGCACAGTTTGTAATAAGAGAAATAATTTATTATTATTTTTAAAACACTCCATTTATGAGCCATCAGCAAAGGATTAGTGCAAGGGAGAAGATCCAGCTTGTGTAGCATCTCCACCCAAATGACTAAGCATGAAGGTAAAAGGAAGTTAAGCAGACAGGTGAGCTAAATGTCAGTGTGAGTAGAAGATGAATGATATTTAATCATTTGAATTATTCCTCATCAGCTGGAGGTGAAACAAGAGTATAGCAACTGCAGATCTGCAGGAGCTACCGGTAAGTCTTAGACGGGTTGTTGTTAATCTTTTAGAAATCTGCAGTGCAGCTCCTTGATTTCATGAGAGGATCCTGTGAAAACATGCAGCTATCCTCTAGCAGAGAAGCCCTGAGTGGCTGCAGTAAACTTCAGCCAGGGACCTAAATTAAACCTAAATTTGGAAAGGGGTGGCAAATAAGTATATAGTTCCACATTAGCTAAGCTCACAGTGCAGAACTAGCTGATGGGGAAGTCTACAAACAAAAAGTGTAAGCTTAGCTTTCGGTTCAAGCTCAGTGGAGTCTAGGGATGCATGAATCTCCTAATTCTGGTTTCTTTCAATTTCTTTCCCGCATTCTTAAGTCAACATCAGTTTTTGATTCTTTTCGAATCAAAACTAGTAAGAGAATCTGAAACTGAATTTAAGCTTGTTCCTGTCTTATGAAGTCACTGTGAATGGTAATTATTTTGCTGTCCACATGAGGGCACTAGGCACTCTAAATTTTCCTTGGTCGTCCTCTGGGCTCATTCGTAATCCTGCCAATATCATCTGCTGACACAGCAGGTCGTTTCCTGCCTTGTGTTCAGACGCAGAGATTCACAATTTCAACTTGCGGGGAGTTGATAGCTACTATGAGCAATGCTTCCTATTTGCTCGTTATTGGCTTCCATCAGAAGTGGTGGCATAAGTAATGTGAAGTTTTGGGTATTCATTAGAAAGTTATCTGCCAATATTTGGGCTTGGAGTAAAACATCCTAGTTTTAAAATATTGTTGTTTGGTGCTGTTTAGCATTGAGAGTGTGTTCTGTATGTGGGGACTGGTTCATACATACATATTAATAATGTGATAATTGCAGTGTATGCCAATACGTATAGTGCAGCAGAGTGTTGATCTCTAGGAGTGGAGAGACCTGGGTTCAAAGCCCCACACAGACCATAAAGCTCACTGGGCTGATCTTGAGCCAATCACCTCCCAGGGTGGTTGTGGGGATAAAAAGGGAAGGGGAGAGGAGAGGGAAACGATCAAATATCAAACGTTTACCATAGATACAAGATTCCAGTAAGATTCAGCACAATAAAATAACTCAGAGGAGAAAAAACATATACATTAAACTGACCTCCCTTGATGGGATAAATATGGCCTGTTATCTGTGAATGAGCAAATGGTGTACAGTGGAACAACTTCAGGGCCTATAAAAAGGGCAGTGGCAGAAGAAGAAGAGGAGGAGGAGTTTGGATTTGATACCCCGCTTTATCACTACCTGAAGGCGTCTCAAAGTGGCTAACATTCTCCTTTCCCTTCCTCCCCCACAACAAACACTCTGGGAGGTGAGTGGGGCTGAGAGACTTCAAAGAGGTGTGACTAGCCCAAGGTCACCCAGCAGCTGCATGTGGAGGAGCGGAGACGCGAACCCGGTTCCCCAGATTACGAGTCTACCGCTCTTAACCACTACACCACACTGGCTCTCATTTTGGAAGAACACAACTATTAATAGACTATTTATCACATTTGTATCTCGCCCTTCCTCCACAGAATTTGAGACAAGTATTTCCAACAAGGTCCTCAACTTCTACAGGTCTGATGACATCCAACTTTAAGACTAGGGCAATGGCATTTGGCTAAGGGACCAAGGTGGAGTGTAGTGGGCAGAGATCTTAGGTCAAGGGATGGCTGGAGTCCAATTCTCACATGCCACCTATGGGTCCTTTGAGGGTTGAAGATTGCATGTCAACTCATTCCCAGCAGCTAGCCTCTCCCACAACAAACACTCTGTGAGGTGAGTGGGGCTGAGAGAATTCAGAGAAGTGTGGCTAGCCCAAAGTCACCCAGCAGCTGCATGTGGAGGAGCGGAGACACGAACCCGGTTCCCCAGATTACGAATCCACTACATCACACTACACAGCAGATGCTTTGCCTGACAGTTCTCCTGTTAGTGCCAACTGCAGCTTGGCCACCCAGCCTTCCACTCCCAGGGAGCACAGGGTGACTCAAGGGTGACCCCAGAGCCCACTTTGTCTGGGGATCCCTCCAAACTGGCACTAGCTCTGCACAAAAAGTATCTCTTTGGAGTCACTTTATAATAGAGATCCTGTAAATGGTCACGGGCATAGGAAGGGGTATGTGGTCCGCCCCAGGTGTGACCCTTGAGGGGGGTGACAAAATGGCACCTGGGAGTGATGTGGTGGCTCGGGGCCCTGCACTGTCTGAAATGGCAGCGTAGGGCTTGTGTCCACCGGGCGGACTCTCTGGGCAGCTCACCGCACGCCCCTGTGAGCGGATTGCCACGGTGCCCCCATGCAACGCCCCCCCTGTGCGGATCGCCCCGCCCCTCCGGGTGCCAGAGCAGCTAGCTACGCCCCTGTAAATGGTTTGCCATAAATTCTAGCTCCAGGTCCAACAGAAGCGCAGTGAGACTCATTTTGGACAGATGTCGAGTCATTCACAACAGTGGGATCCATATGAGGAATTGTGGAGAGATCCTTTGCAGTTGCTGGAGGGGAGGGGAGGGGAGGGGAGGAGAGGAGGAGACCAGATATAGGCTACAACCCTATTACACACCAACCTGGAAGTAAATCACATCGAATTTGCAATGGGACTGACTTCTAAGTGGACATGCATATCACTGAGCCATCAGTGAAGTCATGTAGTTCCAACTTTAATTTGCTTGTTCCTCCTTTCCTACTAGAAAGCTTCCTAGCCAGTTCTCATTTTTTCTGCTGCTGAGTAGAATGCTTTTTAAGACACTAGATGGCTCCCTTTGGACGTTTTCACGTACAGCTCCTTCCAGATTCTAGTGGGGAGAGGGCAATGATTTTGCAAGCAACCAAAATATCCATCTGTACATGTGTTGATAAAGCAGACAAAAATATCACACCACCAGTACCAAAATCTAACGTATCCAGAGCAAAGCAATTTCGTTCCATTCCTATTTTTTTGCTGAAATTACATGTATCACAAGCTCTCAAGAAAATCTAACAGAGAAATTAATTTCTAAAAGAAAATAAAGCAACATTTGCCACTTGAACTATTATTCTAGACCAGAGATACAGGATTAGTGTGCAGTAACTAACTGGATGCAATGCACACAGTATTCCTGTGAAACTTACAGTGCAATCTTCTGCATATTTCTCCTGCACACATTTCTCCCAATATGCTCAATGGTACTTGTGTTCAGGCAAATATGCACAGGTCTACAACCTTAGCTGCTTATTATTGCCATGTATATATAGGGCACAATCCAGTCAAAATTAAATACGCTTCAGGTTACAGACGTTTCAGGTTACAGACTCCGCTAACCCAGAAATAACGCTTCAGGTTAAGAACTTTGCTTCAGGATAAGAACAGAAATTGTGCTCTGGCGGCGCAGCGGCAGCAGGAGGTCCCATTAGCTAAAGTGGTGCTTCAGGTTAAGAACAGTTTCAGGTTAAGAACGGACCTCCAGAACGAATTAAGTTCTTAACCCGAGGTACCACTGTAGAGTTAAGCATATGTACAGTTCACTAAGGTCAAAGGAATTTTAAAACACTTAATTCTCATTGAATTGAGCCCATTTCGTGTGTGTGTGTGTGTGTGTGTGTGTGTGTGTGTGTGTGTAATAGGCACACACAGTGTATATATAATAGGCATAGTGGCAAGAACAAAACTAACAACAGCAAGTTACTTTCAAAGCTGTAATAAGGCTGGAATTCCTCATTGTCACCTTCCAAAAGCAAATAATCTTTTGGTCACAAAACCCATTAATCATTTCTGCTACTTCATTCCCTGCCATGACTGCTGGTCTGGATAGGACAGTTGTGCAATGGGCTCTCAGGTGCACTGTCACCACACTTGTCTTATATTCCCACAAACCCTGAGCAAAAGTGAAACCTGGGAGCTCTGGGCAAGGACCTATGAGAGGAAGCAGAGAGCGCATCCAGTTTACTTGTCCGTCATCAAGAAAATAAAGAGGACATTTTCGTTCAAGGTCACATGCACACCACAAATTGTGTCATGGGGGAAATTTCCACTTCCCATGAGAAACACAGTAGGAGAGTTATTTGGCAAAGTTGTTGAGGAAGCCACCAAAGTGCATTCCAACAGTACATAGATTACACAGGGTTATACAGAGGCATTTCCTTGCCTTAGTTTGACACAAGCGTAGAAGTTGAGCCACGTACACAATGAGAACTGAAAAACAGGATGCTTGTCAGATGCCCGGTTCATCACATCTATGCCCATGGCTGGGCCTTATCTCTCACCACTTAACCTAACGGGTATGAGGAAAATTGTGCCAGGCTTTGACCAATTCCTCCACAGCTTATAGAACTCTTACACCACTTTAACAGTGATGGTTCCCCCCAAAGAATCCTGGGAAATGTAGTTTGTTAAGGGTGCTGAAAGTTCTTAAGAGAGCCCTCACAGAACTGCGATTCCCAACACCCTGAACAAACCCCACATAAAACTTTTGATAACAGAAGCATCTGTGGGTTGTTTTTTTATAGCAGATATTATACCGGCCTTTGATTTTTTATAAAACAACTAGAAAAGGGACCTGTGGGAGAGATGGAAGAATTGTAATAAGGTAGAATCATTTATCTTGCTACCAAAGCACAGTGCACAATCTACTACTGTTTTCTGCAAACAGCTGCTTAGCAAGGGAACGCATAAAGTTCTAATTTGCAGCCAGGAATTGTTTAATTGATATAAAGAGGCTTTAGAGGACGGGCCTGAAAACTCAAACCAACTTAACAAATTAAAGCGGCTAATGGCAATGATATGAATTTTACTGATGACATGTGGGAATAATTCAGTACCAGAAGCGTGACTGAAAGACATTTAGGACAATAAGCTGACCGTGACATCACATGACACTATCAGTGATGAAATGGCACAAAATGTGGGTGCTGCTTTTGGATATTTGAACAGGAACATTATCTTGGATGCAGAAAGCTCCCTTGTATGAGTGTGCTTCAGCTTGTGCTATAGGGGTACCTTCAGTTTCCCCCTCCCCAAATGCACTCCACCCCCAGATCGCATGCCATTTCAGAGGTTCCCCAACTCTCTGACGCAGCTTTTTATGGTGTTCAAGGAAAGGAGGGGGTTGGACTCTGCCCAGCCTTGCACAAACAGAGTTCCACCCATGTTTTTCTGGATCCAAGCCATTATTTATAAGATCTGAGAAGCTATAGCATCACTGCATACACAACTGGTAATTTCATGCTTGGAGTAGGGCCAGGACCATCCTACCATTAGGCAGAGTGAGGCAACCACCTCAGGCAACTGCATCTTTTTGCTGCTGCTCCAAAGCCCCCCAGCCACTCTTTTCTGCTGCCGCATGGCCTCTCCTGAGCCCTTTAATCTGCACACAGCTGCAGGTGTGGCGAAGGATGCTATCACATCACCAACGTTGAAGTAAGATTCAACTGCCCATGCAGCTGGCTTCTGGAAGTGGACTATGGAGGGGTCACCATTATATCTTCCACCTCAGGCAGTTTTGGGAAGCCCCTGAGTATGGATGCTGATAGGTCGGCTGGTGTGGATTCAGAAAGGATAATAAAGAATCTCAAAGAGAATTCATAGATGGAAAGAAGTGACTACACTTAGCCGGGAAATGAAGACTAACCACAAATGCCAAACAATTAGAAAATGTTGGGAGGAAGCACATTTCCGCCTTAGATGCATTGACATATGGTGAGCAATGATTTTATTTGGGTGAAATTGCAACCTACTGGCTTCAATAGCTACATTCCCATTGATTTGAACACTGTTGGATTGCATTCCTCAAGAGCAATTTGATAATGCAAGAAGCACCAAGATAAGTTAACAAATTTTCGCCCTTAAAGTTTTCATGTAATGGTTGACAGGTAACTTCCAGCATATAGAAAACCTAATAAATATTAAACATTTTTTTCAAAAATCTTCCCTATACAGGGAAGACTTTCAGATGTCTTCTAAAGGTTGTATAGTTACTTATCTCCTTGGCTCAGGGATTGCATAGCTCCATATCCTCCGACATTTCTCCAGTGAAAATAGGGACATCCTAAGGAAAAGTGGAACATTCCAGAATCAAATCAGAATCTGTGATGGCTTCTGTAAATCCAGGACTGTCCCTGGAAAAAAGGGACACTTGGAGAGTCTGTTGTAGATTGCTTCTTTGATTTCTCCCTCTTGCTCTCATATGCCTTCAGCTTGACTGATGATAGTGTGAATATCCATACAAGGAGTGATCTCGTGTGTGTGTGTTATTTATAAATTTAAAACCTCATGGAGGCATCCTTGGTCAAACCACTGGTACCTCTTAAGACTATGCTATCGTCCGTGCTAAAGATTGCCGTGCCATCTCCAACTCCTCAAAAGATTCCACCAACGGTGTCTCCGAAAAATATTACACATCACTTGGGAAGACAGGTGAACTAATATCAGTGTACTGGAAGAAGCAAAGATCACCAGTGTTGAAGCAATGATTCTTCAACATCCACTTCGTTGGCCTGGTCATGTGTGGATGCCTGATGATCGTCTTCCAAAGCAACTACTCTATTATGAACTTTAAAATGGAAAGTGTACTGCTGGTGGTCAACAAAAGAGGTTTAAAGACTGTCTCAAGGCAAATCTAAAAAAAAAATGTAGTATAAACACTGACAACTGGGAAACACTGGCCTGCAAGCACTCCAGTTGGAGAACAGCCTTTACCAAAGGTGTCATGGACTTCCAAGATGCTCAAACTCAGGATGAAAGGGAGAAACGCACTAAGAGGAAGGCATGTTTGGCAAACCCTCACTATGATCAACTCCTGCCAGGAAACTTATGTCCCCACTGTGGAAGGATATGTGGATCCACAATTGGCCTCCACAGTCACTTACGGACCCACTGTTAAGACCATGTTCATGGAAGACAATCTTACTTGGCTACGAGTGATCGCCGAAGAAGAAGAAGAAGAAGAAGAAGTGTGTGTGTGTGTGTGTGTGTTCAACCTGGCATGCCTCTGCATCAAGAAAAAGTGTGGCAGATTCTTATCAAAGAGACGTTGCTTGCAGATGACTCAGCCTTGACAGCACAGTCCAAGGAAACTCTACAGAGATTCATCAACCATTCTTCCCAAGCCTGCAGGGAGTTCAGCCTTACCATCAGCCTGATGAAGACCAACATATTAGGTCAGGACATTGCCAGCACTCCATGTATCAGCACATGCTTTGCCAAAAAGGCATAGGGGAATGCAATGCTAATGTCCAATACCAAGTTGAAGGTCTATCAGGCTTGTGTGTTGAGCATGCTGCTTTTTGGAAGCGAGTCGTGGGCAACCTACAACCATCAGGAGTGAGGCCTCAACGCCTTCCACATGTGCTGCGTCAGGAGGATTTGGGGGATCACCTGGCAGGACAGAATTCCAAATAAAGATGGCCTCTCTCAAGACCATATTTCCAGCCTGTTCACACTCCTGTCTCAGCAACGTCTACGCCGGCTTTGTCACTGCCACAGAATGGAAGATGGCAGGATCCCCAAGGACGTGCTCTGTAGGGATCTGGCTTCCAGCACCAGGCCAATTGGCAGGCCAACTCTGCATTACAAAGATGTCTGCAAACGTGACATGAAGGCTGGCAACATCAACCCTGCCATGTAGGAATCCCTTGCACACAACCGCAGTGCTTGTAAGACAGGCAGCATAGTTGTGCATCCATAGCAGTGACCAGAAGAGAAAGGAACACTGGGAGGAGTGCAGATAAAGAAAACGCCATGGTGCATCTGCAGCAGCACAACCCAACACCATCATCTGCCCCAGCTGCAACAAAACATGTCTCTCCAGAATTTCAAAAAGTAAAATTCCTGACACCCACAAAGTTGTTCAGCAGTTTTTTTTAAGACCCCAGAATTGTTGAACCTCTTAGGAAATCACCAAAATTGTTGAGCTTTTCTGGGGAACCTTTTAAGCTTTTTCCATCGCATTGCCATACGCCTGCCTTTCCCCTGACATTTTGCCAATTCACCAAAATCCCCCTGACGCCATTTTTACACCCCAAAACCAGGACATGTCAGGAATTTTTGTGATGTATAGCAAGCCTATCCCATATCAGTTTCTACAGCCACAGCAGGCACTGCAACCATCCAGCAGCTTGACCTGGTGCCCAAAGGCACACTCTTCCATTGCCAACCATGTACAACGAAACCATGAACAGCATAACAAAACCCATCGTTTTTCTGTTTTTTTTCTCAATACTTGGGATTTTTTCTTCTTTAAGAATTCTTTGCTCCAGCATTCAGATAATGCAAACTGCTGTATCTGCAGATACAACCTGAACATTTACCTTACGTAGCATTTTCAATGGGAGTCATTCATATCTACTTTGACAGGCAATCTCTCTTCATTAAACAAATGAGTGCATGGACAGAGTCACCTGAATAAATTATTTAGTAAATGTTTTATTATTATTATTAGTATTTTCATAACCTCTCTAACCTGCCACAAGCCTGAATACATTGCCAAAAATTATGCTACATCTTTTCAAGTTGCAGGAAGCGGACAATATATTAAACTGCTGTAGTTAACCGGCTATCACAATCACTTTGCTCCCATAAATGACTGCACCTTGAAACAGAAGCGCAACAAAACCCCAAACACATTAGCACTGGGACCTACAAGATGGCTGCATCCGCTGGCAAAAGGACTGCAGCTCAGTGGAAGAGCATCAGCTTGCTCATGCAGAAAGTTGCAGTTCCTAGCATATCCGAGTGCAGCTGAAAGGCAACCCTGTGTGAAATCTTGCAGCACACTGCTGTCCATCCGTATGGACAATTCTGAGGTAGATGGAACTAATGGTCTGACTCAGTATAAAGTTGCTTCCTGTGTCCTCTGAGGAAGAAGCCATGCATATCATTCAATCTGTGGCTGCCTCCTTCTCTGAAATACCTGACTTTATTGTAAATCCCTCTTCTCCCCCTAAGTTAGCTTACTGCCACCATGTGTGGTTAAGACTTAACTGGTAGTTCGGTTAACTTTCGTGCATGAAATGCAGGGAGGAACATTGCCATCTTAGGCTTCACCTCAGGCAGCAGTAGGTCTCGGGCCAACCTTGCAGAGAAAGTACTTAACACCTAAAGATTGAACCACACCAGGGGTTGTCAACCTTTCAGGGACAATGTGCATGTTTGGTATTTTGAGAAAGTGCCACAGGCACCAGTCCCAAAATGGCTGCCACAAGAGCGGGAAAAAATAAACAGGGCCGAATGGTTCCCCCATCGTCCTCCTCCTTCAGCAGGAAAAATGTGCTTATGTATAGGGTTGGGAAATCGACAAAAATAGGCAAAGAGTGATACTCAAAAACACACTTCCTGGTTCCATTTGCAAAAACCCAGACATTTTGCCAATTTCCCAAAATTCCCAGCCGGGCGCTGATTCCGCCATTGGAATCCTGGACAGACATATGGCAACCCTACTAAATTAACCACACTATGCTTGCTCAGAGAGAGAAGCTTGTTATGCCTCTCCTCTTTTCAGAATGGATGCACCAGTGTCCAATCTCAGCATCCAGCGGAAAAAGGATGGTTGTTCAATGCAGAAGAGGCTGAGCCAGTTGAAACAGGAAGAGCAGACAATTTCTTATTCATGGTGGATATTTGAGAAGGTATCTGCGAAGACCTTTCCCAGGTGCCATACTGACAGACACCACATTGGCAACCCCTGTACTAGATGGAGTGATGCAACCTCTCGCCAACCCAAAAGTCTCCCATGACAAACATTTAATATATGCGCCTCCTATATTCCTCACCTGAGCTCTAAGCAACATACAGTCCCAAGAGGGACAAGATGCACTAAAGTGATGAAAAGAATTAGATTGTGTATAAAAAGATAAAGGTACCCCTGACTGTTAGGTCCATATGAATAAAAACTATGCTGGAAAACTCTGTTTGATGAAATCACTGTTCTTCATCTGCACAGATATAGGCATTTTTGGCATGGGGTTGGGTTGATAATGCAAAAGAAAACTATCAAATGTTACTAATCCATCAGGGATAAAACTGTCACTTCTAAGAGAGAAAAAACTTAACATTTGGGCAGACTGAGAAGGCCCTTCATTAATGTGTATTGTGAATTCGGTTCAAACCAATGTTTAGAATTAAAGCACAGCTACTTTTAAAACTGATATCTAAGACAAAAGGTCTCTCAAATAATTGTCCAGTTCTCTTTATATGCGGCAAATTTATTGGTGCACATAGTTCACAACAAAGTAATTTTTGAAACTCTGGAAAGAGGTCTTTATAGGTTTAAAATATGATTGTATAAAAGCCAGAAGTTAATTCTGAATCATATTGTCAGTCTTCTGACATGCTGCTGGCTTTGCTTCTCAAATGAGCATGACAGCAAGTATGCTCGGCACATGGGTACTTTGGATTTACAGGAGTCTGGTTATTTAATATAGTATTTCTCATAGCGTGTTAGTGTGCTCCAGAACACAGCTTGGAAATTAGGGCTGCGGTTGATAGTCCTCATTCAACCTTCTCCAGTGTTGTTATGGCAAGCAGGCTGTTTCTGACTTGGCCATTAGCAAATTGTGCAAACAAAGAAAGCCCTTCTTTGATGGAGTGAGACAACAGCACAAAACAAATTGAATTTCCCTGACAACATATTGTTAGACAATAAGCCCACATGTCACGGGAGCTTTTAGGATGTGATTGATGACTTAATGGTTGTCTGATGTCATAAGGCAACTTGGCCCCCCAAAAGACTGCTCTGAAGCCCTTGCCACCACTCAGGGTAGGGCAATACCATGATGGTGAGATCCTAGGCGCTTCCTATTAGGGTAATCTTGTTAGAAACAGGAAAGAAGGTATTTCATAAACTCTCTTTGACCAGGACCTTGATTTCTTCTGCAAAATGTTGCTTCACTTTGCAAACAAATTTGAGCAAACTTATAACGTGCCATATGGGTGTGCATGAATATTTATGTGTGGAGATGAGCGTTCTCACTTTTGTTGCTGCCTTATTAGAATTCTGCATAAAAGTTTGACAGCCTAGCTGGCAGCTGAGAGATTAGTCAATCAATTGTATTAATATTAAAGTTTTTATTTGGTGTGGGAGGCAGATTCAGAAACCACATCGTCTCCTCTTCCACATGAAATTCTAGTCACTGGTTTTTATTAATGGAAAGATGCATTAGCTTTCACTTGGTTGTTTCTAAAATTTATTTTCTTCAGCTCTCTATTCTAGACTCTCATCTCAAATATCAACTTGTTTCTCATCTCCATTCTTAAATTTCTTTTCTAAGCCCTATGAACACTATTCCAGAGAAGCATCAGCAATGAGATGGAAAACTGACTGAGTCCTACTTAGGTTCCATCCCCACCCCCCACTGCATGCAAAAGTCAACTTCTGTTTCCATTTTTAGCCGGAAGGCACAGAATCCCTAGAATAGAGGGGGCCAATATGGTTCCTTTGATATAATCAACCCTAGCCAGCATGTGAGGGATGATGGAAGTTGCAGTCCACAACATCAGATTGGCTAACCCATTGGTAGCCAATGTTATGGCTTCCAGGTGCTGTTGGACTACAACTCCCATCATGCAATGCTAGCTGGAGCTGATGAAAGTTGGAGGGCAAAGTATTGGCTGCTCCACAAGTAAGCAATAGACTGGAGGAGCCTGTGGTGTGCATGCATGCACTTCTAAATAGCCTTCATCAGGATTTTGAGGACCACCATGGAAGGCAACCTCAGGGTGGGGCCAACGTCCTGAAACCCATTTCTGCCAGCTACTGTGGATGCTTCTCACCGATGTTGCCTGTTTGCTTGACAGGAAGAGAACTAGAGGGTAGGGGAGTGTGTGATACCAGCTGCTGCTTCTTCTAACCCAATTGCTCATCTCCTTTGGATAAGAGAGAAAGAACAGGCGGTAACAGGGAAAACTACAGAAGCAACAGAATAATAGTAACAATAACTTATCACTTACACCCTCTCCATCTGACTGGGTTGCCCCAGCCACTTATGGGGCCAGTAGTGACTACTGACTACAACTCTGATAGCCCCAGTCTGGCCAACGGTCAGGGATGGTGGAAGTTGAAGTCCAAAACTAGTAGAGGACACCAGATTGGCAGAGGATGAACTAAACTAACGCTGAAATCCTGCACAAAGTTCCCAGAGAGTAGGCATTATTGAACACACTGAGATTTGTTTTTGTGTTAGCATGCATAGGATTGCAAGAATAATGTGCTAATGAAGCATGCTCCAACACATGGTTTGGGAAAGGGGTGTCTGAGGTTGCCATGGTGCCCATGGGCATCATTTCCCCTACGAATTTACTTTATCAAAGCAGGTACAGTACAACTACAATGGAGTTGGGTCAAATATGCATATTTCCATCTTACACATCATTTGGGGAGTGTTTACAGTTGGTGACCCCCCCCCCCCACAGATGAGTTTGAGCTAAGGGTGTTGCCATTCATTCTCTTAGGCTGCCATCCTCAACCCACTTAACCTGGAATTAAGCCCATTGAATTGGATAGGAGACAGGCATGTACAGGACTATGCTGTTAATCACTATGCTGTACTGCCGCTCTAGACCAGACCTTTAGCTTCCTTAGTTTGTTTTTTGTAAGTTGTAATTTGTCATCAGTGACAAATGTCTCTATCGAAGCGGTCTTGACGGAAGTGCCTTGCCTATGCTAAATGGATCCTATTTAATCACTTGATGATACATATAAATCGACATTACTTGCTACCATTTATCACCAGCTAAAAATATGTATGTTTTAATGGTGGCAGCGTCCTTGGGGACAGATGCTTGAAACGGAACACATCTTGAGATATATATATATATATATATGAAAGCATTGAAGGCTGTTATACCTCATGGTAAAAAGCTGTTCCAGCATATGACAATTCTGGAAGAATGAGCCCACTGCCTGCACCAAACACAACAGTATGTTCCATGCAGCCAGCCCTAGTTAACACTCAGCAGAACGTTCTGAACTGACTATAGTTTCCAAGGATGTTTCAAAGGCAATGAGGGCGTAACCTGAGGTTTCAATTGGGTGTAAATTACTGGGGCCAAACCATTTCTATCCAGAAAAGTGTGTGGCTTAAGGACCACCCCAAGCCAAAAAACCAACTCACCATTCATGAGAATACCCATGGTCATACCCAGCCAAGTTTATCCTTGACAAAATCATGGTGCAAATGAATCTCTCAGCCAGTAAGTGTTGCTGTGTGTTTGGCAATTCATTTATTAACAGACTGTGTTCTAAGCGGATGTTCTTTTTATTTCACTAAAAACCTCTTCCAGTCTGATATGCACTAACTGGAAGAAAGTAAAGGGTGGAGTATTCCTTTTGCTACTGTAGAACCAGCAAAATAAATCACTGCTCATTTAAAGTATATTGTCTATTACATTTTCAACAGTGACAAAAATGAGTTTGCTATCTATTGGGTTGGACCAGTATAGGATTTACATATAAGCTAAACAAGCTACAGCTTAGGGCCCCCACTCTCTTGGCCCCCAAAATTTTTAAAAGTATTTCACCATTAATATACTTATTCTTAATTGTATTTTAGTTCAACAATTATTTTGATAAAATACATATTTTGCTATGTGCAAATGGCTTTAGATACCTATTAGGTCCATAAATTACCATATAGCATATATTCAACACAAAAAACAGCGGCAATTTGTTGTTGACAAAGGACAGCTGGACATATAAAGGGCCCTGTTACCTTCAGTAGCTTAGGGCCTCATCAAACCTAAATCCGGCTCTGGATTGGACTTGGACACAAAGCTTTGCCTCCCCCACAATTGTCTCTTAAACTGAAGCTGCGTCTGGTAGGTGGGTATGTTTTGAAGGAATCATTGAAACAGTCATCAAAAGATCACATAGTGGATTATTATGATGCTCAGAATGAAAAATGCCCTTGCTTATCTGAATGTGCAATTTGTAAAGCTGGTTTCATAATGCTGGTGAACGAGTTTCTTTGATGGCTTGAGGATTCAGCAAAACACAGCAGAGCCTTTCATGGCTTTCTTTAGAATATGCTCTATGGAAATCTGTTTAGCCTTGACCAGTGGTGAATAGCTACGCAGAAGAAATGGAGGCCTCTATGCAAATGTGTTCCTTGATTTACTACACCAGGCGCATCTGTTCAATTAAAGAGGGTTCAGGCTATGACGCGGTGGATCTATACCGATATGCACATCTATGCATTGCCAGCATATGTGGAAGGCTGCTCAAGGACACATAAGGTTGCTTGCACGTGCAAATCTTTTGATGAATTAGGGCAACTTTGTATAGTTCCCCATTAGAAATGCCAGAGAAACAGAACCCTTTCTCATGTGTTCGGTAACTGTGTGCAGCAGGCGGCTGGGGGAGCCAATGTGATGTTCTTCAGAAGTTGCTGGACTCCAACTCCCATCAGTCCCAGCTAGGACAGCCCTTGGCTAAGAATAATGGGAGATGGAGTACAAAACATCTGGAAGGTACCATAATGGTATATAGTAAACCACAGCGTGGGCATGAACATACTAAGTCCACTATGTACTGTTATTCTCCTGAACCTCTACAAGTTGAAGGGTGACTCCTCTGTGAAGCAGGAGCCTTCTGTACTCGGAAGGGGGTGGTTTCTTCTGGAATATGTCAGAGGCAGAACATATTATGGCTGTCTCCACAGCTAGGAGGAATTGGAGCATTGCTAAGTTTGCTATAACCAGGACATTGTAGATCATGCTATGAGTGGCACCTAAATGGAAGAGTTCTATCCAAACGACTTCTCTCCACCAATATGAGAAAGAGAAAACCCATTGTTAAGTATCTCAAGACACCACTTTGGGCTGTCATACCAAAAGGCTGCTCCAAAACAGTTTGCTAACTGAAGCAACCCCCCCCCCAAGGAAATGCAGCTTCACCAATAACCTCCTCCAGCTGGCCAACTAGGGTGGCCAAAAGGCAAAAGAGGACAGGCACCCAACCTCTTTAATAGTTGTGTAGAATATACTGTAGAATTTCAGCAGGTGCTCCATAATCTGGGTGGAGCTGAAGAGAGGGCCTTTCTTCACTTCACCCAACAGTGCCTGAGCTATGTATGGGGCTCGGCAAAGGCGTGACCAGGCTAGTTTGAGAAGAGAGAGCCCTTATTTGGAAATAGTTAAACATTTATTTAATTCTTATTTATATAAATTAACCTTATAATTGCTTGACTTAGAATGGACCAGGTCTAAACTTTACTTAAGGTTTAAAATTTGTGGCAGGGAAACAATGGCGTTGAGTCAATTCTCATGAATGTGGAGTTCTGAAGGACAATTTGGCCAATAACTTAAAATGATTGATTGTGTTGTGTCCAGGTGGGATGAACCAAATTAAAAGCTTCGTACATGATTTGACATTTTGTAGTCTTGTGTGTAGTAAGAGAGAGAGAGAGGAAAGGTTTTCCCCTCCTCTTGGTTTTAGATATGGGGAAACCTATCAATTACCTATCTTTTGGCCTTCTTCCTGATAAATGATAGGTTTCTCCCTTAACTAGATTACTAACTAGATTAGTGGCAAAATTTGCAGTGGACAGGGAAGATCCATAGCAGATTTGTCTTAGCTGATGTTACTGATAGTAAAACAAACAAACATTCAAAATAATTGTACCATAGAAGGCACTTAGTTTAAAAAATATATAATACAAAATTATGAAATTACAGATTTCTTAAAATCAATATAAAATACTTCTTTATACAAAAAATGCAACTTTATATGGCAGTTTTTGATAGATATGTGATTGTTGGTTTTGTTTATGTCAGTGATTGCAATGTGATTTTTAGATCTTATTTTCATTATATTTGGGAGTTAACAGATTGGCCATGTCTAATCATTGGGGATATAATTACACAAATATTATAATAGTAAATTGGCTGGGCAATAAACTTGAACAATGTGAATTACCATTGAAACAAAACGATATGAAATATGTTCATAAAAATAGTGCGTCTGGGAAC
The DNA here is from genome assembly GCF_009819535.1 of Lacerta agilis. Classification (NCBI taxonomy): domain Eukaryota; kingdom Metazoa; phylum Chordata; class Lepidosauria; order Squamata; family Lacertidae; genus Lacerta; species Lacerta agilis. The sequence continues at coordinate 90,465,524 of NC_046315.1, read as the reverse complement.
ATAAATGTTCTTTGTGAAAAACTAGTTATGAGTCACTCCCCTTTTAACAAGTATCAAATGCTTTTATTAATAGCTGGAACTTGCTGTATTAATATGGACCTCACACATCTTACAGTCTGTCTTGAATTTTAGCAAAATACTTCCCTGCCTCGAGATGAAGCTACAGTGTGAAATTTGTTGGGCTGAAGAAGACGTTTTCAATTGATTGATTGATTTCCCCCAATGATTACTTAATCCACTGGACTCTGGAAATTAGTTACAGATGTGTGCAACTACAGCCCCACAGCTGACGTTTACAACAGTTTCAAATCTGCGTTGGCAAACATGAAGTGACATGGCAAAGAGAAGACACAAGCGAAAGTTTGATAAGGTAGCATACTAGGAATGTAGGAAGCTGCCTTATACAGAGTCAGATCTTTGGTCTATTTACCTCACTTTTGTCTACACTGAGTGGCAGGCAGGATGGATGTTCTGCAACTGAGCATTAGTAGACTTATTGACAACAGCAGGGCCTTTGTTGTCTGTGGGCCGGAATCCAATCAAAAGTTTAAAATACTGTCTAAAACTAGTTTAGTCTCTCTCTCTATCTTAAACACTTCACTGTTCTGCAAGTTAAATGGAATTCATACAACTGTTTTCTTTACTTACTAACTACTGGACAGAAAATGAGCGTCTTCAGCAGGATGTTCACTGCCCTGAACAATGATAGTACTTCATTTTTCTACTTCAGACAGCAGAAAGCAGACTCCCCAACATTTCTCAGATGAAAATTGGGACACCTTGAGCCAACGGCAACCTCTCTGCCAAACCTACCTCACAAGGGTTGTTGTAAAGAAAAAAATTGTGTGGGCCTTCAACAGATAAATGGAATGAATTAAGGTTTTAGCTGTAAGATGCCTTGATCAGGGGGAAACAACGGAAACTAAGAATGATTAGGAACATACCACAGAGCAAAACCTATTTGACTTAGTGCTGAGTAAAAATGCTTAGGATTGCAGTGCAAGGCTGCCTAGTCTTTACCCAGTTACCTGGGAATCAGCTCAATTGAATACAATGGGACTAACTTCTGACCAGACAGTGGGTGGATCTACACACAGGGGAAAACCCCGCTATAAATACCGTACTTTTTCATGTATAAGACTAGGTTTTTTTTTACTTTAAAATAAAGTTAAAAATCTGGGGGCATCTTATACACGGATAGTGCATATGCCCATTTTCTAAATTTGGGGTCCCCAAAAGTAGGGGACGTCTTATGCATGGGGGCGTCTTATACACGAAAAATTAGGTTAAGTCAGAAATTAAATTGTTATAACAAAAGAAAAAAAACCCTATGTAAAAATGCTATAATTTTTTTGTGCTCTCTGGTGTCATCTGGTGTTGCATGTTTATAACGCATTCAAATCACTGTATTTTGACTAATAGCTGAGTCCAGTCAGGCCCCATTTACAATAAAGGAATAAACACTCTTCACGTTTCCTAAGAAATGGCTGGCTGCTGAAGCATTGCAATTAAATAATTTAAAGTGGATTGGTGACCTTTTCCTTCAAAAGTATAGGAAGGGCTTTGTATGCCAGTTTCACCATTTCCTTCATTTGGTGCAGGTATTCTATTTTCCGTATAAATGGGACTCTAATTCTGGGACTGTCTGTGGAAAATCGGGAACTTCGGGGTATGTGTTTTTTAGCACCTCATTAAAGGCTTAAAAATAAGTTTTAAAAATGCTTCAGTTGAATACTCTTGTGTCAAGTTGTATAAATGCTCCAGTCAGGAGTTTTATCAATAATATGCATTCCATTCATATTATAATTCCAGCTTGTGTACAGAAACCTTAACACAGGAGATTTACTTCCATTGTTGTCATGCATATTTCAGAGCCTGCAGATGTTTAGAATACACAAGGTAATTCTCAAAGAGAAATTCCATGACAGGAAGTCAATAGTTACCTGACCACTTTGCAAAAGGTTATGTGTTCAAGCAGTGCTTTAGGGAATTGTTACAAACTGGGATGACATTATCAATGACTTCTCGCTACAAAGGAGATATTACTTCTGCTTTTCAGTTTCGAAGGAATCTTTCTGGGACTACGCAGTCTCATAACACTTTCTTGCCCATCACTCATTCGTGGATGAAGCAGCAACTTATGACTTTGCCGCTGATAAAATTCCATATTGCATGTATTTAATAATAATTTAAAAATAATGCAGTTCTAAATACATTATGGTGGTTTATAAAACCAAATAAAGCAATAGAATGGTAATATAACTAAAACCCAAATATAACCAAATGCACACAAAGAGTCAGCCCAAGACATTTTGCCATCCACCCCAATTCTACATACAGAAATCACCTGGACTTCACCATCCTCCACTGTCCCTGAGGGCATCAGACCAGCTTAAGAGGTGCAGGTAAAACTTCATGGCACACACAAAATCTCCGTTGTCTAACAGAGAAAAATGTGGGGAGCAGGGAAGGAGCATCTGAGGGGACCATAACTGCTGCCTTCTACGCAAACACACCACCAGCTGAGGCAACCACCTCACTCTGTCTAATGGTAGAGCCACCCTAAGTATTACACAGCAAAATTATTATTATTATTATTATTATTAATATTAATATTAGCTGAAGGACAGGTAAGAACTACTACATATATATGGCAAACACAACTGCCAATGTAGCATATAGTCAGGATCAGAGGAAGCATTTCCCCCTTCACGCTTTGCCCGAGATTTTCTCTTCTGAAAACTTCACGGAAAACTAGCTGGACAACTTCGCAAGCCCTCAGTGGCCTTTTCAACTCTCCCTGTCAGCAAGGGCGACTGCTGCAGGCACTTTGCCAATGTTCACTATGGTTTCCAACTCTCAAACTTCCCCAGAACAATTTGGAAATGTGAATTAGTTTCTGGACCCAATTCAGAGTGCTGGTTTTGACCTATGTAGCCTTAAATGGCTCAGGACTGCAATACCTCAAGAATCGCCTCTCCCCATATGAACCTACACAGACCCTGAGATCATCCTCTGAGGCCTGTTTTTGTACGTCTTTTCCATGAGAGTCCCAGAGGGTAGCAACATGAGAATAGGCCTTTTCTGTTAGAGATTTCAAAGTGCCTATGTGCAGAAAGTCAGCTTATCATCTGTAGCAATTACCAGTTGGCAGAAAGCCAAGATCTGCTCTCTCTCCAGACCCTTAGCAACGACCTGTGATTGGTCAATGAGTTCCTAAAGAATGAGCTCTGTGTGAGAGCTGGTGTGTTAGTTGTTAGTGGTGTACTGAATGTTGAGAGAGAGAGACAGAGAGGAGAGATTTTATGTTTTGTTTCTTTTATTTGTAAAGTCTGTACATAGTAGCTTATGGATACTAGTTGCTTCAATAAATACTGTATATAGTTGATGTCACGGAGCCAAGCATGGCTCGAGAAGAGAGCGTAGAGGAAAGAGCAGGGAGAGAAAGTTGGAAAACAGCCAGTCAGGGGGAGGAGGCTGCATATAGAGAGCAAGGGCCAATAATCACAACAGATACGTCCTCGTCAAACAGCCCCCCTTTGCAGACATCGCCGGAAGAAAGAGAAAGCACTTACTTCAGTAATAGACAGGGGGAGGAGAGTCAGAGGGGAAGAAAGAAATTTAGACGTCATTTCAGAGTGACCCGGAAATTCTTATGTTGGAAAGCGCGCAAAGAAGACAGCAGTTAGGATATTTGTCAGCCAGGAGAGCAGACATGATTTATCACACTGTAATTAGCAAGGTCTAATAAAATGCTTTTAAAGCTCGAAACTTGAGCCGGCTACTACTCACAGCAACATCAAAGGCAAGAGTTGCCATGACAGTTATCAAAGTGAGTTTGCTGAGTTCCTGCGTTGTGCTGTCCAGTTAATGCTCAACAGCCAGAAGCTTCCAGAAAACCTGCGGTTAACTCTGCTGTGTCCAGGACTACGTTATATTCCTGACACTAAATCTTAAGATTTTCTGCAATGGGAATGCTGTTCCCAGGGAGGCTCGCCTGGCACCTTCCCTGTTGTTGTTGTTGTTGTTGTTCAGTCGTTCAGTCGTGTCCAACTCTTCGTGACCCCATGGACCCCATGCAGGAGGCAGTGGAGGATAGGGGTGCCTGGCGTGCTCTGGTCCATGGGGTCACGAAGAGTCGGACACAACTGAATGACTGAACAACAATGGGGAGTGGGAAAGAGAGAAAAACAAATCACAATGGCCAGTTATTTTAGCGCATATTACATGTTTAGGATTTATTCCACAGAGATAGAGAGAATAAAGGCTTATTTGGCAAGAGTGAGTTACAGAAACATAGAGAAAGGTGTAATGTAAATTGGGCATCATAAGGGGAAATGCAGCTATTATAGTGAGTCAAAAGCAATGGATAAAACCTGGCAATATGACCATTTTCTGGGTTCACTGGAAGCATTTATCATGTGGAATGGTAGGAAAGCTTCCTTTCGCCTAAATGAAAATTAAATCTGCCATTCGCCACAATGTAAATGCTGCTTCAGCAGAGCTCATCGGATTGCCATTAATGTGCTATTCAGAATAGCGACATCATTTATGATCACATTTTCTAAATGAGCCTTGCATTCTGCTTTGGGAGACTTTCAGACTCTCATTTTCTTTTTAAGAGTTTAAACATTTGCAGCCCAATTCTAGGCACCCCTAATTGGGAAGGAAGGCCGGCTAAGTTCAACAGGACTGGCTCCAAAGCAATGAGTATATGATGGGAGTCTCAGGATATGTATACATGTCACAGTGCGTTTGTTTAATTTCAACTTTTCTTCCTTGTCCTGGTGCATTAAGTTGTGTACACATTACTCCAGCTACAGTGTAATCCTGTAGTTTCTTGGGAAATACTGCTGACTGATGTAGCTTCCATCTAATTTGAAAACATAAGCTGCCACTCCAGCCAGAAAAGCATCTCTAGAGGGTTGGGGCTGTTGTAATACATAGTTACTGACTTACACTTGCATGCGCGAAACAGTTAACCCAGGCATGGGCAAACTCAGCCCTCCAGATGTTTTGGGACTACAACTCCCATCATCCCTAGCTAACAGGACCAGTGGTCAGGGATGATGGGAATTGTAGTCCCAAAACGTCTGGAGGACCGAGTGTTTGCCCATGGCTGCGTTAACCTGATCCCAGAGCTCAGGTTGCAAGTGGGTTTGGCTTAGCAGGCTCTCAGCAGACTTTGCTCCCTTCCCCTTCTCAGTCTTTTCCATTCCTGCTGCCTGGAGCAAGCAAGAAGCCATGTAGCCATGGCTCCCTTCAAGTGAACTGAATCTTTCTAAAATGAGATTTTAAAGCCTACATCTTAACCCAAAGGTTGCACGATCCTTTTGTAGAGAAACCAAGTAATTTGCCTTCTAAAGCTATTTGGAACTTTTTTTCATCTTCATTTTACTGCCAACAAATGGAGATTGGTTTGCTTTTACTTCTGAAACTCTGTGAGTAAAAATCTTCACTTATTACTTTTGCAAAGCTAAGTGTCTGTGATTTACTCTAGCCTAAGTATTTTCATAGGGAATACTTGTTTAATAGTGGATGAGGGCAGATTCAGATCTAACCAAATGTTAATATACTTGGAGCAACCATGGTTAACTCTGCTACAAGAGAGTAAGAGATCTATTTTCTAACCTCTCTCTCTCTAACAGGAGCCCTTCCTGGGCAATGTAGGATGGGACAGGAAGCTTTCTGGGAGAGGGGAGAATTATTCAAAAGTGAACAGACCGCAGCCCAATTTGGGGTGAGTCTCCCTTTCCCTTGCAGCCACCAGTGCCCCAACTCACACATTCCTTCCATGAATTTCCTTCAGTTAACTTATCTTAGATCCAAGGCAATGCCTGATTATTATTATCTGTGGTCTTTGCATGAATGCCAATATTTTTATGCTAGAAACAGTTCTGTTGAACTCCTAGAATATGTAAGAAACATTAACCATTCCCTGTCACACATGCACATTCCCCCCCCCCCACTTCAGGGTTTTCATAAAATACTGCAAACTCATGTCCAGGAGACATTATTCACACCAGTGTGTCCCACAGAATAATGTCAGACTGATTTTCATAATGGGTGCATGCAATCTGCTGTGCTGCCACCCTCCAAATCGTCTGGAACGCTGTGGGAGTTCTTTTGCCCCCTGGCACAGAACTGTGAAATCCAACTAGAAATAATTGCATTGCCTCCTCATGCCTATAATTTCTAGATGAATTTCTGCTTTTAAAAGGGTTTCATTTCACTAAAATAAATGGCAAAATCTGACATCAAGCAAAATTGTTCTTGAAGACATTAAAAAAATTTTTTTTAGCTTTTCTTGATTTGTGGTTGTGTGTTAGGAAGCATATTACATTTTTCAGAAATACGTTTGTCTGCTTAGATTCCTTGATTAGAATAAGGACACCTGAGCGGTGCATGCAGCTCAGCAGTTCAACTGTGTGTTGGTAGGAGAACATCCTTTTGCAGAATGTGTTCCGTTAAATAACAGTTAAGTGTAAAACTCTACTCAAATTTAAGATAGCCAAAAGAACACATCCTGCTGGACAGAGTTTCATATTGCTAAAAGTTTCTGAACCGTAGTGATGACGATGACGATAATAATAGGATCTGCAGTTTCTTGCTATGGCAAAATTTCCTGCTTCAGACACTTGCCTGATCCCAATTGACAGAGCCGTGGTGAAGAAAAAAGTCAAATGTGCAAAGAATTTTCATCAGCCTAGAAATATGAGTATCGCTCACGCTGCCATGTAATTATCTGTGGGCTGTTGTTTTTTTCCAAGGTTTTTTTTTAATGCAAATTATAGCTTTAATGCTTCATGATGAGATAATAAAAGAAATGCACCTTGATAGTATAAAGGCGTCTGGAGATGTTTTGCAATGCAGATGGAACCTTAAGTTATTAATACATATCAGTGGGTGGAGAGTTGCCACCTCTGAACCAGAACTCCAGGCATCAGCCTTTAAATCTGGGAGAGAGCCCTGCCAGAAACCCCATCAGTATGGACAGAATTGAGTCAGAGGAACCAATAGGAGACTTGGTTCTTACCTGTTGCCCGAACATGGGTCAGGGCTACTGGCCCTGGGTGGGAACCATTGTTTGGGGAGGGGTCGTGGCTCAGTGGTAGAATATCTGCTTTGCATGCAGAAGGTCCCAAGTTTGATCCCTGGCATCTCTAGGTAGAGCTGGAAGGGTTTCCCATCTGAAATCCTAGAGAGATCTGCCAGCCAGTGGAGACATTACTGGGCTAGATAAACCAGGGGACTCTTTCAATATAAGGTGCCTTCCTAGGTTCCTATTGAAGGGAACAGGCAGTAGCCCGTTTTTCTTCTTAAATTGGCTTGTGATACAGTGACCTGTGTCACAGGACACAGGTGGCGCAGTGGTCTAAACCACTGAGCCTCTTGGGCTTGCTGATCAGAAGGTCAGCGGTTCCAATCCCTGTGACAAGGTGAGCTCCCATTGCTCTGTCCCAGCTCCTGCCAACCTAGCAGTTTGAAAGCACACCAGTGCAAATAGATAAATAGGTACCGCTGCGGTGGGAAGGTAAACAGCGTTTCCGTGCGCTCTGGTTTCCATCATAGTGTTTCATTGCACCAGAAGCGGTTTAGTCATGCTGGCCACATGACCCGGAAAGCTGTCTGTGGACGAACGCCGGCTCCCTTGGCCTGAAAGCAAGATGAGCGCCGCAACTCCATAGTCGCCTTTGACTGGACTTAACCGTCCAGGGGTCCTTTCCATTTACATTTTATAGTGATCTGAGATATTCTTACTGCTGTTACTATAATTGTGATTATGTTGCTTATATTTGATATGGTTTAATATTGTTTCAGTTGTCATCAACCTTGATGGGAGAATATTGTGCTTTGAAGAGCAGGAAATGTCAGCCATAAGAACAAAGTAACAATGGTTTGAATTCATTAAGTCATTTTCATTTGATTCTAGTACTAACAGATTTATCCAACTTGAATGGTAGTCAGCTAAAATGCCATGATAACAGGGCATTCAAATAAACAGAAGGACCATTTACATAAGATTACACTTTGGGCACTAAGCAACACATTTAAATAATTATTGATATTAGATGAGATTTTCACTGTATCTCAGAAAAGCCCAAATTACTGTGTTGTTAAATGCATGAGTGAAGAAATTAAATTTTTCATAATTTTGTAAGGCGGTGTGTCAGGATTCTACAGCAAATAACAAGATGAGTTAATCATTTTTACTTAATAGCTATTTTCTATCATTTTAAAAAGGAAAGATTTGCTATTTTTGCAACAAAAATATGCTTCTTTGGATGTATCTGTTTTTGTAATTTAAAATATAAAGCTGTAAGATCTGCATAATTACCCATTCAACGTGTGCCTTTTAATTCATACCATTTAGCTGAATAAATTCTTTGCTGAGACCCAGGAGCAATTATGTGAATCAAAGGAACTTTTAAGCTGTGATCCTAAGCATGTCAAGTGGAAGGAAATTTCACTGAAAACTATGGAATGTTTTCCTCAGACAGTCTCCCTAAGAAATTGATGAAATTTACATACAGAAAGAGGTTTATACACCTATACTGGCTAAAAAGGTAAAAGGGACCCCTGACCATCAGGTCCAGTCGTGTCCGACTCTGGGGTTGCGGCGCTCATCTCGCTTTATAGGCCAAGGGAGCCGGCGTTTGTCCGCAGACAGCTTCTGGGTCATCTGGCGAACCAGAGCAGCGCACGGAAACGCCGTTTACCTTCCCGCTGGAGCGGTCCCTATTTATCTACTTGCACTTTGATGTGCTTTCGAACTGCTAGGTGGGCAAGAGCTGGGACCGAGCAACGGGAGCTCACCCCGTGGCAGGGATTTGAACCGCCGACCTTCTGATCAGCAAGCCCTAGACTCTGTGGTTTAACCCACAGTACTGGCTACTCTAGGTTAAATCAGCCTCATACAACCTGCTTGTTTGAGTCTAATTAATGCATGAAGGGGTTAATGCCATAGAGGAAGCTATCGTGCCAGGCTTAGCCTATGCCACTTCCTCTCAGCTGGGAGGAAATAAGTAACCAAGCCTTTGTTTCTTCAATTTACATGTGGACTTTGGTGTGTGAGGAGCTTTGCACTGTTCCCTTCCACCACATGAGTTTAACTAGCCTATTTTGCTATAGATAATAATGAAGTCTGAAACTAATTTTTTCCTATACCAATAGTTTAGGAACTTTTACCATTTTGCAACCAAGCTATGTTTTATTGCCTGTGCAACTTTTTCTGACTGGTGTATGGAAAGGCACATGACTCTGACCTTCGGAGAGTTTGTAAGTAAACCATTTTATAACTTACCAAGTATGTGGCCTTTTTCTATGCTAAGAAAAGAGGGAAACTTTCGAAAGAGATGTTAAAGTGGGGTGCTTTGGAATTCACTGGAACGGGCATATTTTAAAGGTTTTACAGTTGTTAGGGGAAGCAGGCCTCTTGTTGTGGGGGGAGAACCTCAGTTAGCTATGTATTTTTATTGATTTGGGGGGCAGCTGCCCCTCCTTGGCTACATCCATGTTCGTGAGTGGTTCATGAGTGACAGTGGTGGCTCTACAACCAGGGAACAGGAGGCAAACAATGGAGAAAGATGGGGCCCACCAACCGTTTCGCTGATAGCTCCTCCTTTGGGCTCCATCTATCCAAACCATAAAGGTAGTCATTGCAATTGCACTGGCAGCGAGAAAAAGCAACAGCATACCAGGCTTTTAAAATGGGGAGGGCAATATTTCGGCAACAATATCTCCTGGAGTCTCCGATCACCAAGTCAATGAGAGTGAATGTCAGTTTTGGAAGAGACATCTTGTGTGGAATCAGCCAGAGATTTCTCTCCTGCTCCCTCTGACCTTGGTGTTCTGTGCAAGAGGTAGAAACGTCAGCTAAGGGGAAAGTTTTCTTTCCCAGTGTATGTCAGGCCTGGCCTTCACATCATAAAATTGATTGCAGACTTACACACATGGTTATTTGTATAAAAAAATGCTTGTGGGATCATGCCAGCTTCACCACATTTGCATTGATTCTCCCCTTTCTGGATTCAGAAGTGTATGACAGAGTTGACACCAGTTTTTCCAGCCAGCTGTGTGATTTGCCTGCATCTGAAAGTGCTACCAGTCTGTTGCTATTTTGGGGTGGGACTCAATCACATACTGGCAAATCGTGCAATTAAAGTTTCGTGGGGGACGGGTTGCAAGCAATTTTCACACAATTTTTTATTTTATTTTTGCAAGCATGTCCCCATTTTGGAATGCATTTTTGTCTGTTGCTTTCAACTAATATATTCACTTTTATGCAGCTTCCCCTAATAAGATTCCTTATTGTTTGGTTGGAGAACTGCATTGCGAAATTCAGAGAAGGATGGCTATGCTTTGGTTCTGATGCTATTTCAGACAGTGCTAACTGAGTAGTTTGCCTTCCAACGAGAACTGAATCAAATTCCTCCCTCAACCGTTGTGGCAGGGAGATGTGTAGGGTGAGGAGAAAATTATGAAGTATCACAGAAAAATATGAAAACGGGCACAGAAAGAGGAAGGGGTAAGCATATTACACCGATCCTGGTCCAACTGCACTGGCTACCAATTAGTTTCAGGGCCCAATTCAAAGTGCTGGTTTGGACCTATAAAGCCTTAAACGGCTCAGGACCACAATACCTCAAGGACCGCCTCTTTCCACATGAACCTACCCGGACCCTGAGTTCACCTTCTGTGGACCTCTTTTGTGTGCCTCCTCGAGAGGTCCAGAGGGTGGCAACACAAGAAACAGGCCTTTTCTTCAGTGGCTCCCCGTCTGTGGAATGCTCTCCCCAGGGAAGTTTGCCTGGCACCTTCATTATACACCTTTAGGAGCCAGGCAATAATGTTCTTTTTTAACCAGGCCTTTGGTTGATCTGATTTACATCCTATGCCCTTTTAAAATGTGTTTTTTTTTGGGGGGGGGTGGCTATTAGGTTGTTGTTTTTATATTTAGTATGTATTTTGTGGTTTTATATGTTGATTTTATTCTGTGAACTGCCCTGAGACCCCTGGGTATAGGACGGTATATAAATAATAATAATAATAATAATAATAATAATAATAATAATAATAATAATAATAATAATAATGGAGAATTGAGAATGAGAATGAGAATCCAAAGAAACCTGTTAACTGAGAGGAAGGTGAAGAGAGAGAGAGACAAATGAGACTTGACTGTTACAAATAAAGAAAGGTGGCAGATTTTGATTAACACAAACAGATTTTAAGCAAGTTTGAATTTGCTAAAATGATGATGTGGTTTTAAACAGCCCCACCAGGGCTGGCCCAATTCCACCACCACATTATTCTCTAGGTACTGCTACTTGCTCATCCAGCCATTTGCATGATGGCTTGCAAGCGTTTGGCAGGCTGAACGAAAGCTTGAACATGACAGAGTCTCTCATAATGGGATTCTATGAGTTGAATCCAAATGAATCAAGTAATAGTTCTTATAAATAGTGTGCGTGTTGGAACTATCGACCCAAACACTTCTGCTCTTTCCCACCCAGAACTAAGTGTCACCACGGTCAGAGGCGGAATTCAAAGTCCGTAAGCGCACAGATTCACTTCCAGCAAATGAATGTCAAACCTGTTCAGGGTTACCTGATGTCGTTGTCAGGAGGTAGGATGTGTGTTGTATAGCACTTTAGCTAAAATGCTGGAGATATTTGGGCTTCCTCACCCACCGTCTTTCCAGCTACTCAGTCAGTAGATGGATAGAAAATATATACTTGAAAAACTCTACCCATTCATTACAGTGACCTCAATCAGGCACTTCAGTGGGTGGAAAGGGAACCCTATTTGGGATGCAAAGGTAGTAAAAATGTCTATCTCTTGTTTCAGTTTTGCATTTAAAATGAAATTTAAACATTCTCTAAGGACTCGTCCACACTTCTCTAATGCCTAGCAGTTTTCCGAGCAGTTTCCCATTTGCCCCACCATTTCCCTGGGGCGTAAAGCCCCCCCCTTTTTAGTGCAAACATCAGTCTGCTGAAAACCCAGTTGCCATTTGGTCCAATTCAGCAGTAAAGGTGTGTTTTCCCTGGGGGGAAGCAGCAGGACAAACGGAAATCCTAAGAGACATCAATGAGTGTTTCCCAACATACTCCTTGAGATACAGCATGAAGCGGTCTCATTCCATTCAAAATTTAGGTGCCTGGATGAGAGACCACCAGGGAACCATATCTATATTATATGCTGCTGTGGGCTCAAGTGATGGTACTCAATGATACGGAGTACCACCACGTCTTCTTATGCCGCCATCGGTAGCCATTTTGTGCTGGTACCTGCAACACCTTTATCAAGACAGGAGTACCAGCACCTAATTTATTGCCCCTTTTCAAAAGCACATGTTACTGGTATATGTTTATTAGCTGCCTTCCGAGAAGACATTCTAAAAAGGGAAGTACAGTATAAATCCTTAAAACAAAAATAATGAAATCGCCAAAAATACGGGTAGATGCCACAGCCAGCAGGTTCAGTGGTGCAGCTGCATCAGAGTGCAGAACGAATAAATGCCTTAAGAGCTATTGACACATCATGGTGCTTTTCCTCCAGGTATGCCTTCCCAGTTCATAAAGTATTCTCCTTGTTTTCAAATGTTATTTTGACAGCACTGAGGCTTAATTATTTTCTGCCTGCTCCTCACTTACTAATAATGCTATAAAGTTCTATTGATTTTAATATTTCAACTTCCTTCGTTTACTTGAAAGCCACCCTGGATGTTCTAGACTGTTCTAGAATGTTCTAGACAAATGAAATAAAAAGCTTTCCTTGTATCATTTCTGAAAGGAGTGCTACCGACACTTACCTCTCCTGACGTTTCAGGCAGCATGGAATCCATGTTTGGCTTGGTTGGGTGCCAAGAACTTTGCTGCTACTGAACATGCACATGACGTGCTAGACTTAAGCAGATGGCCCTTATTCCTGACATTATCTAGAGAGAGCTTGATATTAGCAAAGCCTTTCCTCAACAATCAATTAAACGGATGCAATTTTGAAAGCCAGAAATTGCAGGATCATTCTCCTCAGTCGTTGCTTTGCAAGCTGCTGCCAATGGGCCCCCCACGTCTTTTGGCCACCAGCCGTTCGAGTAATCCGCTCTCCCCCATTCCCTTCCAGTCTTTAAACTCTGCGAAGTTTCCTCAGCGCCACTTTTCTAGTTAGCTCCTTGGGAAGGGCCACACCTTAGTGGCAGAGCCGCTGCATGGCATGTCAGGTTTAATCCCGAGCATCTCCAGGCAGGGCCGGCCCAAGACATTATGGCTCCTGAGGTAAACCACAAAATGGCGCCCTCCCCCACCAGGGAAAAAGGAGTGGGAATAGGGGTGGGGACAAACCACCTCACCCAACAGGTGAAGTGGTAATTGAAGTCCCTCACAGGGTGCGGAGGGAATGACCCTCACACTGGGTGGGTGCAGAGCCTAGAAGACCCCAGAGGCCAGCCATTTCCTGGGGTGGGAGAAGACCAGCAGCGCCTCCTATTCCCCGAAAGGCCACTGTAGAGGCGATGGGGATGGAAATCCAGCCTCCAAGGAGCAGGCCGCGCCCGCAGCTATCACTGCCACTGCATTCCTTGGAGGCTGCACCTGCTGCCCCTGTGAATCCTGCCGCCTGAGGCGGTTGTCTCACCTTGCCTCATGAGTGGGCCATCCTTGTTTCCAGAGAGGGCTGGAAAAGACCTTCCTGAGGGGTTCTGAAACCCTGAAGTCGACGTGTAAGCATTATTGAGACTGACTGAATCCTATATTCGTACAATTGGGTCACCAATAAGACCAACAAACTATGCAAGGATATTTGTACTGGAATAACCGGCAAGGGAGCAGGTGTGTGCCTGTCTGTGGCATTTTGCCTTTTCATTTCTATTTTTTCTTGAAGTACTGTTTGAGTAAGCAGAAAAGTGGAATGGCTGTACTGTTACAGACCTCATTCTTACAGCAGGAACCAGCTTGCATGGGACTGGTGTCCTGTTGCAATGCAAAGCCATTGGCAGCAGGTGGCAGCCATCCTATAAGCTAAGTAACCAACCAGATGACTTTAATTTCCATCTAGCAAAGGAGGGGTGTGTTAGCTGACTTAAAAGAAGAGAGAGGTGTGAATTTCTATTTTGGAGAACAAACCGTTTTGCATATAGGTGAACCATACTGCTTTCTTGGGATGAAACCACAATGATCTCAAGTAGACTTACTTCTATGGACACATACAGTATAGGATCACACTCTTAGGCTATGAATGGCGTATACAGTGGTACCTCGGGTTACAGACGCTTCAGGTTACAGACTCCGCTAACCCAGAAATAGTACCTCGGGTTAAGAACTTTGCTTCAGGATGAGAACAGAAATTGCGCGACGGCGGGAGGCCCCATTAGCTAAAGCGGTACCTCAGGTTAAGAACAGTTTCAGGTTAAGAACAGACCTCCAGAACGAATTAAGTTCTTAACCCAAGGTACCAATGTACTGAGGAATACAGAGCAAAAAGCATATCTATAAATAGAGTAGCAGACTTTTGACCAGGCAGCTTACGGACAGGAAGTCTGATTTGTGAAATTAAAGTTTTGTCAAGTTAAGTTTGTTATGTATACGTAGGTAAGAGAGTCTAGGCATATATGTATAAGTAAGTGGATGTATGGATTATCTAATTATATGCCTGGCTGATTTTTTTTCCCTTTTTCTATTTTTTTCCCCCTTTAGTTTTCTCTTAAGATATAGACAATAAGACACAGATACGACTATGTGGGATGTTAAATTTTATTCAGTAATATCATATAATAGCAGTTGTAATACTTTGTTGCCTTTTTTCTCTTTCTTTGTTAAACAAAATGAATTAATAAAAATTAAATTAAAAAAGGCAGTTTACGGACAGTAACAATACAACCAGTCACAATCAGTGTTCAAAACTCCCATTGTTTTAGGTGCATTTTGCGACAGGGAATTTCATTAGCACGATCAGTTTCTGGGCACAGTACTGCGCCTAAGATTTCGGATTAAAACTGCAGAGTGGAAGGAAAGGAGAACCTTTTTCTGCCTCCCCACTTCCAGCTACTCTCTGAAGACTGGAGAAGAGACCCTCTTAAGAATATTAGTGGGGTGGGCAGGGGAAGGACTAGACCAGGGGTTGGCAACGTGCAACATCAGCATATTTTAAACACTATGATATTACTTTAAACAGTCATGACTTCCCCCAAAGAATTTTGGGATCTGTAGTTTGTTAAGGGTGCTGAGAGTTGCTCAAAAACCCATGTTTCTTTCCCAGAGTTCTAATTCCCAGAGTTCCCTGTGAAGAAAGATTGTTAAACCACCCTGGGAATCATAGCTCTGGGAGGGGAATAGCAACTCTTAACATGCTTAACAAACTACAGCTCCTAGGATTCTTTCAGAGAAGCCATAAATGTTTATAAAGTAGTACATTAGTGCTTGGCGTGTATGGTGTGAATGTGGCCTAAGTTTCATGAAAGCTCTGATGGGTGGATCTTAGGCTTAAATGCCCTGATTACTCCGCAATACAGAGAAATCAGAGAATTGCATAATACTACGGTGAAGAATGTGAATAAGTTTGATTAAAATTGCAGTTCGCCAAGATCTGGAGTGCCAAAGGTTCCCCACACCAGCCATATACTATTTTTTTTTTTTTTTTTTTACATTTGTGGCATTAAAAAGAATGACACCTGCATTTTAAAATCATACAGAAATGTCAGCATATTATGCTAACACCTTTATTTTTAGGCTATTTAACTGACCTGGATGGTGCCAAAATATATTTTTATCAGGCCATCTTGTGTTATGTTACTTCCCAAGGCTGGTTGCCATGGAACGACAATGATTTCTCTTAAACAAAAATAAACCTACAGTAACAGCGTATCATTAAGGAGAGAAATACCACCAGATCAGTCACAGGGACCTTCCTGTTGCATCCTGCTCTGCTGTGTCAAGCATCTTCAGCCTAGTTGCAGTGCTCACATATTGCACGATCCCTTCCATTTATTTCGCAATAGTAGCCCCGGGAATCTCTCATTCGTGCAGCCGTGGTGGTGAACTCTAATCCAGTTTGGAAGGGTTGGTGGGTTTCAGAGGAATGTCAGGGAGGATGGAGCTGTGTAGATCTCCTACAATAAAAGTTGCTGGCACCAATATTCACGGCATATTTTGTACGTTTGTGTTAGTAAGGAGTTATGGAAATCAGCTAATGCAGCAGCAGTGGAACGAAATAATGCCCCTTCTCACCTATGTTTCAAGAATTAATCATGGATCTGTTACAAAATCAGCACTTAACAGACATGGGCAAAGGCTGAGTCATATGATCCTTCAATATTCTTCTGGTAAAATATTGTTGTGAAAGCAACACCCATGTGGTAAAGTTGCAAATGCTGTTGTTCTTGCTCAGGGCTTTTTTGTGTGTGGAGGAACTCACAGGAACTCAGTTCTAGCACCTATCAGACAGGCTCCATTGCCATTCCAAGAGAACGAGTTGAGTTGTTCATGGTGAGTTCCGGCACCTCTTTTTCTAGAAAAATAGCACTGCTTATAGGTAAAGTAGGGGTTCTAGTTTATTTATCTAGTTTAGTTAATGACTGTGAGCCTACTGTGTGGCCACAGTGAGAACAGGGTGGCCCTGTAATCCATTTTCCAATATTTGTCAGGATGAGAGCTCAGGCCTCAGATCAGCACTGCTAAGTTCAAGCATTTTCGTAGTGTTACGGAAATTAGGGGGGGGGTCACCCAAGCAAAGTCTCCTCCTGAGCAAACTCAATGGGGATGGAGTGATGCCCTTAAGGGAACCCATCTCTCTGCAATGATCCAGTAGGCGAGAGACCGTGCACAGGGAAATGCCTCAGCAGGTAATCTCTAGGTGCTTCAGGAAGCCACTGGGCTAATATCCCTCAGCTGGAATCCCATTGTTCTCTCCCAGATAAGTGCTCAAGGTATCCTTGCCAATACTTAACACCAATTCACATTGGCTCAGGGCTATCTCCCTGATATTGCTCTGTTTCCCCCATATGTTAATCTTGTTTTTCCTATATGTTAATCATGTATAACCCTTCCCTTTCGTGATGTAGCGATGATGTTTTAGTGATGTAGTAATGATGTTTCCAAACTGTATTCTGGGATATGATAAGAGTTTTTAAAAGTTCTTGTAACGCTGCTCTGGGTGTGCAGTTTGACTGTAACCTATTGTGCAATAAACCCTGTCTTGTCCTTGCTCCAGTGGCTGGACTTCTTTTATTTAACTCCGCAGAAACCAGTGGGCTTATCCCCAAGGGCCAGGTGCCTGGGCAGTTCCACACCTGGGATTTTCCGTTTACAGTAGGACTTGAATCTAGCTTACACGCAGGCTACTTTTGGCACCTTAATTTCAGGGACATGGAAAATAGGCTGAAATGTACAACCTGAAAAACCATCTAGGATGCTAATTATTTATATTGCATTGCATCAATCTAAATTTCTGCCCCAGCTCCTTCCGGAAAATTTAGCAATTAATAAATAGTTCCTGGTTTACCGCAGGAGCGTCTCGGGTTCAGCTGCTTTTCCAACAGCAACACCTAATTAACTCACACACCCATTTAAAAATGTTGAGAACATCAAAAGCAGTCCTTGTAGACATATTCAGTTGTCAAAACAAAATAAAAAATAAAAAAATCCTTCCAGTAGCACCTTAGAGACCAACTAAGTTTGTTCTTGGTATGAGCTTTCGTGTGCATGCACACTTCTTCAGATACCATTCTTCAGATATATTCAGTTGTATTTGTGCTTTAATAACAACTTCCTATGTTTGGAGCTTAAATCAGAGTGTCAGCAGTGGCAAACCTTTAAGGAAAGTGTTGTGAACATTGTTTATATTCAGCATGTTCCAGACCCTCCAAGTGTTCCTGTTTTCCTAAATCAGTGTTCCTAAATCAGGGACATCCCTGATTTAGAGAAGCCGTCCCAGTTTCTGATTTGATCCCAGAATGTCCTGCTTTTCCTTAGGATGTCCCTATTTTCATTGGAGAAATGCTGGAGGGTATGGAGTTATCTGACCCCAAGCCGTCTGAAGGCAATCCTGTATAGGGAAGGTTTTTTAAAAAAATGTTTAATGTTTTATTATGTTTGTATTTGTGTTGGAAGCCACTCAGAGTAGCTGGGACAACCCAGTAAGATGTGTGGGGTATAAATAGTAAAATTATCATTATGGAATGGGACGGACGTCCCTATTTTCATAGGAGAAATGTTGGATGTTCAAACTGCTTTGACTTTCAGAATATCTGAATTATGGTTGTAAAACAAATGTTGATGACCAAACTCAACACCCCCCACTGTAATTAATTCTCAGCCCCTCAAATTAGAATGGCCGGATTATGTGTTCATTAATACAGCTAATAAAGTACAGAGTTTCACCTTCCAAATTTGAGTCTTGTATTTGAAATTCATTTTAAAACCATTGCAAATCTGTCTAACATTTCATTTTTACTAACTGCAGTTGTTGAAATTGTAGTTCTAGATATTTGGGTCTCATTCACACGGGAGTCTAATGTGGATTTGAAGCTGCATGTCCCTTGATTTTTTTGGGGGGGGGATCATCCACATGATATTCACCCCAACCAACTGGCCACCCACAGTTTTTCCAATGGTAACTTTGGATGTTCCTGATTAGCAGAGAATCTGAAAAGGGGATATAAATCCAATATACAACAGCTTGTTACCTGACTGTGGATGCACTGGAGTCCATTCTTTGAGCACGTTCTGGTGACGTTTTTGCGATGCAACTTCTGCCAGCCATTAGGAAAGCATGCAGGCTCCTGGTATTTTTAGAAAAATATGCTCTTTTACACAGGTACATGAGGCAAGGGAGGGGAAGGGGAAGAAAAGAAGAAGAAGCCTTTCATGCCATTGACTCCAAATCGTTGCCTGATTGGGAGTGACACACTTTTATTGTTCTTACTGTAGTTTTTGTGCAAATCTGGAATATTAGAAACCTTTAATTTTTTCCCTTTATTTTTGAAGTCATGTGTGCTGGAACAGGTAAAGAAATACTTGCACACATGTCCACAATAGACTTCAGGTTTCTTGGCTTGGAGCAATGCACTTGTAATGTATTACAGTGGTACCTCGGGTTACAGATGCTTCAGGTTACAGACTCCACTAACCCAGAAATAGTACCTTGGTTTAAGAACTTTGCTTCAGGATGAGAACAGAAATCATGCTCCGGCAGTGCAGCAGCAGCGGGAGGCCCCATTAGCTAAAGTGGTGCTTCAGGTTAAGAACAGTTTCAGGTTAAGAACGGACCTCCAGAATGAATAAGTTCTTAACCCGAGGCACCACTGTATACACATAATATGATGTACTATTTTACTGCAGTTTTGTGCAAATCTGCAAACATATTTCAAAAATTAAAAAATAAAAGATGCTTGCCACAGAAACAACTCGCAAGCATGACTATAATGGCACCCACGATTCCTTGCTGAAGTCTGACTCCATAGGTATTAAGACCAACACATGTTATTCTTTCAGAGTTGCTGTCCCAGAATGCCAAAAGGCAACTGCCTTTATATGAACAGTATGTAATTTACATGCCATCCATATAATCTCTATTCAAAATGCTCCTCTGTCTGGATATGTTCTAAATTTTTAATCACAGAATTGTAATGTGTAAGAATATCCGCTCAGAGAAATAATACCCATTGATGTACTCTTGAGGTAACGTTCAATGGCATGCCACACAATCTAAGTTTTTGTTTGCTTTTATGAACAGAGTTCAGAAATATAATGCCTCCCCTGCCCCTCTGCCGAATTAATCTCATCTTGACGCTACTTGATCTAGTGACATGCCAGTAAATTAATTTCTTTGATATTACAAAGTAAGTATGGGAGAAAGCCTAGAGCATCAGGGAGAATAAGTGTCCGTGATTTCGTCTTTGTGCAAAATATGCACAGGGAAGAGAAAAACAGAAATAGGCAGGGAGCTTCCAGATGGCCTGTTTTTTTTAGCATTCTTCTTGATTTGTTTCTGGGGAGATCAGATAATAATGGCTGTTTAATGAACATTTATCCTGATTTGTTTGTGGGGAGGTTACATGACATTCCGCCAAAGCAAGTGTTATTCCACATTTTCCAGTGCCTGTCCCCATCACCTTCCTTACTGCAAGAAGCCCAATCTTCTGGGAAAGTGAGGTAGTTACGGAAGATCTCCCGATCAACCTGAATTTGCTGATAAGTGATTGAATGACACCTGAAAATAGCAACAGTATGGAAGCTGCCACAGATTGTGCTTTCCTTGCATTTCAGAAAACAGAGGTTCACCTCAGAGAAGAAGAAGAAGAAGAGTTTGGATTTGATATCCCGCTTTTCACTACCCGAAGGAGTCTCAAAGCGGCTAACATTCTCCTTTCCCTTCCTCCCCCACAACAAACACTCTGGGAGGTGAGTGGGGCTGAGAGACTTCAGAGAAGTGTGACTAGCCCAAGGTCACCCAGCAGCTGCATGTGGAGGAGTGGAGACGCGAACCCGGTTCCCCAGATTACGAGTCTACCGCTCTTAACCACTACACCACACTGGCTCTTAACCACTACACCACACAGAGCAGATGAGTTAAGCAGCTACTTTTTTTTTTTTTAAGACCCCCTTAAAATATGGTTACTAAGCACCTTTCCACTGTGTGCAAGAGGTACTCAAACTCTAATTAACTTGTGGCAATGCTTGTCCATTTGGTGGGAGAGAAATATACCATATGATGGTATACACAGTCCTTACACATGGTTTGTCCTCCTCCCCTTATTTGTCCACTACCCAAAACCATCCTAATGGTGGATAGATCATGTGAATGAGGCACACAAGTGCAGGTATATACACATCCAATCAGGTGACTAGGAGAGGACCCACAGCATACCTTTAACACACTTATGCCACTTCAACAGTCATGGCTGCCCCCCAAAGAATTCTGGGAGCTGTGGTTCGCAAAGGATGCTGGGAATAAGCAGCTCTGTGTGAGGTCTCCTAACAACACTCTGCACCCTTAGACTTCTGTGTCCAGGGCAGCTATCTAACAGCTCCATCTAGTATGCTGGCTGAGACCCTACCTGCCTGCAGACTGTCTCTCCAGAGTGGTACATGCTCTGGTTATCTATCACTTGGACTACTGCAATGTGCTCTACATGAGGCTACTTTTGAAGGTGACTTGGAAGCTACAACTAATCCAGAATGCGGCAGCTAGACTAGTGACTGGGATTGGCCGCTGGGACCATATAACACTGGTCCTAAAGGATCTTCGTTGGTTCCCAGTGTGCTTCCGGGCACAATTCAAAGTGTTGGTGAGGACCTTTAAGGTCCAGTATACCTGAAGGAGCATCTCCACTCCCATCACTCAGCTCTGACACTGAGGTCCTCCTCCGAGGGTCTTCTGCTGGTTCCCTCACTGTGAGAAGTGAGGTTACAGGGAACCAGGCAGAGGGCCTTCTCAGTAGTGGGGCCTTCCCTGTGGAACACCCTCCTGTCAAATGTCAAGGAGATAAAGAACTGCACAACTTTTAGAAGACATCTGAAGAAAGCCTTATCAGGAAGCTTTTGATGTTCGATGCTTCACTAGGTGTTGTGTCCCATTAGTTGATGCTTCCCTAGTTGCTGTGTCCCACCAGTTGTTGAATATAAGATAGCAGACATGGGACATTTGAAATATTATTTGGCTCCAAAGATTGAAGATCAAGAAGAATCTTAAGAATTTGGTGGAAAGAATCAGGGTTTTGTGAAAGAAGAACCTCTGCTGGAAGCCTGTTCACCATTCCGTCTTGGTGCATGGAATTATCATATATGCACTTAGTTCCAATTGTAGATATCTCTGTGTAAATACCTTTTTTTTCACTTGTTTTGCAGATTCCTCCCTCTCCTTCCCCATATCTTTTATACCTTGTTTTTATAGCTAACCCTTTACTCCAGAAAAGGGAGTAAAGTATTTAAAAGACAAGGAGGTCCTGTGGCAATCTCTTCACAGTGAGGCTGCTGTTCGATTTCTAAAAGTAATGATTGGAGAAATTGATTTCAATTAGCCCTGTTTAGGGAAGTTTTTAATCTGTGACATTTTAATGTATTTAATATTTGTTGGAAGCCCCCCAGAGTGGCTGGGGGGACCCAGCCAGATGGGCGGGGTACAAATAAAATACTACTACTACTAATAATAATAATAATGTTTTGATATATGCTGTAAGCCAAACAGATTGGCTGTGGAAACCCAGCCAGATGGGCAGGGTATAAATAATAAAATTAGTAGTAGTGGTGGTAGTAGTAGTAGTAGTAGTAGCAGCAGTAGTAAACTACAGCTACTAGGCTCCTTTGTGGGCAGCAATAACTGGTATAAGAGGGCTTTAAACAAATGGTGTGGCTGTGACCCTCTTCTACTTGTGGGGAGGATCGCATATTGGCCACCACGTGCGATGTCAACAGTGTGTGAACCATCCCTCAGATAATACATTTTCATTTGCCATCTATTTGCTCTTTATGAATTTCTCTCTCTTCTCAAAATGGGACTCTAGTGCTCCTGTAACTAAAAGCAGATGGGGCGTACATACTTTCTGTATTGTCTGCCTCACAAGGAGATATCCTGCAAAATATGGCACAGCTGCCGAGCTTAGGGCTTTCCTTGTGGAGAATGTATTTTTTTTTACAGACTCAAGAATTGGAAAGACAGAAAAAAGGCAACATTGGGGTCGCTTTCTGCCAGAAGCATGGCTCCTTTGACAAATGATTATGTTCCAAAGAGATTCATAAATGGTGACTCCCCCTCCCCTCGGATGAAATGCCAAAGCCAAAATCTACTTTCATTGCCTAGGGATATGCAGGCAGAGTGGCAGAGCACACATCCTTCCCCAAATAGAAGCGAACTCTGAAGAACTTGTCTCTAGTGGAGAATCCCCCCAAGGAAAGGATTGTAAAGGTTTCAGCATTAATGGTTTCTAGCCCTTAACAAAATATCACCGTTATCAGTCTCTGTGTTTAATGGGGCTTACTCCCATGTAAGTGGGTACGGGATTGCAGCCTTGGCAGTGGAGGGTTATTGTGTCTTTTAACAGCCGTCTGGCAGGACAAAACTTAACAGAGTTTTCTAGTATGCAGATAGAATTATGGGAAAACCTTTACCTTTTTCACATTCTGTTTGTAAGGTGTTTTATTACGTGTGTAACCACTGATCTATTTTTGGGTCCCCTACACCGCCTGCAATAGAGGGCAGAAATCTGCACATGTCACAAACAGATGCAAATCTCTTTCTTCTCTTGTGAGCAGGTTGGAAGTCACAGTGTACTGGGCCCAGAAAGTCCTCCTGTTGGCACCCCTGGGAGCAGCAGATGGTGGGAAAGTTGGCAAGTCTATCTCTTGTACAACCAGTTGAACAAGCTGTGGTGCCCTCAAAGAGACGGGAAAGGGCCACGCCTCAAGTTTTATCAATGATCTGCAGTAGTGAAGACGGGGGGGTTTGATTTAGGAACATCACAGAGGTAGCATTTGAGGGCTGTCAGTTTCAAATGCCCTTTCTAGAGCTGGAGTTTTAATTCTGGCAGACGCTACACCAAGTGCAGCCTCAGCCAATAGCTAATGTAATTGCTGTGTATTTAAAGATGCCATTTAATTCACTGTTCTCCAGTACAAACACACTTTGGCTCATTTCTGTCGTCTTCATCAGAACTGTCTGTGTATCGCTCAAGCAAGGCAAATACTAATAATAATAATGCTATTTAGAAGCGGGGGGAAGCAGAGCAGAAACATCTGCCTTGGTTATGAAAAGAGTTGCCAAGCCCATGTATGTATTCAGCTTTTAATAGCTGGGTGTTTCAGGCCCTTGAGAACAATATCAAGTGTATCATTAGAGCTACAAAGGCTGGTTTTGTTATGAGGGCTTCATCTGAGTTGCCTAAACGGTTAATGAAAGAACAAGAAAATTCCACGCACGTTAAGAAATCTTGGCAGATTAGCAGAGAAGGAAACTGGGCCAAAGTAGCTGGCTTGCAGTGGACCCGTAATGCAGAGTTGCATCTAACGTGGTGCTACGTGAATGTTCTGTTAGCACAATTGTTTCTGCTTGCACATTGAGATGTTCTTCCCCCTTGCCTTTCCAGGCACGTCCCCTAAATCTGTGCCAGGGGTTCCCCCAAGCCTCTGGTGCAGATTTTTTTTTGGGGGGGGGAGTGCGGTGCACACAGGGAGAAGACGGGGTGAAAGTGCCATTGTGCAAGCAGAAATCCTCATGTGGATCATAGAATCATAGAGTCGTCGAGTTGGGAGGGACCCAAGGGTCATCTAGTCCAACCTCTTGCACTGCAGGAATCTCTTCGCCCAACGCGGGGCTCGAACCCTTGACCCTAAGATTAAGAGTCTCATGCTCTACCGACTGAGCAATCAGTCAAGATGGGATGTGTATGCTGAGCACTGCCCATTTCCATGAATCATGAGGTTCTAGGTACAGGCAAAAGCAGCTGTGTTCATTATATGTTTAAACCATCACAAGGCTCCTTGGAGTTGAAACCCATTTATGGATAAGGTTTGGAGCCCTCGCAGCTGTATCTAAAATCAGAGGCTCCTTGTACCTCTTTGCTGCATTCTTCTGGGCTGGCTGTTTAACCCCACTTGCACTCAGCGTTCATTTCTCCTGGAGCTCAGCACTGGGAAATGCTGACCTTGGAAAGGGGTGATGCTGAGATGGCACTCGGTGTTTGCCAGATACTGATGAGCTGGTATATTTTAAATTGCACAGTCTTAACTATTTAAACTGTCACCTCCAGTAGTAAAGAGCAGCCAGTCGAGCAGGCAGCAATATTAAGGTACATACATAACACACACACACACACCTCTCTGACTGGAACAAGACAAGAGACTTGCTTCTTATCATATCAGGAGCAATATCACCCCTTTTCATTCCTTATTCTTTGGCAATGACTTGGACTCTAGCTTTGCAGAACGGAGCGACTCTTGGGGGCAGAGGGAAGAGACGTGGGTTTTTGCTACAGCTTGTGATATTTTTTCACTTGTGGTATTGGCATCAGGGGTGGGAACTTTTTTCCAGCCTGTGGGTCATAATTCCCTCTGGGGAGGGCAAGCAAAAACAAGCCAGGGCAATATAGGTTTGCAATGTTTATTCCTCTGTGAAATAAGCTACTAGGTTCTGAGGTTTCCTACCTCTGATCTGCATGAACAGCACTATTTAGAACTTAACATTTTCATAAATATATTCAATGACATCAGAAAACTTCAACGTTTCAAGGGTAATTCATCTGAATGGTGTTTATTACTGCCGAATGCAATGTTGTAACTTTATGTTCATAACTGAGCTAATAAAGATTGGTAGCCTTTTATTACAACTAACCTAATTTTCAGCAATATGTGCATAGACGTGACATTTGTTCTAAAGGTTGTTTGCTGCAACTTGAGGGGCCTCTGATTGTATTACCCAATAAACTGATTATATTTTTGAAATCCTCCATCTTTTGTGACCCTCATCCAAATACATTCAATTGCCAATAGCTTTTCCACCTCTCCTTTTCTAGCTAAACAAGAAATGTTGGTCCTAGCTGGCAGCTGTGTCTTCTAATGCTGTGCATCTTTTGCCACACACAAAAGCTGATCAACTAATCCTATTGCCTCCCCCCCCCCCCGGTTTTAATTTGACAATCGCAAACATCCTTTGGCAGCTGCCTACTGTTCAGGACAGGCAGGGTGTCTTTTCTTACGCAGACAGTTTTGACACCACGTTGTATTTGACAGCGCTAAGTACGGTAGATCATCCGTTCGGAAGGTGTTTCGTTTTCTGCTGCCATCACAGAATCAGAAAAGAAAACAAGACAAGTACCTGATCCAATTTATTGGCTTGTCAGGAAGACCACTGATCTCTCACCCAAAACCTTAGGATGAAAAATATGAACCTGACTTGCTTGCATTCATGTCACACCAACATGTTCTGCCTAAAATTACTTGTTGGGCAGACTGTGGGGGAAACCACTACAAATATTTGGCAGTGGCTATTAAACAAATAATAATAATAATAATAATAATAATAATAATAATAATAATAATAATCCTGTTTGATCAGACCAAGAGCCACCAAACCTGGCATCCTCTTACCAGCAGTGACCCATAAGATGCCTTTGCAAAGTGAGCATGTGAGAAAGCATTACTGATGTGATGTAATAAGTGCCACATCTAAAAGAGCAGAAAAAGAGACAAAACCATATTCTGGCTTTGTCTCTTTCTCTGACATAGGCACCAACTCCTAGGGGCCAAGTTCCCTTTGACCTCCACATAAAATATTTGAGCCCCCCCCCATTGACGGGCATTGCAATTCAAATGGTGTACATGTGCTACACCATGTGATTGATTATGCGGGGTTGGGGGTTTACCTGCGCCCCCAATATTTTATTCAAGTTGGCACCCCTGTTCTCTGATACGGCAGCTGTTGTGCCACACCCTCACTGCAGCCATTTTGTGTTATGCCACATCCTCATGGCAGCTCACGGAATGACTACTTAAATTCTTCAGTGGCTCTTGAAAACAGCAACAACACAAGTTTTTCTTTGAATGAAATCTGCACCATGGCAGTTGCATTTTTTGCTTCTTCCACAGGTATGCAAGTTCCTTGTGTTGTGTAAGAGCAGCCTTTCCCAGACTGGTACCCTACACGCCTTACTGGATCCCAATTCCCATAAGTCCCAGGGTTTTGGGGGACTTACCCAGTTTCAGTTCAGCCAGCTTCAGCTGAGCCAAGATGGAGGACACTGGCATTATCTCGAGCTGAGCAGAGATGGTGGACTTGCAGCCGGCTGAGACCAAGGTCATCTGGAGATCCACCTGTTCCAAATTGGTCCACTCATTTCAGGAGATCTTTGGTTTGGATTGCTCCCTGTCTCCAGACTCACCACCACCACCAATATGCAGAAGAGAAGAGCCAACATTTGCCTAATTTCAGTAGCCTAGGTCTGATGTCTGAGAGTATTGGGCAGCAACTAATAGGAGACCCAAGCAATCCCCATCTCAGTTCTCGCCTATCTCAGTCCAATTATTTCCCCTGAAGACAGAATGAAATTTGGTATGTATGTTTGTGGCATGATTTTCCAGCTGAAATTTGAACACCTGCTCAAGCCCTATTCTGATTTCCAGGAGGATGCAAAATAACTTGCATTGTGGTATCCAGTAGGAGGGATTTCCGCCTCGGTGTGTTACTGTTTATTTATTGCATTTGAATTTGGCTCTCTGCTCAAGTGTTCAAGGACGCGTACAAAGGAGCCGCTCCTTTTCCGCCCCTCCCTTCCTGGTCCTATCATTAGGCAGAGAGACAGGTGACTACCTCTAGTAGCTGCTTTATTTATTGTTCCATTTTTTTTACTGCCAGGGAAGGGAGGTGTTAGATTTTCTGACCCAGGTGCCGAAATAACCGAGTGCGCCTTGGATACTACTGTGCACCTTGACTTGGGTAGGTGGAGGACATCATTTGAGGATGTGCCTTAGGCAGCAAAATCCTCCCAAGTTGGCTCCGCCCCCTCCCCACCCTGCAAGATGTTAGTGGCGAGGTCTGGGCAATGTCTGATTTTCAACATCATCATATATCGCCAGCTAAACATCACGATATATCATGATGTCTGTCTGAAATACGTAAGGATGGTTCCCCCCAAATTGTGATTTTTGCATAGCGCACACACACACACGCACACAATTCACAATTTATTGCCAGGTCAAAAATTATGAAATGGACTTGAAACCAGTTTTGGACAATAGATCAGCCTGCCCTAACACACATAATGATTTGCGATATATTGCCAGGCCAGTAACTATGAAACCAATAGCATGATATGGACTTAAAGCTCATTTTGGATGATATATTGATATATCACCCAGTTGTTGTTGTTCAGTCGTTCAGTCGTGTCCGACTCTTCATGACCCCATGGACCAGAGCATGCCAGGCACGCCTATCCTTCACTGCCTCTCGCAGTTTGGCCAAACTCATGTTAGTAGCTTCGAGAACACTGTCCAACCATCTCATCCTCTGTCGTCCCCTTCTCCTTGTGCCCTCCATCTTTCCCAACATCAGGGTCTTTTCCAGGGAGTCTTCTCTTCTCATGAGGTGGCCAAAGTACTGGAGCCTCAACTTCAGGATCTGTCCTTCTAGTGAGCACTCAGGGCTGATTTCTTTAAGAATGGATAGACCTGTTAGTAACTGAGTGGGGATATGAACCTAGGTCCTTCCAGTCCAACTCTCAGTACAATCGTATCTTGGTTCTCAAACTTGATCCGTTCCGGGAGTCTGTTCCACTCCCCAAACTGTTCGAAAACCAAGGTGCGGCTTCCGATTGGCTGCAGGAGCTTCCTGCACTCAAGCAGAAGCTGCGTCGGACGCCCAGCTTCCGAAAAACATTCGCAAACTGGAACACTTACTTCCAGGTTTGTGGAGTTCAGGAGCCAAGTCATTCGAGTACCAAGGTACCACTGTACTGTTAACTTTACTCTGCACTCAATACACGAGGAAGCTCATATTGTTGCTGCCATCAGACTGGGGACTGCGGAATAAGAGTATTCAAATTAAACTGTTAAAAGCCAGTGTTAGAAACTGAGATACGGAAGCTAGGAGATAAATAGCACCTTATGCCGAGGTTATGGGCACAACCACGGAATGACTTGGTGCACTTTTTTTTATAACAAAGCCGAAAATGAATGATCTGCACCTAAAATGTTATGTTCATTTTTCACATGGTCTAGTCCTTCCCCTGCCCACCCCCCTGATATTCTTAAGAGGGTCTCTTCTGTCTTCAGAGAGTAGCTGGAAGTGGGGAGGCAGAAAAATGTCCTCCTTTCCTTCCACCCTGCAGTTTTCATCTGAAATCTTAGGCGCAGTACTGAGCTCAGAAACTGCTTGTGCTAATGCGCCTAGAACAATGGAAGCTTCGAACGCTGGATAGAACAGAAGGTAGGAAGACCAGCAGAAGGTGGAGCCAGAACCCATCACAGGCAGTGCCTCGCTCCTAATTCTAGTTTCGTCCCCCTCCTCCTTCCTGCTGAGTTCCATGAGAGCAATACTGAGATAGAGGATGCTGCTGTTGATAAGCAGTGCCACCTCCCTAGACAAGTTGTTAAGAGGGTAGGCAGGCAGGTTGGGGGCAGACTTAATGGTGCAGTGCCCCATTAGTCTCCAATGAGTGCTCCCCATGAATACTGAAACTGGAACTACTTGGCATAAGCTGGTCTTCACAGGCCATAGCCTGAAAAGATAACCACTGCTATTTAATAGTAATAATAGGTTTCAGTGAATGAAATGATTATCGGGGTGTGACTATTGAAAATCATTTCCTCCTTCTGCTGATATATTTATCTTGCTCTGAATGACAAGGCACACAGAATGCGCAATGTAGAAATCCAATTATGATTATCTAACGTGATTGCTACGGTTCACACCAGGGAGCTGGAGAGGGGGTAGAACCGCTGGTGGAAATGATTTAACTACCTGAGGCTGCAGCAGTGCAAAGGCTAACATCACAAGCTTTGCTCACCCCAGAATGATCTGCAGCTAAAAGACATGTGAATGCAGACCAAGATGGAGAAAGAAGCATTCCAACGTTTGAATGAGTTTATGTCTGTATTTCTAGCTATCAGTTGCTTCATAATATAGATTCAATAAGTCATTGTAGTTCAAGGGCACAGTCCAGCCAGGCAAAACCACTCAAGGCAGGAACAAGGGAGGGCCTCCACCCCTGGGCTTGAGAGTCTCCATCTCTGCTACACAGAGTATCAGCTGGTACGGTATCTCCTGCCATTGGCCCTTTCCAATTTTGTTGGCGTCCGTCTATCTCAAGAGACATTGGAGTGCGACTCCAGGGGTTGAAGTCAAACTCCTGCGTTAGCAACACCAAAGTGACCTCCCTGGGATGCAAGCCTGGGCAGTGTGTATGGAGGTCCTGGGCTGCCCCGATGACAAGACCCCCTTTCGGCGTCACTGATGTGGTCCAAAGGAAAATATAGCAATATGTTTGGTACCAACTTGGCTGCAGGAGTTGCTGGAAGGAGGCATACAACATGCCATCCAACCATCTTAGGGACTCCACTATGGATTTGTGCAGGGTCTACGCCTTAGCCTTTTGTCTCCCAAAAATATCCTGCATGGTATCAGAGGTTTAAGATCAGTTTTCCTTCTCCTAGGTGGGCTACCTTCCCAAGGCTGATGAGCCCCTTCTGTCTTTCACTTCCTGCTACAACGTGTGCGGGAAATTGCCTTTTTGAACACTGGAACAACTATCGGTCTTAGCCGCTCAATCTGCTGGAGCCTGTCATGCAGAGAAAAAGGACTTTTGGTTTTCTGCAATATTTTCCCAGTCTTCAGAACCAAATAGATTACCTGTAATTCGTTTTCCTTCATTTTGGTATGCTTTCTGAGTTGGAAACAGTGTTGCAAAATTTGAACAAGTGGGGAAGACAAATGAAAACTGCGTTCCAACCCAGGAACTGCAAATCAGGTTCATTTCACGTAAAAAAAAATTGGACCATCCAAAATCCACAAGCATCCTTCCATGGTTGTATAGTTTGTTCCAATTACACACTGTGAAGTTTTATTGGGGGGGGGGGTGGCATTCAGGAGAAGAGTGGTTAACTGGATTATTCATTAACTGAACGATTAAATATTGGTAAAAAATTAGCCATTACTTAATTAATCGTTAGTGAACATGCTCAGAACATCCAGGATCCTAGTAGCAAAGATTGCTAATTATTATTAATTATCAGAATTTAGGCAAAGCTAAACAAAAAAGAAAGTTTGGGGACATTTTAGAAAGGGTCAAGGGGTATAGTGCTATGTAATTAATTAATCCATCTGAAAACATTCCTGCAATTAGATAATATACAAGACGAAGCTCAAAAAGATGCATCAAATTTTACTTCCTCAGGGAAAAGAATTTGTCTTTTAGTTGCTGTAAGAGTTAGCTTTTTGCAGAAGTGCTCTCATTCAAAGGACTTGCCATACAAGTTCAATAATTTCAAGATGTACAAAGAATAGTCTTCAGTTTGTGCATTAATTTTTTAAACTGAAAAATGTTGACAACAAACTAATTGCCCTGTTTGCAAGGTCCTAAAATATTTTTAAAATAACTCCTTTGAGTAGCCTCATCAACACTGTGTGTGTTTTTCTGCAGAAGCTACTAAGCGCAGGATCCAAAACGATCTCCCACCAGCTGAGTCGCAGCTTCATAACAGGACAAAGAGGAGGCCATGAGGTCAGCACAGTGCAAATGTGCTGGTGGAGTCAATCTAGCTTTCATGCTGACATGTTTGCACTGCACCAACCTTGTGTCCTCTTCGCGCCCTTCTTCCTCTGTCCCGGTGCAGTAGTGGCTTAGCTGGTGGGATAATAAGAAGTGGATGAGGAACCTGGTCTCTCTAGCTCTTGCTAGACTACAGCCCCCCACCATCTCTGACCATGTGAGCTGGAGCTGATAGGAACTGGGGTTCAACAGCATCTAAAGGACCACATGTTCCCCAATCATTAATCAGACCATTAATCAGAGGACCTCAGTTAATCAGTGTTGTTGTAAGGCTCTTTAAGATGAGTTGAAAGAAGAATGTCTGGCTAATTTGCCTGGATTAAAATGAAGCTGTTGTTGTTACAACACACCCTGTTTTGGGTGCAGCGGTTAAAAACTCATCAAGCAATAGGACTGGGTTGCCAGACAGTTTTCTCTGCCTCTTCATGATTTGTGTACGATTTGTTATGGTCAATCCGAACAGAGAACGAGAGTTTCTTTGACCCAGATTACATGCTGCCATGGTATCAGATACTGTATTTAAGAAATCTGTGATATAAACTACAGAGCCTAGGGCTTGCCGATCAGAAGGTTGGTGGTTTGAATCTCTACGACGGGGTGAGCTCCCGTTGCTCGGTCCCTGTTCCTGCCAACCTAGCAGTTCGAAAGCATGTCAAAAGTGCAAGTAGATAAATAGATACCGATCCGGCGGGAAGGTAAACGGCATTTCCATGCACTGCTCTGGTTCGCCAGAAGCGGCTTAGTCATGCTGGCCACATGACCCAGAAGCTGTCTGCGGACAAACACCAGCTCCCTTGGCCAGTAAAGCGAGATGAGCGCCGCAATCCCAGAGTCGTTCACGACTGGACTTAACAGTCAGGGGTCCCTTTACCTTTACCTAATCATATGAATTAATCAGTGGATAAATTTGCATAAAATTAAAAGGCACATGGTATTTTAATTTTTTTAAATGTTTTAAAAAACATTAAATGTTTTAATTAAAAAAAATGTTTTCATGCGATATTTGTTTCCCAGATCCTTTCTTAGAAGAAGCATCTCTCCTGTGTGAGGGGGAGGGAATCTTCTAAATCATGTTGCCTGATTATTTGGGGTCACAATTTTAGTTTTACCAAACTAATTTAAGCACAAATACCCTTTCCATGTAAAGACATATGCTAGAAATTGACTGTTTTGGCTTTAAAACAGAGTTTGCAAATTAAGACTTTGATTTCCCAGCTAACACCTTACAAGTGCTCCACCTTGACAAAACAGGTTTCAGGAACTTCATTGCTACACAATGTCTTTCTACTTGCGTAACTGGCTAAACAGCACCAGCATAGGCCCGTGTGCCTGTAAAATAACATTAAATATTACTTTTGAGGACACACATGTTAAAGCTTCTATGAACAAATCTAGACTTGTGGCTGCTGGTAGCTTCTACGGTTGACCTCAATAACCAAAAGCGTGAAAATCAAAGCAGAGCCCAACCCAATGCACCTCAATTACATTTCCAAGAGCCTTATTTATTTATTTATTCATCTTCCACTCTCCCCCATCCGATTACTATTGGGCAAGGGGAAAGAGTGGGGATGAATCTGCCTGCACATCCCCGTTGCTGTTGCTTCTGCACCCTGTCCCCCATCTGCTGGGTGCTGAATGCTTGCAGCAGAGAACCTGCTGGACACCAGTAGACAGTCTGCACCATTTAGAATCCAGAGTTGTAGATCATGCATGGAAAATGTATGCAAGGAGAAAAGGCTTCGTGCTGCAGAAGTTCAACTGCCAACAGGCGGAAGTCTTACAAAATGGTGGGGGATAAGGGACCAACTCTCCCACTCGCCCAATCAACATTTTGAGGACAGGAGAATGAGTTAATAGCACTTGGGTGGTTCCAGGTACTGTGATCCACAAGGTTGTGGCATGTCAACTAAGCCCTCACCCTCTCCCTGCAGCCTCAGTCATCAAAATGCATAATGTCAGCCCTACCATTAGGCATCTAGTTCAGGCAGCTGATTTCGGTCATCATGAAAGAGCAGCAAAATCGTTCAATTGATTATTATTCTTATTTCCAGAGGGGAGGAGTGCTTGAGGGGATTTTCTGGCCCAGGTGCCGAAATAACTTGAGCGTCTTTGGGTACTTGGGTTTAGAAAAGGCCAACTAAAATTATCTACTTGCATAAGAGGGTACTATCCTGTCACTAGCTTTCGTGTGACTTCTATATGCAATATGGAGAGAGGGCACCATTTCGCCCTTGGGGCAGCCCTGTGCTTGGAAGACCAACACAGCTCAGAAATTCCAACATCGATACATCAAACCTATGCAGCAAGATTCCTTGAAGATTTTCTTTCCATGCACAACAATGAAACAGTCAAAACCAGTCTCCCACTGAGCAGCTGGGAAACTAAAATGCTACCCATGCATCCTTTTGCAAGACATTATAGACATTTTAATGTTACAATTTTTTTGTTAGACGATGCTGTCTCCGCATTAAAGTTGATTTATGCTCTCTTTGAATATTCTAATTCTATGAAGTATTGATAATATATCCATTTATCATGTTCTGTTTTATTCCTTGTATTAGATTTCCTTGAGGCTCTCAAGGAAAGTATGACACAGATACGCAGGGATCCTGTTCTAGTAAGCTTAGAGATTGACCGTTCATCAGTTATATCAGCCTGGGTCCAATATTTTCTTTTAACTTGCAATCTAATTATTTACTTTTGTTTTAGGACCACTTAGGTAGATGGCTTAAAGGAATGGAAAATCTAATAAAAATCCTAGCATAGAAGCAGAATCCTGCACACAATTGTTTGGATCCATATCAACACATTCTTACTGGGTGACCTCCACAAGGCAGATGATGTAGGCTAGCAAGCACAGTATTCAAGGAATCTGTTCAGAACCAAGACAGGGATGAAACGCCATACTGAATACACAAACTAAATGTTAAGGATGTTATTGTTGTGAAAGCATCAATGCAAAAAAACCAAACCAACCACCAGCCCCTCCAAGACACATCCTCCCTAAAACGCAGAACTGTCACATCTCATTTTAGTTTACCTTCTCCTAACTGGAAACAGTCGCCATCCAGGGTTTTGCATTTCCATCTCCAAGATAAAGTCCTTCTCTGACAGTCTCAATGGTAATTTACCTTCAGAGTGGGGCTGCCACCCAATTAAAGAGAAAATGAATTAGTTGGTCATGACTTTTAATCGAATTAAATGTGAACACATTTGCATATGAATAAAACAAGACCTTGAATTGAAGAAAGCATATTTTAGATAACACACATTTGGCAGCAGGCTTAGAAGAAGTATCCACTCCTGAGTGCAAAAAGGTAGAAGCACTCAGTGACGACTGTGCCTGACATTTGACGTTTTTATTAGAACTGTCCCCAAAATTTCTTTTCTGACTATTGGTTAAGGGTGGGTGGATGAACTCCCCCTGCAAAATCACGAGGGGAGGGAAATAAATGTGTTTAATTTTTTTTCAGGAGGGGGTTTGGCATTCCCGTCTCACTGCTTTTTTCACAGGGTTACCATACCACATTGCAGCTTGCCGCTCCCAAGCCATTCCACGTTTGGCAGTAGGAAGTGGCATGCGGCTTTCTCCATTGTTTCCTCACTTCATGGTGACAACCAGTAAGGTCAGTGGCAACACACTAAAAAAAAAAATACAGAAATTTATCCTGTTCCCCAAACAGCAGAAACTTGGCTACTTTCATAGGAGAATATATTCAGCAACTGGGAAGAGGAGATTTCAACCCAGCCTTCAGTTTCATAAGCATTTAGAAGTTTTGATAATTAGCAGAATATAAATTTACTGGTATCTGTAAACACACCCCAGCCAACTAAATGCTTAAGCCCATTGTTTAATTATTTATTGTAAAGTTTGTTATAGTTTAATAATTCTAAAGTTTGCAACACGACAAAAACAGATACAAAATAATTAGCAAACAGGTCAAAATTCAGCCCCGATAAGAGAAATAGGTTTTCAGTAACAATGATCACTAAGGAATCTTAAAATCATGGACTTATAAGGGACCTTAGAAGTCATCCAGCCAACTCCCCGCTCAGTGGAGAAAGCAACATATTTATTTGAATAGGACCGTTGTGATGCCCCAAAGCAGCAATCCAACAATTACCATGTGAGTATCATGATGTAAAATACCAAACCAATAATTCAGCTTAACACATTGCAACTTACTGATTGTAATTGGCAC
The DNA here is from genome assembly GCF_009819535.1 of Lacerta agilis. Lineage (NCBI taxonomy): Eukaryota > Metazoa > Chordata > Lepidosauria > Squamata > Lacertidae > Lacerta > Lacerta agilis. Next base: position 90,430,070 of record NC_046315.1, on the reverse strand, counting down.
AACTCTTATCAGATCAGAAAGGAAGTCCTATAAGCAAGCAATCCATTGAGTTCTCTGTAGATGCCTGTGTAATATTTATAGGTGCATCAATTAGAAGGCAACAAATAGGCCATTTGCTGGATTGGTTGATGCACTATGAAGCTTGAAAGTGGGGGTTTTAAATCTTATTTTCTGGAATACATGGGAAAATATTAAAATCAAATGTCAATAATCCCCCGATTTACAAATCAGTAGAAAATCAAAGAGTTATAGAGATTTGATTTTGATACAATTCATTGAAGAAAACAGTTTAACAGTGTGGTTTCATTATGCACTGATTATTATTTTAAATTGCTGTAAACTAACATGTATCATTTTAAAATTTTGTTGAACAAGCATTCTGAAAGATCAACTTTCTTGGAGACTTTATAAAAAAAATGTTAAACCTCATAGGCAGGGAGAGGATGAGAGGAGACAAGAACCCGTAGTCCGCAGGACCCTATATAGTTACTCTCATTTGCAAAACACACACATATATTTCTAAATGGGTGGAATGCTACCAGAGGCCTCCAAAAGGACTTGGGCCAAAACTGCAGTGGAAATGGGCCTATAGAATGAATGGGCCAGTTATCAGTAGCAAGACCAGCTGACGGCTGTGTACAATTAGCAGCATTTGTCAATCTCCACAGCCCTAGCAATGGAATACATCGTTCTCACAATGTGTGCCAGCCTCTAGTGTTTGGCACCTGAGTCCCGCATGGCTTCGAAACAAAAACCACCCAATACTCGTTGCTATCTTACACAATGAGGTATTTCATCCATACTGGCATGACCACAATGCAACTGCTAATCAATGTCAGTTGGCTGGAACAATCGTGTTAACATTAGCACTACCATTGTCGAAACTGTACTATCAGGTCCAAGCTAACTGTACCAATGCGCAGTGCAACAGAAACTCTTCAAAAGGTAACCATCTAGAAATAGTAGATTTGATGCGCATCATTTCTTTTTAAATCAAGGCTCGGCTGATATCAGTATGTGGACCATGTGCACTGCTGATATTTTAGTTCAACCTTTTGTGCTTCTTGGAAATATGATGCCTTACAAAAGCATTACCAAAATGATCTACTTTGAATTCCACTCACCAAAAATATAGGGCAAATGTGCTCCTTTCTAGGACAGACGAGAGCTAGCTGCATTCTGAACAAGCAGAGTATACTAAAGAATGTCACTCTTTGATTTGTATTTTTTTATTTTCGCTAGAAAAGAAGAAAGTGAATGGTGCAAAGAACCCCAACAGACGTTTCATTAAATAAATTTATTTGTTAAAATAATTTAACTCCAAATACAACTGCTGAGTTTGCATTGAGTTCTATGTACAATTTGATTTATTTTGAAACATCATGATTTAAACAACTGACACCTTATAAAACCTGCTGCATTTTCTTCAGTTATCAGTTGTAACAGAGCTCAACAATCAACAGTTAAATATCTTTATTCAACTCTAGGAAATCCCAAATTGTCAATGGTTAAGCCTAGTTTTCAAAAACACACTGCAATCATTTCTGGAAACCTCGATCAAGAACTGACAGAGGAATAATGCACATTAGAATTCCTGCAGCTGCCAAATTTGCTTTGTCATGGAGTTTTGTAATTACAGTCCAAGTGGTGCTTCAACTGCACACTGGTGAAAAATCATGCATCCCTCCACCCTAAGATGACAGCAGGCAGCATGTGTTACATAGAAAAGTAAATACCAGTACATTTTCCCCACAGACATTAATGGCAATTTTAGAATTAGGAGTGTAGGTAAAAGGACTATTCTATTGTTGGTCCTATCAGAAGAAAAAGTCCTGAAAAGCTGCTATGAATATTTGCTGGGGGTGGCGGGGAGGGGGGGTACCTTACCTAAAGAAACAAACAAACCACAAAACCTTTAGAACTTATGCTGGTTTAATTAACGTTTGCAAAGGGCAAAAGAGGAATTATTTTCCCCTTCTATTTTCAAAAGAAGTTACAACCATTTATGACAATATAAACATAAAAATGCCAGCTGCAGAAAAATACAAAGCTCTATAAGAAAAGCTAAAGAATAGTAGGTCTTTGGATTAAATTATAATATTTTAAGGCATGTTACACCCCCCCCAAAAAAAATTACTACCATTGGAATCTGATCAGGATACAAAAATAAGCAGTCATCCTTAACAAGCTACTCCCAATAAGTATAATGGCACTGATGCGTGCCAGTGTGCCCCTAGTGCGCATTTATACATGAGGGAGTGCCACCACTGCGATATGTTTCAGGAAGTTACAGGGTCTATACTTGAAGAGTATGACTAACCCAATGGCATGGGTCTAGGAATGCCAAGTGGCCTGGGTCAGAGGGGGGTGACAATCACCTGACTTAATTCTAAGCACAACATCAGTGTCAGCCAGCGGGGGGGGGGGGGAATAAAATCTTGATGTAACAGAGACACGTCCAGGAGAAGCCCCTCACTGGAGTAGGCTAGAAAAAGGGGAGGGAGAAATCAACACAGGAGAAATGGCACCTCTTGAATTGGCACTAGATAACTGGTGACACAAGACACCCATTTGACCTGTGACTCACTCTGCTGGCCTAAACACATGACATGGGGGGCGAAATCCCATGTCAATGTAAGTAACTGCAGCTCTCCTGCCAATTTAAAATATTTTAGTCAAATCCATCCTTTAATGTCCCACTATAGCAGATTTCCCCAGCATGGTGTCCTCCATAAGTTTTGAACAACAACTCCTATTCTCTCTTACTGTTGGCCATACTGGCTAGGAATCATGGGATCTGTAGTCCAAAACATCTGGCGGGCACCAGGTTGGGCATTATAACCATGTAAGCAGAACCCAAGCAGCACACAGTGTGCCTCTTTAGAATTACACATCACATAAAACTTACAATTTGTGGGAATACACAATGCTTTGTCTCTAAAAAACAGCAATAAGCATTATCAAGGAAGTACTTTTCTGTTCAAATCCACCACATTATGCAATGACTTCCACATTAAAAGCATGCCCATTATTTTATTTTTTACCAAAAATGCTATTTATGTCTTTCAGTTATCTTACTTATGTCACTGTTATGGCTGCATAAACTACTTGGCATGCAAGACAGGAACCAGGTTTGGAATAAGCAAAAAATGTAATCAATGTTTAGGTTATATCTGTCCATCTCATTTATTTCAATGGTAAAGCTGGTTATTTTCCTAAGAGACAAAGCAATTCCTTCTGAAACCTTTGAGGGACCACGAACTCATGACAGTTCCCCTCTCCGCATGCAAGCTATCAATGCGATATGCATTAAGTGCCACAACTCCATAGGCTGTGCAAGCTGCTTGGGAAGGAGCTACATTTTTCGAGTGGGACCTCATGTTTAGCATTACACTCTTTGCGTTCTTGATTTAAAGAAAAAACCATGCAAGGACTAAGGCAATAGTGGCCTATAATCATCCATCATTTTTCTTGTACTGTTAGAAAGTGAACAAAACTAAACGTGTTCCGCAGTGTCAGAAATAAAGTGGCCCAGTGTTGCCAATGTTTCTTTTTTAAAAAAATGCTTCTGAATTCAGTTTCTTTAGACACACTTTAGATTGCAGGTTGTTTTTCTGCTGATGGAGGCAAACATCTCAGAACTCAAGTTCATTACAGCATTTGTAAAAAGTCACACACTCACCCACCGACACGCACACAAGACACATACAGGCCTCTCCACTCGTCTACACAAGAAACTACACAGCTACTCCACAAGACTGCAAAACCAAAACTGTGGGGTGGTATTTGGACCACAGGCTCAGTGATATTGCATTTTAAAGGCCAAAATCATCCATGAAGGTCCAGCTCAACATGATCACTCCAGCATTTCAAACTTAGGACATTCCGATTGGAAACTTCCTTGATTGTAAAACATCAGAATAGATATAACTGGTGCTGTTAAGTCATGCAAATTATAAGTATTCCACTGCTATGAAAATTAAGACCAGAGGCTGAGCACCATTCCAAAACAATGTTTCACTCACTATTTGTCACGGCAATAACCAGGGCAACAGGATCACTGTATGGCAGCACCTGACTAGCATGTTAGGCAACTGAGGGCAAGAACCTTTTCCTTGCTCATCTATGGAATTACAACATTGTGTATTCAACTTCTGAGTCTAAGTAACTTGCACAGTTAATTCAATTAACCAGTTGCCAATATTAAAGCTATAAAATAGCAAATTTGAATTCCATAGGTATCACATCAAAGACGTAGCCCTTAAAGGCAAGAAATAAACTGGTACAGTATCCTTAAACTTAAAAATGCAGGATGCTCAGACAGTCCCCATGAGGTTTCTGCAAAAGGAACATCTGGATACAACATGGCTTCATTTTCCTTACAAGGTGGTACTTGTTAATGTGCTAAAATTTCCTTGTTAGTAAGGCTAAGCAAATTTTTACCCCCATCACAGTTGCTTCTTCCTGTTTCAGTAAAGAGATGAACACATGTCCCGCTTTGTAAACAGAGGGTTGTTTGGTTTCTTGACTGAACAGCATCCGAAGCAATCCACCATTTCTGAATACCAATGCAGAATATTTAACACATTCCAATGTCCCATTATTCTCTTCACAAGCCGTTGATTTTTCAGAGCTCCTCTCTTTACTTTCAAGTACAGGTGGAATATTTTCCTTTTCACATGATGGGATAATAGAAAAGAATCAAATTTAAAGGGGTGGGGGGTGGGGGACCAACTACATCAACCTGCCAATAATCCTACTAACGCTTGTGTCAAAGATGAAATTAGCATATTTGACTGAGTAAACTTGGCCACAAGTGACAAGTCCTGAAATTCAATATGCAGACTTTGTTAACCTGTATTTATCAGTGGAGAATATGTAGAGTGCAAAGTGTCTTTGCTGGTGCTCTCCTATTCACCATCAACAACTACTTAAAGCGGCAGCTGTTGTCTGACAAAGCCAACATACACTGTTTGTGCTCACCCTGTAAATCTGTTGGCTGTGTCACAGATCTGCAGGTGCAGGAGATGTGTTGCAGGCAAGTGAACTGTAGAAGCTTATCCCAAATTCTTTCACTAAACTGATGAACCTCAATGTTCCGCTTGCAGTTAATGCTGCTACTCCACTTTGGGTTTATCCCCAGAGACCCAATTTTAAACCACGAAGCGAAGTAGTCAGTTGTATCATCTTACCAAAAATACAGCAAATCAGGTCCAATTCCATCATTTGGAATGCTATTGTATATTACATGCAGAACAGCATGGATCATCTTTATCTGGCTGAGAGGCATAGTTCATCTGCCTGACAATCTCTGCAAAGAGTTCATCCACCATTGTTTTACTTTTGGCAGAAGTCTCCATAAAAGGGCAGCCCCATTCTTCAGCCAGGGCTCTGCCTTCATTTGACGAAACTTCCCTCTCACTCTCCAGGTCCACTTTATTTCCAACCAGGATTACAGGCACCTTCTCATACCTGCAATTAGATACAAAAACAAGGTTGAAGCCCTTTGCAATCTTACGGAGAACAATCATGCCTAATATACTAATGCAGAATCTTGGATTTGAAAAATGGTACAATGAAGATTTGGCAATGTGACTCGTTTTGGGGATCTTTAGCCCAGTTTTCTAGCAACTTTCAGTGTTGCTTCACATGATGTTTCAAAACGAAGAACAGAATGTCCACCAGTGTATAACCATTTCTGAAATGTTAGTACTTTCCCACAACATGTTTGTTTCTAAAAAAGCTTCAATAGTGGGGTGGGGAGGGGGGAGGGGATAGCTTGGTTTGCATGAGGAAAGTGGTTTGGCCATTTATGCCCACACATTTCTCTATTCCTCCTTGCACCTACTCTCTTCCCTGTTTTGACACACTTGCAACACATCCTGTGGAATTCTATCTGTCATATTTTAGCTGCCCAATCAGAATGAATTTCAGGAACCCCAAAGTTGTATTGAAAAAAAATATGACTTTCAAGCCGTCTGGCCTCCAAATGGCAACTAGGCATTCTGCTTTGGTAACTGTAACCATGGTTTAAGGAGCCATTTGGCGCCTAGCATACGTATCGGGAGTTTCTAACACTGGTAATGTTGCCACTGCACCAAAAAAGCACCTGTCAGAAACCAGTGAGATCCAGGATTGGTTCCCACCCCCAATATGTGCACATATTTTAAACTGGAAATCTTTGAAGTGGGTAGAGAAAAGAGGCCATTCATGTGTCTTCCAGAATAATGATACCAAAGTATGCTGAAATGTACCAAAGTGCATGGTGTTCTTGCAGCATTTCAGAAAGCAGAAGTGTGGGGAGACATTTTACATCTGTAGTCATCTATGATTCATGCTTCACTAAATATCCTTATTTTAAAGTAATGCTGCAATGCAGAAATCAATAGAGCCATGAGAAAAGAAGCTGTAACATGAACTTCTTTCTAGCAACACAGTTTTATACAAAGGTTACATGTGTCCACCACAAATGTTGGCATTTTTTTCCTTAATGCACACAAAACAAAAGCAATTCGGGGAAATAATAAAACCAGACTTTTTTATGGGCGCCTAAGCCTTGCATGCTCACACTTGTTTGGGATTTGAAGATGTTCAACATGCAGTGGCAAGCGAGTTGCTCATGGAGGGGAGAGGTTGTGCTGTATTTTAAAGAAGGGCTGGTTAACCTTGGAAGTACAACCACTTAAGTGGAACAATGGGTCAGTGTGCCTTGCTGTTAACCAGAAGGTTGGTGGTTCAAGCCCACCCAGGGACGGCTGCGGGTGGGATTCCTGCATTGCAGGGAGTTGGACTAGATAACCCCGGGGGTCCCTTTTTGTGCAGATAAAATATCACAGATAGAATTCTAAAGGAAGTGTTCTTAGTGCGCGAAAACAGGCAAGATCCAAGGATTCCCAGGCATGCACCTCCAGGTGGTGGAGACATCAGGCGCCATCCTGACACCTGGCAATCTTCACTTGGTTGCAAGTGGCCAATATCTAGGTGCAAAATGGCAAATTTTGAACACTGATTTGTAACATCACCTAAAAGCCATCATCTACTGCAATGTGCATAAGGAGGAACAAGCTGCCGCGAACCTTGAGCTTGAGTGCTTCCCATGCAGTCCAATTCGGAAGCTTCCACTTCTTAATCGCAACTTGCTGTGTCATCTAGACTCAGAAATGCAATTCACATTAACAATGGTTACTTTAAATAAGCCAGTTTCAGTAACCATGGTTTAAAAGTTGGCTTGTTTGAAACTAATCATAATTAACATTAACCACAATGGCTTGGTCTGCACACAACACTAAACCATGATGTGTTAAACTATGGCTTATAAAACTACGGTTTAGTGTTATGTGTGAACCCAGCACAGCAGTTTAATGATAGTTTATCTATGGTTAAAGGTTGCTCATTAATCAAGGTTTATAGTTGGTATATACCTTAGTTAACATTAACCATAGCTTAACATTATGTGTGAATCTGGGCCGCCTTCTTAACTATGGTTAAAGAGCAGTCACTACCCAAAAGCAAGAGCCATGAGTAAAGAGTATCAAGAATGTCAAACAGCTCTCAAAGCTTGGCTGCTCCTACTAGTGCTTTTAACAATTCTGTAATGCAATAAGCAAAGGTTTAAGTGATAACTTGCCAGACACCTCAGTGTTAACCATGATTTGCTACTAAATCTGGTTTAGCACTGTGTGAACCAAGTCAATGCCACTCTGGATGGTAAGATATAAAATACGTTTGACTGTACACTACACAACTCTTTTTAGAACATCCCCCAAATACAAAGCATTTCTTTAGCGTCACCAGCTTTCTTTCAATCTCTACGTTACGTTGGATAGTTACAAATAGTAAAGAATGTTACTACCCTTTTATGCACAGAAGCTTTCACCACAGAGATAGTGAATTAAAGTCTACTGATTCTAACGCAATCTCTCATCTGCAGTGAAAAGCAGGGTATTATGATTGCCGTCCCTCGCCCCAATATTTAAATATTGTGCTGTAGCATGAGGACTGAGCAGAGCATGTTTAAACAACAATATTTGCTGCCTATGCATGCAAACCCAACTTAGTAATGACAATTACAACATTTAAAGACTGCCAATCAGCTATGTACTCTAAAAGAATTACGGGTACTAGTCTTATTTTTATCAAGAGCTAAACATAAAATTCTGACAACAGCACAGATGTTGATTGATAAGACTTTTCTTTAAAAACAACAACACATTTCATTGAAGAATGATTTGCTGTTAAGTCTTATGTCAAAATCTCTCAGGGATAGAGAGACATACCATTTCCTTTAAACCTTGAATTTCCCATGAATATCTGAGCTTCAGTAATCCACTATAAAATCCCTTGATGTGTGTACATGGAGGGTGGGACTACTGGATATTCAACTTCCCTCTTGAATATCTGATCTTAAATCATCTTTGAAGTTCTGGAGTGGGACACCTGCCAGAACTCTTAAGGCAGCTTGAGAATGTTCCTGAAAGAGACTCTGTGCATGTACATGACCCATGTGTTTGACTGCACAGGTACCAAGATGAAGAAGCACATTTACCAAGAAGTTTTTGAAAAGGTTTGATGGCCTGGAGAAGGAATGGAGGTCCTCAGCAATTGTAGACCATGTGCAGGATTTCACATGCAGCACTCTGGATTCTACCCTATAGTGGGGACTCAATAAAGAGTTTATCCAGATGGGCAACCCTCCAGCACTCCCAACTCAAGAAGTGTGAGAAGCACAGAGCTAGAACCTAAACATCCAGAGCAATGGTTCTTTCTAGAAAAGACATTATTTTCCAAAATAATTACTTCATCCTCTGAAAAAAACCATATAAAAATGACAGCAAATTATCACAAATCAACTGAACAGTGGCTCAAAATCCAGCACATTGCACTAACATCCACCTCTGAAAATGTCTCTCGTAGAAGACAGGCAGAGAGTTCATTTGATAAAAATCAAATGGCTGTAGGAGAAAAAACAATTCTGAATTGATGCAAGTTGGCTTTTTATTTTTAAATTTCTATTATAGCAAGACCTCAGTAGAAACATCACTGCTGCTGTCTTAAATATTTCTTGGGAAAACAACATCAAGGGGAAGGAAATCCTTTGGATTCCATCCCCGGAATACCACGGCCCACAAGATACATGGGCTGCATTAACAGAAACTCTGGATCACCCTCCTAGGTGGCATAAAAGCTCTGTTCAGTTGTAGGTCAGCTTGCTGTGATGATGCCAATTAGTGTGCACTTTTGTTTACAAAATATCCTGAATACAAATGGGAATTGTGGTTTAAATTTACCCCCTTCAGGCCTCTGCACACACCCATTCATAGAACAAACCATTTCCCCACCTCTGATCAGGACGAACAATTTACTCCTTTTCATAATCCTCCTTATCCTTCTCTGATGTATCTCACATCTTAGGCTATGAAACAGGAATGTTTTTCTAGTGTACATCACGCATCTTTCTCAATATATGCCTTGGTTCCCTGAGCAGTTTCTGGTACATAAATGACAGACAGGCAACAACTGGAAAATATTGCTTGGGCATAATAAAAGTTTCTACAGTCTTCTCTCATGATTACTCCAGATGGTGACAGCAGTCACGAAATTAGAAGACGCCTGCTTCTTGGGAGAAAAGCAATGACAAACCTAGACAGCATCTTAAAAAGCAAAGACATCACCTTGCCGACAAAGGTCCGTATAGTTAAAGCTATGGTTTTCCCAGTAGTAATGTATGGAAGTGAGAGCTGGACCATAAAGAAGACTGATTGCCGAAGAATTGATGCTTTTGAATTATGGTGCTGGAGGAGACTCTTGAGAGTCCCATGGACTGCAAGAAGATCAAACCTAAAACCAATGCCTGGATTTCTACTGCAGTAATTATTTTTTCCAGAAGTGCAGATGTGTTTGGGTTCCATTAATACAGAAGGAAAATTTCAGTTTTAAATGTTCCTCTTTTCAATTATTGTACTAATTCTGACTGTGAATAAAATCCATTGATTCATTCCCTGTTCAAAGTCTAGAGATGGAGATTTCAGAGTGTGTAGAAGCAAAAACATGGCAGTTGTTGCCCCATATGTTTCATTTCCAAGAAAACATTATGGCCATACAAAAAAACCTTTCAAATGTGATAATCCTGACTGAAGAATAGATCAGACCAAAATCTACATTTTAACTACAATGATTTATGTGTATCAGTTAATGCTCCCAACCCTAACTTTTGCAAGGTGCATGGCTGCCACTTCTGTACAAACAACTTTTAAAGTGATCTTGGGAATAGATAAAAGCAGAAGAGTCAGCTGGCTGATCTAAGTATACAAATATTTTCCCAGGATAAAACAACAGGTAGGATTCGCTGGAAATCTAGGATGCTCTACAACAGGCACAGGCAAACTCGGCCCTCCAGATGTTTTGAGACTACAATTCCCATCATCCCTGACAACTGGTCCTGTTAGCTAGGGATGCTGGGAGTTGTAGTCCCAAAACATCTGGAGGGCCAAGTTTTCCTATGCCTGCTCTACAACCACCATATTATGTGATTAAGCAATGCCACTGCAACCTTCTAATGCAGTGGTTCCTACTGTGGACGCACTGTTTTTCAAAAGCCAAGCCATGGACCCTCTGCCTTTGAAAATTTAGATATCTCTATGGTAGTTTTGGTTATGTGAATGGTGCCACGGACCCCCTGGGGTCCATGGACCACCAACTGAGAATCATTGTTTTAATGCATATGCTAGCCTTCCCAAACCTAGCTCTATCTAGATACTTTGGACCATTCCAGCCCACATAGCACTAAATCAGGCATAAGGAAAGCTGTCATTCAGTTGCAACTTCTTACTATCCACCCAACTATTCACCATTTTTGTTGCTTCGCGTTATACAAATCTAGATGGGGTAGGTATATAAAATTATTCCTGATGTGGAGAAAGTGGTTAGAGAGAGATGCTTTTCTACCTCTCAGAAATACTGGAACCTTGGTTTCTCCAACGAAGACGAATGGTGGGAAATTCAGGACAGGTAATTATGTGCTAGTTCACACAACACATAATTAAAATTTAAGAATTCATTGCCAAAATATGGGGTGGTGTCCATCAACTCATATCTCTCAAACGGGATTAGGCAGCCCTGTTCAAGGAAGTTTTTTTAAATAGTTGATGATTTATTGTTTTTTTAAAAATATTTTGTTGGGAGCAGCCCAGAGTGGCTGGGAACAACACAAATGGACAGCTCATAAATAAAATTATTGTTGTTGTTGTACTATTACTATTATTATTACTGCTATATGGTACCTCCAAAACCAGAAGAAGCGTGACTCTAAACACCAGTGCCCATGGAACATCTGCAGGAGCAACTTATTGCCCTCATATTATATTTGTGGACTTTCTAGTGACATTTGACTGATCCTTGTGAGAAATGGGTGCACTAGTTATGTCTTGGGTCTGATCCAGAATACATATACTTACACTGTAGGAAGTCCCCTTTGCCCCACCCTACCCCACATATAAAATGGAATTACAGAGCGCCTGAGAATTCTGATGACGTCTTTGAAGCAACAACAACATATTTACTTATTCCCTAGAAAAATATTTTAGGATATAATGTTTTCCCATACTCAATCTTTCCCAAACACCTCATTACAAAGAGGGTTTTAATCTGCTGTGCCAAAAAACCATATAGTGTTCGGAACACCTCTCAACGAACCACAAAAATCATTTCTGGGAAAGTGCAAGCCTTAAGGGGGGGGGATCTTATCCTGATAACTGTACAAACATTTTAAAACCCAGTTTCACTGCAAACACTGTTCTAGCATGCAAGTGATGTGTCAAACTCTACCTAGTAATTATAAATGATATTTACTCCTCCTCCTACAAAACATTTCTTAATCTGTGCTTCTGTAAGCAAACTACTTTTAACTTTTGAAAGCTTACACTGGGTAGATCCCTTTTAGCCTTTGTTGAAGTAGTCACCTGCTGTTTTATTCTGGTTTTTTAACCCCACAATTTAGAAAGGTTTAACAGTTGAGCCAGGTTCTATTAAGGGTGAATTCTTTAGAAACCTCTCTTCTTAATCTCCTTATGTGCAAGGACTGACAAAAAACTGTTGACTCACATTTTCATTATGATTTCCATTTATTTCTCAAGACCGTTTCTATGGCTTGAACCTGTTAGAATCAACAATATCCATGTTGTTATAACTGAGAATTATTGTTTCTGTAATGACAGACATTTAAAAATGATTTGAAAATAAAAAATAGAATTTTCAGGTACTTAGAATGTACATTTCTTTTTAAAATCTGTAGTTGATGGGGAAGAAGAAATTATCCATGATGAGAAAATACTTTGCAAAGAATTCAAGGAAAATTTTAATTAACCAAAATTTGGTTAAACCAAGTGTCCTATTGACTTTCATTGGAAAAGTTAGTAATGACTTAGGACTGGATCAAAGTTTAAGTGTGCACAATAGGACTGGCAGAAGCTGGTTTCTGTGTCCCTCTCCTTCCCAACAGCAGTTGACACTGCAAAATGCTCTGAGGGAACCTGCCAAATAGGGTGATCTGTTGTGCAGGAGATTGACAGGTTCCCTGAAAACTGGATGGCTACTGTAGGAAGAAGGGGACAAGAAGTCCATTTCAAAAAGTCCCCGGATGCACTTTGGATCCAGCCTGGTGTTCCTAGTGAAACCCATCAGAACAAAGTTCAACTTAGTCTGGTCCCAACCCAATATCATTATCTCTAACTTCTGAACCTTTTGGCATTTAAAATAAAGATAAGATGGAGGTTTCAGACAATAGCTGGGCTAAACATAGGCTGAACATTGAATGTATTCTGGAAGCTACTAGGGCTCTTTCTTTTTAAAAAAAATAAATGTTGAAGTGACAGTAGGACCACAAATGAATTAGCTTAGGTGCTTTTGCCCCAGCAAGTCTCCAGCTGCAAGGGAAAAACGAATAATGAAATCTGCAAAACATCACAATTAGCAGCACTTTCTCCAGTCTGTAGAGGGGGAGTACATTAGTGTCCTAAACACTTACTGGATGATGCTGCAACATGAAAATACATCACATGAATATTCTTACATCATAGATTCATAGAATCATAAAGTTGGAAGGGAATACAAGGGTCATTTAGTGAAATTCCAAGCAATGCAGGAATCTTTTTGCCCAACACGGGGCTCAAACACACAACCCTGAGATTAAGAGTCACATACTTTGAGCTATCCCTAGTCAGCTAAAAAATAATCTTAACAATTCCTGCATCCTTGGCATTCTTATGATCTGAACTATCCAGGCTAAATTTTCTTCCCAAAATTTGTTGTTGTGCTTTTTCCTTTAAAAGATTCCTGCCTGTGTTACTGTGGCTTGCTATCTTTGGCTTCAGAACTAATCATGCTCAATTATAGACTACAGGGGCGGTTATCTTGCCAAGAAAGGCAGAGATACTATAATACTACATCTGTAGTTTTAGCAGGACAAGATACAGGTTCAGCAGATGTCTACTTTTTACTACAATTGATATAGAAGGTGATATTTCAAAGACTGACAATCTTTTTGCAAGTTTCGTGAAAAACAAGGCACAAAGTTTTGGAGATTTACCGGTAGTTGCACAAGAACCAACATTTATGGCTCTCTTCAGGTTGTAGGATGTGGACTGAGTGTACATAGCTTGAACTTTCTCCTCTAGGTATACAGTTACGTAATATTTCACTGTGTGAAAATTACGTAGTGTTTCCAAAACTCTAATATCACGGTCAAAACAAAATAAAAAATAAAAAAAATCCTTCCAGTAGCACCTTAAGAGACCAACTAAGTTTGTTCTTGGTATGAGAATTCGTGTGCATGTACACTTCTTCAGATCACTGCAATGGAAACACATGGTAAAATAGTCTCGTGATCCTTTCATAACATGCCTGGAAACAAAAAACCCGAACACTTCTCAATCCACATCTTAACATAGAATAATGATTACTTGAATTAGCCTGAAATCAGCACTGAGATTTACAGTAAGGTCCATTCTGTGGTTCATTCTATTTGAGCATGATTACTGCTAAAAGATGTGTAGAATGACATGGATACTGCAGAAGACATTCCACATACGATCTCTGTATCTGCCAAATTGCACGGAAAGTCTCCAAGCCAGCAAGAGGATCACTTCCCCCAAGGAAGCATGCAAACTGGCAGATCCAGATAGGAACCCCATTATTAATGTTATGACATCTGTGAGGAAGTAATGGAGGGCAGCTAGAGTTGGTGGCAAACAAAGCACTGTGTAACTAGTAGAGCTCACTTTATTGACACACATTGTTCTGTTGTGATGCAACCCATGTTTCAAAATTTCAAGTAGTGTAATAAGACAACCCAAAAAATTGCAAGTTCTATCAATTTTTCCAAGGACCTGGAAACTGTCACATCCTGTTTGTAATTGCATTGCCTGGTGCACGCGCAGAGGGCTTTTTCAGTTCTACTAACAAGAACCTTTGACTAGTCTCACTGGAGTTCTTAAGTTGATATTGCTTGAAAATGTCCACCCTATTTGGAGAGTGGGGCATAGGAGCATACTTGGGAGCTACAATAGCAATCAGTCAACTGGATCCTGACACTGTCTCATATACTATGATTGGTTAGTTTTGAGGATGATAGATCCTATCAAGTTTTGAGACTTGATGCTAATTTATATTTTAAAAATAGCATATAATCTAAGTCAAAAGGTAGCCACAGAATTTCCTCAAAAGATTTAAGACAAATTCCACAGATTGATGGCTTTCTGTTCTCTACTGGAACTGTGGAAATGTCAAAAGAAACACAGATCATGTATTTTTACAATGTTAGAAGATGTATGTGGACAAAAATACAGAATGAAAAGGAACCAGGTATCAAAAATGCATAGCATTTTAACCAGAAGTATAAATGGCTTAAGCTTCCTTAGTCTAAAACTTAGTCTGCTCAACAGTAGCATTTTGTAGAAAACAGAAGAAAACACACAAAGAAAAATCAGTAACTATATTGGTATTTCACATGTAAATACAGAAAGCCTATGATTAAATTTATTTGTAAGAACAGTGGTACAGATTAGCTCTGTAATTCCCAAGTGGTGGCCCATTAGTAGGCCACACACAGTTGGGGGGGGGGGTCGGGTCCTGGTGATGTATTCCAGCAGAACCAGGAAGTGAGTTCAGAAAATGGCAAACTATGTTCTGCATGGTGTACAGCCTGGTAAAGTACAAGCTACATTGGTAGGTATTTGGTCACCATTTCTCTGGACACTTCCCTAACAACAGAGGGATAGAGGGATTGTCTTTTCCCTACTACAAACTGCTTGTTCTTCCTTGTACTTGCTTTTATCTAGGTATCAAAAATATGTTTCTAACCATGGGAAAAACAACAACTAACCTAGCTGTAGGTCTTCTACTAGTGAATGTTGAAGACAAAGCTTTAAAGAAAGATATACTGTACTCCATTTCTGGATCTGGGACAGAGTACAGCAGAGTCATTAATAAAATGTCACCAATTTGTCACATTAACAACATAATGCAATAGCATCTTAATAAACTAAGAGAGCCCATCTATTCTGATTGGAACAGTCTGGTGGTTTGAAAAAACCTCTATGTCCATCGGTAACAACTATTGCTTACAATTCTATTTCCCTCAAAGAATAGATTCCACAACATATCCTGGGAGAGATTAATGAATTCCAGAGATGGCATCACTAGCAGAGTCATAGGACCAAAAAAACACAATTACGTAAAAATAAAATAAATACATTTACAGATGTGACCTAATAATGGTGTGTTAAGATTAGGAAGGAATTTTATACAGTGATATTCGTGTTTTCCTCTTCTGCACTCCCAATCCTTGAGCTGCTATGGGAGACATTATGCTGGACGTGACAATCATATGCTTAAAGGCTATGGGTTAAAGTAGATTAGATGTTGTGCCTAAAACTACTGCTGTTAATATAATAAATGCTATTACTTCTAGGGAAAAGGACCATGGTTTCCCAGACCCCTGTACTTGTCTGTTCCTGCCACTTTCAAATGATGCAAATAACACTCTTTCTTGTGAGGAGGCTTGGATGGCAGGAAAACTCACCATGCTTAGGGTTTGGGAATATGCTCTTTTAAACCAGATGCAATTCTTTATATGGGGCAGAGATTACAGGTGCCACTGCCTCCCCACTGTATGGCGTACTCTTCACTTGAACAAGACAAGCTGTTTCGTTCAATTTATTTCTTGCCCCAGAGGCATTTTGTCTGCTCAGTTGTACTAGACTCTTCTGAGTATGTGGATCATCTGCCTCCTCGCTGTGTGCTCTTCTCCAGAGTTCAGAGTGAAATCAGAATTGAGGATGGCCAAAGCAAGACCTTCTCTACAGTTGCACTACAGAATTTGCTCCCCAAGGAGGTCCACCAGGTGCAACTCTTATATACTTTCATAAGCTTGTCAACACCATTTTTAATGGCTGGGCTTTTGGTAAACTGCAAGGCCTATACCTTTTTATTTTACTGCCAAGGTTTGGTTTGCATTTGGTTACTAAGTTTCAAACTTTGAAGTTATTGCAGTATTTTATGGCTTTTTAACAGTTATCTTTCTTGTTCATTTTGAACTGCACTGGGCATAGTACTGTGAAATAGCAGTAAAGAGGCTTAAGAGGGTAATCTTTCAATATTTAGACATGAGCAGATTCTATCATAATGCAAGAGGTTGGACCTTCAAAACCTTTTCAGCACTTAACGTTTTAGGGCTGATTTTAAAGCAGATTAAGGCATTCATCTAGACGTGTGGACACTGAAATAAGCTGATGCTGACAGGCACATCAATTATGATTTAAAAATTCCGCAGTCTTAATACTAATAATTATCAGGCATTTTCGAAGAGATGCAGCTTCTGGAAATATATTTTTCATGCTGATTAGGATGTCAAAGATCTTGCCTAAATCGCTTCAGTATGAAGACTCTAATGCCATCTTATTAAACCTTACAGGAAAAGTAAATTAACAACCAGAGAATCAAAGAAACACTCCTATTTGACCCAGCCGGATGGAACACCCCATCAGGACATTAGCTCCAATATTACAAGGAAAGATAGTTCCAGTTACAGGTAGGTAGCCGTGTTGGTCTGGCATAGTCAAAACAAAATAATAATAAAAAAAAAATTCTTCCAGTAGCACCTTAGAGAGCAACTAAGTTTGTTCTTGGTATGAGCTTTTGTGTGCATACACACTTCTATGGGTAAAATTATTTTTAGTGCTTTTAGGCAGTGTTAAGTTGCTCTCAGAAGTAGAAAGTAAGAAATCCCAAACCACTTGTCTGATGTATAGTTGGAGTGGGCATATGTTATGCACATAATGTGAATAGGCAACAATGCAGGCAGAGAGAATGCTTCTGTAAAGTAGAAATCCAGGCAACAAGAACAGGATATGTGAGATGTACTTTATATTCAAGTTGTAGACTATGGGTAGGCAAACTAAGGCCCGGAGGGCGGATCTGGCCCAAAAAATATTGTCTGGCCCCCAACAAGGTCTGAGGGACAGTGGACTGGCCCCCTGCTATCCCTGATGTAAACACATGTACAAAAACACAGTAAAGAGGAAGGTGTATTAAGGAACATGCAAGGTAATCAGCATGGTTTATGGATGCTGAAAGCCTAGATAAAGAAAGCTGGAGGGGAATATGCCAATATTGGGGTCAGGACTTGGAGAAGTTGTGCAGGCTGTTGGGAGATGCAACACAGAGCTCCAGAAGTGGGTGGAATGAAGAACTGAAAGCTCTGTGCATGGGAACAGAATTAAAGATAAGCAAGGCAAGGGCACCGAGGACAGATAGATCTGGAAGTAAGACACCATGTGGTATATATATATATATATATATATATATATATATATATATATATATATATAATGTGGGTGAACAGGAATGACAAGATTTCTCACCAGGTTCCCAAGGAAGGATGCAGTGTAGGATACTAACTGGGCATGTAATTACATTCTGGCAGCACACAAAGGGCAGGAAATTGGTTAACATACTGAGCAGGGGATGCAGGTTTGGGTGTTAAGAGGTAGGCAAGTCTCCCTGCAGTATTTAGAGAGCGCTACCTGCAGGCAGGGAGGGGGTGAAGCTGAACCAGTCGGGATGTGTGGGATTGGTCTGAGGGATGGTAGGTTTTGGGGTTTTTTTGGTTTTTGCCAGGGCAGGTGGGTTTTGACACCTTAAGCTAGGGCAGAAGGACCCATCTGGAGGAATAAGGCACAAGGAAACGGTGCTGGATGAGGGTCCGCAGTCCTGGAAGGCGATCCTCAAGGATGGTAGAGAGCTCTCTGCAGAACAGTCAAGAGGAAGAGGAGGAGAACTGCTGGGCAACAGGCAGAGGGCTAGGTGGGAGCAACGCAGAGGAAACAGGGAAACGCAGAGGAGGCAGGAAAACGGGGATTTGGGTGAGGTTTGGGGTGGGGTGGGGGAGAAGCGAGGGGTCTCTCCTAGCCAAGGCGGGGGTCTCCCACCACCGCCCCCATCCTCACCTCTTGACGCGGATGATCTGATCACGCATGGGGCGGATGTCCTGGAAGCTCTGCTGGTTGACGAGGCTGTAGACCAGGATGAATCCCTGCCCGTTCTTGATGTACAGGTCCCGCATGGAGGCGAACTGCTCGGTGCCGGCCGTGTCCAGGATCTCCAGCACGGACGGCGAGGCGTCCACCTCGATCTCCTTGCGGTAGAAGTCCTCGATGGTGGGGTCGTACTTCTCGATGAAGGTGCCGGTGACGAACTGCACGGTGAGCGCCGACTTCCCCACCCCGCCCGAGCCCAGAACCACCACCTTGTACTCGCGCATCCTCTTCCCGGGGCCAGGCTCCCGCCGAATCGCCTCGCCCACCGGCCGCCTCAGACACCGCCGCCGCCGCCGCCTCTTCCTCGGGCGCTCACCCGCCTGCGGCCGCCACCGCCGCCGCGACCTCCGGCGCCGCCATGCCTGTGAGGGAGGGCGAAGGGAGGAGGCGGGTGGGCCGCCCCTTGGCGGCGCTACCGGTCGCCGCGGCCGCCGCCTTCACGGGCCGCTACTAATGCGGCGGCGGCGCCCTCCCGTTGCTGCTGTCGGCTGCCAGCCGCGGCGGACGCCCCGCCTTCTCATTCCTCGTAACCAGGGGAACCACCAACCGGGCAGAGCCGTGGCGCCGCGTCACGTGCACGGCAGCCGCCCGTCTCCGCCAATCGCCGCTTTCAGGGGAAGTTGAATGACACACACGCAGAGATAGACACAGAAACTCTCTCACACACCCTCCTTTCTCCCCCCCCCACCTCGTCCTCCGCCCTCTCCCCACGTGACGAGCTCTCTTCGCCTTCCCTCTGTAGCCTAGGAAACAGGAGGCCCGCCTTGCCCTCGTCGGATTTGGGAGGGCACGTGGCTCCGGACCAACCGAAACGCGGGCCCCCTCCCTAAGTCGCGCGCGCGCGCCGGAGCAGCGGCCCAATCGGCAGCCAGGGTTCTGACGCGGTGGGAAAGAGGACTCTGACTGGCTGGCGGGCGGGCTCCTTCCCCTCCCCCGCCCAACGGTCACTTTTTCCTTAGGCGGCCTCTGGGCCTGGCAGGATATTGTCGACTGGCGGAAGGAGAAGGGTTTTCCCTCACGGGGGCTGTCAACCCTTCCCAATGGTGCTGTTTGCAAAAGCCCAGTCCTTTTGTTCGTTTATTTCTTACAAAGTTCCTTATAACTTTATTTGGTTAGACCTGGTAACAACGAGGTTCGGTCCCCGTGCATACTCCTGCTTTCACGGGGTTAGACTAGATGACCCCTGGGGATCCCTTCAAACATGATTCTGTGCCAACTTATTTTAGCATAGGTCTCCAGGAAGGCAGCTCACGATATGAGAATAATAAAGCGCAGTGAGGTAAAATAATCAGAATTAGTGAAGGCAGCAGTTGCCCCTTCAGCTGCGCCCTTACCTGGACAGGGATAACCCAGTTACTGTCTATGCTCTGGTAACTTCAAGGTTAGATTACTGCACATAGTGCTGCCTCTGAAGAAGGTTCAGAATTCAGTGGCCGGGTTGCTCACCGGAGCAAGACAGTTTGAGCATATTACACCGACCCTGGTCCAACTGCACTGGCTGCAAATTAGTTTTCGGGCCCAATTCAGAGTGCTGATTTTGACCTATAAAGCCTTAAACGGCACAGGACCGCAATACCTCAAGGACTGCCACTGAGATCATCTTCTGAGGCCCTTATTTCTGCTCCTCCCTGAGAGGTCCGGAGGATGGCAACACAAGAACTGGCCTTCTCTGCAGTGGCTCCCCATTTGTGGAATGCTCTCCCCAGGGAAGTTCGCCTGGCACCTTCATTGATTGACACCCAAAGGCCTTTTAAAATGTGTTGCAGAAGGAGGGGGATTATTGGTTTTTTATTTTTATTTTTATTGTGTATTTTGTGTTTTTATATTTTGGTTTAACTTGGAACTGCCCTGAGACCTGTGAGTATAGGGCAGTATACAAATTTAATAAATAGTAATTATTATACAGGGTGATGTACAGACTGACACGTGTGTGTGTTGTAAGATTTTTATAACGTGTGTTTGTATGCAAAAGGCTAAGCAACCTGTTTTACTATTGGAGCTAGAATATAGCGCATAAGAACAGCAGTCAAAACAAAATAAAAAAAATCCTTCCAGTAGCACCTTAGAGACCAACTAAATTTGTTTTTGGTATGAGCACACGAAAGCAGACTATGACTATGGCAGACCAACACGGCTACCTACCTGTAACAAGAACAGCAGTGTTTGCGGCATTATTTTTTTCCTTTTCTGCAGGTTTGGTACCTGCTAGAAGACTGAGAATGGAGCACAGAGACAGGATCTAGAGATATCTCCAAGTTTTGGAATTGACCTCTGTTCAACTCCTGATTAAGCACTGACATAATACAGTATTGCTCTCATTATTGAGAACCATTTCAGTGTGGCTTCAGGCCTGGTTTGGGCAGTGAAATGACACCCTGAATTATGTCTTTTATTGGGAAATGGAAAGTGGAAGTGTGACCTTGTTAATTTTCCTTGGATCTCTCAGCAACATTTGATTCAATTGACCAAGGTATCCTGAATTGGCTCTCTGGTGTGGGAGCCAAAGGTACAGTGTTTAGGTGGTTCTGGTTCTGCTTATAGGACTAGTTTCAGAGAGTATTAATGGAGGACTTCCTGGCCTCATGGTAAGTATGCTGTGGAGGCCCTCAGGGTTATTCTGCCCCTATACTCTTTATCATGCATATGAAGCTGTTGGAAGCAGTTTGCAGAGAGTTTAGATGAGTGAGCTGCCATCAGTATGTTGATGACATTCAGCTGCATTTCTCCATATAATTTGAGTCAGGTGAAGCTCTGCAGGTTCCTGTTCAGTGCCTGGGTAGGATGAAAGCCAAAAAGCTGAAGCTGAATCCCAACAAGAAAGAGGTTCTGTGGATTGGTGGATCCTAGGTCCAGAAAATAGGAATATGGCCTTTTCTGGAAATACTCCCCCTGAAGGTTAAGGTATGTAGTCTGGGAATACTTCTCAATTCCACTTTGTTGCTGGAGGCCCAAGTGACCCTGGCTTGCAGTGCCCATTTCTAATTATGGTTATCTTGCTAGTTCCGACTTTCTTGCAGGAGGACAGCCTGGCCAATGTGAGCCAGTAACCTAGTAACTATCCATTTAAACTATTGTAATGAATTCTGTGTGGGACTGCCCTTGAAAATAGTTCATAGATTGCAGCTAGTGTGAATGCAGCTGCTACCGATTCCTGATGGCTCTAATGTATTTGAAAGAACCATGTGATATACTTGTAAGTTCTGTACTGACTACTTGTTTTTCTGCTGGGCCCAATTCAAGACAATAGTTTTGACATATAAAGCCTTGAGCAATTTAGGACTCTCTCTGTTACCTGAAGGAGTTCCTCTTCCTATTCTCTTCTGCCCATTCTTTGAGATTGCCTGGATAGGCCCTTTTAGTAATACTATCAGGTGTGGAGGTCTATGGGTCAGGAACCCAATGGAGAGCTTTCTCAGCAGTAGCACCCTAGTTATAAAATCTGCCCCCTCCCAAGCTTTGGCTGGCTAGCTACCCTATCTGTCAAAACAAAATAAAATAAAAAATTCCTTCCAGTAGCACCTTAGAGACCAACTAAGTTTGTTCTTGGTATGAGCTTTCGTGTGCATGCACCCTTCTTCAGATACAAGTGTGCATGCACATGAAAGCTCATACCAAGAACAAACTTAGTTGGTCTCTAAGGTGCTACTGGAAGGAATTTTTTATTTTATTTTGTTTTGACTATGGCAGACCAACACGGCTACCTACCTGTAACTACCCTATCTGTGTTTCAGTACCAGATACTGTAAAAATATTCCTTTTCAGAACAGTAGGCTACTGTAGGTGTGGCATATGTAGTGCAGCTTTTCCTGAAGTGGATTCTGTTTTATCTTTGATTGCTTTGTGTTTATGTATGTATTATAGTGTTGTAACCTGCTCTGGACTCTTTGCTGAAAGGCGACATTCTTTATTATAAGTTTGTTTATTTATATAATTATTATACATGTTGTGACCAACTCAAATCGTAGGGCACCTTTAAAACTAATTTATCGTGGTATGAGCTTTTAAGTTAGGGACTGGCAGGGTTCCAAAGAGTGTGTGGTGGAGGCAAGGGACCAGAGATTTATGGGGTGTGATGCCACCCACAAGGCAGGAGCCAGGGGAGGAAGGGAAGTCAGGGTAGTCCAAGGCAGAGGAAAGGACAAAGGATGTGGTGAAAGAGGAAGGGGCGGTTCAGGCGAGGGACCCCACCTTCCCCCACCCTACTGTCTCTCAGAACCAGGAATGGCTTGGAAAGGGAAGCCCAGTGAAGTCTCAGATTGAAGGCACGCAACCTGTCAGAGGAGGGTCATGACATTTTATAGGCAAGAGCCTATTTGATGCATGAAGTGGACACAAGTGGTACATACATGCTACATAGATTTCACGCTGTAATATTATAGAATCATAGAGTTGGAAGAGACCACAAGGGCCATCCAGTCCAACCCCCTGCCAAGCAGGAAACACCATCAAAGCATTCCTGACAGATGGCTGTCAAGCCTCTGCTTAAAGACCTCCAAAGAAGGAGACTCCACCACACTCCTTGGTAGCAAATTCCACTGCCGAACAGCTCTCACTGTCAGGAAGTTCTTCCTAATGTTTAAGTGGAATCTTCTTTCTTGTAGTTTGAATCCATTGCTCTGTGTTCACTTCTCTGGAGCAGCAGAAAACAACCTTTCACCCTCCTCTATATGACATCCTTTTATATATTTGAACATGGCTATCATATCACCCCTTAACCTTCTCTTCTCCAGGCTAAACATACCCAGCTCCCTAAGCCGTTCCTCATAGGGCATCGTTTCCAGGCCTTTGACCATTTTGGTTGCCCTCTTCTGGACACGTTCCAGCTTGTCAGTATCCTTCTTGAACTGTGGTGCCCAGAACTGGACACAGTATTCCAGGTGAGGTCTGACCAGAGCAGAATATAGTGGTACTATTACTTCCCTTGATCTAGACGCTATACTCCTATTGATGCAGCCCTGAATTGCATTGGCTTTTTAAGCTGCTGCATCACACTGTTGACTCATGTCAAGTTTGTGGTCTACCAAGACTCCTAGATCCTTTTCACATGTACTGCTCTCAAGCCAGGTGTCACCCATCCTGTATTTGTGCCTTTCATTTTTTTTTTTTGCCCAAGTGTAGTACTTTACATTTCTCCTTGTTAAAATTTATCTTGTTTGCTTTGGCCCAGTTATGTTGCACATTATCTACTTATCAAAGATGGAGGCAAGCAAGTAGTCAAGCCAGTGGCTTGGTAGAAGTTAGGCAGTGTTACTAGTGTTACTAGTGGTTTCTGAGCAGCTCTGACTACACTAGCATGATCTTTCTCAAAATGAGGAGCCAAGCCAGAGTTTGCACTTATGTAATAAAAGGCCAGATGGGATTCTACTGGTTCCTCGTGTTACCAGTTCCAGGTTGGGCTATTTTGTGCCACAGAGCTAAAGCTGGCAAACTAGCCAAGCCCTCTGTAGGCTTCCTAGTGGCATGGAGCTCTGTGGCCAGTCCTAGTTTGACGTTCCCACACAACTTATCAAAGTATGAGAAAATTCCAGGGTACCAGTTATCAGCGACGGTTTCTGTCATGGCAAGAGCACAGTGGGGAGAATTCCTTCTGTAACAAAGTGTGTATATACAAATATACAAGTTGAGAAGATTGCAAGCATGTAGTACTAGCCCTATAGTATCTGTCCCTAAAGCCGTGCCACACCATTGCAGTTCCCTATGTATTGAAAAATGTGAATAAAATTGAGCTGTTCCTGGTTGCCTACAAAGTGCTGTTGCCCCTCGAACAGATATTCTCAGGCAGTTGCTTACCTAGACAGTATATATGCTGTCCTTTATTTATTTAACCTAATTTATATACTGTTTAATCACCAAAATATTAGAGGCTTACATCCATATTAATAGAATCATAGAGTTGCAAGGGTCCCAAGGGTCATCTAGTCCAACCCCCTGCAATACAGGAATATGACAACATGTCATTTTTGATATATTGTTTCTAGGCCTTTAAAGCAAGACAGATTTTACTTTGGTCAACCAGCCTCACTTTTTCTACAACTTCGACCAGTTAACCCTCCAGTTAACTGTATGTATCATTCTCCCTTGTCACATCTCTTTTATATAGTAACACAGGCCCTCTGAGCAATGATCATGTCATGCTTGTGTTTTGTGCAGTGCTAATTGCTGGTTGTAAATCAGCGTTAGATGGTAGTAAAGGGAGGAATCTAAACCCAATAACTGAAATAGGCAAATCTCTGGCTGCTGAAGTCTCAGCTCATCCAGAGATACAGTGCCATAAGTCCTCCATTCTGGCTCAGCTGCGGCTCAACCGAAGCCAGAGAGAGTCCTGAAAAAGGGATGAGGCGAGGGAGACTGGTGGAAGTTTAGAGGCTTGTTTTCCCTCTGCCAGGCCCGAGTTGGTCCAGCGAGCAGTAGCCCTGCTTCTGAATGGAGTTTGGAATAGGGGTAAATTACAGAGCATAATTTATCCTAGCTGCTTAAAATGGGCATCTTTGGGACTTCTACTGTAGTTTGAATGCATATGTAATACAAGTAAAGCAGCAGGAAGGTTTGCAGTGCCAGTGGGGAATTTTAGTTGTTTCAGACAACCTGTCAGAACAAGTTTTTTTAAAATAGGGTTGGAAGCCTCTGCTATCTTCAGATAATTTGCTAATAGCTTTCTCCTCCCTTAAGCAAAATGACACATGTATAGGGAAACTTTGAGTCAGTTTGACTCTACTCATAGTAGCCAGTGAGTCGTCTCATTTGTAATTAAGGAACTGGTTTGTGTCTATCTAAGCATACAGTATATTGCACAACTAATCTGAAATTACTTTGGTGGAGATTTTGTATTTATTCAAATTCCATCTGAAAATATATGTGGTTTTAATTAACTGAGGCTGAAGCCACACCCAAAGCATCTGTTTCTTGGCATCTCCTCCAACATCACCCTTAGCTGGTCCCTTTGGTATGTGAAGAATTAGATGGCTTGCCCAAATTATGTAACAAATTACAATACCGGAGCTAGAAAAATACTCAGAAGGAAAAAGGTTTCCTGTGCAAAATGTTAAAGACAATAAGAAGGTATATTGTATAGCAGATGGGATCAAATAAGATGGCATGTTACCATACTCAGTTGAAACAACTACAAAGATGCACATTTGATTTCTCTAACCTATTTCAAAATAGTTTATGGGAAAGTATGAATCCAATATATTCCCTTTATCAGATTATTCTCACCTAAGTATACTTACTTTAGCTGAGAGTGGAAAGAGAGTGGGCATAGCTGTCAACCTTTTCCTTTTTTTGCAGGAAATTCCCTTATTATAGCACTGGGAAACAGCAGGGAGGGTTGACAGCTATGTATAGCAGTGGGGAACAGCAGGGAGGGTTGGCAGCTATGATTATGGGGGAGGGGGAATTTGAACCCTGGTCTCCCAGCTCAAAGGCCAACATCCTAACTCGGTGGTCACCAACCATTTGGACCTATGGGCACCACAACCCGTTCTGTTGGCTCTGATAGAATGCCTGTTTCAAGCCTAATTTCAGCAGGGGACCCTGTGAGCACTAGAGAAGGCCTGTGAGAGCACATGAGCACCTGAAGCTGCCATATTGGTGACCCATGTTTTAACTACTGCACCACACTGCAGCGAAAGTGCCAAGCCTCCGCATCAAAAGCACGGGGAGGAAGGTGGTGGCAGCACCTTTTCTCTAGGCTTCAAGGATGCTTTATGCTTTTAATTTGTTCTCTGGTCCCTTCAATGGCAACTTAATCGATGAGTCAAGAGGCCTTCGCCATGATACAAGGGGGAAAAACAGAAGTAAAGAGAAATGATTTTTTTTTCAAACAGTATGCCATTGCTCACCCCAGAGGTCTTTTTGAACCAGAGACATGCCACCTCCTTACCCAAATAGCTAAATTCTCTCTGGCCTCACAGCCATTCCCAATCATTTCCTCATCTCATCAGAGCCAATCTTATCCATATCCAGGGCATTGGGCCACTAAAAAAAAAAAAGCTCATTCTTCCAGTCCAGGGCATCCTCTTTACCCTTTCAACAGCACTGCCAAAAATTGAAATGGGTTGCAGGGTCTTCATCACTGCACTAAACTTGGGACACCTGGGTCCTCCAGGTTTGACAAAAATCTGCCATGAGCAACTTGCGGAGAGTGCAGGAAGGAATTAGACCCACTGAGAACGTGGCTGTGAAAGGTGTTCATGCTTGACTCAGAAAGAACAGGAGGCAAATAAAAGATTTTGAGGAGTATCACTGAGTTGTATGGCTTATAGGAGAAGCAGTGTTAGAAAGTCAGATATATCAGCTAGGTGCCAAATGGCTCCTTAAACCAGGCTAACAGTCACCAAAACGGCATGCCTAGTCGCCAGTTTGGGGCCAGAAGGCTCAGAAGTCATATTTTTCAATACAACTCTTTGGTTCCTGGAATTCATTCTGATTGTGCAGATAAAATTTAACAGATAGTATTGTACAGGATGTGCTGCTAGTTTGTGAAAACAGTCAAGATCCAAGGATCCCCAGGCATGCACCACCAGAAGGTGGAGATGCCAGGCACCAACCTGGTGTCAGGGCATCCTCACTTGGTTGATTTGATTGACATCCTATGCCCTTTTGAAATGTTTTGGGTGAGTATTGGGTTGTTGTTTTTATTTTAGTTATGTACTTTGTGGTTTTATATTCTGTTTTTTTCCTGTGAACTGCCCTGAGGCCTGCGGGTTTAGGGTGGTATATAAATTCAATTAATAATGAGAATAAGAATAATTCACTTGGTTGCAAGTCATCCAACAGGGGATTGTGTCACAATAGGGCACATGCCACTGTTACTTAGCAACCTTGCAGAACAATGTGCATTGTTCCTCTTAATATTAGGGTTTTGTTTTTTTAAAAAAATAGCATTCAGTGAATTAAGCATTTCTTTATTCATATTCATTTGTTAGAATTTTAGACTACCCTTCACCCAGTGGATCGCATTGCAGTGTTCAGTCATTTTTAAAAAATGCAATGTAATAATATCCTTCAAACAAAAATAAGACTGAGAGGCAACAAAAATATAAAACTATTGAAGCAAAAGAGACAACACACAATCCCTGGGCAAAAAAGCATTTTGTAATCTTATACACAGATTGTATATCCACCAGAACTGCTAGGTATTCCATATTTGTTTTACTAAATACATGTGTTTCTGCTCCCTGAAGAATGCTAAGGACTGCTACATGTTTCCATTTCCCCTTCACAGAACTGTATTTCCTAGGATGTTCTGATATGAGGAAATCACTCTTAAATCAATTAAAATCTGCAGTGATTAGCCATGGGATCGAAATCTCTGCTCAGATATGTCCTAATAAAAAAGGTGAGAGTACCCCGAACAATTACTTCTTCCCATTCAACATAGACATTGTCATTTGGGGCTCCAACCTTCCTTGTTTATTTTATTTTTTCAAAAGTACCGGTAGGTTGGCTTTTTATTTTACCAAAAGTAATGTGTGGTGGCTAATATTAGTCATACTCTGAGTGGACTCATTGAAATCAGTGTGGGTCTACCACTAGGTATCATCTTATTTTCATTTGCTTAGGGCAAAGCTCCCATTTGGGTGCTTCTCCTTAGGTATTGCACACTCTTTGGTAAAAAGGAAGTCTATCACCTTGCCTCATTTACTGATTTATGCAAAATATAAAGCAAGCAAGCAACTATTTTTTCTGTATAAGCTAACTCCATTTCCACTGCCCTTTCCTAAAATTCTTTTTACCGTGAGAAATGACTGTCAGATTCGTGTGTTTTTAGTACACACAATTTTCTGTTACAGACATTAAAAACTAGCAATGCAACTGTGTGGATGACGCATATTTTGATCCTACCCTCACCTCTCTCCTGCTGCTGAATGGAATTCTATGTTTTGTCAGTGACAGAATCGATATAGATTCTATAGGCATTCAAATCAGCATGAGGCAGACTTTTAAGTGGATTTTTCAGGGTCAGAATCAAAGTTTCAACACTGCTATCACAGCAGCAGAATATGCTCAAATTCACCACATGATGTTCTTTCTTCTTAAGTACTGTAGATTTAAGCACTGCTGTTTACTGTATACTTTCAGTATGTTGAGTGTTTAGTAGTAGATCCTTAGGATGTCGTGAGTCATCTCCCTTGCTCTTCTTTGGAAATGCACAGAGATTTTGCTGCTTGACAACAGCATAATTTAAAACATTTGGACTGAGAGAAAATCTACTTTAAAAAAAAGCTCTTTAGAAGCATTGCATAACCATTTTTTGGAAACATTTTAGCTCATAAGAGCTTATTGCTCAGTTGCTGCTTTTTAAAATAGTTTAATGCGAAGACATCGCTTCGTAACAGACCCCCAACCATAACTACATCTGGTGGGGAATCCATTTTCAATCTTCCACACAAAGACAATGCTGTGCAATTTTTTTAAAACATGCACCGTCACTCATTTCCCATTATCCATCAGTAGATTGACTGTCATTCACCGTTCTAGACATACTGTAGCTCTGCTTTTTCAGTGTCTCTATCGAGTTTGGTTCATTTGGGAGTTGGGGAAGCAATTGATTATGGCCTCAGTTGTTTTTTTGTCTTGTATTGGAATGTCTGGCAGTGGTACACCAAAATGGATCAATTTATACAGTATATAAATCTTTGGAATCTTTTTACTGCTGCTGTTATGAATGTATTGTACTAAGGACTAAGGCCACCACTGTTTCCTTTGCTTACCAACTCTGCTTACCCTCCCCTTGCAAACCACCACAATCTCTTTACACCTCACCAGCCCCTTCCCTTTACACCCCATCATCACCCCCTTGCTTCTTGCATTCAAGGAGAAAGGTTGCAGTTTCAGACCCTCCAAGTGTCCCTATTTTGCAGAGACTTCCCTGATTTAGAGAAGCCGTCCCAGTTTCTGATTTGATCTGGAATGTCCCACTTTTCCTTAGGATGTCCCTATTTTCAATGGAGAAATGTTGGAGGGTATGGAGTTATCCAACCCCCAAGCCATCTGAAGGCAGTCATGTATAGGGAAGGTGTTGTTTTTTTAATGTTAAAATGTTTTATTATGTTTTTATATACATTGGAAGCTGCCCAGAGTGGCTGGAGCAACACAGTAAGATTTGTTGGGTATAAATAGTAAAATTATTATTATGGAATGGGATGTCCCTATTTTCATCAGAGAAAAGTTGGAGGGTATGCAGTTTGAGGGAGCTGTAAGGGGGGCATGAGCTGTAAGAGGGTTTGGCAGGGTTAACGGAAGTCTGGGTTTAGCAGCAGGCTCACCTAAGCCATCCATCCTCGCTACTCAGCTGTGCTGCGTGCTCACCAGTCCATCTTGACTGCTTGCCTGGACTGCCTGAATGCCTGCTTGTTTACCTGGGCCACCTGCTTGCCCCTTTCTACATCCCCCACTCCTCACCATCCAGTGTTGCTTTTCTGTTATGTTGTAGTTTGTAGCACCACCTGTTGGCAGCCCTGCAAACTGCAGCCTGACAACATCCCTACAGTTTCATTAAATATTGCTTTCTATTTTATATGGTTTTAAATGCTGCAAGACACTGTGGGAAGATAACTGTGCTGTGAATAGTGTTTCATACATTTATTAAATAAATAAAACCATCCATGGTAGCTTTCATTTGATCCATTAAAAGTGGGTGGGGTTTTATTAAAATTTACAGCCTGCCCTCTCACAAGCTCTCAGTAATAAGTTTGTTTTACATGGAAGGGTTGAGGGAGCAAAATATGTTAAATGAGAACTCTTGGAAACATAGACAATTGGTCCATCTAGATCAGTATTTTCAACACAGACTGCCAGCAGCTCTCCGGGGTTTCAGGAATGGGGTCCTTTTCACAGTTTGAACCAGGGACAGTTTGCATGTAAAACATGTACTGAACTCAAGCACAGAGCTGCTAAAAACATAGCAGGGAAGTGCTGTTGAGATATTAAGCTTGAATAGGAAATATCCAGCTGTGTAAGAGGCACGGTGCTTCCTGCACTGGTGCTGTCCCCAACACCCCCTTATGTTTCAGCCCTACGTTCTGTGTTCTTAGAATCATAGAATTGTAGAGTTGGAAGGGACCCCAAGAGTCATCTAGTCCAACCCCCTGCAATGCAGGAAATTCAGCTAAAGCTTCCATGACAGATGGCCATCCAACCCTTGCTGAAAAACCTCCAAGGAAGGAAAGTCCACAACCTCCCGAGAGAGACCGCTCCACTGTTGAACAGCTCTTACTGTCGGAAAGTTCTTCCTCGTCTTTAGTCGGAATAGCCTTTCTTGGAGCTTGAAGCCATTGGTTTGAGTTGTAACTTGCAGAGCAGGAGAAAACAAGCTTGCTCCATCTTTCATGTGACAGCCCTTGAGATATTTGAAGATGGCTATCCTGTCTCCTCTCAGTCTCTTCCAGGCTAAACATATCCAGCTCCTTCAACCGTTCCTCAAGACCTTCTTGACCTTCCCATTTTGAGTAGGACCCACTGTGCAATTGGAAACCCTGATAAAGTAGTATCTCTAGTTGTGCAGAGGTGTTCAAATGAAAATGGACAGAACCCTCCTTCAGACCTTCCTTGATCAGCAAGGCTAAAGACATGCAGGGGGGGGGAGGTGTGGACATGGGCTTGGTGTATGCAGACATAGGCCTCCTACTTACTCGTAGATCTTTGTCCACACACTATGCTTGAAGAAGACTAGAGCTACCCTGACATTCTAATACTGGTCTTGCCCCATATTGACTGCAAACAATGCCTTCTTCAATATCTAAGTGAAATTCCAATGGCTTGGCTAAAGGATGAGGGAGTACAGATTGGCTTCTCTTCTTAGAAGCTTTGCAATGTATATCTCCCATCTGTTTTGATAAAAAAGCTAGTAAAATAAGTTCCGTCTTGATGCATTCAGATCTCTCAATTGTGCATAAAGTAATTGATTTTAGAACTTTGGCTCCCTTATGTTTGGTACAAAAAATGAGGCCAATTTTCTAAGACGTCTAGGAGGTGTATGGTATTTTAGAAGTAAAAGATGAATAGCTCTGCCAGGCTCCTTTATTTAAACAGCTATAATTATATACGAGCAGAAATTTTGATTTGAAAGCAGCTCAAAATGATGATTAACCCCAAAAAGCATAACACAGTTGCTACCTTGGCCAAACCCTGGAGGCTGGTCAAAATGTTATTACTGTTTTCTTCTGTTATTTGGTCTTCTTCCCAGAACTACGTAGGACAGTTTTTATGTTGGCACGTTCTGTTTCCGTGTTGTTCCATCATACTTTTCCTTCTATATTTTCTGTGAATTAGTAACTAAATACTATTGATGTTGGGTTGTTTGGAGGGTTTTCCCCCCTCCTGGTGAGTTTGCAAATTATTTTGTGCTCCTTAATCAGTATTAATCTCCAGTTCATCAGTAATGGAGAGTATTGATCATGCTAGTGTACCCCATGAAATCTAACCCATTTTGAAACATAGTTAACCACGTCAGCTTTGCCATTGGCATCACCCCATGTCTATCTGCAGCTTTTTCTGCTGCAGGAAAGAGCTGGGAACCTGGGCTGTATCGCCAGCTGCCAGGAATCAGAAGAGACTGGCACAATTACCAACATACCCCTCATTTTATATTGTACATTTGTGTGTAGATTAATTGTAATCTGCATATTGGGAGCCAACCTCAGCTGAAGTGTGGGGGTGGCATAAATATAAGCCACATCATTTTGAGGGGAACAGAATACAGGGAGGCAGGAAAAACAGGCGAGCTGAAGGCAGCCTTATCCAGGTTGATCAACCCTTCTGATGGCAAAAGGGGCACAATCAGGGTGGCTCTCTGTGGAACTCCTCTGCTCACGCTGGGTGCCTTCTGGATCAAGCTGAGGAGCTGTGGTGTCTGCTGCCAATCTGCTCCATGGAGTCAGGTTTGGCAACGCCACTGCAAGCTCCTCTTCTCAAGCTGCATGCTTCCCAGCTAAGTGAAGGGGTAGCGGAGGCAATGATTGTTTCCTTGTAGCCAACTCTAAAGAATCTATAAGGCAGTGTTTTTCAACCTTTTTTGGGCAAAGGCACACTTGTTTCATGAAAAAAATCACGAGGCACACCACCATTAGAAAATGTTAAAAAAATTAACTCTTGCCTATATTGACTATATATAAAGTAATTCTCTTGAATTTTTCAATTTTCCCCACGGCACACCAGGCAACATCTCGCGGCACACTAGTGTGCCGCGGAACAGTGGTTGAAAAACACTGCTATAAGGGCCCCTTCAGACTCTGTCCTGCAACATGACATTGACCCAATAATAGTGCCTTAGTGATTGATTTACATTGCTTTATTCCATTTTTAAAAATTACTTACTGCATTTGTATCACACTCTTTTCTCCAAGGTGCTCAAGCTGGCATACCGGTACATGATTTCCCTCTTCCTCATTTAATTCCCACAAAAACCCTGAACTAGATCATACCCCCTCACCTTGGGAGGAAGAGCTACCAAACCCTTTGCTCTCCCACTTTCCACTATTCTTTTTCACCATGTGATCCCTACCAGTAAGGATATTGAAGCTGGATGCTCCAAGCTTAGACTGTGTTACCATTTTGAAACTAAGTTGTACTGCCTGTCTTTTTCTTCCTGCTGTATGGAAAAGTACCTGAATCTACTCTTTGCAGGTTTGTAAGTAAAACACTTTTAACTTGTCAAACATGTGGTCTCTTTCTATGCTAAGGGAAGTGGGGAGCTTTGGAAGCAACATAGAAGGGAATATTTTAAAGGTCTAACAGACTATGTTTCCATGCTTTATTTTGCTATTTTAAATATCTGCTGGGGCTCTCTCACCAAAGAAAGCTTGTCTCAAATTTGGATCTAGGCACCCAGGACATTCTCCTTTTAGTGTATCAAATATTTTCCTTTAACCAAAATATTAAAAACCAACAATTGCCGTCTGGAGGGGGGCACTCTTGTGCTATAGTGCAACAAACGTGAGACAAAAACAAACTCTTAACACTTGCAAAATACAGGATTTCAGCAGGAAATTACAGGACACAAACTCATTGGAAACGAAGCAGTATATCTACCATGAAACTTTTGCAGGAGCAAAGAGTGTTGAAAGTGGGATCACGTATAACTGCCCCAATACAATCATGAGCACAAATCATCATGAATGCACAATAAACAGAATGTTTGGAGGGGCCCCAAGTGTTGATAGGAGCAAAGGGAAAGGGTAAAAAAGGGGGGTCCTCTTTAGTTTGACTTCTTTCTGTGCCACCACAATCCTCCCCCCATGGGACCTCAGTACTATTCAAAATGTGAGCACGTTTCTTCAGAAAAGAAAAGCGACTGTGATCAGGATACTGCAAACTTCTGCACTGTTCTGAGACCTTGTGAAAACATTTTAGAAGTGTTTCTCTCCTGCCAGCAGCAAAACATGTTTACTGCCTTACATAACCCTTTGACAAAATAGGGTTTTTTTACTTGTGTGAACCGGACCATAGAATTTGTGATGATGAAGTTCAGAAAGCTAATGGCTTAATTGCGATGTGATTAATATGTAGGGGCTTGTCATCATCTTATGGCTAGGGGGGGGGGGGGCGGAATCTCTTAATTCCTCCTATCATGGTTTGCATATAGGCTGACTATTTTAGAGGGGAATACAGAAATTCCAGAGACCTGCAGCAAAAGAGTTGGCTGATTACTTTAAATTAATATATGAAAGCCACCCACCTTCACTGCTGCTTCTCACTTCTTGACCTCTTAAGCGTTGCCAGGTAACAGAACTGCAGTGACTGGAAGCCACAGTTAGCAAGCAAGTACAGCAGCCATGCAAGGGTTTGGACAAATTCTGTATCGAGCCATCCTAGTTTCATGGTTCATACTGTGCCCCTCCCGATTCTTTGTTTATAGCACTATAGTTCTGTATGTTCCAGGGTGGTCACACTTTTTCTGTCCACACCAGTCACAGGATGCATTCAGATTGCATTGTCTCCTTACACCAACCTGTAAATGATCATGAGCATGCACACAGGTCACCGATCACCCTTTTGTTTGTGTGTGTTTGGTATATACCGGTAACTCCTGGTATTCCAAAATTCTGTTCCTGTGGGAGATTAGGTGGCAGGAACTACTCACGTTCACTGTGTCGGTGTGAGCTGCCCACACATTTGAGAGACTGCAGTGACAGACTTCTGTCAAGAGACACACAGAAATGCCATGAAACAGAAGTCACTTAACCTTCCCCACCCCACCCCCGTGGGAAAGTGTGCAGAACTTTGCACACCATGAAAATATTGTGGAACTGTATTTCAGAAAGTGATTTGAAGGCAATATTGCAGAATAGCAATGGAATGATAATAGCTTGTATTGCTAGAAGATGCAGATGATGGACAGTGGATTCTCCTACAATAGTACTGATACAGTATATTTCACCTGAGGCATCTAGATATTACAGGTAATACAGGGCCAGATAGGTCACTTGCCTCATTATAGAACGATAGTGCAATGTTCTTAAAAACTAAATAGAAGACAAATTTAGCAACTCTACCCATTTCAGTTTTTCTGACACTGCAATAATTTTTAAATAAGTAGCCCTCACCATAATTAAAATGCCTCTTGCTACAGCTTTCATGGATGGTACAAGTTTAGATTTAGCCAAATGGATTAGAGCTGTGACATTTGATTCATTTTAATGAATTTTTCTACATGAGCTGTTAGTTCTGGAGGGCGAAATATTTATTCATTGAGCACCATCCACAGGCAGGGAGATCCACACACACACAAGGAAGACAGGGAAGTGTGCAGTACTTTCCATTGCTTATACTTAACCTTACACCATCCTATAATCAAAAGTTATCCCCACGGAGTTAAATGGGGCTTACTGTTCAATAAGTGGCAGCCTTAGACTAGGGCATTGGGGCTCGGATTGTGCAAACAGAATATGGGAAATTATATTTTCAGGAGATATGTGAGATAAGAGGGGTGACTTTACTTAGAGGTATTCTGCAAGACAGCTCCAGCAGTATATGACATTAGGAGAGAAAGGATGGAATTGTTTGAGGGTGCAGAAGTCTCTCTGGATGGCGGAGTGGTGGAACTGGAAGGTCACAGGCAAGCATTTGCTGGGATAGAAGATCAGGGGCCTACCTGGTCCAGTATAACTTGCTGTCAGTGCCCAATCAGATTCCTACCGGAAGCACACAAGCAGGACATTAGCACTATAGCGCTGCTTCTGTTAATGTACGAAATATTACTGGAGCACTTCCCCCCATCTGTTATGGAACTCCCATAGAACATTTGATTGTTTTCCACTTTGGCCACATTTAAGCACAAAAGGTAGAAACCTTCCTATCTGCCAAGGCCTTTGGGATGCAAG
This sequence comes from Lacerta agilis, assembly GCF_009819535.1. Taxonomy (NCBI): domain Eukaryota; kingdom Metazoa; phylum Chordata; class Lepidosauria; order Squamata; family Lacertidae; genus Lacerta; species Lacerta agilis. Next base: position 90,394,156 of record NC_046315.1, on the reverse strand, counting down.
CAACATTTTTTTAAAAAATTAGTTTATAATTTTTGCGCTCTACTACTGTTGCCTTGTTCTGTTTTCATATTCAGGTATGTTTTAGTGTGCGGTGCTGCTTACCTGTGATATTGTATTGTTAGCGGCTCCACACTCCCATTCTGAGGAAGAATGGGGTAAAACTGCAAGGAAAGAAATATTTCCTGGAAGACCACACAGGTTTACCACCTTTAGGCTGAAGTTGTTAAGAATGGCTGCAGATCTGCAGCCTAGTAACACAGCACCTTGTATGTGTTTGTTTTTAAGGTGTGAGAGAGGGTCTCAAGGTGGTCTAATATCAAATTTAAAATTAAATGCAGGATCCCAGCTGTGCTGAAAATATCTAATTCCATGAATCATAGAATTGTAGAGTATTACAGAACTGTAGAAGCAGGAGATCGCTGTTTAAGGATCAGCGTCTCTGCTTTCTGTTTCAAGCCTAGTTCTCAGCTAGGCTGTTCTCAAGGAACAGCAAGCTAGATGCTGTAGGTACATTTGCCGGGTTATAGAGCTCACCTTTACCAATTGACTACAACAGCAGTCATTTTTTGTCTGATCATCATTCGAGAGGCCTCAGCATTTCCATGAAGTCAATCTAAGGGGAACTTTGGCTTCCCGTATTTCAGGCTCACTGGTACAGAGAAAATAATCACCCATAGGGCGTTTTGAGATAGCTCTTTGTCTGTGCCAAACAGAAAAGGGAAGGAAGTTCTGGATTTGTGAAAGAATGATTGTGCCAGCAGTGCAGATCTACCAGTCTGTTTTGACTAAAAAGCATCAGCATAGGGATTGGTATTGTATGTGGATTGAGAATGCCAGGAGTGCCTGGCATAAACTCCTGTCTGATAAAAGCACCCTAAATCCCAGCATTTCTTCAGATATTTATTGCCTATAGCTTTTCTAAACGCAAGGCTCATTGATCCACTTTCCTTTGTTGCAATCGTTTTCTCAGTATGTCGCAACAATGAAATAACACTGAGGTACCAGAATCATTTTAAAATGCTTCTTTTTATTTCCATGGTTGCACATTGGGTAATTAAATAATATTTCAACAAACTCATAAATGAGTATTTAAATCAGGCTCCTAAATAATTACAGTACATGGAATAAGAGAAGGGGTTTATTTAACTGTTAGCAAAGGATGCAGTGTAAATGTCACCATTGATCATTTTGTATGGGCAAATTAAGGTATTTTGGTGAAGTGCTCTTATAGAAAACACAGAGACACTTGAAATTATGTCTCGGCTTCAGTACTTGCTGACTATATTGGCCCATTTCATGGTTGCTTCAAAGGAGTATTAAAAACAACAACAACAAAAACAACAAACCAATGTAAGGTCGATTTACCATCGTTAGACATTCTTTTCCAAAATATAAATGAAGTTTTGGCAAATAATATTTATACAGAAAAATAGGTTTAGATCTTTCCAGATTCAATGTATTCTACAAAACTACTCTAAAATAAATAAAAAATTATGTTCTTGTATACTTTTTGTTTTTAAACACTAGTTTTCTTTACTATGAGTACAGATTAAAAGCAGGAGGCACTGAGACTAAACAAAGTGCAGTTGAGAATGGGCAGAAGGAAACCAGGTTTGGGTATCGTGTCACATTAAATCTTAGCTTAAAACAAGCTGTGGTTTAATGTGAGATAGTGGGCACTCCTCTTCCACTCCTACCACAATGTGGATCAAACAATGAGTCGGCCTTGTTGTGTTGTCTGAACCATTGCTCTCCAAACCAGCCAAGATCTGTTTTTAGCTTACCACTAGTGGTTTGTTGGGGGAGAAATGAACCACAAACCTGGGTTTGAATGACGAGACAAGGCAGATTCTGGCCTATTTTGTCCACAGGGTGGCAGCAGTGGAAAAGCAGCACTGAAAACCTCCTTAGCAGCATGTGCTTGCAAATACACCATAATTTGCTTTAAACGATGGTTTAATGCATGGGTAGGCAAACTAAGGCCCGGGGGCCAGATCTGGCCCAATCGCCTTCTAAATCCAGCTTGCAGACGGTCCGGGAATCAGCGTATTTTTACATGGGTAGAATGTGTCCTTTTATTTAAAATGCATCTCTGTGTTATTTGTGGGGCATAGGAATTTGTTCATTCCCCTCCCCCCAAAAAAATATAGTCTGGCCCCCCACAAGGTCTGAGGGACAGTGGACCGGCCCCCTGCTGAAAAGGTTTGCTGACTCCTGGTTTAATGTGATGTGCAGACTGGGCCAGTGATTTTGCTGTCCTAGAGACTGGTATCTGAATGCATTTGCATGACTTCTGCTCTCCTAGGTAGCCCTTGCTGAAAAGGACAGGGTTAGACATCCTTTGCAGGTGAAAATGAGAAGTTCTTGTTGCTAGTTTTGCTGATGGGACACATTCTGGTAGAAATGGAAAACGGGATTAGGCTTCTGTTGCAGGCTTAAGATGGAAGCCATAACAGTAAAATGAGGCAAGCAACAAACAGTGGGACAAAGCCGTGTGTTTAGATGCCAAACGGCTGAAAGCAAGTATTAAAATGCATATCACTTTGGGGTTAGAACATCAGGATGAGGCTGGAATGAACACTATATAAAGACCAGGTGGGTGGCTGGAGCAGAGATAAAGGAGGAATCGGTTCTGGAGCGCAGGGCTGACATCAGGGCCGGCAAAAGACATATTGGCAGCTGAGGCCAACCACAAAACGGGGCCCTGCCTGCCCATCAGGGATGTGTAAAGTTCTACATTGGGAGCAAGGAGAGGAATAGCTTGGGAGAGCATGCGACTCTTAATCACAGTCGTGGGTTCGAGCCCCACATTGGGCGAAAGATTCCTGAATTGCTGGGGGTCGGACTAGATGACCCTTGTGGTCCCTTCCAACTCTACAATTATATAGCGGGAGTAAGGGTGGAGGGAGTGAATATTTATATTGGGAATGGGGGGCAGTGTCAACTCAACCTTACCTGACGGTTATGATTGGGGGGGGGGGGGAGAGAGAGAGAGAGAGAGAAAGGGCATGCTTGGAATCACACAGGGTTGGTTCGGAGCCCAAAACACCCCAGAAGGCAGCCCCTGCCATTTCATCCCTAGGGGTGGGAGACTAGCAGAGCCTTCTACTCGATGAGATTACTTCTACAGTGGCATTGGAGGGGGGAGCTGCTCAGGAGGGGTAGATCCTGCCTCCAAAGCATATGTAGCAGCAGCAGAGACTGGCAACAAATTCTGTGGAGGCTGGATCTTGCCTTGCCTTGCCTTGCCTCATGGTTGGGCCAGCCCTGGCTGGCACAGTATGTAAGGAGCAGGATTTTTAAAAGTTGCAAGTCAGAACGTGCCAGGGGCGAGTGGATTAATATATGCTGTTACTATAATAATAATAATAATAAAAATTATAAATCACTTCAGAGCAGTGTAGAACAAAGAAAAATGGGGTGATGAAACATACTCGGAAAACAATGCTAGGTGAAAGCTTAGTCAGGGCTCCTGGAGGGCAGTGGCATTTGGGGAGTGGCTTGTGTGGACCTCATTCTAGCTGCCGATGGTTTCTCTGCCTGTGCAACCTCTGTGACTCATGCTCTTAAAACTGTGATTCTCAAACCACTTAGTCCAGCATAGCCCCATTGAGACAACACAGCTATTTTGGAGCCAATGGATTGTGGTTTGACATAAATATTTTTAGAAATGTAGAAACAGAACAAACTTATATATGTCAATACAGTGGAACTCTCTTTTTTAAAAATAGGATCTCTCTTTTTCTCTTTGTCCAGGAGGAAATAAAGATAATGGCGTTTGATCATTAATGGATAGAAAATAACATTGCAGTGATTCTAAGAAAATAATTGTTTAAACATAATGTTCGATAAAACATTCTTTCTACAGTTTAAATATTTAAACAACATACATAAATTGCCATTTAGTATTGTCCAATAAACTATCAAATGTTTAAATGCATATTTTTTTTTAAAAAAGAACCCAAACTACAGATGTAGGTAAACGGCCATATTCTCAACCTAGGTTAAACATCTGAGAAAATTTACAAGTAAAGATAAAAGAAATACATATTCCTCACAAATTAAAACTAATGCAAGATTACAAACACTATGTTTACCATCAGATTTTGGGTTCTTTGTCCCTCCCCCCTTTTAGGTGATCAAAGCTATCATTTGAATATAAACAGATATTAGACATTTGAAAAACAAGATTAACACTGGAAAATAATTTCATTAACAAAAAAATCAATTAGTGCTTCTGGTCTTTCTGAGTAGGCAGTGCCGCCAGAGCTAAGTAGCTTAGAATCAATCTGAAAAGTCTAAGTTAAAATACTGCAATCATTTATAATGTTCACATGGAAAAAAACAGATGTTTCAAACAATTATACATATTTCCATAGAACAGCTGCTTGTTTGTTTTATAAACAATAATTTAAAAACTATGTATTTGTCTGATATATGTGCAACATATAAAATGTGAAATGTGACATATTTGGTACAACAGTGTAGGAAACAAATCTTAAAAACAAACCTCCTACATTAATCAAATGTATATAATTACCTTGTAAATCAACACAGTTTTTAAAAAAGTAAACATTAAAATCTGTTTTGTCCATATATATGTATGTGTATATATAATATGTATATAGCTGTATTAAAGATATCTTCATAGTTCTGTGACATAAAATAAGCTTTTAAAGAAAAAAAGGTTAAAAGAACTAGTTTCTTTCTCTGTGCTGTAATCCGGTTACAACTTCTTAAACCTGATTTTAAAAATACGGCAACAGTAACAATGGATTAAACTGAAGCTCTCTCTACATTTTGTTCAGTATTTTCCTAGTCATCTAGATTAAAGTCACTTATTAGTTTTTTCAATGACTCAGTTTCAATTATCCCATTTTGAGTTAAATTAGAATATCTTGCTATCTTTTCACCTATAGACCCATTTCTTTAATTGGGAAGAAGTTATTTCATAACAAGTTCTTATTTTTGGTAACCTGATTGTAAATCTGAAAGCTTAATCACTTGGTGTAAATTCAATTATAGACATCAGTGTCACATAGTTTCAAGTCTGATGTGGCAAAATTTAGGCACTTTTGCAAAGGCTTTATTTTAAAAAATATCCTCTCTCTTTGTAAAATAACATAGTCAAGACTTTGTTTGGGGTATGGAAACCATACTGTGCAAAGGTTTAATTTAGTTCTAGAATGCCACGATTCCAGTACAGCTTCTCCGCACCTGCCCAAAATCAGCTCGTGTGCATCTCCGCAATTTGTGCTTTGCCTTGGAGCTTTTAACGGGTGATGTTCAGGAATACAGGGTTCTGCTTTCACATCACCTCCTTTGCCTTGGCATCAACTGCCTAGTAGAGAAGTGAGCTTTTTAAGAGAGTACAAAGTGGTCAAAGGGTTAAAAGTCAAGTCTGCAGTTGGTGAAGATTGGCCAAGATCCAAAGGGTGACTGGGGTGGGCACCCAAGGGCTTGCACGTGCTCAGCGGGGCCTCTGATTCCCCCCCCCCACTTTCTTTGAGCAGGAGAACCCGCTTTGCCAACTCATCTACAGCTTTGGGAACCCTCCACAATTTCCGAAGCAGTTTGCCCTGCGAAGTGGCAGGGGCCCTCGCCCACGTGGAGCTAGTTAGCTGGTTCTCTGGACCTTGGGCTTAGTGGCCAATGCAAATCATTTATTGCTAACATTGATTAAGATTCATAAAGTTGTGAACCCTACAATAATATATGAATAGGACTACTTACATTAGCTATAATCATGGCGGTAAGACGATATTTCTAAGAAGTAAACGGTGCTGTATAAAACCTTTAAAAGTAAAATGTTACCCTTTTTTAAGTCTTGAACCATCACAGCTGGCATCAGATAGTTAACTAGATTAGTTTGGAATATACTAAGCATACCATATTTAATATTCATTTTATGATATAGCAGCACTAGCTCTTTAGTGTTTTTGTGATTTGTCCAGACGAACAAACTCTTTACTCAGCATGCAGTTTGTGGCAATTCTATTGAAGAGACAGGGTAGTATGTACAGTAACAATGCTTTGCTGTCCTCATCGAGGCCTCTTGACATTCCATCCCATTCCTGTTGACTATTTCAGGATTATCTGTTAGAAGAAAAGAAAAAGCAACAACAACATTGTTGGGTGTGCTATTCAATTCTGATGAAGTGACTATTCCCCTCCCCCCTTTTATGTTGCCTCAGAATGAAAGCACACAGATGATGCACTTAATGTTCTTATGGACTAAACTTGCATAGTATATGAGCCCTTTAAGAGTAACGGTGCTCATTTGTTACAATGGTGTGTGCTCCCAATAATTTCCTGGACATGCAATACAGTCGTACCTTGGATCCCGAATGCCTTGCGAGTCGGAACGTTTTGGCTCCTGAACGCCACAAACCCGGAAATGAGCGTTCCGGTTGCAAACATTCTTTGGAACCCGAACGTCTGACGCAACTTTTGATTGGCTGCAGGAGCTTCCTGAAGCCAATCAGAAACTGCGCCTTGGTTTCCAAACGTTTTGGAAGTTGAACGGACTTCTGGAATGGATTCAGTTTGACTTTTGAGGTAGCACTGTATTAGGAAACTCATCATTGTGCCCTCAGCTGTGCCTTTGCCCTCCGTCTTGACAGATGTTGCTGAAAGCTGGGAACACTCAGGCTGCCATCTCTCTGAATGGCGCCAGCCTAGCACCACGCTGACCTGGGGTGCTCCTGTGCCAAACCATTATTTATTCCTCAGGCACTTTCCCCTATGCTGTTGCCTTTAGAACCAGAGACTAACCTGGGAAGGGAGATGTACCCATGAATATTTGCCCAATATGTCACCTAGGATGCAGCTATACAGTTTCAAATAAAACATTGTAAGAGTGTTTTAAGTGCAATATACAATGTGACACTAGATGGTGATGGTGAGCCTTATGGAAAATTCAATGGACAGTGGAACCTCGGTTGTCGAGCGTAATCCATTCCGGAAGACTATTCGACTTCTGAGACGCTCAAAAACCGAGGTTCCACTGTATTATTTTTTTTAAAGCTTAAAAAGAAACCATTTTCAGAACGTGTTTTTAAAATGTGTGTGTAGTAAGAAACAAGAAATCCACAAATACTGAAAAGTAGTCTCCAATTAGGGAATGTACTTCAAGCTTGCCATCAGACGCTGTCAGGCTGAATAAAAGGGAAAACACCTCCAGGTAATTGGGCAAGGAAGAATTGGTGGCTTTTTTCTTTCAGGGTCACAAATTATTAATTTAAGCACCGTAAGGCTAATGAAATGGGCTAGTAATTTTTGTGGACTTATTTACAAGGCTGATTTATTATTAAAACTAAACTGCTTGAAGCAGGAGCTGCTTGCCTGGTGGGGTGGAGCTGCAGCAATAGCCTTCAGGCAACAGTGTTGCTGCTATTCAGCAACCGCTAAATGGGCACCTCAGCAGGAACGCTGCATTGGCTCTGCCAGTGCACCCATGCAGCTGCCCTTCTTGGAGAGTAGCAAAGATGCTGCTGCCCGACCCACCAAGTGAGCTGCTTGAAAGTAATTTTCTCTTGGTAGATGCTTGAGGCCTCAACTCCCAAATTCTAGCACAGGCTCCCACTTACGCAGAAGTTACGTTCTGGGCCTTCACATGTGTCAGTGAAATGCACATTAAGTGGGGAACACCCTGAAGAGTCCTAGCGGCTTGCAAGGAGACACTGCCCGGAGCCTGAAGAGGATGTCCTCTTTGGGCTCCAGGGAGGGTCTCCTTGCAACCCAGAGGGGGAGCGGGGCTTTGTTGAGGCTGCTCAGTCTCCCTGCCTAACAGCTGACGTGGGGTAGCGCAGCAGCCGCTTCCCCGCACATCAGATGAGCATCTCAACAAAGCCCCACTGTTCCTCCAGCTCACAAGGAGACCCTCCCAGGAGACCAAAGAGGACATCATCTCTCGGGGGAGGGTTTTCATGCAAACCAAGAGGATTCTCCAGGGTGCTCCCCACGTCCCGGCACCAGATGTGTGCATGGTCGCGTGCAAGTGGGGAGTTGCCTGTACACTGTTTTCCAGTTAAAGTAGAAGACGTAATATGCATGTGCACACCATAATTTAGCATGCCATGAACAAGTTGCAGCCAGCTTCAGCTTCTCCCTCAATGACCAGATATTCAAAAGCTTCTGCTTCCGCTTTTGATTAACCACAACTTGCCATGTACCGGTAGTTTGGACCCACAATTATAGTAAGCATTAACTATGGTTTGTTTCAACAAGCCAGCGTCGGTTAACTATGGTTTGAAGGTAAATATTATCATAGTTAATATTAAATCAGTTTGTCAGCCAGAATGACACAATTATGATTAAGAAAAAGTGACAACTTCCAAATTACCTCTCCCTGATTCAACAGCATCTGCGGACCCAATGTTGAAGAAAACTGCTATGAGAAATGCAATCACTGTGAAGATCTAATTGGGGACACTTTAGGATGTTCTTGGTTGATTTTTAAAGTTCAATGTACAGTCGTACCTTGGAAGTCGAACGGAATCCATTCCGGATGTCCATTCGACTTCTAAAACATTCGAAAACCAAAGCGTGGCTTCTGATTGGCTGCAGGAAGCTCAAAAACCAAGGTACGACTGTATAAGATTTGAATCCTATATCATCACCTGAGGACCACGAGACACTACACCAGCATGGAGCCTACAGTTCCAAAATATGCAGCTGCTACATTTTTCTACATAACTTTCAGAACATATTTCTGATAAAAGGTGGCAGTCTTCATCAGGATGATGGGTGTATTTCATGTTCTCAGGACAAATGGATATATTCCGTATGATATACATGAACTATTAACTACAGTGAAATATTACCTCTGCCCTACAGTCTAAAACTAAAATGCTAAAATACATTACTAAAAACTAATACAAAAAGCCAAAATAAATTAGCCATTAGGAGGCTTATTTCAGCCACATAAAGAATCAACTCCTTTATCAATAAATAGTTGCTGGAGCCAGATACGAGAATATAAAAGACTAGTTACAGACCAAGCTTAAACCACAGGATGGACGATGCATAGAATAAACAAATAATATCTTCAAGTTATTTTATCCAGCTTCCTGCAGATAGTTCTACAGAGTTTCATTTATTTATGGGATGCTTTTCAGAAACATATTTTTCAATCACAACACTATTCTAATAATATTAGAGTGAGAGTACAAGAATCTGAGGCCTTACAGTAATCCACAGGTGTTCTCTGCCGTAGCTTCCTCCTTGCTGTAGCTGCTTCTATCATTTATTTATTCAAACATATTTTGTTTAAAAATTCTGTTTTTAAGACCGAGAAAAGGGCTCCCAGCGCAGCTCACAAATCACTAAAAACTGACAGTCCCTGTCAGCAGCCTTACAAGCTAAACAGACATGACGCAAAAGGGAAATGGATTGAGGGGAGGAATAAATGAACTTTGGTTCAAGTTCATGGTTAGAAGTTGCTCAAATGACTAGCTGGGAATGGAGCAGTGCAGGAGAGGGGGAAACCCCCCACAACTCTTCCTTTCCTCTGCTGCAACTAGGGGAGCAATCTTAATCACAGGAAGCTGGTATGAAGCCAGATCCAAACCCCATTCAGCAGTGGGGCTGCTGCTGGAAGAGGGAAAACGGGCCTTAAAAATAATGTTCTCTGCCGAGTTGCCCGGTCCTGTGACCAAGCGGAACAGGCATAGGATCTGGCCTAATTCATGCCACCATGTCCCTGGAACACCCATTTTGGGGGATTTGTAGCAGCCTCGGTTCAGCCCTGACTGAGCCAGGATGACCACATTACACTGGCTGAGCTGGGGTTGGGGACTTAGCTCTGACTGCATGGGGCATCAACCAGCTAAGCCAGAGATCCACTGCATCCCAGAAGATCTTGCCATGGGATTGCACCCTGCCACTGCTGTAATGTTATGCCCCATACCATTATTTAGAACAAATACCTTTGGTGTTTGGGACGCGGGTGGTGCTGTGGGTTAAACCACAGAGCCTAGGGCTTGCCAATTAGAAGATTGGCGGTTTGAATCCCTGCGACAGGGTGAGCTCCCGTTGCTTGGTCCCTGCTCCTGCCAACCTAGCAGTTTGAAAGCACGTCAAAGTGCAAGCAGATAAATAGGTACCGCTCTGGCAGGAAGGTAAACGGCGTTTCCGTGCGCTGCTCTGGTTCACCAGAAGCGGCTTAGTCATGCTGGCCACATGACCCGGAAGCTGTACGCCGGCTCCCTCGGCCAATAAAGCAAGGTGAGCGCCGCAAGCCCAGAGTCGTCCGCAACTGGACCTAATGGTCAGGGGTCCCTTTACCTTTACCTTTGGTGTTTGGCCACGGTAGAGCAAGAGTGAGGTGACACTGTACTCTTCTGTATACTGCAGCACAAACTAATGCTCACAACTGAATGCAACAAACATGATTACCTGCTTCTCTCATTTAAATCAAAGGGCCGAAATAAAAAAATAATGGTGCATTCGGGGTCATTCCAGGACAGAGATGCTCTTCCCAAAGCTGTATCTGGCCCAGTGAGATCTATTTTGGGACTGCACGCCATATTTTCTAATTCTTCGTCTACTTGAATGAATGGGACTCTCCAAATACATATATTTACACATATTTTTAAAGTATTATCAATGAAAAACTGGCATTTCCTTTGGGAATGACAATCTAGGCACCTCTTTCACAATCAACAGTTCACCTCTACCTGAGGTTACCTGCCCAAGGATCAAAGTGCATTACCTTAAGGGATCATTTGCAAGAGATTATGAAACGTCAAACAATCAGTGTCACAAACTACTTTTCAGTGCCAGAGAATTTTTGCCTCTGGGAGAAGTACCTGAATGCTACACCACAGTACAGGCATGCAAAACCCTTTTGGCTGCACAGGCCAGATCCTTAACAGGCCAAATTTGAAAGGGTTTAAATCCTGCTCGGGAAGGGGTTTGCATTGGAACTGCAGTTAAAACCCAAAGTTATAGCAAGGGGTTTCGTCCAGCTTAGCACTGGGTTTGGCTGCAGCAGCTGCAGAAGCAGACAAGCCCAATGTCTCCTCCATGGCTTCACAGCCTGCAAGCGCAGGCAGGCATCAAAACAAGTCAGTCAGATCACTCAGGCTCTGCTTCTATTTGACTAGAACCCCAAGTCCCACCAGTCAGAATTAGGTGCAACACAGCGACTTGTCCATGTGCATGTGAAATACATAGGGTGGCAGTCAATGCTAGTTCCACTCACAGCTGACTCACTGGATTTAATGGGCATGGCTAGCATAGGTTTATTTATTGCAGTGGGTTTACTCTGCTTGACTTCATTGAATACAACCCATACACATTCCATTGAGGCAAAGGGTGCCCCTGAGCATGTGTTTAGCCAAGAAATTTGTTTTCAGGGCTGGAACTGAGCTCATAGTCATTTCACACCCTAGTTAACTCCTGGTTCCCCCTACATTTTATTCATTTCAGCAGCGTACTTAAGGAAATAAATAAAATGCACTTCTGTTGCTATCGTTAAACAATCAGTTACTGATCTACTGCAAATCTTGCAGAGATCCACCACTAAGGATCCTGATCTATAAAGAATGTGTCTGTTCCTCTTGCTGCTATAGTGTGTAGGTTTCCATGATTAAAAAAACACACAACTGAAATATGGTGGCTGGCCGCGACTGGCGCAGTGGCCGCCTCAATCAGCTGAATACAGTGAACAAGGCAGCTGCTCTACTAATTTAAATCAACCAGAGGAACAAGATCAGGGGTAGGCAACCTAAGGCCCGTGGGCCGGATGCTGCCCAATCACCTCAATCTGGCCCGCGGACGGTCCGGGAGTCAGCGTGTTTTTACACGAGTTTTATTTAAAATGCATCTCTGGGTTATTTGTGGGGCCTGCCTGGTGTTTTTACATGAGTAGAATGTGTGCTTTTATTTAAAATGCATCTCTGGGTTATTTGTGGGGCATAGGAATTCGTTCATTTTTTTTTTTCAAAATATAGTCCGGCCCCCGACAAGGTCTGAAGGATGGTGGACCGGCCCATGGCTGAAAAAGGTTGCTGACCCCTGAACAAGATAGTATAACTTAAATCAACTTAAGAAAAGGTATAGTTTGAAATGGTAGCAAATTCTGGTTTGGAAGCATATGCTGACTTATTCATCTGGCTATTATTTTTGATTGAATTAATAGAAAATAGAAGTGACATCTCCCCATTATCAACCCGCATAGCCAACTTCAATTTGTGTTTGCAAATGTCGATCTCACGATAAGGAAGCTGGCACTGTTTTTTGTTTTTTTATTTTGTTAGGTTGCAAAGCAGAGGAAGAGCAGGAGGTCCATTGCTCTGGCTCTCCCAATGCACTTTAGATTCCACCTCTCGGCCAACTGTTTCCATCCCAAAAAGTTCTTAGAACTCTGAGACTTTTAAGAGTAGGTTCCTGAGTCTGCTTGGGTCCCCTTTCCCCCTCAATTTCTTCTTCCATTGATGTCATGCCTTTTAGATTAAGGAACAGACTGTGCTCCTTTTATTATTGATCTGTAAGCTGCTCTGGGAACATTTTTGGCAGAATAGCAGGGCAAATAGCAGCACTGCATTAAAAAGTAATAAATATGTATGTATGCATTTACTGTAGTTCTCAAGCCCGGCAACCGATTTTCCTTCTCACTTTCATAATTAGCACAAAAGGAGTGGGAATAGAGAACGTTTTCAGGAGGAGCCATAACTCACTACCAGAGCCCAGCTAGTCCAGCATCCTGTTCTCACAGTGGCCAACCAGATGCCTATGGGAAGCCTGTTAACAGGACATGAGCACAACATTACCGTACTTTCATTCCTTATCCCAAGCAACTGATGTTCAGAGCCAAAACTGGAGGTAGTTCGTAGTCATAATGACTAGTAGCCATTGATTCAGCTTCACCGACTGACCCCAGTTCAAGTCCTATGAAAGAGAAACCCCACCTGCTTTCTCCACCCCATGAATAATTTCATATGCTTCTATGACGTTTCCACTCACATGCCTTTTCCCTAAACTGAAAAGCCCCAAATGCTATAAGCTTTCCTCATAGGGGAGCTGCTGCTGCAGCCCACTGACCCCATTGCTCGCCCGTTTCTGAACTTTCCCCAGCTGAACAGAGTCTTCCATGTACAAAATATATCTGTAGATAGGTAGTTTTACATGCCGAAGGTCCCAGGTTCCATCCTTAGCACAGTCTTTGCCCATGGAGGATGCTTTGCTGGCAAAGGAGAGCTGCTGCTGGTCACAACAGAAAGACCTGAGCTAAATGAGCCAGTGGCCTGAATAAGGCAGGTTCATCTGCTGATATTTCTCCTGCCACCAATGTAAGAGTTTTTAAGAAGTCTTGTATGACAATCCTGGTACAGCTCAGAAATCCCTCCATAAATTAAGTTTCATTTCCACCATTAGTATCATTTTCAACATTAACCAGGAGAAAACGTCCAGATTTTTAAAGCAACAAATTGCTCCTCAAACATTTTCTTGAATGTAAAATACTGTTTTTTATTAAAGGCACTAAAACAGCTTTCTATTGAATTGAGAAGATACTGTATTCCAAAAAGTTAATGGTTTGAGGAAAGAATTATTTTGACTTCCTCATATACCCATCCGTCCCCATGTCCAACCAGAGTAATTCCTTCCCACCCTACATTTTGGAGCCATCAACTTTCGGCTTCCTTCTGGCGTAGTGCAATAAATGAACAAATATCACCTGCGCAGAAGTGGTGTGAGTGGAAGAAGAAAAGTAGCACAAGGTACAGTGGTTGGCAAGAAGCTGTTCAGCTGATTGTTGCTACAGGTGGAATTGCCAAGTGGGACTGAACAGCTGACATGCTCAGATTTCAGGACACTGACTAGGATACAAATAGCACAACTGTGTGTGTGGTTAGGTCTTCTACCTTCTGCTTCAGATAATTCATGGCACTATTAGGCTCACGGGAAGGTGCCATCAAGGCTATTGGTCCATTGGGTCAGTATGGTCACTGGCAGCAGCTCTCCACTCGAGGGTTTTAGGCGGGAGTCTTCCAGCAGAAGCTGAATATGCCAGGGACTGAACTTGGGACCTTCTACTAAACATGTGCCACATTGTGGAGTTATTGCTGTTTCCCTAATATTTAACATTTGCATAGCAACCAAAGAGTTCAGAGCCTACACCTGCATTACCACAACCCTGTAAGGTAGGTCAGCAGTATTATCCCCCCCAACTGCTGATAGGGGATTGATGGTTCTGATGAAAATGCATGGTATTTATTCAGAGGTACCAATCTTGCATCAACAAATAACAGAAATAAGAACGAATTTTGGCCACTTGTGAAAGGTTTTTGATTAGTCCTGAGATTTACAACTCGTTATTCTACTAATTTTCTAGACATTTATCATAATGGTTGTGTGTGTGTTACTGTTATGGACTGTTGAGGGGACAGTCTTTGGGTAACAAGTTGTTTTAAGGAGGATTTATAGTCTCTAGTTTTAATGTACAGCAATTCACATACGTGCCCAGAGTGGCATACACTGAGCCTATGCAGACAACAAGTTTGCCACACATACTACCACATTGGCTGCTGATGTGTGGCAGTGTTGATACAGATTGCAGGATACCATGGGCTGCTCTACATAGACTCAGTGATGTTTAGATGCACGCATCCTGTTTTGCAGAGGGTGGGAATAGATTACCCTCAGGGTCCCTTCCAACTCTACGATTCTATATGTAATTGTGATCTATTAAGTCTATCTTGAGTTTTGGGATTTTTTAAAAGTTTTTTTTTTTAACTTTTTTCTTAAGAGACTATGAAGATGCCTTTTCAGAGTTCATATATTAAATGCTGAATAGGTCACAGTCTGCATGTTGCAGAAAACTGAAATGGAAATTATGTTTAGTGGCTGAAAGTGCTGTGAATAGGATGCTAAACACAGAGCTTCCTTTTAATGAAATGGCTTTTTAAAGCAATCCTTTGCATGTGAGTGGCATAGCAGGTAAATATGATGATAAAGTACATTCTAGAATGTAGATATCTTACAGAAACTCACAAGATTGCACTTACTGGAAACAATGTTATTTTTTCCTACAAGTTACATAAAAAATTGAACTGAACAATTCTTATGTTTGTGTGGTGCATTCTGGACAGTTTGCTCATCAAAGCCATCACTGTGTTATTCAGAAGGCATTTACATGCTCCAAGTTATAATGTTTAACCCTCAACTCTCCACTACTACTTGGTGAATTTATTTTTACATTTGCAAACTAAAAAAAGGATCCAGAGTAAGTTCAGGGAGTGAGACACTCCATCCCAAATTACTGAAATTAAAAATCAGCCATGCTAGCACTCCCTTATTAGGATAGTTACACAAATTTTTCCTATAACTTAAAACATGACCTGTTACTGATAAAATTTTAATCAAAATACTGCTTCAAACCTGAAACTGAAGAATACAAATGAAGTCTCTGGCATTTCATGAAAGTTCACTTTCAGATAGGCAATGGTGTTTCACACTTCTTAAAGTAGCGCTATCGCATATTGGAAGGCAAGTATTAACTTTGAATTTGTGGCTGCAGCTGATGGAAAAGCACCTTTACCGAAAAACAACCTGCTTTGCACAATTCTGTCTTGAGACAAGTTTTAAGTGCTGGAAAGCAATGTGGCATGTGGAAAATTAAGAATAAAAAGGGCATGCGAAATACGCATTAATGAGTTTAATGACCGTGTGCTGCAAAACTATTGGGCAGCCATGTAAAATGGCATCTTTAACAAGAAGGAAATAAAGAAGTCCTAAATCGTTCTAGGCAGCCTAGTAGGTGGGTGCTTTTTCTACGGCTGACAAAATCCACATCCTACAGAGAACATAGCTTTTTACCTTTGGCAGTAGGCTATATATCGTGGTATGGGTGCTTCAAACACGGGTTTATGTTGCATCTGATCGGGGGGGGGGAGGTGGGGGGCACAGAGCTAGGACATGTCTGGTTTAGTCTGGCCTGCCTGTTGTGCTGCCTGCTTTCTGGCTCACCCCCCCCCCCACCCGCCTCCAAAAACACTTCACTGCAGAGCACATTAGATGGCACAGTCTTCTGTAGCTTGGACTTGACTTGTGACGCACTGACGACAGTGCTTGGCTACTGTTGCTCTGTACAAGATTGTTTAGATTTTAATAATGGTCTGCCAGCTTTTGCAACATGCTCCTGTCAGCCGCCGTAGTGCTAAGTGCTTTCCCATTAAGACATTCGTGGTTATGTATGTACTATTTATTTTAAAGGTAATGGGACCCCTGACCATTAGGTCCAGTTGTGTCCGACTTTGGTGTTGCGGTGCTCATCTCGCGTTGCTGGCCGATGGAGCTGGCGTAAAGCTTCCGGGTCATGTGGCCAGCATGACTGTTTATTTTAAACTGTGTTTAATGCTGCATTTTAAATGGCTGAATCCTGGCCTGAGACCTTATGGCGGGTTGTTGTTATATTGGTAGCACCTTTCCAAGTATTGCGTTTGTGCTCATAATGTACCATTCTATAACCTCCATGCCATTACGTTCCCAAGTATAGCCTAGATCAGGCATAGGCAAACTCAGCCCTCCAGATGTTTTTGGCCTACAACTCCCATGAACGCTAGCTAGCAGGACCAGCAGTCAGGGATGATGGGAATTGTAGTCTCAAAACATCTGGAGGGCTGAGATTGAGGAAGCCTGGCCTAGATCATATAGAGGAGGGCGAAAGGTTGTTTTCTGCTGCTCCAGAGAAGCGGACACGGGGCAATGGATTCAAACTACAAGAAAGAAGATTCCACCTAAACATTAGGAAGAACTTGCTGACAGTAAGAGCTGTCCGACAGTGGAATTTGCTGCCAAGGAGTGTGGTGGAGTCTCCTTCTTTGGAGGTCTTTAAGCGGAGGCTTGACAGCCATCTGTCAGGAATGCTTTGATGGTGTTTCCTGCTTGGCAGGGTGTTGGACTGGATGGCCCTTGTGGTCTCTTCCAACTCTATGATTCTATGATCATCGAGGCTTGTGGCAGATATATGAACCAACCCCAGGTATGTAGAAGCAAGCATAAGCTATGTTCAAGATAGGAAAGTGTGTCAGAGGCAGCTTAGATATCAGGGCCAGGGCTTAAAGAGATAAATAGCTGTGCCTTTGAGATTGGTGCTAGTGGACTGGAGTAGTCTCTGAGTAAAAGGGCTAGTAAAAAATACTGTGTGTATGTGTATTATCTACCAGCATTTTAGATTGCTTTTTCTCTTGTTTTTATATTTGGTTTACTGTTCGTTTTGTAAGTCACTTCGAGTCTCTTTTGTAAAAACAAAGCAACTAATGCAATCCAAATCAGGGTGTTCACTGCAGAAAGATGCCTTAAAAAAA
This sequence comes from Lacerta agilis, assembly GCF_009819535.1. Classification (NCBI taxonomy): domain Eukaryota; kingdom Metazoa; phylum Chordata; class Lepidosauria; order Squamata; family Lacertidae; genus Lacerta; species Lacerta agilis. The sequence goes on along the minus strand of NC_046315.1, from coordinate 90,376,844 downwards.
ACAAAGGGCTCCAGGTGATATGAACAAATAAATTAAACTCCAAGGAAAAGATAACAGCGATCCCATTGAGAGTACCACTATCTGACCTGGGGTGGTGAGGGAGGGTGTATTTCTTCATTCTCTCAAATATGGTGATCAATCAAATTCTGAGTGTAAGCAAAAAAGGCTGATTCATAATCCATATCCATGCATGTGTGAAATGGCTATCACATATCAAACACTGCAATATAACTTTCCTGTCAATGCACACGGATTTCAGAAAAAAATATGCTTTTAAAAGAGAAGCACTGTTCATAGTCAGGTAGTCAAGTCAGCTGTGCATGTCTTTGCTTTGCTAAACAAACCAACCAACCATGCCTGTTCATTTTGCTATAGGGGGTGGTGAATTCTACTTTTTTCACTAAATGAAGCATACAGGCCCATTTTTACCCCTCCACACTCCAAACAAAAAAGAGAGAGAAGCACTAAATACAAAAGAGCAAAAGAGAGAGGAAAGCTCAGGATAGTACAGAAAAATAGCGGGACGTTTAATAAAAGAGTAAGTTGTTCAAGATAGATTGGGAGACTCTTGTGTGCCTAAGGATTTTTTGTTCCTGTTTTGAAAACATTTAGGGAAGGCAGGGAGGTGAATATACCATATAGATGTAGGTGAGCTCCATACCTCTGTGCTGTGTGGAGTCAGCCTTAAACTGTTGCTTTCATCTACCCTCTTACTGCTTCTGCTTTCTCCCACTGCTCTATACACTAGGCAGATTTGAAGGACCGTGTATGAAGAAAGCAATAATATGGGGCGCATAGTGTAGAGCTTCCCAAACTCTGTCGCGACACATTAGTGTGTCGGCTGCAGTGTGTAGGTGTGTCGCTCCTTCTGGGGGCTGGAAAGGGGTTAGTTTAACCTCCGTTTTCCAATTAAACTGAATTACTGTATCGCAAAAGGATGCATGTCTAAAAAGTGTGTCAATAACATGAGGTTTGGAAAGCTCTGGTATAGTGCCTGAAGGCTTGAGCGGACTTGCTCATTTAATATTTTGGTTGAAATCTGGCCATTTTACCAAAAGCAAAAAAATAACAATATAATGTGTCTGCCTAACATCTGCCACATCTGTTTTGGCTTAGACAAATTGTGCTTAGACAGCTCTGAAGTTCATTATTAGCACAACTGATGCGCACATTTTGCCTGTGAATGTGAATATACAAGCATGCATACAGATAAATTATAGAAGCACAATTAGAACAGTACAGTGGTATCTTGGTTTAAGAACAGCCCTGTTTACAAATGATTCGGTTTACGAACTCCGCAAAACCGGAAGAAGTTGTCCCGGTTTGCGAACTTTACCTCGGTCTAAGAATGGAATCCGAACGGTGGATGGGCACTGGCAGCAGGAGGCCTTATTAGGGAAAGCACGCCTCGGTTTAAGAACGGTTTCAGTTTAAGAACGGACTTCCGGAACAGATTAAGTTCATAAACTGAGGTACCACTGTAGGTGTAAAATTCCTGGGGGGAAAGCGAGGCAGCACTCCCTGAGTAAGGCGGCAAGCCAGCTGCAGGTGTGCATGCAGGAAGCAGATTATATCATCCTATTCTGGTCAGCCATCAAGCCTGGTCTTAGCACTGAAACAACCTTAGTTGCCCTGACCGATGAGAGTGATTGAAATGTGACCCTGTTGGCTCACTTTGCTCTCTTAGTGGCTTTCGACACCACTTCTGGAATGACTCAAGAGTGGAAGTGAAGAGCACTGCATTGGAACCTGCTCTAGAAGGAGCTGCTCTACCCTTTAAGGAGCAGGTTTGTAGCCTGGGGGTACTCTTGGATTACTGTCAATGGAGCCCCTGGTTGCTACGAGAGCTGATGCCCAGCTTAGGCTTGTTTGGCAGCTGTGGCTGTTCTTGGACTTGGGATAGCCTGGCCTCAGTAGCCATCTCCAGCTCGGGCCACTCCAATGTACTTTATGGCAGGTTGCCCTTGAAGAAAGCATGGGAGCTTCAGCTAGTGAGAAAGTGGCTTTCAGGTTGGTGAAAGTACTGCACCGACTCTCTGTGAATTACCAGGGCCAATTCAAGGTGATGTACTGATGCACAGAGCTCTAAATGTCTTGGGATCCAAGAGCCTACACCAGGGGTTGGCAAGGTTTACCGGCCATGGGCCGAATCACTCCTACGGAGATCGTCCGTGGGCCGGACTGGCGCAGTGGGATGCTAGAAATTGCGTCTGTGCGTGTCCGTGGCGTTGGAAATTGCTTCTGCGCATGTCCAGATGTCAAAAATCGCACCTGCGCAGAAGTGATTTCCAGTATCTGCACATGTGCAGACGCAATTTCCCGCGCTGCGCTGGTTTAGCGCAGAGAGCGGGGGACTTGCCAAGTGGGCGGCTCGGTTCAGGGGCGGCTTGTGGGCCGGTAAAACGGTCTTTGTGGGCCGCATCTGGCCCATGGGCCGCACGTTGCTGACCCCTGGCCTACATGATATCCTCCCCCAACACACACAAATCAACCATCTTGGGCTTTATGGTGGACAAGGGAGGTACTGGTGCTGCTACTGTTGTCTGGCTGCTGCTGATTTGACACAGGGCCTTCTTGGTAGTTGTTCTCCGATGATGGAATACCCTTTCAGATATATGTCTCCTCCCTTATTAACATTTAGGCAGAACTTAAAAAACATTTCTCTACACCCAGCATTTGATGGATACTTGGTTCTCCTTTTTATGTATTCCTTTTTCTGTTTTGTTGTTTGGTACCCTGGGTGACTTTAGGAGGAAGGGCAGGAAAATATAGATAGATAGATAGATAGATAGATAGATAGATAGATAGATCCTCTAGCTGTTATTGCAGCTGACTTTGTCCTTTTGAAGTTTGTTTCAGCCTTAAGAAAAAGACTAGTTATTTATACTTACTGTGTGGAGAAAAGGTAGTTAGCATTTAAAAACTGATTTAACACATTACCCCCCGCCCCACAATTCCAAAAGTTAATTGGATCATTCCAATAGATCACCACTAAAATGAATGTATATGAGTTGGGTTAATTACACAGTGTTAGAAACAAAAAACAAACAGTGCAACATTAGACATAGCTATACCATTATTTGCAATAAATGTTAACTCTAAATAAGTGCAACCTGTCCACAAATACTTGCTAAAGGACTACTTCAAAATAAAGTTTGATGGGTAAAAACATGAAGAAAAAAATTCTCCAGGAGAATTTTTTTTTTAATAAGTACCAGCACTCATTTAGAGTTTGGGATTTGTGAAAGAAAGCTTTAAAAGGAGCAAACCTGATTGGCTGTGGCTGTTGCGGCGAAGGGGACACTTGTTGCAGGAGTTGTTGCTGCAGAGACAGTGGCGGACGTAGCGCTGTGCATCATGGGTACTTTCAGGAGGGGAGCCATGGAAGCAATGAACAGGAGTGTGTAGCATTATGGCAATGGCAGTGGAATTTTGGCATGGTGAATATCAGAGCAGCAGCAAGCCATCATGGGTTAAACCAGCAGATGGCATGCAATCACAATGCAAAGCAAGAAAGCGTGGCAGAGAAATAAAACAAAAGGGAAAATAGCTTATTACAGGTACAATTTAAAGGAAGTATGTCACAGTTATCAACGATTCCCAGAAAAGAAAAGAATTATTAATTTGTTGTTTTGGTATTTTTTTATTTAATAATGCTTTCATGAAAATGGCCAGTTCATTTATGGAAAAGCTGGTGTGCTTCCCCCCTAAAATAACAAAGGTATCCTAGTAGGGGTTTTCTATCAAAGTTTAAAAGCCAAGGATGATATCCAGTGATGTCAGCCCCCAGACTTCCCCTTCCTACCCTCTTCTCTTCAGCGCCTGTCCCCCCCCCCAGTGCTCCCCAAATCTGCTCTGGAAGGTTATGGACCCTCAAGAGCAGATAGCGGGCACAGGGGGGTGGCAGGGAGTGGGGTCCAGGAGAAGATGGGAAAGTCCCGTCACATTCATTAGGTACCACCCCAAATATGACAGAACTACTGGTATTTGGAATTCATATTTTTTAACAAACAAACAAACCTAGTTTTCTAAAAATCACAATTGACTGGCTCTGAAGGTGCTCCTGAGCAGACAGCAGACAACTTTATCTGCAGAAGGAAGGTTATTCCTCTTCCTGCCTAAGAGGAGTTTCCCCTTCCTGCCTAAGGCTGTTCCAGAAGAGTCCCTAACCCTCCAGAGGGACTTTTCTAGAGGAGTACAGGAGGAATGCATTAAGAATGAGAAGAAGAAGAGTTTGGATTTGATATCCCGCTTTATCACTACCCGAAGGAGTCTCAAAGCGGCTAACATTCTCCTTTCCCTTCCTCCCCCACAACAAACACTCTGTGAGGTGAGTGGGGCTGAGAGACTTCAGAGAAGTGTGACTAGCCCAAGGTCACCCAGCAGCTGCATGTGGAGGAGCGGAGATACAAACCCGGTTCACCACATTACGAGTCTACCGCTCTTAACCACTACACCACACTGGTGTGGAAAAGCTCCGTTTCCTTACATTTCTCAAACCCTCTGCCTACCAAACTTTGCTGTTGCTGTCCTGGAAATTACGATCCTAGAAACTTTGGGGCCGATCTGCTCTCACCTTCTGTCTGCCTGCACACATGTGACAATGTTCTGACAGCTGCTTCTTGTCATCTTCACCAAAACCTGCTCTTATATTTGAACAGCTGGTACTAAAATCCTTAGGCAAGCCTGTGATCATATTACTCTTAAACTACTGCATTCACCTCTGTGTCCATTTTTGTCACCTCTTTCCACTTTGGAAAGAGAGAAATCTTCCAAAATACAGGTGAAACTCGAAAAAATTAGAATATCATGGAAAGATTCGTTTCTTTCAGTAATTCAACTTAAAAGGTGAAACTAATATATGAGATAGACTCATGACATGCAAAGCGAGATATATCAAGCCTTTATTTGTTATAATTGTGATGATTATAGCGTACAGCTGATGAGAACCCCAAATTAACAATGTCAACTTTGGGGTTTTCATCAGCTGTGCGCCATAATCATCACAATTATAACAAACAAAGGCTTGACATATCTCGCTTTGCGTGTCATGAGTCTATCTCATATATTAAACTCCAGTAGCTAATGAAAACAATTGCTTACATAAATGGACTTTTCCATGATATTCTAATTTTTTTGAGTTTCACCTCTAAGTGCTCCTCCCAGGTGTTATGACCACATCCTTACTCTGTGTTAGGCTAAAAAAACCCACACACACTTGAGAGGAAGCCCCACAGAATATAGTGGAACACATTACCCCTAACTGCATTTAGGATTGTGATCCCTGAAGTAACCCTCTGTCATTTTCTATTGCCACCTCTGTCCCCCAATATCTGGCTCAGGAGCAATACTGGTCATGTGGTTCTTGCTCAACTTCTGTTCCCATCAATTTTGTCCTGCAGCCTTTTTTGCTTGCAGCTCTCAGCTGCAATGTTTCTTCAGGGTATTGCAAAAATGCACGCACAGTGTGCAAAGCCTTGCTTTCTGGGGCTTCCTAACACACTCCCTTGCCTATTTCTACTTCCAGTCCTGGCAGGGTCCTCTAGCTGCCTTGTTCTCTCACTCCTCAAACCTTCTTCACCTCCCCTCTTTTATGTCCCTCAAACACCTTACTTGCACTTAACTACTGCCTTCCATCCATCTATCTATTTAAAGTCAGGGTTTGGATGATTTAATCTTATTATGGAGACACACATTTTAGCTACATGAAAGATGCAGCACTGCAATCCACTAGCACCATATGCATGGACAGCTGCTTATGCAGAAAACTGGCAATCACTGGCCATAGATTGAGACTAATATAAAACTTGAGGTTTAGCAAACGGAATGAGTTTATACTATCACACCGAAATAGGAAAGGTACGATTATGAAAATGGAACAAACTTAATTCTGGTTTCTTATATCAAGCTTACATGTTTTGTCTTTTGAAAAGACAAGTGATACTCATTCACTCCTTTTGATGGAAAGGTAAAGGGACCCCTGACCATTAGGTCCAGTCGTGTCCGACTCGGGGGTTGTGGCACTCATCTTGCGTTACTGGCAGAGGGAGTCGGCATACAACTTCCGGGTCATGTGGCCAGCATGACTAAGCCGCTTCTGGTGAACCAGAACAGCGCACAGAAACACCATTTACCTTCCCGCTGGAGCGGTACCTATTTATCTACTTGCACTTTGACGTGCTTTTCAACTGCTAGGTTGGCAGGAGCTGGGACCGAGCAACGGGAGCTCACCCCGTCGTGGGGATTCGAACCGCCGACCTTCTGATCAGCAAGCCCTAGGCTCTGTGGTTTAACCCACAGCGCCACCCGCGTCCCTTCCTTTAGATGTATCCTTTTGCTATTTATGACTCTCGGGCGAAATGTGATTTATTTCACTGTCTGTAACCATTTTCTTAGGGAGCTATCCTACACGAGAAACTGGCATAAAGAAAGCTGGTGCGAGTTAAGCTGTTCAGCAGCTGAGCCAACCTTACCTGGGCAGAGGGGAAACAGGCCTTTAAAATGGGGTTTGAGATACGTCACCTTTTTCGTTAGCTTAATTTATGCTGGGTTGTCCAGTCCCATGACTGAACTGAACAGGGCTTAGGAGTCAGTCTAATTGCCCCCTCCTTGGTCCTGCTCCCAGAACCCCTCTTGTTCAAAGCTTTTGCCAGCTTCAGATCCAGCTGAGACCTGGCTAAGTCAAGGATGAGGGAATTAGGCTGGCACAGTTCAGCTGGAGATCCACTGGATCCCAACCCGCTCATCCTGGCAGATCTTGCTATAGGATTTAGCTAGTATATTATTTGATCCTGAAGAGGAAAGCAGTTATGATGGTAATTTATTTTGGTTCAGTTTTATAGATAAATTGATCTCTTATCATAGCACACAGCAGAAGTTTGATTTCAAATGAGTAGTTCATAGGCAACGGACATAATGAATATGCAATATTAATTTGGGGAAAGTCTGCTGGGCAAACTCTAATTTTATTTTTTTTAAACCAGAAAAGTGAAAACTTTTCAAATGTTTCAACTCTTAAGTCAAATTTATTTTCAATCAAAGGAAAATATTCTTTAGGTCTAAATACTTTTCTCTACTTTTTTATTGCAAGTATTAAAATTAGGATTTCTGGGAAACACTGATAAAACTTTCTCACAACACAGCAAAAAGAAGAAACAGGCACACCACTATGAAACTTTAGAACACTAATGAAATTAGGCTGCTTTTTCAATATCTTATGGTTTAATAATGCTAGCAATATAAAATATAGAAAAAGTTTTTTTTTTCTTTTGAAAACAGAAAAGCAGATTGGAATTCATGGTGTTTGTGCTTTTTGCAGTGGGATTGTTATAGCAAGTGATGTTGCATCTAAGCAGCAGGGTTTTTTGTTTCTTTTTTTTAAAAAAACAATTAAGTTGAAAAATTTAACCGTTCAACCAGAAGTCCAAATGGATCATCAGATTGAGTCAATTGTCTTAAGTTATGTTTCAGTTCCTCAAAACAAAGGAAACTACAGAATACGATAAAAGAGAGATCAATAAAGAAGTTTGAAACCTACCAATACTGGTAGCGGGTGTCATGCACAAAACTGACCCTGGGTGTCATGCAATGATAGGTGGAAAAAGTGAATAAAGGGAAGAAACAGGTTAGCTGTTTAGAGTTAACATTCAAAGTGAAGATCCAAGCATCCCCAAGATAAGCCAAAGTTAGTTAAATACCATTTCAAAGAGATCATTCATAGCTTTTTTGCTGTTTTAAAACAGTTCTTATTATAAGTCACTCGACACATTGTGCACATTAATCAAAATCTGTATGGCAAAGCCTTTCTTCAGCATTTCCTTTCAGCAACGGGAAATAACTCTTTAAAAAGCAATCACTTTGAATAGTCTAGGTTATCCAACAATGGTCTGTATCACGATCTACAACTCGCAGCTCTGTTTTAAGCCCCCAAAATGTACTAATAAGATAAACATTATTACTTCAGAGCCAATATAGTTAATATTGCAGCCAAGACAGACAGGAAATCTGTGCAGACAACACTTGGGAGCAAGTTCCATTGGACTCAAATATGTATAGCACTGAGCTGCCCTCCATCATTTGCTTTACGCACAAGTAAGATAAATCAGGGTTTTTTTCTGCCTTTTACGTTCAAAGATAGTTTTTAGCTTGCAATGCCATGCCAACCATGCCTACTCAGAAGGAAGCCCTATTGAATTTAATGGGACTTACTCCCAGTTAAGTTGGGTTAGGACTGCAGCTTAACAGTGCAATTGTATAAATGTCTTCTCAAAACATTCTCTTAAAAAAAAATCTGAATAAGTGTGCATGCACATGAAAGCTCATACCAAGAACAAACATAGTTGGTCTCTAAGGTGCTACTGGAAGGATTTTTTTTATTTTATATTTTGTTTTGACTATGGCAGACCAACACGGCTACCTACCTGTAACCATTCTCAAAACAAGATTGCACTGAGTTCAGCGGGACTTACTCCCAGCTATAGGATTGCAACCTAAAAAGTATTAATACTCTACATTAACAAGGCTATTAAGTCTGCTTCACATTATGCTCCTAAATACACTTACTAGAGAGTAAGTCCCACTGAACACAACGGAATACAGTTCCAAGTAAACATGCATAGGACTGTGCTGTTAGTATGGGTGGGTTTCATTTCTGACCTGATACAGTGCCTGGCATACCATTATGTTTTTTTGTATATTCTTTTGCATCTTTGCAATAACTCAGGGGCCCTCATAGTTAGGAGAAAATAGGCAGATAGGAGGAAAAAAAGGATCTGTGTATGTAAAATGTTTTGAAATCCCAGCATGTCCTGCAGTTCCATATACATTACCTACAGCTAGCTAGCTAGCTAGCTATGAATGACCTTGCCTTGAAGGAACAACCTCCAGTGAAATAATTCAATATTTCTATTATCATGCTCAATTAAAAAACCCCAAAGAAACTAGTATTTGAAGAAAAATACAGCAGTTCCTTTGGAGATCATAAAGCAAACCAGGCACCGAATTACTAAATGACTATGCTAAAGGCACAATAACTTTGCCTATAGCCCACAATCCATTTACCTTACTGCTTCTTACTGTGGAAGAATCAATTAGATGACTCTAGCATTTGTGGGTAGTGAATGCCGGCAGTAGTGGATCGTGCAATATATATGAAATATTGAAAAATGGAGAAGTGAGCTACTCCATATTTTTCACATGGCTTGCTTTAAAAAACAACAACCACAACCTCATATGTAATTTCCCACATTCCCCCAAATAGAGGTTTTAGGAGTAAAAATTCCCATTTTCACATGGGACTGATATACAAATGTTAACTGGTGTTGTGTTCCTCTAGGTGCCCCTGGAGGCAAGCTCCTTCACATTATTATTTAGATCAGGGCAGTCCATTGTGCAGCCTAAAGGCTGCATGCGGCCCTCAAGGCCTTTTTTGGTGGCCCTCAGCAATATTTCATGCCCCCCCTGCTGTCTTCCCAAAGGCAGGTAAATGGGGTGTTAAGGCATACTCAGCTCAATAAATAAGAGGTATGGAAAGGTAAACCATAGCATTTAAGGAAGCCCTTGTCAGATTCAACAGAAAAGTGGCTGCCTATGGGGAGGGGGGGATATTGTTGAGGTGTGTGCACCCTAATCACATCTTGATGGGCGTGTAGTAGGCCAAGCTGAAGCTGCTCATTGCCTCTTCAGAAGAAAACCTCATCTCCCCTCTTGGCATCAGTGCTCACCTGCTGCCTACAACTCACTCCTTGCAGGAGCAGCAGTGTTCTACTGATCGCAGTCCTACTGCTTTCCCCAGGAATGAACAACACATGCACAGATAATGCCAGGATTGCATAAAGCTAAAATCCACTTAGCGGGAAGATGTGAATGAGCACCAAAGAAAGCTGACAATGGTTTCTGTGTCTTCTTAAATTTTGTTTGCAAATGCAGAAAGCCACTTCTCTGTACTCCCCCCACTGAAAGGCTGCTCAGATGAGTCTGTGCAAGGGAATGCATATATTTTAATACACTCCCGTTTTCCTTGTGTTAGTAGCAGTAGACTTGCAGCCTTTTTACGTGTGAGTATCAACTCTCTCATGGCACCCAACCCCTAATGGAGGCTTTTGGAGAGGAAAAGTGTCTGTACTGTTTCTTTTCCCTCTATGGCACATCACAAGATTGGCTCCAGGTTGTACCAGACACAAGCACTTCTCTCAATTGACACTTACACTGACAGGCAATGACTGGTGATTCCCCTTAGCTGGGAACAAAGTACGGGCCACATCTATATCTGAATTTCCAAGTCACTACATATTGGAGTTAAGTTGTGCCAAAAGGGGTAAAGTTCTGCAGAGACATATTAAAAGATATTCCAGTCCAATTGTCTTTACGGACATATTCACTAGTGTTTCAGGTTGTTGTTTTTTGTTAGGTGTCACTACAGTTTCATACCTCTTTTCATAATGGAAACAAAATGGCAAAATCATTTGTTATTGATCTTTTGTGGAAAGCTGCAGAAAATTGGGTGCTTTCAAAGTTCATATAGTTTACTGGGCAAACAAACTCAAATACAAAAATTTGCTGTAATGCAGGTGGATGCTTTTCACACAACTACTCTTTAGATCTGTGCCATTTTGTAAATGCTGCTGCTGGAAACACCAGGCAAAGGAGAACATCTTTAGCTCCTTCACAGATTTAATTCTTATTCCTGACTGCCCTCTAAGTAAAATAACATAAGGCAACAAAATAATTTCAAAATGTAGAAAGAAACCTTTTCCAACAAAGAAGAATGAATAATCCTGAAAATGTTTTAGCAATAAATTGGTGCTGTAGCTGCCTGGGCACTATGAAATTTTCATTTTCAGATGTAACACTGAACCATAGTTTAGTGCTCGATTCAGCAGCAGCAGCAACAGCAGCAAGCCTCGGGCTCTACACTCTCCCCTTCTCTAGTGAAGCTTTGAGGAGGAGATTGGAAGCTTTGCCTTTTCCGCCTTACAGTCAAAACTGGGAGGGAACGCTGGTTGGTTTAACCTGTAGTTTGTTCCAACAAGCCAGGATCAAACTGTCCTATCTTGCTTGAACAAACCATAGTTTGATCTAACCAAAGTTTCCCAAGTCCAGATGTAATCAAAAGTTCTGGCTTAAAACAGAAAGCAAAAGCTTCCAATCTACTCTCCTCTTTGGGTTGTTCAAGAGGAACAAAGGGAAGGGAGGACTCCTCTAGCCTAAGCTGTTCACCACAAAGTCATGCTGTTTGGGGCTCTGACAGGCCCCAGGTTCCTCATGCCTAGTTTAGCATTATGTCTGAACTAGGCCAAAGTTGGAGATCCCATAAGCATTGTTTTCTTTATAAGAGCTTCTTCTAATGTTAAAAAGTATGCTTTGGAGGCATGCACATGCAAATCATAGCGGTAACAAAATTCATGATATTCAAAAGACTGATAAGCATACCCACCTGTAATTCAGGCACAGGTATGTTAAGCTGCAGCTGGGATGCTCAGCCTAATTTATTTGCACTGAATTGCAAAAATACATGGAAGTTTTTGTTATGAGAGTGAAATGCAACAATAATGGGAGACCCAGCCAGATGAGCGGGGTATAAATAATAAATTATTATTATTATAATGTAGCTTTAAGCACCATAAAAATTAAGAGCTTGTATGTGCACGACAGCTTTGCATCCAAGCTGACATAGATTTTTCACTCTTTGTTTTTAATTATAGTTTGTAAAATATTGGCCCATTTCAGACTTAACATTAAACCATAGTTTAGCACGATGTGGTTGAGCAGAGGTGAGCCTCACACTCGCATGCTCCTCCTCCCTTCCTTTGTGAGGAAATGATTGGATATTTGTGAGTCCCATTTTAAACTAACTGGAGTTTATCATTACATCTGAACTGGGGTTGTCCAAATTCTATATCGTTAATAAGGCAGGGCCATAAAACTTACTTTTCTATAGTCAAAGCTTGCATTTCTTTTGAACTCTTTAATGTATGTGCATTTATTTAACTGCACAGCAAAAGCCTTCCAAAATTATACTAGGGGGTGGGTACATGTGGATGGCCATTTTAAATTACTTCAAAACAATCACTCATCCATGTCTATCAATTAAATAGTGATACCGATGTTTTCCCAGGCACTGTAATCACTACAAACTTCAGAATCAAGCATTGACTCTGTCCCCGAGAAACTATCATATCTAGTTGTGCAGTGATCCTTCTTTCCGAGAAAGAAAATATATCCCTGCACCATTATCTGAAATTATAGTGCTTGCCAGTGCTAATATGCCATGCTGAAAGATCTTCCATTTCGTTTTCTGTGAGTTAAGCTACCATCTAAAGCTAAGCACACTGAAGATCTCAGCAGCTACTTCAGTGACTAGGGGTTTTTCTAGTTGCGGAGGTAGCCGCTGCAATCTTTTACACATCTCTGCATCCGGTGTCATACTGCTCATGCGAGTAGACCACTCATGTGAGCAGTTAATTACAGTAATCTACCAGCTGCAGTAACATGTGCACTGGCTTCAGTGTTCAAAGTGGCAATGAAACTCTTATCTTATTAGGATTCCATTACCGATTAACATAGCTCTGTTGAAGATTTCACACCACACCACTAACTATTGTTTAAGGGGGTAGAGCAGAGCAGCACTCATGGGTCCTGCCTTCCCACGAGCCCCCAATGTCCACGTGCTGAGAAGGGAACACCTTGGGAGGGTAGCCTGCTGTACATACATAGGTTCCCCCTGCAATCTGGAACCCTAATGGCGCACTATTTCAGATTGCAGAGGGAGCCTAGGAACACACAGCAGGTTGCCCTCTCCAGCAGATATCCACCAAAGTATGGACAGCAGGGAAAGTAGAAAATTCTCAGGAAGCCCTGTTCTCTGCCACTGCCTGATCCCACCTGTTGCCTTTGGGTAACTGTACAGAACACATGCTCTCCTGCCCATGCAAATTAGCTGCAGAAAGGTATCATCACTTTGGTTCTTTATAGCAGGGGTGTCCAACCTGTAGGTCGTGATCTACCGTTAGATCACCGGGGTGCTCCAGGTAGATTGCGGGGCGATAGGAAGTGATCACTGAGAAACAGCTTTGACTTCCCCCTCAAAAAAGGCTGAACAACTCAGGATTCTCTCTCAAAAAAGCTCAACAATTCTGTGTTGTCCTTCGAAAAAAAGCTCAACAACTCTGGCCTCCCCCCCCCCCAGCTAAACAACCCTTGGCAAATCTCCCCCCATTTAGTTGCCACCTTTGGTAGATCACTGCCAGTTGTTTTTTTTATACTGGGGTAGATCACAGTCTCTTGGGAGTTGGACATGCCTGCTTTATAGCAATAGCAGAAGGAGTCTGAATATTAGCAAGAAGGTTGATGTTGAGTAGAAATTTCATTCTGCTTGAGAAATGTACAGGTAAGCCATGCAAGATATACTTGAAGGACAGAGGGAGTTAATTGCAAGTACTTAACATACTCCTAGTGAAACTGAATGCCTACTTTGTCCCTCAAGGCTCTTCTCATCAGTTCCCAAAACACCTGTGCAAAGAGGTGTATTGCAGAACATGCTTCAAGCTGACAGAAAACAATGGAGACAAGAACAGACTGTGTTCCGTCCCAATGGGTTGTTGTGACACATATGAAGAAAGACCAAAAATAAGCAGTCCTGTAGATTGTTCACATTCAATGTCCAGGCCTAGTCACCCTTAGATCAGACCCACTAAAATCTCCATGGGACTCGCAGATTTCAATGGGTCTGTTCTAAGAATGGGTGGGTCTGGATCCAACCCAAAGCCTTTCCAGCACACTGACATGTTTCTGAAATCCTAATGTTCTTCAAAAGCAAAATATAATCCCATGTAATATTTTTTTGGGTCACAAAAGAGGTTAGAAAATGATGGATTTGTCAAAGTGAAAGCACAATAAATGTGATCACACAGAGAGTGATCTCTGCTGCGGAGATTTAAAGAAACAAAACAAAACTCTCAAAATGACATACCTGTTGGAATAAATGCTGCATGTTGCTGCAACTGTGCACTAGCAAGAGCCTGTTGGTAGTGCAAGAAACTGGGATTAAAAACAGCACTGGCCCCATTGCTTTTCTCAAGTGCTTGCCTCTTTGGTAAAGTGTGAAGAACACCAGGAGGAAAGGCCTGTAAATGAAATAATAAGAGTAGCAGTAGTAAGGTTGACAGAAGCTGTAACAGTTTGTTCTACTCTTAAAATATTACATTTGGTTGAAGATGCCTTGCCATGCACATTAGTTCAAAACAGGAACAATGTCAAATGGATGGCATTTTTTTGTTATTGATAGTAAATGCATGGCACAATTAAACTAAAATTATAGCACCACAACAATTAAACTGAAAAAAAGGGAAAAAAAGCTTTTCAGGACTGAAGGGGTTTTTAAAGAAATCCAAAGATCTTTCTTTAAATATGGCTAAAAATAGTAGAAGAAAAACAGCACTTGTCTTTCATAACATTTTTAAAAAGTTAAATATCTTTGTATCGTTAACTATATTAATTAGCACAGAAGAAGCATCTTCAATTACAAAAGCAGGATTTTTAAAAAGCTTTTAAGGGAAAATATATTTAAAGATGAAACTGTGTTAGGAAAGGCGGAAAGTTGCTTTGCAATCACTACATGTGAAAATGAAATGGCTAAAATACTGAAATTATTTTTGTAAAATTAATAATACAAGAAAATTCAGTTAACGTTAAAAATCATTTTGCATCTCGGAAAAGCTACATGCAAAGCAAAAGGTGAAAGGTCAAAGTACCAGGTCTACAGTTGCTTCGAGAGGTCGCTTCATTGCTTTGGCAGTCGACTGAGTCTTTTAATAACAGGCAGCGAGCACATGATGGCAGTGGGCCAATGGGATTCAAGCGAATTAACATACAGGTAAACAGCAAGCAGAGGTGCATCATGGGAACGGCATTGCATTGTGGATAGGTGAGAAGGAAAAAAATATTCTGAATGCAATATACAACATACAAAAACACTAGGCATGCACAACAACAAAAATGTTTTGTTTTCTAAAGAAATGAATATTACATCTTGAATTAGTACCGAAGCAAAAAATGCATCTACTGTACCTTAGTTAAAAGCATATAAGAGAGTAAAATATAGATGTTTGAAATTTAGGAAAGTTGATTAAAACAGCAGCTTGCAGACACCCTTAAGCATTTATAAGCACCAGTAAGCTTGAATGCTATATAGGAAAGCATTATTTTAGGGGGGGGGAGGTGTTCCTAAAAGAATTTTTGATAAGTTAGTTATGCCATGTTAAAAAGCACAAGTTAATCTCCAAATGCTAACATTCAAATCTAAACAACTGAAAACGTTTTTTTAAAAAACGATTTAATGGAATGAGCACATAAGAGGTTTACCATGTTATTAGGAACAAATCTATTAGCGAAGTGTAAAATTTTAAATCTGTTTTAATTTTAAAATCTATTTCCTTTTTTTGGTGTATTTAGTAAATGTTATTTAGGATAATTAACTTATCAGCAAATTCAGCACGGGCCTTTTTCTTTTTCTATGCTGGGAACCACAGCTTCAAGTTTTTTTTCCAGTGAACTTACCGCACAAAGCAGAGAAAAACTGCACATTATTTTGAATTAGTACTTTCTATGTTGTTGGGTTTTTTTTTCATCTTTAGTCAAATAATCTATATACCAAGTTTTAATAAAACATAGTAATGGAAAACACTGCTCATTGCGAGTCAGAATTTTTATTTTAGGATCAAAGCAGAAATGGCAACACTGCATTGTATAATATTTTAAAGACGTTACGTCCTGCGTAAGAACAAAAAGCATATGAAACTGCCTTCCACAAAGCCATATCATTTATCCATCTGCTCTGCTATTTTTTACCCTGTGTAGCAGTGGCTTTCCAGAGTCTCCTTTCCCAGCCTACTAATGCTGAACTGGAGGTTTCACCTTGGGACCTCTTGCATGCAAATTTGGACTGTCAATATTTCTAAGTAAAAAACAAAGAGGGGTGAGCTTGACTACACTTCCAACAAAAATGTCTGTGAAGTTTTTCTTCTAAGCTAAAATTTTAATGCATTTGAACTCTCATTTACACTCTCAGCACAATAGGTTTCTCCTCTGGAGACAACGGTATTCGGGGGTCATATTTTCTTGTTGGTGAGCCATACTTGGAACAAGAAGAAAGCCTGATCTTTGCAGCATTGCCAGCACATAACCCTCTAAAGAGAATGGAGTCACTCGAAGATCATACTTATATAAAAACAAAAAGAGGAAGAGGCTCTGTAGGTACTGGGTTTGAGTCTGTGGATGCTTGGAAAGGGTTGTTGTTCCATTTGTACCACTGAATGTGTTTATTCTTAGTACTTAAGAATGTTTTGAATGACATTTTAGGTGGCAATCAAACAAAGTTGTGTGTGCATGTTTTGGAAACCTTCCAACCTTGCTACTTAAGACAGCTGTCCCAGCAAGGGAGATCTATGAGCAGAAACAGACTAAGATGTAATTAGTCAATGCACATGTTGATGCACATCTGAATTTGTATTCTCATGCTCATATTGAGTCCCACTGAAATGGATGTTACAGGTAGGTAGCCGTGTTGGTCTGCCATAGTCAAAACAAAATAAAAAATTCCTTCCAGTAGCACCTTAGAGACCAACTAAGTTTGTTCTTGGTATGAGCTTTGGTATGAGTTTCTTAGTTGGTCTCTAAGGTGCTACTGTAAGGAATTTTTTTTATTTTGTTTTGAAATGGATGTGTCTCTTCACAGAGGTGAGAATGCATAGCCATACCAGTAGCTATTGCGTACAATTGGTTGCACATGACAGGATGTGGATCAAGGGCAATGGTGGCCACAGAAGCTAAGAAACAAGTATGGTAGCTTCTGGGCCAGTGAGTGGGTCTTAATCAAAGATAAAGTTATGTAGGAACGCAGGTGGCACTGTGGGTTAAACCACAGAACCTAGGGCTTGCAGATCAGAAGGTCGGCGGTTCAAATCCTGTGCTGGGGTGAGCTCCAGTTATTCGGTCCCAGCTCCTGCCAACCTAGCAGTTCGAAAGCATGCAGTGCAAGTAGATAAATAGGTACCGCTCCAGCGGGAAGGTAAACGGCATTTCCGTGCGCTACTCTGGTTCGCCAGAAGCAGCTTAATCATGCTGGCCACATGGCCCGGAAGCTGTACGCCGGGCTCCCTCGGCCAGTAAAGTGAGATGAGCGCTGCAGCCCCAGAGTCGTCCGCGACTGGACCTAATGGTCAGGGACCTTTTATAGTCATCAATGGACCACACCATCCTTTTCAAATGTTCAGTCTGAACATTGGCTTATGTAAATTTAAAAGGAGATGTAGTTCCTATGTGCTTCAGACACATTTTCGCTCTGAGATGCATTCACACCCAAACCCTAAACTGCTTTTTAAATTAAACAAACATTAGAATAGCTCTGATGCTTTAAGATGATTCTGGTGTGCTGGGAACATACAATGAAGTGGGAGACATCCACCTTTCTCCCTCTAAAACAAGCGTAATCTTTGACCTTGAAATATCTCTGTTCTCTTGGTAAGCATATCAAGTCTTTGCAGAAGGTTGGCTTTCATTAAGTAAATTCTGTAGTATGCTGAATTTCTTATACTGCATACAGCAGAAGTCTTAAATATTTGCCCAGTGCCAGAATGAGGACAATGCCTCTTTGACCTGTATGTGGAGTCAGCTTATCTTCCAGATAAGAAAATCTGCTTCTACTGATAATTTGCTACCAATATATAAGTTTTTAGGATGACAGGTACCCACATTCCAGAAGTAGTGAGAAAAATCTGAGGGCAAAACCAGCTCTTTCAGCACTTCTTTTGAACTAAAAGAAGCCACTTCTGGAAAGATACTTTCTCTGGCCATTAGTATGACATTCCTGGCAGTCTTAAAAACAGCAGCAGAGAGAGTCATGTGGTTAACTCTGTATGCACCTGAGCACTTTCAGTGTACAGCGGTTACTTTCAGCATTCCTTTTTTTTAAAAAACTCAGTACAGTGCAATAAGCTTTATCAGAAGCCTGGGTGTACCTGCACAAACCCTTCTGTGCACTTAAGAGTTGTTCTTGGAACTGTGCAAAAATGTTGTGGCAAGTCAGTGTATTAAGCTATTCATCAACCTCGTGAGATAACAGCGTGTTCTTTTAAATTTTTTACTTTTAAGAAAAATGAGGAGTCAGTTCAAACAATCATAGTGGTAAGTGATGGCATGCCAAGGGCATTGAAGTCTGCCATGTCCAAGTTCAATCCCCATAGCAATTCACAAGATGCCACCCTAGTTTGTGCATGTTCACCACATCAAACTAGTCAGATGAAGAGACCCTAAATGCACATAAATTTAGGATTCTATTCTCTCCAGTCCTCAACACCCGCATATATAAAGCATTTTTCCTCTTCTCCCTTGCTAGCCTTCATTTATTTAACAAGTTTTATATACTGCTTAATCAAAAAGCAATGCTTCCAGTCACCAAGAAAACAGCAATCAACTTATCAGAGACTCCTATACAGCCACATCAAGACTATGGGTCCCAGAAACCACTATGCAAATGTTAACTGTATGTTGCTGTTGGACCAGCCTATCCAAATTTCTGAACATCCAAACAGACTCCTCACCCAGCCATTCCTAAAACTGGAAGAAAAAACCCTGTCCTAAACAATGGCAAATAGGGCATTACCGGTAAGTACACTGTGCTCCAAAAAGATGCCTATTGTGCTAAAGGTACAAAGTGAAAAAGGACCTTGGATCACTGAATTATTTTGTCTGATCAGCATTCGTAAATTAATAGAAGACCATATTCTGGTAAAGGATTTAAGCTAAATTGCACTCTTAAAAGCAATGCTGGCTTCACAAAAGCAGTTAATTACGGATCCTGCATTCTTGCACTTACCATCACTGTAGCAGCTGCAGCAGCTGCCTGAGCAGCCACTGCAGCCTGGTTGGCTTGGTGCTGAGCGGCTTTGATTTTGGCCTGCAAGTGAGCAGGAGGGTGAAAATATTTGCATTTCTCCCTCATGCAGCGCCCCTTTATGTAATCCATACAAACAGTTACGGTGTTGTCATTTGTATCAATCATTGTGCTGTCTGCAGGATGTGCAAAGCGGCAGTCAGTTTCGCCCCGTGCACAGTTTCCTCGCTGGAACTCCCTGCAAACCTGGTGCGCAAAACAATACTCATTATGCATACTAGATCAAGAGGGGTGGGGGTGAGGTAGTTGCATATACTGAACAAGAGAAGACATTCAAAAATGTAACTTCTGGAGGCTCTAGACCAAATGACCTCCAGTGCTTTTCAAACCAAATTTCCAATTTGAACCTACAACTGTTCTGCAACTTATATATCTTCAGGCACACAGGTCTGGATCGTAAGATAACGTAAGGCAAGGAAGTTCACTGAAGGAATGCTTCCTGCCCCCTTCAGCCACCTGTTTCCCCTGAAAAGCCTTCCTTCTCTAGAAGCCTGTTTGAATAATGTGGCCTGGAGGCTCCTGGAGAAGAGGGGAATTGGTTATCAGAAGGAAGTTCATAGAAGGGAATTGTCTCATTCCTTGTTTTCACCCCCAGCCCCCTGCAACAGTAGGCCCCCCTGCCCCATCTCACATTGTTCAGGAGGAGCACCTGACTTCAGAGTAGAAGCCGGGGGGGGGGGCTGCAAGAGGGACAGGCAACTTTCCTTCCCTGAACTTTTAAGTTAACTTATCTCAGGATCCAAGCCATACCCTCTCCCATCTCTGCTGCGTTGCCCTTTCCTCCTCCGCTGCAGGATAGATTTCCTGCCACTGGCTCACCCCAACTTAGCGAAACTCACAACCCGCAAGATGAAGACCAGCAGCCTAGTTTTTCCTTGTACCTGCCTGCAATCACCTTTGAGGCATTAGGAGAATTAAGATATTTTAACCCTTAATGCTTCCTCACAAATCTATAAAGTCGCCTAAGTGAGGTTCGAGATGTACATGCACCTTCAAAAACACAAACAAATCTTGCTCCTCTGCCCCTTGTTTATAGTGTCAGCAGAGCTGGTCAGCAGTAGTGGTCACACAGCAACCATATTGTCTGCCATCAGGAAGAGAGCAAAACGATGGAACCCTCCCTCCCTACTTAGCATAGAGCACTCCTGCTATTCCTCTGGACCATTTTTGTGCTAGTTTTCATGTGTTGCAAGGTTGGGATAGTAGTTCAGCTTTCCCAAAATACGTTGTTTTCTTTCCATTCTAACTGGTAGTTAACTTAGGACAAGCAAACAATTGTGCACGTTCAGTTGGTAACAGACCTATAAATAGCTGGTGCTGGGTTTATGTTCTGGATTTATTAGGTCCTTTCCGTGTAAAACGGCTAACAGCCTCAAACCCACGCCATATAAAAACACAGCAGCAGTAATATAATGATGTAATTACTTCTGCACTCCTGTTACTCTGAGCTGATCTCTGCCGTAGTATCTGCAATGCCTCTGCTCAGCTGTAACTAAGGTAAGAGAACTGTTTTGCTGCACTAAACCACCACCCCCTCCCGTTTTTCCAGAATCCTAACATACCAAGTACGCATCAGCATAATGGTGCTCACCATACCTCTAGCTTATCGGTCCTGAGGAGTTTCTGTGTCGTGGTTGAACCAGGGACTGAGACAGGGGGGCTTCCAGAAACAATGACAGGCTGCGTGGGGACAATTTCAGTAGGAACTAATCCAACCCCAGGAGTGACGGGTGTTAAATACGGTGCAAAGCTAAGTGCTGTGTTGGATCCTATTGTTGGCCCTACAGGAAATGAGTGCTGAGAAAAGGGGGGAGGGGGGGAGAGAGAGAAGAAAAACAAACATGTAAATCCTATGGTTCTGTATTAAAAACAATAAAGGTCAAAAATTGGCTTCAATTTCCACCCAGATGCATCACTTTTTAGGAGAACCACAACTACGCTGGCCAGCCTCCAGAACGCTGCTCCAGACTCTGCAGGGAACTTTGAAAAAAAAAAAAAAGAATTTCTCTTGTTAAGATATAAACCGAGTCGACGTTCATGTGTCCAGAGCCTACAGTGATGGATAACTCACACTGCAGACAAACACTGCCGCAATAAACAGGTTCATATCAGGGAAGCAGCTTGCCTGCAGAGAATTATGACAAAAGTCAATATGGTTCTACCCTGCATGGACTGTTTACAGGCTCCTCAGCACCTGAATCTGGAGTTAGGCAATTTGCAAGGGGTATGTGAGTGCAGGTGGGTGGGTTTTAATTATTTCATTAAAAAGAAATACTGTAGTAAAATACAACCAAGCAGGTCCTAAAAATCAAGTGTTCGCTACAGAGTCAAACGATTGCCAGGGTGGAAAGACTATGCTGTTGAATTTGGTCAAAAACACCATGGGAGAACAGGGAAGCTTCCAGGCATCTGAGCAGTTTCTTGAAGCGGGGGAATGATTTAACCACGTGAGACTGAAATATGTAGTTGTAGTTTGAAATTATGGACCTTAGGCTGCTCAAAGAAAACACAGGATTGTATGCGTAATGTATGAGGGCTCACAATGCAGATAGATGGGTGTTTCCAAACACATATCATTTCATTGTTTTTAAGTGACTCGCCAGTCTGAAAAGCATTTGTGATCGTGTCTAGAATATATTATGTGCTGCTGAGGTAGCTTCCGCTACAGGCTTCGGCCTCAAAGGAAAAACATGGCTTAGCCTCCATAAATTAGACCAAAAGGGATAACCAAAACAGACATTAAGAAGCAGAAAAATTGAAGTTCACATTTTATAACTGGCTCAATATGAGGAGTTCTTAAGTCATTTTTGTGTGGGAGGATATATGAGTATTGCACATAAACACATAAGATTAAAGGTGGAAAAAGGCAGCACAATCAACTGGTAAATGGCTGGGTGGTTTTACATCAGTAAAATTAACTAAACTATAAACCTGCAAATCCAGTTGAAGGCATATATTTGCCATGATCCTTCTGGAAAACAGCGAGGGGTACGCAATACTGTTTCAGGAAAAGGAAACCTGTGGTTGTCCAGATAATGTTAAACTCAAAATCCAAAAAGTCTCAGCCAGCATGACTTGCTCCCAAGTGTGACTGCAGAGTACAACCCTTCTGAAGTCCAAAAAAACCCAAATCTGAACCACAGTTTATTATACATTATGGTATGGCCTACTTCTAGTCGGACTAAAGAAGGGTAAGTAGAAACTGTCAGTTACAGATTAGGAAATTCATAGGTATTATCTGAACCTATAAATGAATAACATGCACCTGAAATCGTGGTGACAAAAATGCTAAAGGACAATCAAAAACAATGCTAAACAAAAAGCTGCAAGTTCATAATATGATTTCCGTATTATAGGTTAAACTTTCAGAACAAAGCCATTCTAGAATAAGAATAACACCCTACAATAGCCCTGCCTTTAATGAAGAATGCATACAAATTATATTATATAATTTTTTTAATAAACTATCCAAATATAGCTCTACAGCTCAGACTTTCACTTATTGGCCTAATAATAAGCTGCCTAGTCCTGAAACTGAAACATTTCAAAACAGCTGCACAAATCTATTTATATATATATATATCTATATAGATATAGATTGTATATCTAGGTTTTGTAAATTAAATTCATATATTCTCATATGTGTGTGTGTGTGTGTGTGTGTGTGTGTATGAATTTAATTTACAAAATTGATCTAGGCATTTTATTTCAGAACTTCACAACAGCAATATTGTAATAACTACATAAGTTAAGGTGGAAATGTTAAAGCGCTTGAAATGCATTTCTCAGTTTATCTGGAAATGGCTTGTAAAGGTAATACAGACAAGTCTTTTGTTAAAGGTACTTACCATTGGCTGAAGAGGCGTTCCTGGAAACATAAATTGCATCTGCTGTGCAAGCATTGCTGCTGCAGTTTTCTGTTGGATCAGGTTGTTCCTGCCATTAATTTCTAGCTGAGTTTTCAAATGTGTTGGTGGATGAAGATATTTGCAGTTCTCCCTTGTGCAACGGCTCTGAAAAATGTGAAAATATTACTCAGTTCTGGAAATTTAACTATAGTCTGGTGTTATCACAAAAGCATCTGCAATGGTTGGCCTTTCTCCAAGGAATTACATGCCTATCCTAATCATATTGAGCATTCCATTGAAATCAATGGGAAGTATTTGTATGTAGCATATTTAGTATTGTGGTCTGATCATTAACGGCCTTGCAAAATAATACTTTGGAAGAAGAAGAAGAAGAAGAAGAAGAAGAAGAAGAGAAGAGTTTGGATTTGATATCCCGCTTTATCACTACCCGAAGGAGATTCAAAGCGGCTAACATTCTCCTTTCCCTTCCTCCCCCACAACAAACACTCTGGGAGGTGAGTGGGGCTGAGAGACTTCAGAGAAGTGTGACTAGCCCAAGGTCACCCAGCAGCTGCATGTGGAGGAGCGGAGATGTGAACCCGGTTCACCAGATTACGAGTCTACCGCTCTTAACCACTACACCACACTGGCTGGAAGTTAGGTGGAGCCTTGCTGCTGCCCTCTATGGAGGGAATGAAGGGAGAAGTTGAAGGTTTAGGAGCAGCATATCCAATGCAAAAAGGCACATAGGCATGCCCTGCTCTACTTCCAAACACACCCCATGACATATGCCATGAGACTGGACGGAGTGCTCACAGAACTGCATTTCTCAGCCACACTTCCAAGAACTTCAATGGGGGAGACTCTAGAGTCTAGCTCCAGGCTCAATCCCACACCAGGAAGAATAAGAATAAGAAGACGAGTTTGCATTTGATATCCCGCTTTATCACTACCCTAAGGAGTCTCAAAGCGGCTAACAATCTCATTCCTCTTCCTCCCCCACAACAAACACTCTGTGAGGGAAGTGAGGCTGAGACTTCAGAGTAGTGTGACTAGCCCAAGGTCACCCAGTGGCTGTATGTGGAGGAGCGGAGATGCGAACCCAGTTCCCCAGATTACGAGACTATCGCACTTAACCATTACACCACACTGGCTCTCCAGTGCCCTGCAATTGAGAAGGGTCAAGAGGCATACTCCCAGGACCAACCTTTGCTTGACACCATTCTCCTCCTTCCAGCAGATGTGATGAGAACTACCATTATTACAGTCTTCCATTCACCCACCCATTTGGATATTGAATAAAGCTGCCGCCTACTTCATGAGATGATAAACCATAAATGTCCATACTATCTTAATTGACAGATATTCACAGTTCAAAAAGAATGCACACATGACATAATAGGTTGGGTCCAAAGCAGAACTCTCCACTCTTCCAGAAGCCAGTGTGATGTTGTGGTTAGAGAAACGGAGGTTCAAATTCCCACTTAACCCAGAAGCTCATTAGGTGATGTCAGGCAAGTCACTCTGTCTATATTATTTTATAGGGTTGTTGTGAGGACTTAATGGAGGGGGGGGGGGGGGGGGGGAGAACCAGATATACTGCCCTGAGCTCACTGGAAGAAAGGTAGGATAGCAATGTAGTAAATAAGTAGTAAAAATCTGCAGAGACCGCTGCTAAATTACAGCCCCCTCTGATAACTTTAGAGCTGCTTCAGTTTACAGAAAGGCCACCTGGGATGTAACTCATTATGCCACATTTGAAATGTTTGATCTCAAAAGGAGAATATTTTTGACAGCCGTTTGTTTTGATTTGTTCAACAATAAGAAACAGGCTTCATTTTAATGGCTGTGTTCAGAGAATCCTATCTCAGCTTAATAAGCTTAATATAAATGAGCTTTTTGTCTGTGCATGCAGACCCTTCACAGCTTGTGGGAATCAAACCAGGAAGTCTTTAATGAACCATGTTTTCTGTTTTGTGCAAATAGGGAAGCTATGGTTACCAGCTTTGGGCTAAGACAGGATATTAAACCAAATTCAAACAGTGAATTAACATCCTGGCTGGTTCTGAAGTCAGGTTTCCCAGTTTGGGCAAAATGAGAAACAATGGTTAATTAGAGACTTAGTGGTTTGAATGCCTGCAATTGAAAGAGGAGTGAAGGGACTGTGTGCACAACTAAAAAGGCCAAGATACAGTTGTTCGAACTGAGCCATTCTATTTGATAAGAGAGTAAGGGATTCAATTTTTTGTATGAAGACTTCCATTTGTTTTGTTACATTAGTCTCAGATTTCAATTTAACTGAGTTATTTTACATTTGATCAAGTTAAATACAGTAATAAAAAATAGCACCCCTTCTTACATCCAGAAAGAAAACCTGTTTGTTTTTTGTTTGTTTTGTAAATAGGGAGATTTTATACTACTGAGTAATGGGGTGACATTTCCCCTAGAGATCACATACAGAGTGTTTCGAGTATCCTTTCCCTGATTCCCCACCCCTTGTCTCTAAAACTACCCAGTGCAGTTCTAACCTTACAAAATATTTGCTATTTTTACTTAAATCCATATGTAATTGTTTATTGCCTCCTACAAGCCTTAGCATAACACATTATTGACACTAAATAAATGTTTAGAAGCTGGAGCCCAATTTACTTTACAAACTGTGAAGAAATCCTGTTTGTTTCAACTGTCTTTTGATAGGTACAAGTCAAACCTCGGTTGTTGAAAGTAATCCATTCCGGAAGCCCGTTCAGCTTCCGAAACGTTCGACAACTGAGGCGCGGCTTACGATTAGCGTGTTTATCTGTATTGTAATGTCTGCTGCGTGATTTTTTAAATATATATATATATATATATATATATATATATATATATATATATATATATATATATAAGATTTTCTTGGTTTACAAAAGCGTGTGCATTGTTTCTTTCCAGATTGTGTTTTCTACAGATCAGTTACATTTGTTGTGAGACTTTAGTGTTGAATAAAGTTGGGAAGAAAGGAGGGGGGAAGAGACACATATACTAAGTAGAAGAATATAAGCTTTACCACCCCACACCCACCCCTGTACAATGTTTGTGATGGAGGAAGTCTTCTATCTGGTCAGGTGAAAGTCTCTGGGGAACCCTAACTGACAACTGGGGAGGGGCTGGAGACGGAACTCTCAGTATGCAAAAGAAGGAGAGAAGGTATGCAAATTCTGGTTGGTGGGTGGCAGATTTAGAATTCTTAGTTTCACAGTGTGATTGGCTTGAGCTGGACGTGGGGTGGAGGCAGAAGAAATGCGTATATGGCTAAACCAATGTAGGTTGGTGCTTGATCCTTGTGGTGGACAGCCAAAGATGATGAAAAAAAGATCCTATGCTTGAATACGTGACTCAGGGTTCAAACAGGGGCTTTTTACCAAAGTCCTCAGTTACGCTGTTAGTAAGGCTTAACTTTGGCCACCTCATGAGAAGACAAGACTCCCTGGAAAAGACCCTGATGTTGGGAAAGATGGAGGGCACAAGGAGAAGGGGACGACAGAGGAGGAGATGGTTGGACAGTGTTCTTGAAGTGACTGGCATGAGTTTGGCCAAACTGCGGGAGGCAGTGAAGGATAGGCGTGCCTGGCGTGCTCTGGTCCATGGGGTCACGAAGAGTCGGACACGACTGAACGACTGAACAACAACAAAGGCTTAACTGGAGTGGAGTCAAATACCAAGGCAACTGGGCAGAAGAGTTTTAATACGGTAACAGATTACATCCTCCAAGTTGTCTTGGTTGGTATTTCAAGTTCCAGTAACAAGTTAGAAAAGGGTATAAGCATTTAAGGAGATAGAACTATATTAAAGTAACCACATAAGCCTGCGTACTACATCATCTTGTAATAAATAAACATTAATATCATAGTTAAGTATAGTAACTATACCAGATTGGCTTTGAAGTACAACTATATCCCACTGGGCTATTAAGGGCACAAGTGGAATTAAATGGTGGCAGAAGTATGGGTTTAAGAAAACCACTGGAATGGAAGTTGGGTTTTGTTAATAAAGTAAGGGAAAATCCCCCCTTTCCTCCGCAAAACACTACAATAAAGCCAACTGCATACTATAGTGAGCATAAATTATAATTAATAAATTATCTGTTTCTGTTACATATGTTAATCCCATCCTTTTGCACTAATTAGGTAAATGGAAACTCAATTACTAAAGGGGCAGGTACAGCAGAGGAAAGTAAAAGGACCTAAATTCTATTATTCTAACCATCCATAAAACCTGCCTGCTTGAGACCATTGCCTCTCCTTTGCTGGAGAACAGGTCAAATTCTTCAGATCTGGGAACTAACTAGATGATACTGCTAACTGAATTGGAGAAATAGAAAGTTATTAAGCAACTGGTCTGCGGAACAAGATGTGTTAAGAAAGTATCAAGGTCACCCAGGGCAGGATCCAGTCAAAGTTAAGTATTATTTTAAGCACTGTTGATTTCAATAGGAATTAAATATGCTAAACTCTGGCTGGAAAGTCAATACCAATGGCTTACACATTACAGTCTCTCTGAGGCAAGGTCTACATTTTTACTACATATGTCCCAAGTGCCTGGCACAATGCGAGTCTGATATCACCAACCGTCTCTAAGCTTTACTGTATTATGAACAATATACAGAGGCTTTATTTTATTAGTAGGCTTCATCCTTCATTGTCCAACCAGAAAAGTGGTTTTCCTAGAAAAGGGCAAAAAGCAACAATCTTGCAAAGCATTCAAGTAGATGGATGAAAATTCCACAACTATACAAAGGCACATTCTCTTATCTCCGTGTGAGGCTGGCTGGCTGAGTTTCATTGCTTAATGATACTGCCAGAGCTGCAACTGTGCCATTAACAATGCATGTGTTTAGGGGGGCAATATTTCCCAATGAGAGGGCAGTATGATAAAACATTTCCAGTTCCTTGAGAAGGTGACAAAAAATTATGGGGAGCAAATTAAAAATAAACATAAGAACTTCATTTGCCAAGTCATTCATTAATCTTGATAAAGCAGAGCTTGAGGGGATTAAAGAAAATAAAAGACAGCCCATGTTCCATTCACATTTATAGCTGAAATGACAACCTCACACACCAAGGCAGAGTTTGCATGCATCCTGTATTATTCCTGCAAAAAACACATTAAAGCAGGGTCCGTCGGTGTAAACATTGTTTATTGGGAATGACCTTAGAGGCTGTGGGGAGGAGAAATTTGTCTTCTTCTGCCGGGGTGCTTCCTTTCCTCCTTTGAGACTGCAAGTACTCACCCCGCCATGGGGTAAGCAAGCACAATACTTTCATTATCCACCTCTCTCACCTTTACAAGATCTAACCTGCAGTCTAGCATAACAATGGAGGTTGGTCTGTTAGGTGGATCAGTGCTGCTACTCCTCCCAGCCTCAGCCAGCCCTTCCATGCCTGCCTTCCAACCTCTCCAGGTGATGGGGCTGCCTGTCAGCTTCCTCCTTCTCAGTCTCATTGTTGCTGTTATACAAATCATTGCTGAGAAGGGTGGGGTGGGGGGAAGTGGAAGGAGCTGGCTATGACTCTCATCAAGTAATCTTCTTGGTTACTTGAGTTCTACAACTTTTGTGGATCCTCCAGTTAGGAGAGCCTGCACAACTGTAGCCTCATCATCAGATGAGTCCCCCAGAGTGGATGGAGAAACACAGCCAGATGAGCGGGGTATAAATAAATAAATAAATAGGTGCTATGCAGATAAAATACACCAAGAGTGGTAAGGGAATCGGGGAAGCTAGTCAAAATATGATTAACAAAATCTGTCTCTGGCAATATCTGCAAAGCTGCCTAGCAGAAAAGTCAGAGTACGATTAAGGACATAGGTGGCAATTATTCTGAACAAACCCAAAGCAAAAATACTAGCTTAGTTCAGAAATCTGATTTCACTTGATCGAATTCTGGCATTCAAGATGACCACAGCATTGTAATACACAGCAAATGCATATTTTTAATTATCTCCATGCCACAGTCCCAACCACTTATAACAAAGATGACTGAGTTACTTGTTTCAAGCTTCTGTTTCTGACATGTACCTCACAACATGATTAAAATCACCATGGCACTTCAGATCTGAGTTGATCTGAAAGATATTTAGGTTAAAAATATAACAGTGCTTAAACTGTGCTCTATCATTAGTCCTTTTCAAGTTTAAGATTTTTCCGTAATGCTTTTCAAATGACATGTATTCTAAAAATAACCGATTTACTTGAGTGGAGTCTTTTTCTTTCTCTGTCTTATTTCAGTGTGTGACAGTAAAATTATGATGGATAAGTAGCATTTTTGTCTGAAGAAAATTCACACAGCCTGATCACTAGGCAACATCTGAGCTGGAGGGCAGAAACAACCCTACTTTGGTAAGGATTTCAAGTTTTATTTATTAAAATAAATTAATAATTGTACGCGGATGTTCCTTGAGGAAAGGGGATGAACAGCTCTCATCAACATGTCACTGCAAATGATTGCTACAGATTATTCCTATCAACAGAGATGTCTGAAATTAATTTTATGCATACAAAGATCTACAAATTAGAACTGGACTTGCAAATCTGGTAGCCAGCTGTGAAGTCAAATCCTGTCAGAATTTTAGTGATCCCCACTTCTAAGCCAGGATGTTAAGGATCATATCTTAAATAGCAGCTAGTTTATTTAGCACTTTATTAAGTAATTGCCGCTTTCAAAATTTAGGTTGCAATCCTACCTCCCCATGTTGACAAGAAAGTACAGTAGTAACAATGCAACCACCAGCAGAGGTGAGAACTGATATGAAGTTCTCTCCTGCCAACAGTAGTCAGTGGAAGCCAAAAATTGGGGTGTTTGGGTGCAAGGTCATGGAGACTTTGGATGAGCGACAACAACAAAAGCCTCTCATCACTTACCGGGGCTTCAGATGTGGTGGTATATCCACCATTCTGCACCGCCTCAGCCCTTTCCAGTATTGATTTGCCCTGGTGCAATCCTATACATCAGGGGCTGCCATCCCAGAACCCATGAAAGCTTTCAGGGTGCTCCTAAAAAGATGCCCCAGTTTCATATTTTAAAAAAGTATTTTTCAAAGTGTGTGTATGTGTATTGCGCCTCAGAAGCTAATTCCAGACCCAGCTCTAGCCCTCTTGCCCCTAGAAAGTGACTCTCACCATGTGAGACTAGTAACAACATCCCACTGGAAATCTCAAGAGATGTGGTACAACAACATATGAATTATATAGTTCTCATCTAACTTACCACCATTAAGTTTTTCAAGGGGGGACTGAACTTGATTTGTTTGATAAATAATGGTATCCCATTTTAAGTGTCTTAACAAAGGGGGCAGGTTTAGACAGACTCCAGCAATTCTTGACAGCAGAATTTGAAAATTCAGCAATGTTGCTTGGGTCCTTAGGTGTATTTGTACAGCAGACTTAACATCTTATGTAATTGTGTTGTACTCCATTGCACCAAAGTTGTTCTTGGTTTTTGTGTTTTGTTACTGTTAAAGAGATTCATAATAATAATCTAAAATAATAATAATAAAGTTTTTAGCCCACTCGGAAAGTAAGCTATAGGGCAAAATGTGCATATACCTTCTGATTTCTGCAAAATGAGAGTGGTGTAGCTACCTCGAATATTTTTCCTGGTACTGATGAATGCTCCCTGTTGTTAATAGACAGCACCAGCATTAATGTTTGTATGTGTGATCTCCATTATCAGGACCAGCAGGACACAGCGGACTTCCCACGGGAAGCATAAAGAAAGGGACAGGTAAAGGTAAAGGGACCCCTGACCGTTAGGTCCAGTCACGGATGACTCTGGGGTTGCGGCGCTCATCTCGCGTTACTGGCCGAGGGAGCCGGCATACAGCTTCCGGGTCATGTGGCCAGCATGATCAAGCCGCTTCTGGCAAACCAGAGCAGCACACGGAAATGCCGTTTACCTTCCTGCTGGAGTGGTACCTATTTATCTACTTGTACTTCATGCTTTCGAACTGCTAGGTTGGCAGGAGCAGGGACCAAGCAACGGGAGCTCACCCCGTCGCAGAGATTCAAACCACCGACCTTCTGATCTGCAAGCCCTAGGCTCTGTGGTTTAACCCACAGCGCCACCCACATCCCTGAAAGGGACAGTTGCCCCTCTCTAATTCTGTATTATGCCCACCACCACCACAACACAGCAGCCACTTTGTGACTGGCACCCCATCACTTGCTCAAAATTTGAAATTTCCACACTAGTTCTCGAAAGTTGGCAACTCCTACTATAGGCCTACAGGTTTACTCAAAATACACACTTTCAATGGGGTTTGCTGCAAAGGAGTATGCATGGGATGGTTTTTAAATATTTAACCTGCAATGATATGCACTGTCAGTCAAAAATCTTAAAATTTTACTCCAGGGGGGTCTTCCCCAATCATGACTAGATCAGTAGTTCTAAATTAGAAATTCCTGGCTCTTAATATTTCTCATATCTAATTGTTTATATACGAGGACATCACACATTTTTCCTGGCATTTTTATTCCCCATTTCTACTGTCTCTGTTTCCTACTAGTTCAAGGTGGGGGGGCACTAAATCTTGATTCTTTAAAGCTATAATCCTTAACACACTTACTAGAGGGGGAAATCCCCAATAAACACGGTGGTGCTTACTTCCAAGTAAGCATGAACAGGATTGTGCTGTAAATCAATTACTGTCTAATAATTAGGAAACTGCACTGAATGGATTATATTTCTCTTAATGAACATTCAGCTTTTTAAAATGTACAATCCCAAACTTAAAAAGGAGAAGCAAACAAACATATTGTATTTTGTGGTTCTCTTTAAACAACCAAATATATTACAAGTCGTACACTTAATTGCTCATTTCAATGTAAGATGACAGACTCTTCTGTTAGTGGAAGGCTACAATTTGAAACAAATCTATAATTACTAAGACAAGCTATTACAAGCCTGTGAATGTGTCTTTATATCTTGATGTTTCTACTTCAAGAGATGCTACAGCTGCAAAAACAAACAAAAAAACCCCCTGAAAACCTGAAAAACAAAACCCAGTCCTACTAAATATGTTGGTAAATATCATTGGTTGACCTATTCTTCCAATTTTAAGGCTGAGTGGGGGGTGGGTGGGGGGCCTGATTTTAAAGGAGGTCTGAATACAATACAAACACGCTAAATTCAAACATCTTAAAGCAAAATCATTTACAACTGACTCCATGACCCTCATTCAAACATAATGAGGAGATCTCTCTATCTATATATAGAAGTACTGTAGTGCATTATTATGGTACCAGAGAAAGAACAGGGACTAGAAAATCATCAAAAGTATTGTGATCCAGCCCCTAGGCCCAAGAAGCCAATCTCCATTCATTCAGAATAATCCATGAACAGAATCCACTCTTATACCCTCCAGCTACCTCAGCAGTCAGCTCAGCTCTAAAAAATAAAATAAAATATATTATTCTCTGCAAAGAATGTGAACTCTTCTTCTGGGATT
Organism: Lacerta agilis; assembly: GCF_009819535.1. Classification (NCBI taxonomy): domain Eukaryota; kingdom Metazoa; phylum Chordata; class Lepidosauria; order Squamata; family Lacertidae; genus Lacerta; species Lacerta agilis. The sequence goes on along the minus strand of NC_046315.1, from coordinate 90,344,561 downwards.
GACATGTGTCTAATGAACAACAAGCAGAAGGCCGCGCTTTGACATTAAAAATCAAATCAAATCACAGGGCAATCCTATAGAGGCATACTCAAAAGTAGTGCCATTAAGTTCAGTGAGGCTTACTCTCAGAGCAGGTAAGTATAGAGAACTGTGTGAGTTTGTGGAGGCAGTTAGAGGATGGATTAACAGATTGAGACTGAATCTCGACAAGACAGAAGTACTGGGGACAGCAAGTGGGCAGGTGTGGAGGACTCCCTGGAACTATGCCCCTAGGACCAGGTGCGCAGCCTGGGGCCATTTTGGACTCACAGCTGTCCCTGGAGGCACAGGCCAATTCTGTGTCCAGGGCGGTTGTTTAGCAGCTTCATCCGGTACGCCATCTGAGACCCTACTTGTCTGCGTCCTGTCTCACCAGAGTGGTATATGCTTCAGTTATCTGCTGCTTGGACTACTGCAATGCGCTCTATGTGGGGCTACCTTTGAAGGTGACCCGGAAATTACAATTAATCCAGAATGCAGCAACTAGACTGGTGACTGGGAGTGGCCGCCAAGACCATATAACACCGGTCCTGAAAGACCTACATTGGCTCCCAGTATGTTTCCGAGCACAATTCAAAGTGTCGGTACTGGCCTTTAAAGCCCTAGACGGCCTCGGCCCAGTATACCTGAAGGAGCATCTTTATCGCCTCCCATCATTCAGCCCGGCTGGAAACAGAGGTCCAGTTTCCTCATTGTAAGAAGTGAAATTACAGGGAACCAGGCAGAAGGCCTTCTTGGTAGTGGCACCTGCTCTGTGGAATGCCCTCTCCTCAGATGTCAAAGAGAGACACAATTATGCAACTTTCTGTAGTCATCAGGATGTTTTAATGCCTGATGTTTCATTATGTACTATTAGATTTTGTTGGGAACTGCCCAGAGTGGCTTGGGAAACTCAGTCAGATGGGTGTGGTACAAGTAATAAATTATTATTATTATTATTATTATTATTATTATTATTATTATTATGTTGTGATGTACAACCAACTTTAGAAAATATCTGACTAGTAAAAATAAGTTTGATTTAAATAATTTTAAAGCAGGATTTTTCTTACTTATATAGTATGAAAGCCTTAAAAAGAGGGGGTTATTAGATTATAAGAATCTAAGGGAAGCTGCACTTGCTTACCGTAAATCCTTTTTATTAAATCCAAAAAATTCTAACTTCATATATACATTAATGGGGTCTGAACTGGTGATGACTGGCCAGGAAAGAGATAATGGGGTTGTGTTAGCTCCATATTAGGGAGTATTAGGAAAGGAGTTGGGGGGGGGGGGAAATGCTAATATGGTAATGCCATTCTACAAATGTATGGTGCAATTGCACTTGGAGTGCTGGTTCAAATCTCACTCCTGCCATGAATCTACTATGTGTCCTTAGGCATGACATTCTCTTTCAGCAACAGTCCATTCATCTGAAATATGGGGATACTCCCATCATCCCTAGCTAACAGTTCATTCATCTGAAATATGGCGATAACAATGCTTGCACACCTTGCAGAGTCAGAAGGATTGCAACCAAAGAAAGCACGTGAAGCACTTTGAAGAAGTGAAAACGCTTTACAACAATTAAGTATTGTTATACTACGGCCTGATTTAAATGGTACTTTTTAAAATTACAACCAAGGTTTTTGCCATCTCCCTTAGTAAAAATGAATATTGGGGAGGGGGGTTGTTTGATGCTACTGTTCATCATTTACTTAAAGTTATCTGGATAGCCTGCATTAAATTAGCAATCTGTTTCAGCAGCAAAGAGATGCTATCAGGTCCAGTATCAACTTTAAACCATAGGCCATGCACATCAGATATGCTCTATTATAGGGCTGGCAATGTGGTGGTGTTCCCTATTGGAACTGAGAAATGTATCTGCTAAGTTTAGTATTAGTACCTTGCTCTCAGGCAGAGAACACTCTGGCACAGGGCTAGCTTCTAGGTAACAATTTTAAAGGAACATGATGCATTGAAATCCCAAACTATTAAGTCTCAAACATTCTGGGCCCATTTTATGCGTATGGAATTGAAAAATTAGCATGCATGTTTTCTTCAAATATTTATCTCATTATAATCCATGTGATTACTCCAGCATCGATCTGGACTAAATGAACTCCTGTCACCCCTAGGCAAGATATAAACATTATGTATGTATTCATATTCTGGTACAGAAAACAGATGTCTTGAAAACAGACAAGGTGCTTATTTCAGGGATCAGATGCATTCAGATCCTCACAGTTCCCATGTCCCAGGAGCATCAGTCTATAAAATAGGTTGGTGACATCCGGCTCTAGTTCTCCTTTTTGCATCTCAGACAAGTGAGGTGGTCAGACTGTTGAATCACTGTCTGGGATGGGCAATGGGATGGATGAAGGCTGCTAAACAGAAACTCAATCCTGACAAGATGGAAGTTCTATTATTTTATTTAAGGCATTTGTGCCCCACTTTTCACCATATGTCTCAAAGTGGCTATGAGTAAGGGGAACAACTGCTCAGGCAGATGGTGTTCAGCCTGTTCTGAATTGATTTGCACCCCCCCTAAAATGATCAGGTTCCTAGGCATGGCCCAAGTGACCTCTGTTCATGAAGCACCTTTCCATCAGCTTCAGCTTATGAAAAGAGATAACCCAGCCACTGTTACCCAATGAAGCTGTCTTTCAAAACTGCACAGAAACTGTGGATCCAAATACAGCCTCGAGGTTTATAAAGACCAGTTATTGGGCAGACATATTTCAAAATATTGCATTTTAAAAATTATTATGCAGCACTCCCTACAAACACGATTTATTATGATGTTAAAGGAAAACAAAAACACCTGGTATCTTGCCAGTCAATACAGCTAACAAATATTAGTGTGAAATATGGGTAGTAATGCTAAGTTGTCTTTTGCTTTGCCCCTAGTTATCCAATAATTTGGATCACCTCATGGTGATTTTCCCCTTCCCATTCTCCCTTCGTGGAGCTTTCTTGTTGATGGGTCTTCATGCGTTCAGACTTTTAATGAACTGAACCCAAACAATCACTAGCCCTTAGACAGCAGCTAAATAAAAAATAAATAAATATTGATGCATATTTGCAATAATGCTTCCCCACTGGAAAATTACAGAGAAGATGATATACTATGTCTTTGGCTTCACTGCAAGCCTTCCTTCTAAGAAGACCTTTGGATTAGTGTTTAATTCTGCTGAAAACTGTCTAAGGCTAATGCCCATATGTATGTGTGGTAATTCTCTTCTGAAAGTTTGCAAATATAATATTGTATCAGAAATGTTAACTTGGTATACTTGGAATATAACTTCTAGGCAGGAGTAAGACGTAAAGGAGGAGTAAGGTGGCAGAAAAGTTGGCATGATGAAAACGCACCACTGGCTTCGCTGGTGCATCTGCACTGTGCTAACTTCCTGTAAGCAATAGTGACCCACCTAACAGGACGTCAGCGTGGCATCTCCGCTACACCCAGCGGGTCACTTCTGTTTGAAACCACTGAGAATCTGAAGCAAATCTGGCCAAGTGATTAGTATCACAGTTAAGGATTTCATGAAGTTGGAATAAAAGTTGTAAAAATATATGGCCGTCAAAATGCTTCCAGTTAGGAATTTCCTTTTCTCTAGAACCCCGATACTTTCATACACCTGCTCTGCTGCAGCCCCTCTGGGGTTATGTCTCTTGTAAATATGAACTAGAAGTAGAGCAGATCCTGAGCAGCAGGCAAGAAGTTTTCATTCCCTAATCGTTTTATAGTTCTCCACCTTGTTCGTTCATTCAGTTTGAAGGGAGGTGCCTAATCTTTTATTGAGATTGAGAACAGAGACTGAGATATTGCGACTTGTCCCAAATCACCAAGTGAGTTAATGACAAGAGTGGTTTGGGGCAGCTGTGCTTGCTGTTCCCATATCCGTCCAATCAGACAAAAAGCAACGGATAGGTAGGTCAATTTTTTGACAAAAAAAGAAGCGTGCTGGCGGGGACTGAACTTTCCACACCATCATTAAGATGTGAGAAGTGACAGTTGTCTCTTTCTTTCTTTCTTTCTTTCTTTCTTTCTTTCCAGACTTTCACTGCTCACACTACCTGTGAATCAGGGCAGATCCACGAAGAAACAAATGTCTTTGCATCCATCATGCTGAGTTTGTCCCTGTGCTGTGACTTGCGAACAAGCCTCCCAGCCCCCAGGGTCATCATGCAAACTTGCTTACATAAAAATTTAAGCAAAGATAACTCTGCTTGTATGAAAAGCATGGCAATGGTGACCCTCACACACGTTCAATCACTTGGACTGCTGTTCCTGCTCCTAAATATTTAAGTGCACATAGCGCCAAGTCTTCCTTGGTATTATACAAATTCACAAAAGTGGCAAACACATGACAACGGACACACAAGACAGCGATGGAGGAGCGGTCAGGGATTGACAGTGAATAATGTGGATGAGCAAGTCTGATGTTAGAAGTTAACGCAGGAGTGGGTTTCGGTAGCAAGGCAAGTTGAGTTGGACATAAAAATGGTTTATATGCAGCTCATATAGACTAAGAGAGCAAAGGATGTGCATGTAACAATAAAACATGCATGCTTCCAGTGTCCTAAATGAGCTAGAACATCTCTTAAGAAGCTATTAAAACACAATATGATAATCCATGGATTAAGGTCATTAATAGTGCAGAGACAATTGTTTGTGTGAAGGACTTGCATGATATAAAGCCAACAGATTTTCCTGAAGGGGCCTTTATTTTTTCTACAGTTACTTCTCTGTTCCCCCCCCCTTAACATACGTCTCTCTCCAGACCAGACACACACCAGAAATATCCTAAAGGAAGGTTATCGTGTGAACCTGTTTACTGCCAAGATGTACATTCGCAGACTAACTTGCATCTTGGTGGTGATGCAAATATTTCCGCTTCTTAAAGAGTATGCATACATCCAAATGTCTTAGATTTAAGATGTGCAAAGTTGAAAAACATTTTATGGAGGGGGGCTGTAAGCCAAAGAGAGAATGGGTATGACAGACAAGTACTTACCATTCCGAGAAATAGAGCATAAAAGTCTACACACCGGCCAAGTACCACCACTAGGCCAAAAATAGCCTTAATCATTTAACCACATCAACATTTTAAAACTAAACAGGTCCTTTGATTCTCAGAACTAAGCATTTGACTCTAATAAGCCTGTATAAACAACCAAATCAATTACAATTAAAAAATGCACGATAAAACTTTTGTTACTCTTATGCTTTGTGGAAACAAAAAGTTTCAAGAAGCAGGACAGACTTTCTCAGGCTGATACCACAACTTGACTGTGAGGAGGAGGGCTGAAAAGCCAATGGGCTCCCAGAAACCCTGCTAAACATAGCTTAGGAAGGTAGTGGCTAAAGAAAGAAGATGTGCACCTTGTAGCATCAACTGACTATCAAACAGCTTTGGTGAAGCTCTACAGCTTCTGGGGTGCTGAGTATGCTAAATGGAAATGTTGGGGTTTATAAGTGAGTGAGTTTAGGGATGCAGGCAGGAGATACTGGACTCTGACGCTCATACACCTGGCAGTGACCAGTTGACTTGGGTAGGATAGAAAAAGCAAGGGAAGCAGCAGTACATCATCTAAAGGCGTCATTTACAGGAATCTGTGGCTAAAGGGGCTTGTTGTTCAGTCATGTCCGACTCTTCGTGACCCCATGGACCAGAGCACGCCAGGCACCCCTATCCTCCACTGCCTCCCGCATTTTGGCCAAACTCATGCCAGTCGCTTTGAGAACACTGCCTAACCATCTCATCCTCTGTCGTCCCCTTCTCCTTGTGCCCTCCATCATCCCCAACATCAGGGTCTTTTTCCAGGTCTTTCCCACTCCTTCATGGATCACTGCCTTGTCGTGGCGAAGGGCCTTGAATAACTCAGGGAAGCTATGAGCTATGCCATGCAGGGCCACCCAAGATGGACAGGTCATAGCGGAGAGTTTAGACCAAATGTGATCCACCTGGAGAAGGAACTGGCAAGCCACTCCAGTATCGCTGCCAAGAAAACTCCATGGACAAAGACAACAGGCTAAAGGGGCTTAGGATGCTTAAAGACATGTGACAATATTAAACACTTTTGAATCTCTTGATTTTTTTAAATCGCATCATCAGTTTGAGTAACGTTGAGTGCGCATCCCAGCCAATCTAATTTGTACATTCACATTAGAAGTTTTCAAAACATTGCCATTTGAGACTCATATGAGAAAGTGGCCTTATAGACAAGTTATTCACAATGTATTAGCCTGTGTGTAAGAATTACCTCCACAATGTGGAGGCTGACGGCAGGGAGGTAAGGCCAGAGCAATTAAAGCTGCAGGAACAGTGGGTAGCCTCCTCTTTTGGTAGTACTTTGGGAACACAGGAGCTTATAATTATGTAAATCAATTTATCACTCATGGCACACTAGGTGACACCATAGACTTTGAAGTTCACAACCACAAGGAAAATATGCAGTCTCCCCCCGCTTTTTTCCAAATAAGATAGAACACAGGCTTAATTCAGACAACACCTCAACAAAAAAAATGAATGATTATCTAGTTTGGGTGTAATGGAAAACCCATGTTTGGCTTTCGTTAATAGTTTCAGGCTCATGCGTTACCCTTCATCCGCCTCCATTCTCCTATTCCCTCCTTGACTTCCTAGTCCAGGCATAGGCAAACTCGGCCCTCCAGATGTTTCAGGACTACAACTCCCATCATCCCTAGCTAACAAGACCAGTGGTCAGGGATGATGGGAATTGTAATCCCAAAACATCTGGAGGGCTGAGTTTGCCTATGCCTGTCCTAGTCTGTGGAACACCATAATCTGCTGTTCTTTTGAAACACAAACAGGGTGCATTTACTGTATATTCTGGCGTATAAGACTACTTTTTAATCCAGGAAAATCTTCTCAAAAGTCGGGGGTCGTCTTATACGCCGGGTGGAGAATCTGCGGTCGAGTATATCTCAAACTCTATATTTTAACTGGAAAAGTTGGGGGTCGTCTTATATGCCCAGTCGTCTTATACGCCGCAAAATACGGTAATTAAGCTGAGTATAGAGAGAGGTTGGAAAACAAAAAGAGGCAAGTTCCAATCCATGGTTTGCCTGCTGTGCGTTTGGAAGCTCACATCGTAGTCTGGATTCTAATCTGCTCTTAATACAAACCATAATTTGTATTTAATTTACACTGCAACTATTCACAGCAGCAGTATCTTTAAAATTACTTAATAACCCATTATTTCTTGCCATAAACAAGACACATAATGTTTAGTTCTTACCTTTAGAGAATCGAAGCAGGCAATAACTCTTCCATTTTCAACCTGGCAGCTTTTGGGTGGATGTGCAAATTTACATTCCTCATCCGAGCGTGAACAAGTTCCTCTCTGAAACTGCCTGCACACTTCTAATGTCAGCCATTTTGTATCTCTTACAGGAGCAACATTCAAAGCCATGATGTACAATTGATTTAGATTTTGAGAGTTGCTGTTAATGAAATCACCTCGAGTTATGAATTCCAACAACTCAGGGAAACCCCTTTCAATGTAAATAGCTCCTAGCAGCAATGATGTAATAATAAATGCTTCAGAGAGTCCAATGCGCACGAAGCTGAATGTGACAACTATTTATCAGCAAGCATGTCAATCATCAATCAATATGTGCCACTTGTAGACTTTTGGCTGCAAAATATTCATGCTCGGTAGCATTTCTGGCTGTAGAAAATGTGAGTCCCTCGATGGTTTTGTTGACACCGTTTTGTTAAGCAAGTTTTATTTTCATGCAATGGCATTCCTCAACAACATTTTAGCCCTCTGTGTCCTCTTTGTTGGCATTGATTACACGGAAAGAGCTACACATTCAGCAGTTTTCATGCCCAAACTAATATTTTCCTCAGGCTCTGTAAATGCAGGAGTCAGTTTTGCATCAAGCAGCTGAGGTAAGAGCTGGCAGAGAAATCGTTTTGAAAAAAAGCAGACGAATTGTTTCTTGTACGAGTGACTTCAGAAAGGCACTTACAATGCATGGACCTGTGAAAATAAAGCAGAAATCTTATTCAAACAACTTTCAAATTACCGGTACCTGTGTTTCCCCCCTCTATCTAAGTAGCTTTATGGCATTAGCTGCTTCTTACAATGCATCACAGATTTTTAAAGCCAAGGATATGTAAAGGAAATAAAGCACAATGAGCTAATCTCTTCATCCTTAAATGACAAACACAAGTTTTGCAGGAAACACTCGTTCTTTTTTTATTAACTAGTCACTTTCACTATCAGTATCAGTTGTAAGGTTTTTTCACTTCAGATCTGCTAACACAAATGAGCATTTCCGTTACTTTATGCTGTTTTTAAGCTGTTTTTAAAGTCGTTTTTAATCAATGTTTTTATATTTGTTGTTAGCCACCCTGAGCCTGGTTTTTAAATCGGGAAGGGCGAGGTATAAATTATTATTATTATTATTATTATTATTATTATTATTATTATTATTATTATTACTTTATATTTATCTGTCTGGGCTGACTTTGAGGGAAGGATTAAGCTGGGAGAAGACTAAGTTCTTAATGTTTTAACACATTTGACACCCAGTCTTGGGGCTAGCTACATGTTTTAAAATTAAAAATATAAAACAAATTACTGATCATTCTAGTCCTAGCATAATGCAGATGAACATGCTTACTATGCAGAAGGCTCTATAACAGTTTCCAGTTCATCATTTTGCCACTCACAAGGCAATCCTATGCATGCTCAGTGTTTAGGGCTGCAGTCCTAGTTTGCATTATTTAGCAGCTATCTCCAAGCAGTCTGCCCTCATTTCCTCAGGAGGTAAAGGCCTTCTCTGAAGGTGCCTTCTTCCAGGAAAAAAATAGCGTTCCTCGTCTCTTAGCAGAGTCAAAGTCTGTACTGTAACCCTAAATAGATTTCATTGCAAAACATCGTGATTGGCCCCACAGAATTAAACGTAAAAAGTAGCAAAAAGTGTACTACCGTGTTTCTCCTAAAATAAGACACCGTCTTATATTTTTTTTCGCTCAACAAAACACAGTATGGCTTATTTTCAGGGGATGTCTTATTTTAACCGTGTCGCATCGGCACGCTGCATAGCCACGCCTCTCCAGGCTGTTTTAATGAGAGGTACCACGTCACTATGGCTTATTTTCGGGGTATGGCTTATTTTTGGGGAACGGCTTATATTTCGCAAATGCATAGAAATCCTGCTATGGCTTATTTTATGGCTATGTCTTATTTTAGGAGAAACAGGGTAGGAAATTATTCTGCAAGGCTGATCAAGCTTTATTTATTTGTTTTCTTATTTATAATGTTCACCTACAAGTAACAGTTTCATTAAAATGAACCACATCTTCCTTACCAGGATTACTTAATCTGATCCACTGATCCACTAGCCACTATAAGGTAGGTTGTTGTTGTTGTTTTTTAATGTGCCTCATGCTATTTACAGGAGAGCAATGAGCTTATTAAGAAAATCTACTGGGTTTACTTCAAAGCTGGCTTTATATTATAATAGCACTGGTGGTGTTTAGGCCATGGGGGAAAGCGGGAGGAAAAATCTACCACCAGCCGCAAAGGAAGCAGGGCCCATGTTGCTACAACGGCAAAAACTCTCCAGAAAAGAATTCCTTTATGCAAGGCTGGATAATTGTGTATTGGGTCAGCTTAGTTAATGTATTTTGAAATCTGCTGTGACAAGAGCAGGCACCCCTTGTGCCCCAATAATGGCAGCGAGGATTCATCACAGGTTGTTGTTCTGCCAACATCATCTCCCTTCCCATCATGGTTAAATCCTTGAACGACACTTAAGCAACAGGACAGGGTGGCTGTAACTCTCCCTACAACGCTGGGACCTTCCTGGGTGTGGTGGGTTATTGTGCTCCTCTGTATGGTGCTGCAGACCATGGGCTGCAGCAGACCCTTCAAAGGGTCTGAAGGATTCAAGACTCCACCGACTCTCACATCAGCTGCAATGTTCTACCAGGTGAGCTGGGAAGAAGCAAGTCTGCGGGTCTTCGGACTTTGGGGAGTGGCCATGGCTTAGCAACAGAGCACATCCAAAGGGTCCCAGAGGCAGGGGTGGAAAAGAGCACTATCTGAAAACCGAGGAAGTTACTTCCAGGCAGCAAAAACAATACTGAACTAAATGGACCATTAGTCTGACACACTATCAGCCAGCTTCCTAAAGTCACTTCCATGGCTACTCCACCCTCTCAGGGGCAGGCAGTACAGCACCATAGTGGTTCTTCTCCCTACTTGGGACAATCATTTGCAAAAAGGTTTTGCTGGGGGATGGTTGCTCTCCTCTGCGGCAATTATGCCACGGGGATCCTAAAGGCTCCATTTTATCCCCCGTGCTTTTCAATACCCGCACAAAGCTGCTTGGAGGTCCCTGTGGGAGTCCAGCAGCACCTTTTTCTTCTTACACAATTCTAAGCATCATTACTCTATTCCTTTTTGTTATGATTTTCTCTGCTTCATTCAAAAACAATCTAAAACTGGTCAACCCCGTCAAATGCACATAAAATAAACTTCTGTACGCAGCACTTGCTGGGGCTACACTAGCACTACACCAGTGTCTTGACTAACACACATTAAGTGTGAACAGCAGATGCACACCAACAGCTGTCTGCACATGCTAACAACTCTAGCTGGCTGGAGGTCCCCTTCAGGTGTGCATTCAGCATTACAAGTCCACAAATTATACCTGCTGAGCAGCAAACAAAGGTATTGCATGAAGTGTGAGGCTGCTCTAAACAACTCATCAGAAACAAATCACAAAGAATCTGCGGTGTATCTAATGTTAAGAACAGAAGACACAATCACAGAATCAAAGAGTTGGGAGGGACTGTGAGGATCATGTAGTCCAACGCTCTGCAATGAAGGAAACGTTCGCCCAATGTAGGGCTCAAACCCATGACCCTGAGATGAACAGTCTCATGCTCTACCAACTGAGGTATCCCTAGCTGAGATTCCTGTATTGCAGGGGGTTGGACGACATGACCTTTGGCGTCCCCTCCAATTCTATGATTCTAAGATAACTCGCCTAAGAATAGGCCGAAATACGAATATACACATATTAAGGTAAAAGTTAAAGAACTTTGAAGTCACTACAATGTGTATAGGGGCTTGCCTCTACACTGAATTCACTGCGGAGAGACACCCATTCTTTGTCGGGATGCACTCTGAAAAGCCAACAGGTTATGGCCAATTACGTTTAGCTTACCATATTGGTTCACATGTCATGCTCACCTAATCAATGAATGATTGGGAATGTTCCACAAGTTGGTGCAGTCCTTGTTCTGCCCCATCTCCCTCATGCGCAGCAGCTTCATCCCTCCCTTCTGTGATTTGCAATAACCAAAGCTTGCCAATACGATGCAACTTAAGGCTAGCCCTAACCAGGACCGCTTCCAAACCTACGTCAAACTAGGATTTCAATTTCAAACAAGGATTTGGAAGCAGTTTGTGAAATCTTTAATAAAATCTGCTGCCTTAGGTCTACTCTGCCTGTGGGTTTGTCCGTCAAGCCCAGGCAGGATGTAATGGATAACAACTCTTGCAAGTGGAAAGTGATCGGGCCAGTCAGGTTAGTTTCAAAGCCATTAGTAACTCGCTGCAAAAAGGCACATTGCTTAAATGAGGGTGTCTTTCCTGATGCCACAAAAGCAAGTTAAAAGAGTAAATTCTTTCCAGTAGCACCTTAGAGACCAACTGAGTTTGTTCTTGGTATGAGCTTTCGTGTGCATGCACACTTCTTCAGATATCTGAATAAGTGTGCATGCACACGAAAGCTCATACCAAGAACAAACTCAGTTGGTCTCTAAGGTGCTACTGGAAAGAATTTTCTATTTTGTTTCGACTATGGCAGACCAACACGGCTACCTACCTGTAACTTAAAAGAGTAAGTACGTTTATGCTATGTTAGCAAATGCAAACTTGCAACAGCTCTGAAAGTGGAAAGATTCTCTAGGACAGGCACATCCAACAGGCAGATCGTGATCTACCGGTGGATCACTGGCCGCCTGTGGTAGATCACTGGCTCTCCGCAAAGGAGCTCAACAACTTTGGCGCCCCTAAGAAAAGCTCAACATTTTTGCCCCGCACCCCCCCAAAAGGGGCCTTCCTCCCTACAAAAAGCTCAACATCTTTGAGCTGAACCCCAGAAAAGGGGGTAGATCACTGTCAGTTTCTAACTGTGAGTAGATCACTGTCTCTTGGGAGTTGGCCACCCCTGCTATAGGACACCTTTATGCTGAGGTCTGATTTAAAGGTTACCTTTGCTGGGTGGGAGCTGTCTCTCTGGCTGTGTACACACCACATGTTTAATGCACGTTGAAAGCACATGACTTCCCCCAAAGAAGTGTAGGAAATAAATGCTGGAAGTTGTACCTCTGCAATGGTTAAATTACCTCAAAGGATTCTTTGAGGTAAGTCATGTGCTTTAAATATACAGTGTGTGTGTGCCGTCTCCAGATCTCAACTCCCTTGAGCCCTGTTTCTTCATCCCAATCACGTGGGAGAGTTCAAACTGCTTAGCTACTATCTAGTAAGTCCCCACAGAAGCTGGTTTCTGCTGTTAATGTCAGCAGTACTTCAGACTTCTCATAGGAGTTGGACATACGGAGCATTTTGGTGGTGTGAAATCCCATTGTGATGAATTGGCTCAACCATCAAGAAGGTAATGTTTCAACTGAGCCAGAGGTAAATAAAAACCTAAGGCTTCAGTATAAAGACACTTCCTAAGAAGTAAGACCTGCCAAAATTATTGGAATTTATTTTCCGTGTAATCACAGTTAGGATTAGGATCAGAGTGTAAAGTATCCACAAATTCTCCAAGCCAATAGACCCAATTGAAATCAATGGGATTTGATATATTGAGGTTTTAATATGTGTGGTTATTAAATTACAAAATGTATATAATGGTCTGCTTCCCTTGTCAACTATGTAAACATGTTTTGAACTGGTACATATGTAATGTTAATTCGTGCTTCACACCAAGTAGCAGGAAGGAGTGAAGGGAACTCAGGACAGAATTTACCATCAGAAGCTAAAATTAAATTAGCAAAAGAATAGCAATTAAGATCAATACACTCAAGGGAGCAACAGCAGAGCACAGTATATCAAAGAGATGGATATGTGGATATTAATTAATTCATGCAGGAACTCAAATTGTAGATATGCTGTTATTTACCATATAACCAGATGGAAGTTTGTGGAATTCTAGGACATAAGGCAAATTTCAAATCATATTTTTGCATGAGGCTGTCCTCTCTGCCTAATAGTAGTTTTATTATATCAATGTCATTCTTAGGTATCCATACATTGTATTCTAAATTCAAATACCACAGTAAATATCACCTAACTACTACTACTACAACAACAACTACAACTAGTATATTTATATTAAATGTATTTTTGTGTTTTTATACTTTAAACCGCCCAGTGATCCTTGGGCTGAAGGGTCGTTAATTAATTAATTAATTAATTGGATGGATTGATTAAATGTAGGCGCACATAAGCCCCATTAAATTCAATAGGGCATATACACAAGTTATGTTTGTTAAGCATTACCTCTTACTTGTTTTCCAAAAAGGCTAATGCACCATGAGATATAAATCAAAAGGCCAAAGTCCTGCCAGACCAAAGATGTTAAGCATCTATTGATTTCAGTGCAAGTTATTTAAACACATGGTTAATATTCCCATTAAAATCAATGGAACCGGATCGTGCCCCAAGAGTCAACACGATAACATTCAATAGCAGCCATACCAATTTCCACCATCACTCCCTCTAATAATCAGCGCATAAGTGAAACCTTCATGGTTGCCAACGAATTCTTTTCATACCTGCAGGTAAATACGGCACCTGGCATTTGGAGTACCCTTCCCTATTCCAAACATAATGTATTCTGCTAGCGGCCTCAGGCAACATCCATCACAAGTAAAAGCAAAGAGTGTTAAATTCTTCTGGGACAGTCTTTTCAGGCTAGCATGCCTTACCTCAGTGTTCACATGTGATATTTTAGAGATGTATATACTTCACATTTTCCTCACAAGGTACGTGTTACTACTTGAAGTTAAAAATATACTGCCAAGTTCTCTTGAGCTGTGCTGTCTACAAGGAGAGCATTCAGTGCCCAACCAACAAAGGGCACACACCTTGGTAATCACAGACTTTTTGCCACAAGTGTTCTAGCACAATTTCCTTCCTAACAGCAGGACTATCCATTCACAAGTCTTGGCAGTCCAGAGCACAATGTGCCACAAGCAGAGAGAGCTGACGCACTGCACAAAACAACTCAGAAAGCAAATAGTTGTTGATGTCTCAAGCAAAAGGACGGAGGCGCATGCTACTCCTGCTCAGTGGTGTCCAGCCTCGATGTACAGACAATTCCTTTCCAAACTAGTCAGATCCCCAGAGGATCATGCAGAAAGGAAATTATGCATACTGCAACTCCATCGCATCCCAAGTACTGTGGCATAGGACCAGTTCACAGAGTACCATCATCCTAATAAAGGTTGTCTCGACCCAAAGCTGACACTAGAAGAATGAAAAAAGCTTGGGTTTTAGGTAGCTAGTACAGTGGTACCTCTGGTTGCGAACATGATCCGTTCTGGGGTGCCGTTCGCATCCCCGAAAAGTCCACAACCAGAGCGGCGCTTTTGCGCATGTGCGAAGCGCGATAGAGCGCTTCTGCGCATGCACGAACCGGGCAGAACGTTTCTGCGCGCGGCGAAACCCAGAAGTAAACACTTCCGATTTGCCGCGTTCTTAACCTGAAAAAACGCAACAAGAAGCATTCATGCTCAATTTCCTTCCCATTTGCTATCACAGTGACTGCTTTCCTCTAAGTCTGCTTTCCATTATTACTGTTGTCAATGGAGTGCACCTCCGGGGGTGAACATTAGCAGCACTGGTGACTAACCTGGGGTGCAAACCTGAGCATTGTGTATGGAGGTCCTGGGCTGCCCAGACAACAAGATCTCTCTGATGTGGGCCAAAGGAAAGCAGAGTAACACGTTTGACAACAGCTTGGCTGCAGGATTTTCCGGAAAGAGGCGTGTTAAGTCCCCATCCAACTGTCTTAGGGACACCACTCTGAATTTGTGTAGGGTGTACTCCTTAGCCTTTTCTTCTCCCGAAGATATCCTGCAAGGCGGTGGAGGTTTAGGACCGGAATTTTCCTTCTCTTATATGGGCGGCCAATCTGCCCCTCACTTCCTTCTACGGCATGTGCCAAAACTGCCTTCTTGACCATTGGATCTGCTATTGCTTTTTCCCACTCCATCTGCTGGAGCCTATCTTTGCATGTAGGGGAAATCCCTAACTCACTGAGGGTTTGAGACCCATCAGCTACCCAGACTTGGTTTAGCCAGCCAGTTGAAGCCTTTCCTGGTGTGTGGCCACTGTCACATACTCACAGCTTCTAGGAGCCACAGGTGAGAGCTGAGTGCAGGGTGGGGATCAGAGGTGCTACTCCTCCCCTAACACCCCCATACATCATCATCATCATCATCATCATCATCATCCTATCGCTCCCCCAAGGTCCCAGAGCAGGTTACAACATTAAAAAACAGCATTAAAAACATTTTAAAACAACTTACAATCACCAAAAACAAGGTGGGTCCTAAAAATATACACCCCGAGTGTCAAAAGCCAGTTAATGAAGTACGTCTTCAGAATTGGCTGTAAGCTATACAATGAGCATTCCAGACCTACCTCTGTATGTAGGGAGTTCCACAACTCAGCGACTGTCAGAAAATGCCCTCTCTTCCACTTACTACTACACCAAACCTCTGCAGGCAGAGGAACTAGCCTCTGTTGATCTTAGTCCCCAAGAGGGTCTGTAGAGAAGGAAGTGTTCTTTCATATATTTGGGGCCTAAGTTGTTTATGGTTTAAAACACTAACATGAGAACCATGAATTGGGCCCGAAAACAATGTGGCAATCTAGCCCCAAACCCCAAAGTATGCACTTGCTCTTACATCTGCTGAAAGCGGTATTTGCCACGATGCCGTGTAAGATGCTGAAACACTCCAAACTAGCCTTCCACAACCTTTAGATGTTTTCGACTGCAGTTTCCATCATCCGTGATTACTGAGCACAATGGGAGAGGTTGGTGGAGACTGTAGAATCCAAAACATCTCAAGGTCACCAGGTTGTGGCTAAGGAAAGTTATTTAAATTATGTATTAGATATATGTGACAGACATCTTACTTATAGATAATACTAAGAAAATTCAAATAAAAACGTATTAGGGTGGCCCTTATCTTCATCTTGGACTCGTAGATTTTGTGTTTCAATTTATCTATCAGAGCTTACATATAACATCAGCCAGTAAGTTGCACAGTAGTGTCCTCCCTTTACATTCTTTACAAGCAACCTGAAGTTGGGAAAATTAAAAAAACAATGCCATACAAGGAGCTACAATTACAGGGGAAATAATAAAATGATCCACTGGAATGAGTGGGTTAGGATCCAGCAGATCTCTGGCTAGGCAGGGAGATTCTTGGCACAGCTGGGCTACACTGTCTTAACTCCATCAACCTCTGCTCAGCCAGAGATATGCCAGTGTATCTCCTCCATCCCAGCTTACCTGAGATCCAGTGAATGTTAAACTGGAGAAAGCCATGAAAATGGGGTGTTCTGGGGTGTGGTGGGACTTTCGTCTGGATTCTAAGCCCTTTCAGCTCAGTCATGTGAACTGGCAACCCGGAATAAATCAAACCAGGAGAAAGGGAAATGTAACCAAAACACTATTTTAAAGGCTTGTTTTTGCTCTACCAAGCTTAGGCCTGATAGCAACAACCCCATTGCTTAACAGAGTTTGGATCTGGTGTAACTTTAAAACTGGCTTACTTTATGGCAAGCTTGCTTTATGCTGGTGTGGAATTACTCCTTAAGCATTGGTAAAGGTATTTTTTTCTTTTTTTCTTTTTTTAGTAATTTCAAAAAGGTACCATTCTAAAATAGAAAAGCAGCCTATATCAATATCAACCTTCCAGCAGCCTCTCTGAACAAATGAAGGCAATCACAGAGCAATCCTACACATATCTACCCAGAAGTCTCATTGGGTTCAATAAACTTTACTCCCAGAAAACTGGATATATAATTGCAGGTATATTGCACCTAGGAGCCCATTGCAATCAACACTCTGCCATACCAGGAAGTAAATGATAGGACAAATGAGAAGAGACTCCTCACTTAACAGATACAAGAAAAATCCCTTGCGCATTTGGATTAACTAAAAATTTTGTGCAACTTTGTACAGATAGGCGCAACATTTTTCAGAGAAACAATATTGGAACATTTCTTAAAATTACAGAAATGTTGCACTGCATAGAACCAAACTGATAACTCTTTAAGTACATGCCCTAAAAACCAGAGTCAGTTACTATTCTGCTTTTGCAATACCAGTTTGTTTGGTAGCAGCTAAATGCGGTATTATAGTTCAACTCTGAAAGCATGCTCAGTCTGAACTCCTTTAATTGAGAAATGCTTTGAGAAGTGAACTGTATGTTTAAATATCCATGACAGATCATGAATTAGTATTTTTCATGCTTCAGTTTTAAAAACCTTCATCATAAAATTGTGTGTGTGTGTGTGTGTGTGTGTAAAAAACAATAGTCAAGAATGAAAAAGTGAGAGAAATGAACACAACTAACAACCAATTTCCGCAAATTAATTTCTTCTTGAACACAGTGGGTATAGAAGACAGTGAAATTAACCATAAACTCTGCCATTCCAAACCCAACTTTCTATTCAGAAGAATCAGTCTTCCATCCCAACTGCAGCTTTCCCCAATCTCCTAAGTGAGAGTATTCAACATAAATCTTCTCTGTTGCAGCTTGTAGCTAGTTCTTATCAAGTAAACTGACATGTCTCGGCTTTAAAAGCCAGAACTCATTAAATTATTCTGCTGGCTGTGTGTTCTCATTAAAAATGTATATAGATAAGATATCTGCAGTAACTATTACTAGTCTGGCCATTTCTGTTTTATATAAGGGTTCTGCAGTACTGACAAGTTTGAAAATAACACTCCAAATCAATCACTGCTATCAAATCATGGAGACGTACATTGCAATGGGCTGCGATTTCCACCGTTCTTTTGTAAAGAAACAGATGCCTTTTAGAAATTATGGCCATGTTGCCAAATTTTGGCAGGTAGCTTAATTAAAACAATCAGAGGCTTACCTGGGAGTAAGCCCCATTGAACATAGCGGGGCTTTTTTCTGACGTAACTGACACAGGGTTGTGCTGTTAGTTTAAGCTGACATCCGCCCGCCCGCCCCCCCGAAAAAGACAGAATGTTTTATTCCATGAACTCCTTTCAAATCTGTCTGTTGCAAAGTTCTTTAATCCCCTTCCCAGATACACGGTTCTTGGGATTCATTTAGACATGCAATACTTTTTAGAAACATTGACTGCTTGTTTCCCCACAAAAAAAATGTGTTATTTTTCAATAGATCTGTCGCATCACCCTATAGAGAGACAGGATCACCTGAATTGCTTTACACTGAATTCTCTTAATAAAACACAAACATCCTACAGAGACTCTTTGTCCATGGGGGGGGGGGGGTCCTCCTTTTCTGTCCCTCTAAGCAACACATATGGTATGCAGCATACTGCAGCAAACTCTTTAAACATTCAGTAAAAGAAAACCAGCCTCCTACGTACCTTGTGTCGCTCTGTCTATCTGACACTTAAAATCATGCAAACAAAACACTCTAATGCAATAGCGGTCCTATCTTTTCGATTGCATCATGACGATGAATAAGTCTCCGGCGAAATAATTACAGCTGCTTATTTTCTCCCGCCTCTCTGGAAGCCGTACGCTTTATCTGGGGATTTTCCTTTCGATGATGAAGCAAAGGCAGCCTGAACTCTGTTGGTGAACAACTGCAGCCCTTCCTTCCAGCAAAATCCCTCCCAGTCTACTGTAGCCAATCACACAGAAGTTCAGCAGCTCTATCGGTCTTAAACTGGTTGGAATGCATTGACTGACAAGGCAGCGCAGCTTGCCTAATGTGCAAAAACAATGCGTCCACGCCAATGAAAAAGGAATCTCCCTGGAAAATGGTGTTTCTTGAGAAGGTAAAATGACACCTCTACAAGAAAACAGAAATGCAAGAAGGGGGTAGGGGAGAAACACCACCAGATGCTAAGGTGCCGATTCAATTGCAGGCTGATTTGAGAATGCTTTGGAAGAAAACACACGAGAACATGCACACAAATACTGAAGGAAATAATTTACATTTTAAAATCAGACTAAAGAGTCAACACCAGCAGCTTTTCTTTCTCAGAAGCAGTAGTGCTGGCATGTACAGGGTTATGGGTAACAGGCTGCCATCTGTTGGCACTGAGATTTGTTCGTGCATATTAATCCAAGTAATGTAACCTTCACTTAAAAGAAAAAAGAAAAAAGGTTGCCAAAATAAAAGCCGACGAATTTAGACAAGCGGTTTATAATCTCCACAAACAACGTACGATAGCATTACCTCATTTATTTAGCTTCTAAATTTGAAAAAGAGTCCGACGTTATATTTTTGAAGTTACATTTGTCGCACATGAGGTAGGAAAAGACCTGAGAGACTGTCTCCACCCCTACAGAATTATTATTTTTTTGGGGGGGGGGGGTGTTAAGATCAGCAGAGGGTTCTCTCTTGGTGGTTCTGCCACCTTCAGAAGTTCAGGAAGTGGCAGCCCAGCCACAGAGAACTAGCTCCCCACAGAAGTACAGCTGGCATCTTTGCTGCGTAGTTTCCATTGCATGCTGAGGACACATCGCTTTACCCTGGTGTTTGAGATCCAGAGCTGTATCCAACTCAATTTTACTCAGAGTAGGCCCACTGAAATTAATGGACCTAAGTTAGTCATGCTCATTAATTTCTATTGATGCACTCTGAATTAAAACTAACACTGGATACAACCCATATAATTTAGGACTCGCTCCGTTTTTCTGTTGTAAATTGTTTTAACTTATTTTATACTGTTGCAGCTTGCCCTGAGACCTACTGTCAAAGTAATAAATCCTATAAATAAATGGGTTACCGGTATATAAAAAACACATATCTTCCAATAATTTTGATGCTACGATACAGATTGAGATGTAATTCCTGTGGCACAACAGAGATGTGTTTTTTAATTAGCATCCACAACTTATTGGCATGGCTTGGTTGGTTGTGAGTCGCTTCAGGTTGCCTTGGACAAGATAAAGAGACTAACAAATTTAATAAATAAGTATTATTACTTCCTGAGCGTTTCGCTTCATGGAAAAACTAACACTTGAAGAATAAACAGTTCCTTTAGGTTTCTTCCTACACTACAATGATCTATAATGGCTAATACATACATTCAACAAGATAATGGTTTAAAGCAGGGGTGGCCAACTCACAAAAGATTGCAATCTACTCAGAGTTAAAAACTGGCAGTGATCTACCCCATTTAGGGGGGGTTCAGGTCAAAGTTGTTGAGCTTCTTTGAGGGGAGCCAGTGATCTACCGCTAGATCACGATCTACCTGTTCGACATGCCTGGTCTAGAGTAGTGGTTCCCAAACATTCCCCCCCACACACACACACAGAGAGAGACCTCTTTAAAATGCTGAGTGTCTTAGCAGACAACTTGTCTCCCTGTTGCAGCAATTGTAACACACTGTGCTAGAAGCTGTACAATATTACTTCTCATATGCTATATTTTACTGCATGCCGTAGATTTCAAATTGCAATACAATAAATTATAAGAAATAAAAGAAACAATAAAAATGCAATTAAAAATCACTAGGAATACTTGTTGCAATGAATGTGCCACCAGTCATCTTCAACCACAAATCCACAGACATCATCATCATTATTATTTATTAAATTTGTATACCGCCTTACAACCGCAGGTCTCAGGGTGGTTCACAGGATACACTGCTGACCACCTGAATGATGCCTGTGGACACTTTTGTTTCATGGACCAGCTTGTTAACACATGGTCTAGCATCCCTACATTCAGTCACCGAAGTGTAAGCATTGGGCATTTAATAGCACTCTGAAGAACAAATGTGATTTATTCTAATGGGAACGAAAGCAAAGCCTAACTGAACACATGCAAAAGAGCCATAACTGATGAGGCAAGCTTATCTCCTCACTGGGTTCTGTCATGTGGGACTCTGCAGGAGTTGATACTATTAAACACTGCTCAACACACACACACACACACACACACACACACACACACACTCACACACACAGCCATGGATCAAGATAGTCTGGAGCTATGCAGTTGGGTATCATCATCATGTTGATGAAACCCAGTTCTATACTTCATTAACTAAACAGCTAGGTGCTAAAGCAAGTGTTTGGAATTGATGATGAAATGGATGAGGTTCATTAGGTGAGACTGAATGCAGACATCGTCTGACTGATGCTGATGCTCAAGGGGCATTTTGCTCTATGACATCAAAGTAGACTTACAGGCCAATGATGCTCCTGGACCCAATAATGCACCTCACAGGAGTGCCTTCTGTCACTTACACCCGCAACACAGGCTACACACCATCTTGCAAAAAGGTTTGCTGTCCTCATACAAGATTCTGCCAACCTACTGAGAACTTAGAGGGAAGCTCTGATCCACATCCTGTTCAGCTGGTGAATACATGGAAGACGGCCTTCATGGATGAAGTTTCCAGACTCTGAAACTCTCTCCTTCAAGAGGCATATCTAGTGCCTTCTCTCTTAATGTTTAGGAAGATTGTTAAAAGCATCCCATTTCTATGTGTTTTTAGTACTACCAGATGATGCATTCCCCCAAAGCTAAGTATGATTTGTTCTGATTATGACTTGTGTGTTTTGTTTTTAAATTTCAAGTGCAATGCTTTGAGAGGTGTTTTGACCAAAAAAAAGCAGATATATTATAAAAATAAATAAAAAGAGGCACAGCACCCAAACCATCCTTATAATTTATGGTGGGTAGGAGAGTATGAAAGCAGCTCAGTCCATAAAAGGCTTTTAAAGGTTAAAACCAGCACTTTGAATTTAGTCCGGAAGCGAACCAACAGCAAATGAAACGGTTGCAGAATGGACTGGATATCCTCCCAGCCCCAGTGCTTTGCTCTAGGTTGGGGGTTCCCAAACTGTGGCTTGAAAACTTCATTCATTTGGTCCATGACATATCTGTGGATGCATGGTGGAAGATGGAAGGCAACAATCCATCAGTTTAAATATTAATATTGCATTTTTATTGCTTTTCTTTCTTATATTTGATTGCATTACAATCTGAAACCTATAGAATGCAATATATAAGTAACAAAAAAATAAGTAAAAAGACAACAAAATCAAAAAATCATACAACATCTAGCACAGCGCTTAAAACTCCTGTGCTCCTTCCAGTGTGTTTGCACTGCGCCAACCTCACAGCTGCCTTACCCTTACCACTATCTTTCCCATCACGCAGCAGCAACTCAGCCAGAGGCAGCCCTGCCATGCTGCCTGCTACAGTCAATATGATTTCCCAAAACACTTATGACTTCTAGGTCAAGACCAGGACATAGAATTAGAATTTGGGAGTCCATTCAGATTATGAAGCACAAACATGCAGGGTCAACATCAGGTTTAAATCAGTCTTTTCATGCTACTAATGGGCCCCATCCGGTTCTGCCACCCGAGTTCCCATATGGCACATTATCCTTTGTGCACTCACTATGGCTTCCTTATCTCCACAGACATGCCACCTGGCAGCAGGCAGTTATTGCTCAGCGTGTGATCTGAGCCAACAGGAGACAACCACCAGGTTACATTCCCCAAGAACGTCAGGCATTGCCTCTACCATGATGGCCACCTGCTGCATAACAGAGCCAAGTATCAGCTAAGCTCCCGTAAAAAGTATTGCTTCTGGATAAGCATCACGAAAAGGAAGAGGGCACAAAGGCAAGGGAGGTGACTGAGGAATGTAACAGCAGTGGTGGCAGCAGTGTCATGCCACAGCTCTGCTGGTGGAAGGGATCCCAATGGCAGTGGAACTGGCAATGAGCCCATCTGAGCTCCTGGTACTTAGGCAGGTGCCCAACAATGTTGACACTTGACCCACGTCATGTGCTTTGCCAGTGATGACCTAATCCAGCAAGCAGATTGTCTCCTGCTGTACTCTGCACCAGCTGAAGCCTCGAAACCAACTTCAAGAGCAATCTTCAATTGTGTGCTTTAGTGATACAGCCTTAAGAATCTGACACAAAAGCATTCCAGCCTATCCTGAAGTGCCAAGTAGAAGAGTACCGGTAGTTTAAGTAAGTCCCCTAGTTTTTAGCCATGAGTGACCAGGGGAGACTGATCCCTATCTGTTATGGGTGTCCCTATCATTCCCACTGAGGTCACAATATCTGTCAATCTTCATTAATTCAATTTAATCTGGGCACAGCTTTGGTAAGTAGACATGTATGGAGTCCTTCACTGTGGTAGCTGAAGACTGTTTTACCCTTTACTGGTTTCAAGGTAAGCCGAAAATGTTTTATGTGTACAGCCAATAACATGGGGGGGGGGCACAGCTTCTCCATCCCTGGCTGTAATTTGTTTTTATAATTTTTCCTGGTAGGTGGTAGAGAAGGTGGATGCAGCTCTTATGCAACTCCCAGGGCATAATGAGCAGCCATACAGCATCACTGTTTGGCAGGTACTGACAAATGCCCTGGCCAGAACACCAGGAAGGAAAACTGTCCTCCCCCTACAAAAAAAGAGAGCTCCCAAACAGATACATTTTTTTAAAATAACTCTTAAAAGAATGGGAGGATAAGGAGACAGCTGCCTCCTCTCACGAGATGCACATTCTCACCATTTAATAGGCAAAATGCACAGAAACGGCAAACTCTATGAAAAGAATGTGGTAAACAGGTATATTTGTATGAGAATTAACTACCTATATACTTGAGTATAAGCCTAGTTTTTCAGCACACTTTTTGTGCTTTAAAAGCTGCCCTCGGCTTATACTCAAGTCAACCATTCCTTAAGAAGTGTACAAGAACGGTGGTTCTTTACTCTCCCCAGGCAGCTTGTTCCATTCCTGAACTGCTCACATAAATGCAAACTTTAGACCCCAGAAGGCAGAAAGCCTATCAGTTAAGGAAGTATTAAAACCCCACAGGTGCTCACTTTCCTTGGCTCCTGCTTAAACAGGACAGGATCCCAGCCTTCTCTGTATAACACAAGGGAACATTGCGCTGTGAGTTAAACCACAGAGCCCTAGGGCTTGCTGATCAGAAGAATGGCGGTTCGAAACCCTGCGACGGGGTGAGCTCCACAGCAGCAAAGGAGGAAGAGGAAGGAGCAGCCCAAAGGGCTGCTTTGGGCTGCTCGTTCCTCCTCTACCACAGTGGCAAAGGCAAACCGGCTTATATTGAGTCAATAAGCTTTCCCACATTTTTGTAGGGAAATTAGGTGCCTCGGCTTATATTTGGGTCGACCTATACTCGAGTATATACGGTACTCTGGAGAGGATTTTTCCTGAGGCTAGGCTGATAAGAGAACACCAAGAGGATTCCTTTCAGGCATGCTTAACTAGAAATTGCCTTTATTTTATAGTTATTTTACTTTTGCTTTTTCTTCATTGCCCCATCATCTGCTTTGCGCAATAGTTGCCTGATGAAGAGGAAGTCTGCCACTATTTTGTGACATTTTGGTTGGTCTTAATTAGAGGAGCGTGGGTGGCGCTGTGGTCTAAACCACAGAGCCTAGGGCTTGCCGATCAGAAGGTCGGCGGTTCGAATCCCCGCGATGGGGTGAGCTCCCGTTGCTCAGGCCCTGCTCCTGCCAACCTATAGCAGTTTGAAAGCACGTCAAAGTGCAAGTAGATAAATAGGTACTGCTCTGGTGGGAAGGTAAAGGGCATTTCTGTGCGCTGCTCTGGTTCGCCAGACGCAGCTTGTCATGCTGGCCACATGACCCGGAAGCTGTACGCTGGCTCCCTAGGCCAGTAAAGCAAGATGAGCACCGCAACCCCACAGTCGTCTGCGACTGGACCTAGCGGTCAGGGGTCCCTTTACCTTTAATTAGAGGGGTTTTGTCATTGTAAGCCACAGAAATTCCAAGGCTTATAATGATTGCACCTTGACATGGGGCTTGGGGGCACAAAGGTGTCTAAATTTGGGCTGTTCCTAAATAAGATGATCCACTTATTTTTAAGTACCCTAACTTATTTTTTACTCAATCCAATGTGAGCTGGGGTGGGGCGGGGGCGGGGCGGCCATCAATATGTAAGTTTATCTTGCCACTGAAAAAATTTCAAAAATGGACAAGCATTTTCCATCAGAGACTGTGCTCAACCCACACCCCAAAATTTAAAAAGTGCTCTCTCTCCTTAATGCAGGACAATTTTTGTAGAGGAGCTAGCCTCAGTTCATTTACACTCATGCATGTAGTGCTAGACCGTGGTTCAGCATTATGTACAAGTGCAGCCATTGTAAACAGGCAGAAGCCCATTTTCTTTGAACATCTGGCATTCCATGCGATTCACTGATAGCCTGTTGAGATACCAGCTTTAAGGATCAGGTTTAGACATGTGGAAAGAAGCAAAAGATGCTGCCTGGCAATGGTTGCATCTTCCTTTGGGTAGGGTGTGTTTGCAGAGTTAAACATTAAATGAGAAAACTATGAGTGTGTGTGCAACAAGTTGCAGCTTGGATGAGGATAGGAGAACAAAAGAAAGGAGTTGATGACACATCAGTTCTTCCACAACTTGAAGAATCGCTCTCTTATTTTTCCACATGCCCTTATTAAGATATTTAATTAAACATTGTATTCATTATAGCTGAGTTGGGTCCTTTCCCCCATAATACACAGCAGCTACAACCCCACTACTTTTATGACATATTAAATTAGGAGGCAACCAGGCAGTATAATTATCAGATGCTACAGTGATACTCAATTCAACTTACAGTGGTGCCTCGCTAGACGAAAATAATTCGTTCTGCGAGTGCTGTCGTATAGCGAATTTTTCGTCTTGCGAAGCACCAACGAGAGAATAGCGGTTTGACGAAAAAAAGAAAAAAAAATCGGAAATTTTTTCGTCTTGCGAGGCAAGCCCATTGAAAAATTCGTCTTGCGAGACATCCTTCCGCTAGCGAATGCCTTTCGTCTAGCGAGTTTTTCGTCTAGCGAGGCATTCGTCTAGCGGGGTACCACTGTATTTCAACTGGAGCACATATTGTTTTCTCCCAATGAATTCAATGGGAGTTAACCCAAGAATATCCAAGGCAAGTCATTTTGGTATGACTGTTCGGTATACTCACAACTTAGCAAAAAAACAACAACCCCACATTTCTGTAAGAAATGAACAAATGTGCAACAGAATCCTTTCCCATGTTTCCTTTGAAGTAAGTTCTATTGTGTCCACTTCCTAGTTACCAACTCCCTGTGCAGGGACAATATAGCCTTAGGTTTATAGATTTAAGCAACCACTCCAATTCAAAGTTCATTTACTGGATATATGGTCTACCCAAGTCGATGGAACACTGTTAGGAGCCCACCAACATCTCACCAACATATGTTGGTTTCATATATCCTAAAAGTGGCTCCAAGGCACCCATATAGTGCTAATTTTATCCTTTAATATAACATTGCATTTAAGTGTTTATAAAATTATAATTAGTTCAGAACTACAAAGGCAAGCTGCAAGTCTAAATGCCACAGCTCAGCAGCTTGAAACACATGATAATATTTTTGACGGGAATCACAATTCAGTTCAGGTTTTTTTAATATAAAGTTCAAAAGTTTTCATATATTTAAAATGTTCTCAAGCTGCCTGTTAAGACAAACGAAATGCATTGAGGCAACTGAATCAAATAAATAATGCTAAGGCAACAACTTAAAAGCAACAAGACAGCGCTAGCCAGATACAAAACAAGGAAATGTCAGTTATGCTGCCAACTTTTCCCACATGTTGACAATTGTGCAAAACCTTTAATGCCATTTTTAAAGCATGTTATGATCATTTTAATTTGCAAACTCTCCCTAGGCAACAATCTCCCCTCACTAAATGGGAAGTTTTAAATATGAGTTCAGTAGGGGTCGGGCCAACCCAGCAAGAGAGATACACCCTGTAAGAAGAGTCCACCATCACCAGTGGTGGATTGGGAGACTGGATATGGGTGCGCATCTTAATAAATGTATCTCCTATGACCCCCTTCTACCATGCATGGTTTGAATGGAGTGTGCCACCTTCCCATTTCTCTAATACATGAGAATGTACAATGGCATCCACTGTTTCACATCACTGGTATGTAGCCTTTGGTGCATGATTGTGTCAGGAGTGGGAGCTGTTCCACTAAAACCAAGGTGGCTCTCTTCACCGAGTCCAGTGGAGGAGGAGGAGGAGACTGCACTCACAGCACAAATCTAAGCATGTATACTCAGAAGTAAATCTCAAGTGATTTCAGTGGGGTGTAGTCTGAAATTCCATGCAGCCTCAACTGGGAGGAAGACTGAAATCCTAAACATAGTTGTTTAGGGAGCAAGCACCACTAAACACAGTGAACTAACTTCTGAGTAAAAACACACAGGATTGCACTTTAAGTATCAGTGAGCACATAGGACTTACTTCTGAGTAGGCATAGGATTGCAGCATTTTCACAAACGTAATATTTTCTTGCATTCAAACTGTAGTATACTGCATAAAATGGGATTTTATGAATTGCAAGCCTGCAGAAAAAAAGATACCATCCCAATGCAGCCTCAGTGTCTGAAGCCTTGTTTTTATGTAAAATTCCTCTGCCTCTAGTGTTGCATTTTCTTTCATCTTTCCCCCTTACAAAGTAGTCCTGTTCTCTTAACAGCCAAGAGAACAACATATTTTACTGTCTCTGCACTCTGTTTCTTGTGCCAGATCACTTCTGTAAATGCGATGTCCCTACGAATGTTACTTCCTGCACCAATCTCAGCAACAGCTGCAACTACAAAACCAGGAAACAAAACATTTAGAAAACACCACCACACAAAGCACCTTGCAGTCAGGCTCTCTTCCTTGCTTGAAACAACTCAGCCCAACGCAAACATGAGCTGCTCGCTGCAGCTGCTACCACCAAAAGCACCAGGGGTTGCCAAATGCTGAGTTAACAAAACTGTGAATCTGCACTGAACCAAAAGTAATAGGGAGTGCGTGGCTTTCTTTCCACACGTTCTCAGTAGCCTGACACTGTTGTACCCTGGACAGACAGGCACGTAACTTTCTTCTTCTTTCCGCAAGGGCAGACGCAGATGCGTCAGATATTTTTAAAAAAACTGTTGAAAACCAACGCATTTGTGCCTCATTCAAGCGGATCCCAAGTTACATATGCTACTCATTACTCGGGGAGGGGAGGGGAGAGATTTGAAAAAGGTCTGAGTAAGCTGCAGGAGACCTTGGCGTTGGTGTCGTCATTATTATTATTACTATTACTATTGGGGGGAGGGGATTGAAGGAGTAGACCAAGTGGGCATACGCCTGCCCTAAGGCAAAGGGATCTGGCTCCCATCATGGCTTTCAATCTTATCTAAGTCAGAACTACTCCTCCCTCCTCCCTGAGCAAAGAGAGGGAGAGGCGTTCTGCTCCTTCACACGCGCGTCCCCTTGCAAATAACATCTCTCCCGACGTTCCATCAGCCACGGTGCCTCCACGGCGCGGGGGGAGCCGGCTACCCAGGGGTTAAACCCGGCAGCACCTCGGGCGCCAACTGCTTGTGTGAGTGCGCGAGCGCCGGATCCCCGGGAAAAGAGTATGCCAAACGCGTAAACCCCGGTCTAGAGGGTAAACAGGGCGCCTGGCAACGCCGCGGCTCTTCTTACGCAGCAAACCTGCGCTCATCTCCATAGCACCCGCTGCGCGCGGGCGGGGCGGGCGGGTGGAGAGGCGACGCCGCCGCCTCCTCACCGCGACCCACCGCCCAGCCCGCGTTCCCTACGTGCGTCCCCGCCGCCCCCGAGAGAAAGGCCGGCGTCCTCCCCTCAGCCCGCCGCCCACACCTGGCCACCCACCGCGCGCTCTCGGGAGGAGCCGGCGCGCCTCGCCAAGGTCCCCCTCGCCCTCGCCGCCCGCCGCCTCCGCTTCTCCTCTCACCTGCAGCGGAGAGACCGAGCCGCGTCCGCGCGTCTAGGGCTGGGCGCGAAAGGCAGGAACTTGCCAGCTCTGCCGGCGCGGCGGGGGCGGCCGCTGGGGACGGGCTGGCCCGGGCCCACCCCGAAGGGTTGGGCCAAAGCCGCCGCGGCACCGCCTCTTCTCCTCACAGAGCCGCAGCCCCCGCCAGGAGGCAGCGCGCGAGGAGACGCGGGGCGGCGGCGGGAGACGCTGGCGGCTTTCCTGAGTCCGCTGCTCCCCTGGCGCCTCTCCAGCCCATGCCCGGGGGTCGCCGCGCGTCCCTCGGAGGCGCACCCGCCTCGGAGCTTTATGGACCGGCGTCGGGTGGCCTCTGCTTTCAGCTCTCCTCCGGCCCTCCCCTCGCGGCCATGCGCTCCGTGTCGGGGAGGCAGACGCGGGCGAAGCGTGACGTGGGGCGGAAATCGACAGTCCCTCTCGCGGCGCTTCGGGCCTCGCCGCCGCCTCAAGTCCTGCGGCGCCGCCAAGGTGAACGCGGAGGGACTGGGCTGGCTCCCGGGGAAGCCGGGGTCCCTCTTCGCCTTGCCTTAGGGGGGCCCTCGATCCTCACGAATTGTGAAAAACGGACAAATCGTAACCAGAATATTTCTTAGTTGTTATTTTTTACTTCCCCACCCTATTGATAAAGCAAGACAAACGGGCATTATTTGCCCTTGAAATGGGGTTGCTTTCAGAACATGCACACCATGATAGAAACCAGGCGTCACAGAACATGAGAATCAACGGCCTTATAAGCCTAGCTTTTTCCAACTTTCACCGTTTGAGTGAAGAAAGGCACAAAACAAATCTCTGAATTGAGCTCTTAGCTCTGCTGTCACTAGTCTTGCTTCTCTCCCCAGTCCATTAGGTGGGATATCATTTGAGGGGTGGGAATTTCAAAGTCCTCTGGCAGGGCTAGGTACCATTAGACAGAATGGCAGCTGATTATGGGTGTCATGAAAGGACAGTGAATTGTTGGTCATTTGATTTATTATTATTGTATTTTTACTACCAGAGGGGAGGAAAGGCACCTGTGGGATTTTCCACCTCAGGTGCCAAATAACTTTAAAGTCCTTGGCTAGGATGCGTTTTTAATTGTGTGGTAGAGGCACCATTTGCTGTTCCACCTGAGGCAGTAGAGTATCTTGGGCTGGCATTTGCAGACTGCATATTTCTCCATTTCATATATCACTTTATACTGTACACAGTTTTCAAAGGAGAAAACTGTTCCTGAATTGAGGTGGTGAGCTGAGGAGCATCTCAGCAATATGAACACCAGTCCCTCAGCATCACCCAGAGCTAGTTTCTGCTCCAAACAGGGCCCCATCTACACTTTTGGTTTAAACTTTTAAAGCAATGTAATACTGTACTACTTTAAGCACCCATGTCTCCCCCCAAAGAATCCTGGGAACTGTAGTTTGTTAAGTGTGCTAAGAGCTGCTAGGGGCAAGCCAGGCAGAGGCCCGGGCCAGGTAGATCGTATCTGCATATAAAGACAAAATGGAAAATATATACAATAGTGCTTTTTAAAAATACATAGGGAAAAGAATTATTTTAAGTATTTAAATAATGGCGAGCGATTGTGAATATGCTGACCGAGGCCCCCTTTGGAATCGGAGGTCCAGGCCAAGTGGCCCATATGACCCCCCCCCCTCTTTTTGGGCCTGGCTAGATTTCACTTTCTTGGGTTCCATGATCACTGCAGATGGTGACAGCAGTCACGAAATCAGAAGACGCCTGCTTCTTGGGAGAAAAGCAATGACAAACCTAGACAGCATCTTAAAAAGCAAAGACATCACCTTGCTGACAAAGGTCCGTATAGTTAAAGCTATGGTTTTCCCAGTAGTAATGTACGGAAGTGAGAGGTGGACCATAAAGAAGGCTGATCGCCGTAGAATTGATGCTTTTGAATTATGGTGCTGGAGGAGACTCTTGAGAGTCCCATGGACTGCAAGAAGATCAAACCTATCCATTCTCAAAGAAATCAGCCCTGAGTGCTCACTAGAAGGACAGATCCTGAAGTTGAGGCTCCAGTACTTTGGCCACCTCATGAGAAGAGAGGACTCCCTGGAAAAGACCCTGATGTTGGGAAAGATGGAGGGCACAAGGAGAAGGGGACGACAGAGGATGAGATGGTTGGACAGTGTTCACGAAGCTACTAACATGAGTTTGGCCAAACTGTGGGAGGCAGTGAAGGATAGGCGTGCCTGGCGTGCTCTGGTCCATGGGGTCACGAAGAGTCGGACACGACTGAACGACTGAACAACAACAACAAAGGGTACCCCTGCTCCTTTCACAGAGTGACATTTTCTCAAGTGCATTAACAATGGCTCTTCCTAGGGAACTCTGGGAATTGTAGCTCTGGTAGGAGAAATCTAACAACTCGCAGCACCCTTAACAAACTACATTTCCCAAGATTATTGGTGTGGTGTGGGGAGAGCTGTGGTTGTTCAAAGTGGTATGATACTGCTTTCAGTATATTGCACAGATGGGACATGCATGATAGCCTTAAGTTACCACATCTGGTTTGGTGTCTCGTGCACCGTTGCCACGAGAAGCTCCATGTCCCCCTACTCTGCAGAGGGGCAGGATCGTGACACACCTGTTAAGAATTGGAAATAGTAACAAGCAAAATGGGAGAAGAGGCAAACAATTCTTCTTACTAACCTCTCAAATCTGGGTTCCACTTTCTCACTAACCAAAAGTGAAAAACTGACTAGCATAATTAGACCCAAGACAATATTCCCTATTATTTTGTAATCATTACTTGCACAGCAGAAATCTTTATTGATAATCACTGCTTTGATCAATGCTGTGTATCTCTCTGAAGATATACTTTGCTTTAGATATATGCCGTTACAACACAGTATATTGTTCCAGCTTGTCAATGATGAATTAATGGGTATATTTCATTAATGAAATACTATCATTGTACAAAGTGTGTGTGTTCTGCCTTTTGTTATGAAGTACTATCACAGAGTAAGGATCATAGCTCAGTCACAGAGTGCATGTTTTGCATAACAAATTCCTCCCTATCTCCAGGATGGACTAGGCAGGGAAATTCCCTGCCTGAAACCCTGGAGATTTGATGCCAGTTCATGATGGATCAAAGGTCTGACCTGGTATAAAGTAGATTCCTGTGTATCTGAGATGATTGCTCCCTGGCTGCTCGTAAGGCCTGGGACCCGGCGGCCATCCACTGTGGCTCCTTTCTATTACTTCTTGGGAATTTTTGCTGCCTTTCAGGCTAGGTTCTCCATGCAGAATTTAAGGAGATATTGCTAAGTTGCTCCTCCTGATCACCAGCTGATATTCAAACAAAGGGCCAGAAAGATTTTCCTTCCACAATCCTCTGCTTGCCTGCTCTTAGTCCCAATAAATATTTGTTGGAAATGGCCATTTGTCAAGTGGGCGGGAACTGAAGGACCACCCCCTGCAGCATGGGAAAATGTGTGCCTTCGGTATCCCTGGGAGGTGGAAGATGAGTTCCGCAGAGTGGTGGAAATAAAATGCCACATCAGTCTTCACATTAGATGATCACGCACCTAGTGGGTGGGTATTGAAAGAGCAATCTCGGGAACGTTACAAACTGCACCTCATTTATTGCCCTTTGCGCTGTTACATCAGCTCACTTCCTTCTTTAAAAGAGATGCATATTTTAAGTTCTCCATTTGTTTCGGGTGGCCAAAGAGGCCATTACTGTTAAAAATGGATTAACTCCCATGAAGCAGCAGTCTTCCTTTCATAGCTGCATTACACTTGGGGTTGCCTTTGAAAACCATTCAGAAACTGCAGCTGGTAGAGAATTTGACAGCCAGGTTGGGGCAAGTCGCTGGGGCAAGACGGTCTGAGCACATAATGCCAATCCTGGACCGACTGCACTGGCTACTAGTCATTTGCTGGGCCCAATTCAAAGTGATATTTTTGACCTATACGGTATTATGTGGCTCAGGACCCCACTACATCAAGGACTGTTTCTCCCCATATGAACTAACCCAGACGTTGCAGTCGTCATCTGAGACCCTTCATCATATTCCCCTTCCATGGGTGGTCTGCTTGTGGCATGCTCTCCCCATGGAAAATCACCTGGTGCCATCATTACATGTATTTCAGTGCCAGGCAAAAACATTTCTTTTTCATCAAGCCTTTGGCTTTTAATTAATTGTCGCCTTTACTGTGGGTAGGATGTTTTAATTCAGTTTTCTAAAAAAAATAGAATTTTCTTTTAGATTTTTTTAAACACTGGTTTTAATACGTGTTTAATGTTTTTTTTTTTTGCACACACACACACACAGTTTGTGCTTGTAAAGGAGCATATACATTCCTTTGATCTCTCAGATTTGCACAAAACCAGAAAATGCTAAGTATGTGCTCAGAATTTACAATTGTGATTGTGTGACTGTGTGCTTTTGCACACTTCCTGGATGGGGAAATTTTAAAAAACAACAACAAGGTGCACACACAGCTATCTGCACATGTGCCCTGTTGGTAGTTAATCTGTCTAGTTGGTCATTAATTTGTATAACAGAATTTTAAAAAATTGAAGGTGGGGGTAAATACAAAAGGGACAAATATAAAACTGGAAAAACCAAAGGTGCTCCTCATACAAATTCAATATGTGTGGGTGTGGACTACTTTGGTTTAATCCGAATGTGGCGGGGAGTGGTTTAACAGCTAAATAATGTTCAAATGTGGACAAACCCAGAACTTCCTTCTGTGATTCTGAAGGCTCAGGAAAGTCCTGAACTGTGGCATTATTATGATTCTTGTAGGTTTTTTAAAGATACAATGTTTATAGCCTTACTTTCTGCCCCCTCTCTCACTCTAGCAGGGCAAAAAATTCAGAAATATTCTCTTGCGGAGGGGAGAGTCATTTATGCAGTGTTTGGAATAAATGCACAGAACAATGCAAATAAAAACGACAGTACCAATGAAAATGGAAGTCACTGAAGACTTATTAAGCAACTCTACAGCTACTCTAAACAAATAATAGCACACATTAAGCAAATTGGGGTAAGAAGCGGGACCAAGGATGATATATAGGTTTGTTTATGTAACAGAAATATTATTTATATTAAAATGTACCAGACTAGAGTTTCCCAAGTGACGTGTGAGTGCGTACGATCACAAGGAGGATGAAATTACCTGGAAAATTGCATGCCTTCCTCTTAAGGCCTGTTGAGGGAATCCCTGCATTCCATTGTCAGTTCTCAGATGTTCTTAAACCATTGATTTTTCAACTGTAGTTGTGAAGTTTTCTCATTTGACCCTGACTTCCTCTAGCTCAAATGTACCTGTATGGAGCCTCTGAGGCTACTATCGTAGGCCCATGGCTCTCTGCATAGCTGCTCTGTGAAATGAGCCACCGGGGCTACAGGTTAGAGAACCTCCTTCCCTGCACAGTAAAGGAGTCGCAAATATTAGAATGACTCCACTCATCCAGACATGCCTCAACAGGACAGGCTGTTCAAAACCAGAATTGGCCTGGGTAATGCCAGTCATCCAAGCCTGTTGGTTTATTCCGACCTTTCAGCTTGCTCCCTGGCTCTGACCTGATGGCCTAACAGCTATTGCTCTGCCCTGACAGCTGCCTGAAGCTCAACTTTGACAATACATCTTAACCCTGGTGTTTGCTGCTCAAAAAAATTAGGGGAGTTAGAAATGAATAACTTTGTGGGGGACGGACAAGCGTTGCAAAGCTACAGTTGCACTGATTTTCTCTTGTACGTTGCTTGCGTTCTCTTTGCTCCCAGATATGTCACCGCCCCCATGACTTCAGGTAGCAAGGTACCTGTAGTTCTGAAGTGGAAACTGAGCCTCACAGGCTGAATGTGTCCCTCCAGGCTTCTCCGTCTGACCCACATATTTCTCACTGGGCACACAACTCACTCGCCCTGCTTCTCACCTGAGTTCCCTTGCATCCCTGGATGGAAGATAAAAGAGACTGTGCATGTCTATCAGTTGCTCCACCCACTCTCGTTTCGGCTCTATCCCTCCCCTGACATGTGGTCCTTGGATGGTTGCCCAGAAGGAAATGCACCTCTTGGCACTGAGAAAGTTTCTCCACCTTTGACGTAGATGAACAGGTATGGATTCGGTCCGAGGGGAAGATGGATGAATGATGGCTGGTCTCCGCTACTCTGTAAGATGTTGCAATAAGCCAGCTAGAGAGTAACTTTACAACATCTTGTTTCCCCCTTATTCCTTGTAAACACTCAGCAGCATTTTTTATTGTGATCGCACACCCCAGTCATTTCAGGCGCAGACTCGGTTTCTCCTGGTGGAACCTCACCCCCCCCCCACCCCGGTGCATTAAATAATTAATAAACCTCTTATCTGCTTGCTTGTTCCCCCCTATTCATGTGTTTTAAGTGCATTTAAGTGCTCAAACAATGGCCATGTGGATAGGTTGTCAAGAATAGAATGTTCCTGTTCTCAATTCCATCTCTTCCATTCAGCAAAGGAAAGAGGCAGAAGGCAGCAAAGAAAAGGCCCGGGGGGGGGGGGGACCAGCATCAACATGTCTGCCACATCCAGCAATCTTGGTTTAAAACAAAACACAAAAAAGCCAGCGCTCTGGCGGTTTTCAAATGTTTCATTTGTGCTTCTGTTTCAGCAATAACATAATTTGCATCTGCGTGCCTCATGCTACATTCTAAATAACCCACTGGAGGCAGAAAAACCACCCTGCCCTCGTTTCATCGTGAAAGCGGCCTTCAACAGTCTCTTAGCAAGGGAGGGAAAATACGTTGCCTATGACTAAAATGAATTCTGTTGGATCTTGCTGCCCTAGGATATTTAGAAAACAAGCTAATGAATCGGTAATTTATTTGCTTGTGCATAACTAATATGCGCATAACTTTGGCCGGGTCGTGCTCTGTGCTTCCACCTTGCTAGTCTATTACTATTACAGAGGTTTTGGGGGGTTAACAAGCATGGCCAAACTTGGCCCTCCAGCTGTTTTGGGTCTACAACTCCCATCACCCCTAGCTAAGGATCAGTGGTCAGGGATGATGGGAGTTGTAGTCCCAAAACAGCTGGAGGGCCAAGTTTGGCCATGCCTGGGTTACTATATTGGTATAATATACAGGTACAGCAGTGTAGCAAGCCCACCGGCGCCTGGGGCAGAGCTTTTTTGCCCCTCCTACCCCTGCCTTCCTACGCTACTGATAATTAACCTATATTGTGAAATAAACAACATACAGGATCAAAAGAAAATTCATATTAATTCGTTCAAGGTTTGTTCTCTCTCTCTCTCTTCTATTACTGTATTTCCAAAGGGTAGCCACGTTAGTCTGTTGCAGAAAAAAGAACTGTAAAATCTTCTGTCTCCTTAAAGACTCACAAAGTGGATTCTAGTCTATGCGAGCTGTACCCGTGGCAAACATTTGTTAATCTTTAAGGTACCACAAGCCTCTTTGCTGTTCTATTTTACTCTATTTGCCTTTCTGTTCAGCAGAACAGTGCTTGGGGGTGGAGGTTTGATTATGAGTAACAAATTTCATGAAACATTCCTGATCACCGTGAGACAAAACAGAAATTCTGTACCTTCTAACCTCTACGTACTGTACTGTATAGTTACCATATGTAAATGACTGCTTAATACTCCTGCATGATGGATGTAACATCCCTGTATGATGGTTTGGAGAAAAGCTTGATACTATAATGCTGAATCCAGTTTACCTGCCAACATGACCCAGCTTCTCCATTTCAGAGTAGCTGCTTGGTCAAGTTTCAAGCATCTTCCACATGGATAGGCAAATTAAGGCCCGGGGGCTGGATCCGGCCCAATCGCATTCTAAATCCAGCCCACAGACGGTCCGGGAATCAATGTGTTTTTACATGAGTAGAATGTGTGCTTTTATTTAAAATGCATCTCTGGGTTATTTGTGGGGCATAGGAATTCATTCATTTTATTTTATTTTCAAAATATAGTCTGGCCCCCGACAAGGTCTGAGGGACAGTGGACTGGCCCCCTGCTGAAAAAGTTTGCTGGCCCCTGATCTTCCAGGTAGAAAGGCTGGAATTTCATTCCTGTTCTGTCCCCTCTCATTCTACCCACCCACCACTTTCTCATAATATTGTTCATCAGGTGTATGTAGGAGATTCCTCCCCCTCCACACCCTTTCCCTGGGTTGGAGAAGCATTCATGGCCCATCTTCCTTGCTTATATATTGCATGCATCAAACCAACCTTCCTGCCCCAAGCAATCAGACTCCATGATAAACAGTCAGGCTGTAGGTGATGTTTCCTCTCTAGCATGGGTTACAAACTGCAAGGGACCTGCTCCTTTTTCCTCTGTCACACAACAAACCAAAGACACAGGAGACTTGCCAGAATGACTGATCTGCAAATCCAGAGACCTGTTTCTGCCCTTCAGGAAGCACCCCAATAAAACATTGTTATCTTGCCATATGAGATAGAGTGTTAGACCTGCACCAGAGTCCCAGTGGGAAGGGTTGTTGATTTTTCAAATCAGCAGAACTATGGCTAATGCCAACTGCGGTTCTTCAACTCATTTTTACCAGACTTCCTCCCCCCCCCCAGACTATTCTATTTTCTAATAGTTCTTAGTAACAGTTTCTGAATTTTGATAATGGCCTTTAATAATGGGGCTGTGGGAATAAGAGGTGTGTCAAGAAAGATAAAACTCATTTTATCGGTGCATTCTGCTGTAGCTCTTTATGTTGTTTCAGCTGCACATATCTATAGGATCAAGGTGATAAGCTCCTTTGAGGGGGGGAAGGGAGAACATTCAGGTTTATATTTAGAAACTGGAACAGGATGTCTACATTACATCTTCACTCCCCCCCCCCCCTTTGGCCATGAACTTTGATTGCACAATGTGAGGAGCACAATCCCGTTTTCTTAAATCTGCCCCACTGAACTTGAGGTGTAAAATATTTAATTTTATCCAGACGGAGCCCATGGCTTGGTGACTCCCTCTTCTGCCTGCCTGTATCCTAGTGTTGCCTCTTGGAATTTGGAAGGACGGGGAAATGAAAATAAGAAATCTGTGTCTGAGAAGAGTAAATGTATGCGGGGGGGGGGGGGGAGTCTTATTTTGCATTATCACAGCTCTTGACTCACTAAAAATCTTTCTAAATGCATGAGCTATTTCCTAATGGGTGGAACAGATGTTGCTGATAACATTTTAATTGCTATTTACCGGTATTATGTCAAGTCACTCAAACTACACTTCTATTCCCCTTAGCAGAGCAACTAAAGGTAAAGGTAAAGGGAGCCCTGACAGTTAAGTCCAGTCACGGACGACTCTGGGGTTGCGGCACTCATCTCGCTCTAT
Source organism: Lacerta agilis (assembly GCF_009819535.1). Classification (NCBI taxonomy): domain Eukaryota; kingdom Metazoa; phylum Chordata; class Lepidosauria; order Squamata; family Lacertidae; genus Lacerta; species Lacerta agilis. Next base: position 90,306,166 of record NC_046315.1, on the reverse strand, counting down.
AGGCCGAGGGAGCAACTAAGGAGGCCTTTTACCAAAAGACAAAACGGCAGCATTGCCAGGCCAGCCTATAATTCTGAAACTTTCATAGGTTCAGTCCCTGGCATCTCCAGGTAGGGATGAGAATGTCCTCCATCAAAAACCTTGATGAGCTGCTGCCAGTCAGTGTAGACAATACTGAGCTAGGTGGACCAATGATCTGACTCGCTATCAGGCACCATCCTATGTTCAAAGGAGATAACCCTAAAGGGAGTTTCAGCACATTATACAAATCCGCATTCTACTGAGGCCAATGGAAAACCTTCCCCATTTATTTTAATGAATCTGGATTACATACCCTCCAACATTTCTCCAATGAAAATTAGGATGTCCTATTCAATTGTCATCATCATCATTGTTATCATCTCATTATTTATACCCCACCCATCTGACTGGATTGCCCCAGTCACTCTGGCTGGCTTCCTATATAAAAACATAGCAAAACATTTAACATTAAAAAAAAAACTTCCCTATTCAGGGTTGCCTTCAGATGTCTTCTAAAGGTTGTATTGTTACTTATCTCCTTGGCTTTGGGGTGTGTGTGTTGCAGAACTCTATATGTTCCAACATTTCTCCAATGAAAATAGGGACATCCTAAGGAAAAGCGGGACATTCCAGGATCCAATCAGAAACCAGGACTGTCCCTGGAAAATAGGGACACTTGGAGGGCCTGGGATTACATTGGGATGGGGCCTGAAATTCCACCTCAGAGGACAAAAGACAGCCATCCTTGGTGCCCAGTCCCAACTATGGGAGCAAGGGCTCCAGATTTAGTAAGCTACCCTGCAATTTTATGTTTCCACAACCCAGGTGTTTGTTTTTGGTCCCTAGGCCTCACATACCCTGCAACATTTCTCCAGTGAAAATGTCCCATTCCATAATGATTATTTTACTATTTATACCCCACACATCTTACTGGGTTGCCCCAGCCACTCTGGGCAGCTTCCAACATACATAAAATCATGATAAAACATTAAACATTAAAAAAAACAAAAAAACTTATCTATACAGGATTGCCTTCAGACAGCTGGGGGGTCGGATAACTCCATACCCTCTGACTTTTCTCTGATGAAAATAGGGACATTCTAAGGAAAAGTGGGACATTCCGGGATCAAATCAGAAACCGGGATGGCTTCTCTAAATCGGGGAAGTCCCTGGAAACTAGGGACACTTGGAGGGCCTGGACCTCAGTGAAGCACGGTGCATAAATCAGTGTTTCCCATTCTCTGGATAACTTTTTTTTTCTGGCTAAAAATCTTAGGCCCACTTGGTTTATTGCTGCAAGTGTGAGAGGAAGAACTGCTCCTGGCAGAGGTGTTTCTGTGCACAAGTTGTTGGGAGGAGGGCAGAGCCCCGGGCAAGGGCTCACACAGAGATGCAACAGGAAGCTTCCTTCCGAGGGCAAGTAATCTTGCTGCGTCTCTGCCTACCAGAAGTGATTGAATCTTCCAGTCACATCTGATGCACAGATCACAGCAGTGTCGTCGTCGTCGTCCCCGCAACAGAGGCTGCAAAGAAAGGAACAAGGCCAGAGCACTAGGCCTCCTTTGTGAACAGCCTTCTTTGTGGGTGGGCACTGGGGCTCACAAAACCCTGTAGCTATTAATGAGTTTCTCGCAGCACATTAGCAGTTCTCTTGTGGCACAGCGGCCTGCCTGAGCACAAGGCTTGGGAATTGCCTGCATGATGCGGAAACCCTCAGCATTGCAAGAGCTACTGCCAACTCCCTGCAAATCCTGGTCCTACTGTTGTTGCTCCTCCTGCTTGCAGTCGCTGCCTGTTCAGCAGTCCTCTCTGAGCCTGCAGGCAGAGACCCTCCAACTGTCCAACTGGTTTAAAGTTTCATTATGTGAAGCCGTTCAGAGTAGCTGGGGCAACCCAGTCTGATGGGCAAGGTATAAATAGTAAAACCATCCTCGTCATCATGGAATAGGGCGTCTCTATTTTCATCAGACAAATGTTGGAGGGTATGCAAGCAGAGACCACTGTGGGGAGCCAGAGCAGCATCCTGCACTTGGAAAGAGGGAAATTGAATGTGCAGCAGTGCGAGAAACAAGGAAGGGGGGGGACACACACACAAGGCATCTTGGCCAAGGACACCTTCCAATATATATCACCAAACCTGGAATCAGCACTGCTTGGTCCAGTCGCTCCCTGTTTTCCAGGTCTCTGTGTTGCTTGCATCCTATCTAGTTACTTCTCACTTGCCTTTCATCATCATGTCCTAGGGTGGGTGACATAACCATATAATCGTACAATTAAAATCAAGTAAAACAAGTATACATTATAAAAACAAGTAAAGCCTTTCCCAGACAGAAGGAGCGGAGGTTAAATGAGGCAGGAAAGGTGCGTCTCACGGTGGTATCTGTCAAAGGCCAGGGTAAAGAGGTGCATCTTTGGCAGAAGGAAGAACCTATATCATGTTTTTTAATATTCTGATGGGAGCCGCCCAGAGTGGCTGGGGAAACCCAGCCAGATGAGCAGGGTATAAATAATAAATTATATCATCATCATCATCATCATCATAGTTCAGTTGGTTAGAGCATGGTGCTGATAACGCCAAGGTTGCAGGTTTGATCCCCATATGAGATAGCTGCATATTCCCTGGCGCTCCTCAGGGTCCCTTCCAACTCTATGATTCTATAAAGACACCAGGAATAGGAGATGTCTCACAATTTATGGGTTGCCTCGGAGGAAGTCCCCACTGTGGGATGTAAAAAGAACAGGGGCAGTCAAACCCAACTTTTTCTAGAAGGTTGTCTCAGTCCTCAAGCCGGAACTTCCTGTCTTCCTGGACTGAGACAAAACTTCCTTATATGGAACTCTACAGTTGGGAGCGGCCAACTGTAGCTTAGGTCGGGCTCCATTTTGTCGCTGGTCAGTTGTCGTGTTGATCTCTCTCTCTGACAGTTTAAAAGCAGCATTACTAAAAATGTACCGTTGGCACTAGGCCAAGTAGAAAAGGGGGACTTTCTCTCATAAGGAGAAAGTCACCACATGTATATTGTTTAGCAACTTTTAAGCCTGCCTCTAGGATCCTGTGTGTGACTAGATGATTACTTGTGAGTAAACGTTTTTCACTTGACCGAAGACTGTGAAGTGTCTTATTGAAAGAGGGATCAAAAGGGGAAGACACCAGGATAACATTTTTTATGACTCTAGCGAGTCTATGCAAATTATCCGCTGTGCATGTGAGGTAAAAAGGGAATGTTAGCTCTGCTGATATTATCGAGCTTGTAAACGCAAGTTGGGATAGGATATCTAAAACAATATATCCTCTCCCACATCCCTCAACATTCCCACACCCACCACCACATTTCCCTGCACTTCTGAGATGCTGGAACTAAAAGCATAAGAACAGGCCGCCAATCTAGTCCAGCATCGTGGTCTCACAGTAGCCATCTGGATGCCCAGGGAAGCCCACAGAAAGGACCTGAACGCAACAGCATTTTTGCCGCCTGCGATTCTCAGCAGCTGGTATTCAGAAGCATACGGCCTCTGAGCATAGCTGTCAACTTTTCCCTTTTCTTGCGAGGAATCCTATTCGGAATAAGGGAATCTCCCTTAAAAAAAGGGAAAAGTTGACAGCTATGCCTCTGAGAGCAGAGGCAGAACACAGCCATCATAGCTGGTGGTCCTGGATAGCCTCATCATCCACAAATTTCACTCATCCTCTTTTAAAACTGTCTAAGTTTGTAGCCATTACCGCTTACTAGCAAGAGGGCCTCTCTCTGCCAATTTTAACACCTGAAAGGGTTGGAAGCGGTCTTTTAGATATTTGCTACCTACGTCGCTTAGGGCTTTAAACACCAGCGTGAGCCAGTTTTGTCACCCTTTATCTTGGCAAGAACAACAACAACAAAGCAAGCAGAAATAAAGATATAAAGATGATTGCCTATAATTTTCCATGGCACAAATTCATGTCGGTGACGACGAAGCGTTTGGAAATGAGTCATTCTGAGCTCCTAGAAAGTTTGCCCTCTTCTTCAGCTTAATCGTGTCTCTCTGACATAAAGATTTAAATGAGCCCAGCAAGAAGTGTTCTGGGGGGAAAATAATGTTCTCCCCGATGTTATAAAGAGCAAACTGTATTGTGGCACACGGTGCTCTTAACAAAAACATTTGTCAAGCTGCTGCCTTTGTAGGAAGGAGGAAATAGCAATCGCACCTTTCCAACTCATGTGGTAAACACGTGTGTGTCTCTCTCTCTGTGTATGGCGCACAGCTAGAGAATGAATCAAATGCAGGAGCTGAGCTCTGAATAAACACACTCCACCCTGGATTATAGTGAGCTGCTAGAACTTGGATCTGTGGTACTTCACAATCAAACATTTGTGTGTTCCAAACACAACTACAGCTCAGTCCTTAAATTGCTCTGTCCACATCTACTTCTTATTAAATGTCTCCGGAGAAAGTCTGGCGGGCTTGCCAACTTCCTCTCCTTTAAGCTCCCACTCTTGACTCTCAACTCTGCCCCCTTTCTTTTCTAATCAGCTTACTGGCTATCTCCTGTCAACTTCCCCTACATTCAGTTTCTTCCTTAAGCTCCTCACCCCAGTCTTCCTCTTTGTCCTTTCTCGAGGAGATTATCCAGAAAGAAAAAGAAAAGTAACATCATCTCCTAAACAGCCATCTTTTCCTTCATCTGTACAAGAAAACTGTCTTGTGGGCCTCCTTTCTCATACACCAGCTCAGTCCCATTTGAATTGTTCATTTGGAAGAAAGTCCTACTGAGTCCAGTGGAGTTTACCCCAAAGGAAGTGCCTACAGGGCTGCTGATTTAGGATGTGTACGCACTGCACGCTCCAGCTGGGGCTCCGGAGGGCGGCCAGCTTGTAGCCCGCCGGCACGCGAGCTCCCGCCCGCCCATGGGGGCAGGGGCGGGTTGGGGAGGGGGCGCCCGGTATGCTGGCGGGCTCGTGGGGGCGCCCCTGGGGGGCCCGGCACCCTGGCGCGCCACACCACCCAGCCCCTATGACGTCACAACGCATGCGCATGGAGCGACGCCCCGCATGGACATGCACTGGCCCGGGCAGAGCCGCGGAGGCAAGGGGCGGGCCAGCGGGGAGGGGTGTCACGTCATCCTGTCACCCTCCTCACTGACCCGCCCCTTGCTTCCGCACCGCAGCTCTGCCCACCCAGGGCCAGCCTTTTTTAAGGGCTTTCTTCAGCGCTCGGCAGGGGCTGGCCCTGGGTGGGCGGAGCCACGGCGCAGAGGCAAGGGACGGGCCAGCGAGGAGGGGTGTCACACCAGCCTGTCACCCCTCCTCACTGACCCGCCCCTCGCCTCCGCCTGGGCCAAGCAAGCCAGCTGCCGCCATGCCACGCGCTGTACAATCGGCTTTGGAGGCGCCAATCACAGGGGCGGGGTTCCGCCCGAGTGTCACCCTCCCAGGGCGCTGCCCGGGGCGGCCACCCCCTGCCCCCCTTGCTACGCCCCTGACTACTGAGCCTCTTGGGCTTGCCAATCAGAAAGTCAGCGGTTCAAATCCACGCGATGGGGTGAGCTCCCGTTGCTCTGTCCCAGCTCCTGCCAACCTAGCAGTTTGATAGCATGCCAGTGCAGATAAATAGGTATCGCTGCAGCGGGAAGGTAAACACCATTTCTTTGTGCTCTGGTGCTCGTCATGGTGTTCCGTTGCACCAGAAGCAGTTCAGTCGTGCTGGCCTGGAAAGCTCTCTGCGGACAAACGCCGGCTCACCTTGACCAGAAGCCAGATAACCATCCAGGGGTCCTTAACCTTTTAGCATCCCCATGCCCTCCCTGCCCTACACTATTTGTGAATCTAAAGTGCATTCTGCTGGAACAATTATAATCTACTTTGTGCCAGGAATGCGTTTCTCAAGCACAGTCCTGTGATTTCCGGATGACGCAGGGGTATAATTTAATTAAGAATACTACTTAGTTAAAGCTATGGTTTTCCCAGTAGTGATGTATGGAAGTGAGAGCTGGACCATAAAGAAGGATGATCACCAAAGAATTGATGCTTTTGAATTATGGTGCTGGAGGAGACTCTTGAGAGTCCCATGGACTGCAAGAAGATCAAACCTATCCATTCTCAAAGAAATCAGCCCTGAGTGCTCACTAGAAGGACAGATCCTGAAGTTGAGGCTTCAGTACTTTGGCCACCTCATGAGAAGAGAAGACTCCCTGGAAAAGACCCTGATGTTGGGAAAGATGGAGGGCACAAGGAGATGGGAATGACAGGGGATGAGATGGTTGGACAGTGTTCTCGAAGCTACCAACATGAGCCTGACCAAACTGCGGGAGGCATCGGAAGACAGGAGTGCCTGCATGCTCTGGTCCATGGGGTCATGAAGAGTCAGACATGACTAAATGACTAAACAACAACAACAACAACAAACAAACAAATAACAACAACAACAACAACAACAACAACAAAGCAGAGAAGAAGAAGAAGAAGAAGAAGAAGAGGAGGAGTTTGGATTTGATATCCCGCTTTTCACTACCTGAAGGAGTCTCAAAGCGGCTGACATTCTGCTTTCCCTTCCTCCCCCACAACAAACACTCTGTGAGGTGAGTGGGGCTGAGAGACTTCAGAGAAGTGTGACTAGCCCAAGGTCACCCAGCAGCTGCATGTGGAGGAGTGGAGACACAAACCCAGTTCCCCAGATTACGAGTCTACCACTCTTAACCACTACAGCAACAAAGACGTTAGGTTGGCCTCAACTAGGGCCAGGGCCTTCTCAATATTGGCCCCGACTTGGTGGAACAGCCTATCACGGGAGACCAGGGCCCTGCGGGATTTGGCATCTTTCCGCAGGGCCTGCAAGACGGAGCTGTTCCACCTGGCCTTTGGGTTGGTTTCTGTTTAATATTTATGCTTCATCTTTTATTGGTGGGTTATTTTGAAATTGAGACCTGCAGTTTTAATTGAATTTTAAATTTGTATTTTAATCTGTTATTTTAAATTGATCGTTTTTATGTTTTTTGTTGTGATTTTAATTGATGTTAGCCGCCCTGAGCCCGGTTCTCTGGCTGGGAAGGGCGGGGTATAAATAAAATTATTATTATTATTATTATTATTATTATTATTACACCACACAGGCTCTCTGATGGCAAGCACCACAGAAACATGTGAACAGTAGCATGAAATACCAAATAAGCCAATGTGACCACGTCTGAGCCACCAAGGCTTACACATGTGTTCTGAAGTAAGACCCAGGCATGCAACACAATCGAACAGCCGAACTGTGACAGGTAATCTGCAACGAAATGCAGTGAAACTGCAAAAATGTCACCCCTTAGTTACAGACCTTGCAGGAGACCTTAGCTGGGATTCCTGCATTACAGGGTGTAGGAATAGATTGCCCTCTGGGTCCTTTCCAACTCTACGGTTCTATGATTCTAACATTATAAAGAATCCGTAGGATTGAGAGCTCTCTTTAATTTTCATCTTCTCCTGTGGCCTTTTCAAAATGAGGGATATGCTGTAACTTTTAAAGTAGCAGATTTAAGCACAGGGCACTGTAGCACAACCGGGAAATGTCTCTGTCGAGAGGCAGGTACCATTTGTCCTTGGGAGTCTGCCACGTTAGTAGTTAGATGCCTCCTCCTATGCCAATTCTATAGCCTGGCATGTATAGATTAAAACCTCACATACAGGTCAGATGCTCTACCGTTGCGTGCTCAATCCGTGCCATAAATGTAACCATGTGCAGATGTGCCCCTAAGGGCAAGCTGACCAGTCAGTGTGTGACTCAAGGATCCTATTTAAATATTTTCATTTCATAAAATTTATACACCGCTTGATTATTAAAAACAACCTCAAAGCAATTTACAAAAAGATAAAACCATAAAACAAGGGGGGGAAATCACAACGCATACAAGAAGTTAAAATACTGAACTTTTACCCTTGAAAAAGAAGGCATGTCCTTGAAAAAGAGGACACACATGGCAACCCTATGCCTACACCAAGAGTAGGCAACAGAATGAAAGAACAATATCTCCATCTCCCTCCCCCCATATTTCCTTTCCGCCAACTGCAAGATGTCTATGACAAAAGAGTCTCTCACCAAACGTAAACAAACTGTGAAAAAGACCATGAATTTAAAGTGGAGACAATAGATGTACCTTTTCCTGCTTATCTGTTTGCTTTGTAACACAAAAAAACCTTAATAAAAACTGTTTTTAAAAAAAGAAAAGAAAAAGAAGTTAAAATACTAAAACAGACCAAAATTCACATCAGCATTTCTCAGCATCTGGGTAGGCTGATCAAACCAAGAATGTTGTTTGCAGGTGCCAAAAGGAATACACCGAAGCTACCTGCTTGATCTCAATAGGCAGGGATGTCTCTCAAGTTCCACTTTTAACAGGAAGTGAGAGAAGACCATGAACAGTGAGAACTGTTACGTATTCCATACCCTTCCTTCACTCTGAGACCAGCATTTAAGCAATCAGAACGTAAGTTCATTTAAAAAAGAAAGAAAGGTGACATGGCTGTAATTTGAATTTTGCACACAAGGACATTATTCATTTATTAAAGAGTACCAGTGGGTGGCACTGTGGGTTAAACCACAGAGCCTAGGGCTTGCTGATCAGAAGGTCGGCGGTTCGAATCCCCGTGATGGGGTGAGCTCCCGTTGCTCAGTCCCAGCTCCTGCACACCTAGCAGTTCGAAAGCACGTCAAAGTGCAAGTAGATAAATAGGTACCACTCCAGCGGGAAGGTAAACAGCATTTCCGTGCGCTGCTCTGGTTTGCCAGAAGCGGCTGTGTCATGCTGGCCACATGACCCGGAAGCTGTACGCCGGCTCCCTTGGCCAGTAACACGAGATGAGCGCCGCAACCCCAGAGTCGGACACGACTGGAGCTAATGGTCAGGGGCCCCTTTACCTTTACCTTTTACCAGGGGTTTTTAAAAAAAGTAGGAGAGGCACAGGTGCAATCTGGAAACCAACAAAAACAGTGGCGGACTGGGGGGGGGGCTCAAATTTCAGCAGCATCCTGTGCGACGCTAAAATTCGCCCCCATGCACACCTCAACAGCATGGCTGAGGCACCCCCTGTGACATGGTACCTTGTGCGGACGAACAGGTTGTGCTATCCTAAAACCATCTCTGACAAAAATCTGGAGCCAGACTATTACCCTCCAAAGTGTTGTGACCTGTAAGTCTAGTAAATCTAAAATTATTTAACTGTAACACTAACACAGGGATTCAAAGTATTAAAACAAGTGCAATTAAACCAAGGGGATGCCAATAGGATGCCTTTGCGATGTTGCCAGACTCCCGTTAGCCTCTGCCAGCAGGGGATTATGGGAGTTGTAGTCCACAGCTTCTGGAGGGCACCATGTTAGGACCCCCTGATTTAAACTCTCTGATCTGAGCTTGTTTTTCTCACCAAATCTCTCGTATGTGTGGGTTTGGAACTGAACCACACATTTACCCAAGCACCACCCTGCTCTTAGATCTTAGACACCAAAATGTCCTCATCACTGATAGCAATTGTCGGCGTTCTTGAATGATCCAGCCTTTGTTGACAGAAATGAAATGTTTCCTGTTGACCTCAGTGCCCACTGGTCTAAGCCCTCAGTTTGGAAACAAAATGCTGGGTCATCCTGAATTCTGCAAAACTACAGTTTGTGCGCTAGCTAAGCCTCAGCACTTCCTGTACACAAAGAAAGTCATAAAAACTGCGCAGGCAGAGAAAATATAAATTAACTCATAATTAAGCTCAGTTTGAATTACAGAAATGAGAAAGGATGTTGGAACGAAGCCAGGGCTCGCTATACATTCAGGGATTGTGAACCTAACAGATTTGATATATGAATCGAGCAATTCTGAGGTGAGGTAGGAGCATGAAATGAGACAGAATGGTAGGGTGCCTTGGATTGGGGGTGGGGGGCAATTTGTTATGGCATCTTGGAAAATAAGTCTAAGATAGGATGCTCTTACACAATCCTTAGACTACAGGGGGGAAGAATTTCCAGTAGCAACCATGATGGATAATATGTGTTTGAAACATTTGTGGATCAAGACCACAATGTCCTCTGGGAACCCACATGGAGTTTTAGGTATAATATCTAGCAACATACATATAATGATAGAACTGCAAGTCGTTTTCTGTGGTCAGTGGAAGCTTTTTTTCCCTAGTGGATATTCTGTTCTACCCAAGAATTCCCCAAAGGTCTAGAAGATCCATGCTAATTCCATTAAATGGATTAATGGCAATTTCAGGCAATTCACTCTCAGCCTTTGGCACTAAAACACAGAATGCAAATATACAAGCTGAGAGGGACTTAAACAAAGAAGAAAACAATCTGAGATGAAATAAAGGGACGTATCACTTAAACATCAACACTTTTTCTTTTCTTTTCCGTACCTTATTTTTCTGTTTTGATCTACACTGCTGAGGACAAAGGTAGATATCTCAGTACAGTGGTACCTCGGGTTACATACACTTCAGGTTACATTCGCTTCAGGTTACAGACTCTGCTAACCCAGAAATAACGCTTCAGGTTAAGAACTTTGCTTCAGGATAAGAACAGAAATTGTGCTCTGGCAGTGCAGCGGCAGCGGGAGGTCCCATTAGCTAAAGTGGTGCTTCAGGTTAAGAACAGTTTCAGGTTAAGAACGGACCTCCGGAACGAATTAAGTACTTAACCAGAGGTACCACTGTAATCTTAAAAGCAACAAAGAGGGGGATCTGGATGCTGAATGTTATTGACCGAGGCAAACAGAATCTAGAATTCTTGCCCTCTGTGCCCTTATCTTCTGGCATGCTTCCAGCCAAGTGAAAAATCAGACTCACAGTCAACTTGGGGGAATACATCTTTGGAGTTTGTGTCAAGAATTTAGGGCAGCATTTCCCAAAATTAAAACTGGAGTCATACTTCGCTCTTAGGTTTTAAAAAAGGAAAGATACCCGTGTGTCAACTTGCTTTTAAACATTGGGTATTACTGATATTTTAAAGGAATATATAAAACGCTTAGAGTTTTTTTGGTGATTAAGTGGTTTATGCTGTCAACTGCCCTGTGACCCTCAGATGAGGGACGGTATATATTTTTAATTATGTGTTTAATTATCCAGTTAAATTAAAGGAAGGATGGAAGCTGGCAACTCTTAAATAAAAGGATGGCTCAGTTACCCAGTTATTATTAGTTGTTTTCTTTATTTCATAAACTTTATATACCTCTCGACTGTAAAACAACAACAACAACAACAACACAAAGCCTCATTGTGGAGTGGGTGGGTGTACATGTAAATTCCACCTTTCCTCCAGGGAGCTCACCTGTGGCATATTCTCCCCTTCTCTCATTTTATCTCCACAACAAACTGGCTCAAGGTCACCCTGTGGACTTCATGGCCCAGTGGGAATTTGAACCCTTACCTTCCAGGCTGTAGTCCAAAACTCCCCTTTGCTGAGGACTGAGGAATGGAAATGAACTTCCTCAGAGATTGTAATAATACTTCTAGGACCATGACTTCTCCTCTAGATGATCTCCCTGTCTTTATACCAGTAGAGGAGGAGCCTTACATGGGTTTCCTGGGCATAGAGTGATGGTGTCATTCAACCTCATGGCTTAATTTTTCAAGGTATACTTCAGCCCTTCTTATCACCAGAGAAGCACTGACATAGAATGTAATGCCAGCTTCTCAGGCTGGCCCAAGACATTTCGCTGCCTGAGATGAAGGAAAAACAGGTGCCCTTCCCACATTCCATGTAAAGAAGCTGACTGGATGGGCAGTCAAATATTACTTCAACATTGGCAAAGGAGAGGTATCCTCCACTGTACCTGAGGGCAGCAGTCTACTTTAGCTGGCCCACAACAGGTTGTGAGGTACAGCACAATGGTCTGTCCTCCAGCACCTTGTTGTTGCTCCCTGCTTCCCAGCATTTGCTGCCTGAGAAAGCCTCCTCACTCTGTCTAACAGTAGGACTGGCCTGAAAGTGTTCTTCTCTGTATGAGGACGTAAAAAGAAGAGGGGGGGGGGAAGAAAGCTGAGATTTTCAGAATTTTTGAATTATCTCCCTTTTTCAGTCATTCACCGCCAATTTCTGTGTTTCTGCATTATAACTATTACAGTCACAGCTAGCATGTTTTTTTTTTGTAGCTACATGAAAGCATCTATTACCACATTAGTTGCTATATATATGCTCCAATTATTCCCATTTGTTCTTGTGGTTTTGAGAATGCTATTATTTCTCTCCCCAGGAAATGCATCACAAAACAAAGTAATAAAAGCAAGTTTTCTTCCATGCAGATATATATGTGTGTGTGTGTGTGTGCGCGCACACACACACACACACATGCTGTCTTGAAACTATATTAACATAAAGACACTTACTTACATGGGTGGATCACAGGGACATAGATTAGTGCAGTTTCATTTCTCGAGACGGCACAATCAACTGTAAAGCAGGAAAATTCAGATAAACAAAAGGAGCCTTGCATCTCTGTGGAACAGATGGATCAACAAGTGATATCAAATAGCATCTCCATATGGCAACGGAAACTGCTTATGAATGGAGTGAAGGGAGTATGACGCAATGAATTCAAAATGCACTTGTAATGCACAGCTAGGAAAGGACCTCAATAGGCTCATGCTTTGCCAACCACAGGGGCTGGCTCTCAGTCCATTTCCAGGCTCAGTTAAAAATGCTGATTTGAGGTCCTTTGCATCTTGGAACCAGGGAGCCCAAAGGACTGCTTGTCTCTACATATTCCTGTCCAAACACTAAGGCAATAGTTCTCAAACTTTCTATTAGGGAAAAAGCCCCTAGTCACTGCTTTATCTGGTCCTTAAGTATTGCTGCTTTTAGGCCACAACGTATTTATTGATCATTCATCCTGATTGGCTTGCATAAAGGTTTTTACTGAGCATTCATTCTGGTTTGTTCACAGGTTGGCTATATAGCAACGAGCATACATCCTGAATATTTATGTGTCTCCTTTAGTCATTTGTGCATGCCACACTTTTAATTGCATTTCCATGTCACTTTCAAAAATCCCACAAACCCCCTCTACGTGATTAAAAAAAAAACAACTCAATGTGAGTACAACATAGGCTATGAAATAAACCTTACCCAATGGACTAGAATGTGGTCTAAACCTCCCTTTAAATCCATCTCAGCCTAAAGCAGGGGCGTAGCAAGGGGGGGCGCAGGGGGTGGGTCGCCCCATGTTCCATAATGGAGGGCATGACAAATTATCAAGGAACAATTACTGCCCTACTAGGGTGGTTCATAAAAACTTTTTTTAAAAAAGCTTGCTCCAAAGGTCTTATCTTACTATACTAGGGATTATATAGCTATATATGAAATTTCATGCATATCGGTTAATATCTTGACCCTCCTCCACCAAAATAGCTGTTTACTTGGCTGTTTTCCTATGTCGTGAAGGCTGAAATTTCAGTTCAGTGGAACACTTACTGTTCCCAACCCTAACCCTGTGGAAAGCCATCTAATTAGACTTTAATTTGATTTTGAGATGTTTTTAGGAGGTAATTTAATTATTGATTGATTTTATACCAATGTTATGTATCTGATGTTAGCCACCCTGAGCCCGACTTCGGCTGGGGTGGGCGGGATATAAATAAAAGTTTTTATTATGATTACTTGTTATTATTCCTTTGTAAGAAAATATGAAATAATGTAAAACCATTTTTGCGGGGGGGGGATCAATGGGGGGGGGTGACAAGAAATTTTCTGCACCGGGTACCACCTGACCTTCCTATGCCTCGGGGGGGGGGGGTTGACCAATTTACCTTGCTACGCCCCTGCCTAAAGAAAAGAACTAACTCTGAAATTCACTTACAGATGGTACCTAACACCATGGAAACTGGCGCTGATACACCCCGAAACCTCACCAAAATGCTGGAGAGGCTGCATCTCTGCAGGTACATATCTCCTCATGAGGTGGGAATGTCTCAAAATCCAACCCTTTTGGAAAGCAGTCCTTATATGCAAAATAACTAAACAGGTATTAGATGTCACCCCTGAATGGTCCTACTGAACATTTTCCAAGATAATAATGCCCTCTCACACTATAAAGAGCTTATAACCGACCTATTCTCAGAAGCCAGAACCACCAGAGAGACCTGTCAGCTGTAAGGTAAAAGGTAAAAGGTAAAGGACCCCTGGACAGTGAAGTCCAGTCAAAGGCAACAATTGGGTGCTGTGCTCATCTTGCTTTCAGGCTGAGGGAGCCGGCATTTGTCCACAGACGGCTTTCCGGGTCATGGGCCAGCATGACTAAACCGCTTCTGGCGCAACGGAACACTGTGACGGAAGCCAGAGCACACAGCAATGCCATTTACCTTCCCGCTGCAGCGGCACCTATTTATATACTTGCACTGGCGTACTTTCAAACTGCTAGGTTGGCAGGAGCTGGGACAGAGCAACAGGAGCTCACCCCGTCGCGGGATTTGAACCACCGACCTTCTGATCAGCAAGCCCAAGAGGCTTAGTGGTTTAGGCTACAGCGCCACCCATTTCCCACCTTGTCAGGCGTGAACACGGACCACTGGTACCAAATCGTACGGGAAACAGCCTTACTAGAAAAGCTAGCCAACATACTGAAACTGACATGGGGACAAATAGAAGAGGACGCCTTCACTCCAGTATGGCTCCCCTTTATCATATACACACAGCACAACAAGACAAGAAGAACCCACTGACAGCATAAAAAATCAATATGGCTTACTTGACCCAACAATCCCCCCCTTCTTCCCTGACCTCTTATACTGAGTGCAACACTGATGTCTCGTATCAAATGTAACTGATCTGCAGAAAAGACTTCACAACCTGAAAAAAGAGACAACGCACATACATTTGGGCCTCTATTAGGATCAAACTAGACTTGGGCTGTGTACGCATTTAAAGCATGCACCCCACCCCAAGAATTCTGGGAACCTTAGTTTGCCCCTCACTGAATATTGTCAGCACTCATAACAAACTACAGTTCCAGGATTCTTGCAGGGGAGTGAATATTGTGCTGGTGTAAAGTTACACCAGATCCAGTCTTCATTCAGGAGTGTGGGCTACGCTTGTTGAACCATCCTAAGCCTGAACAGGGAGAAAACATGCCTTTAAAATAGCATTTGAGTCATACCACCCTTTCTGCTGGCTAAATTTACACTGGGTTGTCAGGTCATGTGATCGAGTTGAATGTGTTGAGTATCTGGCCTAAGCTTCCCCCTCTCTGGACCTGCCCCTACCTTGCTCCCATAATACCCCTCTTTCAATGCTTATGCAGGCTTAAGATCCACCAAGCTTTGCCCAGCCAGCTGGGACATGGCTGAGCCAGAATAGGGGAGATATGCTGGCTCAGCCGGAGACCCCCTGGATCCTACCCCACTCATCCCTGCTCCCCTTGCTATAGGATTGTTCCCTAAAGCTGGGAAACATTGCCTCTTAAATAGTGTCATCTGCATAGCCGAAGCTGGTCAAAAAAATATTGCCTGCTAAGGAAGGGTTCCAGATTGATTTGATCCAAAGGAAACAGACTATATCTTGGGCATATGGGACTCATGGACATGCCTATTCTTACACTGGGAAGGCAAAGGCAGCACTTATGAAGGACAAAGGGGAAAGAAAGCAGAGGCTAGCCAAGAGACGCAAGACTCAGGGTAATGCTTAGTAAATTGGCCAGCAGCCCAGACCTTAGGTACTCCTTCAAATAGGCTGATGTTCAGAGATTGATTAAAGGGTAAATGAGGACACCAGGCAAAAATCCACCAAGCACTGCAGCCGGTCAACCTTCATTCACTTAAGAAAACTGATATCAAATTGTGTAACAGAGCCGGATGAAACATAAACCTAGAAAACAGGGTGGTAGTCTGTGTTGGTTGGTCCCTCCTCTCTCAAGCGTCAATGAAATCTATGCTGGACAATAAGCAGCCATGCTTGGTGAATTATTACTGCACCTAAAAGCGTCAGACCGTATATTTTTAAATGGTGGCTCCCCCCCCCCCCCGACAATGCCTCATTTCTAGAATTTTTGAAGTGCCTCCAGCAATCCTGCTGAGGTCCCAGGAGGCAGCCTCCAGAATGGACAGGTGCTTTTTTTACCTCATGGGAAAATTCCACCGCAAGTCTTGTTTGCAAATGGTCGAGAGTTAAAGGTGAGCAGTGAGGTGGTCCAATTTGCCGGCGCTATTGAGCTGTTCAGGATCACTGAAAAAAAACAATCACCTCGGGGCAGTTGTGGCTGGTGCTCTGTGGGACTGGGAGGGAGGAAGCAGGGCTGGCCCAGCCATGAGGCAAGGTGAGGCAACTGCCTCAGGTGGCAAGATCCCTTGCTGCTGCTGTGGTGCATTCCTTGGAGGTCAGATCTGTCTCCTCCTCAGCAGCCACCCAAATCCCACTTCTACAGCAGCCTCTTAGAGAATAGGAGGCACTGCTGGTCTCCTCTCACCCTTGTTCCCAATATAGATCTTCACTCGCCTCTTCTTCCCTGTCGAGGAGGGGCACCCATTTGTGGTTCGCCTCATGGGCCAAAATGTTTTGGGCCACCACCAACAGTTGTTGTTGTTGTTCAGTGGTTCAGTCATGTCTGACTCTTCGTGACCCCATGGACCAGAGCACACCAAGCACCCCATCCTCCACTGCCTCCTGCAGTTTGGCCAAACTCATGCCAGTCGCTTCAAGAACACTGTCCAACCATCTCATCCTCAGTCGTCCCCTTCTCCTTGTGCCCTCCATCTTTCCCAACATCAGGGTCTTTTCCAGGGAGTCTTCTCTTCTCATGAGGTGGCCAAACAGTAGGTGGTGTCAAAGTCAGGAAGAGCCAACTGATTCTAGTTTTTTCCTCCATCTCCAGGACAACATTGGAGGAGGAAGAAGTATGAAGGTTGTGGTTGGGGGGGGGGCTGGCTGGCTGGCTGACAGTAGATTGAGGATGGTTAAGCAGTGGCCCACTCATTTTAATGGACCAGTCTCCATTTTCTTCGAGCTACTTCTTCCTCATCCCTCCACCCTTACCTCAGGTTCCTCTCAATCCACTGTCTCTTTGCAGATGCCTAGCCGCTGGGTTCTCTTGTCTCCCAGCCTCGCAAAGTCCCAATACCTCTTTCTATTCCTGCCCTGTCTCTCAAAACTTCTCCCTAGGACCTCTGTCAGGTCTTAATCCCAGCCAGAATGATAGCTTTCCCTGCAGAGAATCTTGATAGCTCTATTTCTCAAGTTTATCCTATCATTACCAGCTTATCAACATCAAACGCTTCGTCATATCAAGCACGATACATACAGATTGGATGGGAGTGGACTTATTCTAACAAAAAAAAACCAACAACTTGAGATGCGCTTTAGGTTGTTAAAGGCTTCTGGAAAGCAAAGCAGAGGGGTTTGGACCTAATGGTCAGGGGTCCATTTGCCTTTATGTATATGTTTAAATCTACGTTTGGTTCTTGCTCCTATTTATTTATTTAATAATTATTCACTTAGAATCATACTGTTATGCTATTTATTTAGATGTTTTGCTTATGCTGGTCTATGACCGTAATAAAGTAATTGACTGTCGTTATGCTCACATTGCATTGTGGTCCATTTTACAGGGTTGTTGAGAGGGTGAAAAGACCATCAAACAACTTGGCAAATTCAAAATGCTATTACAAAAAGCAGGTTGGCGCAGAGGAAGGTTCAGATGACATCTCAGTGAGCAGCACCTATGTGCCATATGGGAGCATGGATTGCACCCAGCCTGCAGATCCCATCACAACCTCTTTGGCCATGCCTCCACGACCTCTTTGTTTACCAAACAATCCCATCAGGTTGAATGTCCTCCAGCCAGCAGTGTGCAAGTTCAGTGGGTCTTACTTCTGGGTAAATGTGCACAGGATGTCTAAGATTATTAGCTGGGCTGCAATCTTAGGACTGTAGTGCTGCACACTCTTTCAGGAGAGTATTGGTGCAATCCTACACAGATCTACTCGGAGTGGTGATCGCTCACGGGGAATGCAGTCTTGGGCGTCACACTAAACTCATCGCAACTTACTTCTGAGAAAACATGCTTAGGATCCAGTTGCAATCTGAACGACTGGGAGAAAAGTCGAATGAACTCACTGGGATGTAACGTCTAAGTAAACCTGTTTAAGATCAGGCCGAATAAAGGTGTAACATAATGACACATAGTGGGTTAATTTTTTTAAAAAAGGGAGAAGATTACTGCGCTACTGAGAGGCAGAACGGAGCAGTACACAGCATAGCCCACATTATTCCAGCTGAAGGCGAAAGGAGGCAAATGAAAATGCTTCAAAATGTTTATTTGCCTCTCTAGCTCTAATTTTTAATGAGTAATGCCCTCTCTTTTGTAATTTGATAGTTCTGGCAGACAGCACTATGGCAACCAGGCTGGGGGGGGGGCGAATGGGTGGAGGAGAGAGGTTGCCTAGCAACCCAGAAGCTTTAGCCAGGCAAATGCTGGCTTAAAGCACATCCTCCGCCTTCTCTTCCCCCCCCCACCCCCACCTGTTTTAATCTGTCACTTTCCAACATCTGAAAATGATGATGTGTTTTATTTTTTTAAGTGACTTTTTTAAAAAAAAAATCACTGGTCTTTTGGGAAAGGATGGAGAAAAGGAAACAGAGAAGAGCACTAGGTAAATTTGCATGGCTTTTTAGGTGGCTTTTCCTGCATATGCACCTTCAGGATCAAGAGCAATAACTAAATTTATTTTATTTTTTAACCAACTGATAGAAACTGGGATGTCGCTGTGCAATACTTCTATCTGTGATGCCTTATATGCAGCCCTCCAGATGCTGTTAGATCTATCAATGGCCAGAGATGAGAGAGAGTGCTGGTCCGGCAATATCTAGTTGCCCGCAGGATCCCTACCCCTGGTCTAGGGTTTGGGCTGTGATGAAAACAGTGCTGTGACCCTGCAGCCGAAGATTATGCAATGTACACAATTAATACGTTTACCAAATGGCCTTTGCCATAAGCTTCTGCTACATCAGTCCCCTTGGGAGGTGCTTGCATTTAATTTCCCCCCACCAACAGATCGTTAGAGCTTTTAAAACAGCTCGTGATGAGTATCTGCTGGAAACATACAGACACAAAGACTCCTGGGTGCTGGATACGATTACTTCGCCCTACCTTTTCGCACAGAGTCATGTGTGCATCTGGAGTGTGATCCCACCCAAGGAAGCCTGTGCAGATCAGGGCCCCAAGGAAGGAGCACAATTCAAAGTGTTGGTGCTGACCTTTAAAGCCCTAAATGGCCTCGGTCCTGTATACCTGAAGGAGCGTCTCCACCCCCATCGTTCAGCCCGGACACTGAGATCCAGCGCCGAGGGCCTTCTGGCGGTTCCCTCACTGCGAGAAGCAAAGCTACAGGGAACCAGGCAGAGGGCCCTCCCATCAGATGTCAAGGAGATAAACAACTACCTGACATTTAGATAATACCTGAAGGCAGCGCTGTTTAGGGAAGTTTTTAATCTGTGATATTTTAATGTATTTTAATATTTGTTGGAAGCCGCCCAGAGTGGCTGGGGAGACCCAGTCAGATGGGCGGGGTACAAATAAATTATTATTATTATTATTATTATTATTATTATTATTATTATTATTATTATTATCATCATTAAGAGAGGGGCAGGGGGAGGACAACCCTGTTGCTTCTGCACAATCTCCCCATGATGTTTGACCACGGCATCCTCCTGGAGCCCTCTGGGAGCTGGGGAAACTGGGCCAAAGTGCTCCTGCTTATGGGAGTGTTTCCAGAGAGTAGCATTAGGTGACTGCCTTTCAGCCCCTTGGCAATCATGCTATGGGGCGTCGCAGGACACCGTATTGTCCCCAGTGTTGCTTTGGATCTGCACTGAACTGCTGGGAATGAATTGGAAGATTGGCGGTTCAATGTCACGCAGCCCCGTTTCTCTGTAACAGCTGAGATATCTAGGTGTATTCAACTCCTTAGTCAAGCAGAGAGGCACTTTCTAATTCCTGTTTCAGAGGCCCAATGAGAACGTGCCTATCCCCATTTTTGGTTTTGACCAGTGCTTTAAAAAAAAAAAAAAATCTTTAGGGGTATTCTTATTTTCCTATTCATATTGAAATACTGCCCCTCAATGAGGCCAAACTTAGATTCACAAAATGTTTAGGGGCATGCATACCCCTGCATACCCCCAGAAAAAAACAACAACACTCGTTTTGCCTCTGGCAGGCCCTGTTACATGGAGGTATTTTTGAATTATTTTTAAAATGTGCTTGTTATGTATTTGCATATTTTGTTCACCACTTGGATATTTTTTTGAACAAGTAGCCTGTGAGTTCCCAATAATTGTTTGCATTGTGTTTCTTGCTAGGCAGGTTTTGCTCATCACAAAAACGAACTGGCAAGACACCACAGAAATTATTTGTAGGATCAGGGAATGTTAGGACTGGAGAGAAGTCCAAACCTTTGTCTTTAGGGCACAACATCTTTCAGAGATGGTGCCATAAAGATTAAACTCCATAAAAATGGCTATTAAATTCCGCACGTCTGCCTCCTCAAACAAGAGGTTCTTCCTCACCTTATGATATAGCTGGACTGGACTTAGAAGTTTTTATTAGTATTCATTCATTCCAGTATCTGTTGGTTCGCCTACACAGAGAAAACATAAAAAATGTATAAATAAGTACTCTACAGGTAAAACAATTTCAGAATGAAAAATAACAGTATTTTAAAACAATATATAAAATCCATCTTTTTATATGTTTTTCATTGAAAGCAGATTAAAATACGGATGTATTTGAAACTGATAAATATGATAAATATGGGGTCATATGTATTTTCCTTAGGGATGCGGGTGGAACTGTGGTCTAAACCACAGAGCCTAGGGCTTGCCGATCAGAAGGTTGGCGGTTCGAATCCCCGCGACAGGGTGAGCTTCCGTTGTTCAGTCCCAGCTCCTGCCAACCTAGCAGTTTGAAAGCACATCAAAGTGCAAGTAGATAAATAGGTACCGCTCCGGCGAGAAGGTAAACGGCGTTTCTGTGCACTGCTCTGGTTCACCAGAAGTGGCTTAGTCATGCTGGCCACATGACCTGGAAGTTGTCTGCGGACAAACGCCGGCTCCCTAGGCCTATAGAGTGAGATGAGCTCCACAACACAGAGTCATCCACGACTGGACTTAACAGTCAGGGGTACCTTTACCTTTATGTCTTCCAAGACTGTTGTTGCAGGTATAGTGAGACAGCAGCAGCTGGAAGCCAACAGCGAGGGGAAGACATCATAAAATCCATGGTAATCACAAAGCCAAACATAGCCTTCCTTGTTATAGCAAGCTCTTATTTAGACAACCTCATGCCACAATAATATTTTTGAAGTGATATAGGAGCAGTGGCGTAGCGGGTGTTGCCCATGCCCAGGCTGCACAGAGGGGTGGCTTGGAGGGAGAAAAACATTGAGTACGCATGTGCATTCAACTGCCTAATGGCATCTGCATCACCCAGGAGATCATAGCCACAGAGTTAAGAAACGTAGAGTCGACTCGTACTGTTGTCTGGAGATGTTCGCATGGAGAAGCCATTTTCAACGGAGCCCAGCAATGGAAGTGTATCGAGGCAGCACCGGATGTTGAAATTTTGTGCCCCTAACAATTTTGCACCCGGGGCAACCACCTCTGTGGCCTGCCCACACTATGCCACTACATAGGAGCTCTGTTCCTCCTACATAGGGAATGAGGATGTGCCTGCTGGTCTCAAGCCTGACTGCCAAGCATTCATCAGAGCCTGCATGTCTTGACCCAAACATGCATCAGCTCCCATAGTCACAATCCACCACCTAGGTTTTAATCCAGCATTAATAGCTGAACAGGACCAAGACTCTTTCTGCTGTCAGTGTAAACAGTATGCATTAGAAAGATGACAAGCAAAATATCTGTGAACAGTTAGTCATCTGGGACAGTAACGACAAGGTTTTCCTTTTCCAGCGTTCTGTGATAGCTCCAGCTCAGATTATTTGTCTGCAGTAATGAGGAACGCAGAGGACATCACCTCTTGGTGCTCTCGAGGCAAGAAGAAGAAACTAGCAGCCATCAGTGAGTGAATGATGCCACCTGCTGATTTTTTCATTTGGTGGCCTGTAAAATGAGAACAAGCAATCTTTCTCCTCTACGACCAAAAATTAAATACGTAGTACAAAATGGCCCAGTCCACTTTACAGCTCAGGATTTCAGTAGGTCTGTCCTGAGCATGACGAGCATTGGCTAAAACTCAGTGAGTTTCATGTTGAAAGAAAGCCAGGGTATATAGGTAATAAGGAAATAGCCGCAAAGTCATGGGCTTCAGAAAGAGGCTCATATAGGGAAGATTTCATCCTCATAGGCATCTGGCTGGCCTCTGTGAAAACAAGATGCACTTGTGGTTTAACCTGACCGTATGCAAGTAGCAACCATGACACTTGTATTAGAATGAAACATCAGAATTGTCCCTTATATGCTTCCAGCAAACATTGTTAAGACCTCTTTTCACTATATTTGCTAAATGTACAATACAGTATTGAATAGATTGCAATGTGCCAAGTGTTGTTAGCTGTCTTCATTTTTAATAATCAACCAAGAAAAGGCAATAAAAATGTATTATCAATCTGATTTTTTTAAAATAATATTTTTTATTAATTTTTCAATTATAATCCAATGATGGCCTCATTATAACAATGACAATTTAAAATACAACGACTAATACAGTGCTACCTCGGGTTACAAACGCTTTGGGTTACAAACGCTTCAGGTTACAAACTCCGCTAACCCGGAAGTAGTACCTCAGGTTGAGAACTTTGCTCCGGATGAGAACGGAAATTGAGCAGCAGCGGCGCAGTGGCAGCAGGAGGCCCCATTAGTGGAAGTGCGCCTCAGGTTAAGTTCGTAACCCAAGGTACTGAAGGGGACAGTTCAAATAGCTAAATATCCCATATTGATTATAAATGCCTTAATTGCTTTTCTAACCTGTTTAAAATATAATTTTTCTGTATTGCTGAATATTAAGAGAGACAGTCTCTTAGAGGCAGAGACCTTGGAAAAGGAATGTGCCTAATGTTGCTTCTTCAACTATTTCTGGGAAATCAGCCAAAACTAGCCAGCAGCTTCAAGGTTTTGATAACGGTGCACGATCTGGAATTAAACAATGGCCTGTTAATACAGAAATAGCACCTTGGCTGTTACCATAGAAACACCATCACGAGAGAGGGGGACGGAAAGCCCCTTTTAAGGAATGTGCCATTAATATTAATTGTGGTTAGCCTTTAATGGGCTTAAGAGCTGGTCTTGTTGATTGATCATACTGGAGGCGTCAGGCTTGTTGGAGTTGTGTATCCTTACATGTATTGGTATGTATTGATTGCATATTTGTGTATTGTTCCTATGGGTCTTTGGGAGAGGGGCAGCTCTGAGTTGTGTGAGCAAGGGGGGGCTCTCAGCCTTGGACGGGATGCATGCGCCTTCTGAGCAGACAGGAGGAATGCAGCTGGAGTTGGCTCCTGCCAACTGTATTAATATTATATTCAGTCCATTAAGATGTAAGGTATTTCCTAGTTAGTAGACTCATCCCCCTGCATGGGTATTATTGATTTATGCTTTTGTATTTCCTATCTAATGCAATAAGTATTATTGCCGGTTAACTGAAGTTATGCTTTCTTGCTGATTAGGCACACACACATGCCCTATGAATAGATTCAATCTTCAGCATACAATAGGGGACTGTTTGTTGCTTATGTTGCTATATTTCTGGGAAGCCTGCCAAGTACATTCAAAGCTCGCCAGGTACACATTCCCAGACTGGGGAGGCTTTGGGAGGTTACCCTCCTAGGGAACATGTGAACCTTGAGCCAATTTTCGGTTTCTATTTTCGGTTTCTGTATTGTCTTTATAAGGAGTACGCGCCAGTCTCTCAGTGCTCAGTCCAACTTTTGGATTGTGCCTTTTGCTTTGCATATGCAACTCAAAATAAATCCTGTTGAACCTGCATGGTTTTTGCCTCTTCGTGTTCCTGAATCCACCGCTCAAGAGCTCAAGAGCCCATTATGGTCTTACAGTACCACTGTATCAATCATTCAAATACCAAATTATATTATTTAGATAAGGTGAAGCCCCCCACATGCTAGAATTGATTATTTTCTTTATTTCTGCGTTCTGAAATCTGATTGATTTCAATTACATTCCTGTCGTCATCATAATCCCTTATACAAAAGCTGCAATATTTATAACTTCTAATCCTGTTGACACATGAAATTATTTATAAGCCTACAAGTGAAGATCTCATATATCAATCTGATCTTTAAAACGCTACCTTTAACTATGTCAGACCTTCCAAGTGCCCCTATTTTCCTGGGACAGTCCCAGATTTACAGAAGCTGTTCCAGTTTCTGATTTGATCCTGGAATGTCCTGCTTTTCCTTAAGATGTCCCTATTTTCATCAAAGAAATGTCAGAGGCTATGGAGTTATCTGACCCTCAAGCCATCGGAAGGCAGCCCTGTATAAGGAAGTTTAAAAAAAAAAGTTTAATGTTTTATTGTGTTTTTATATATGTTTGAAGTCGCCCAGAGTGGCTGGGGCAACCCAGTCAGATAGGTGGGATATAAATAGTAAAATTATTATTATGAAATAGGATGTCCCATGGACCGCAAAAAGATCAAACTTATCCATCCTTAAAGAAATCAGTCCTGAGTGCTCACTGGAAGGGCAGTTGAGGCTCCAGTACTTTGGCCACCTTATGAGAAGAGAAGACTCCCTTGAAAAGACCCTGATGTTGGGAAAGATGGAGGGCACAAGGAGAAGGGGACGACAGAGGATGAGATGGTTGGACAGTGTTCTCGAAGCGACTGGCATGAGTTTGGCCAAACTGCGGGAGGCAGTGGAGGATAGGGGTGCCTGGCGTGCTCTGGTCCATGGGGTCACGAAGAGTCGGACACGACTGAACGACTGAACAACAACAAAATTTTCATCGGAGAAATGTTGGAGGGTATGCTGTGTGCATATTTAAACATCTGTATCAGCATAAAATGGACACACTTTGGAATGTTCCAAGGCACTAGATAAATAACCACATTATGTTTCGTAAAGGGAAACAGACCATCAAACTAATGCAGGGTTTTTTTGTTTTTGTTTGGGGAATTTCTTTGCTTTTTTTTAATTAGCAGCAAAGTGTAAAGGGGAATGACTATCAACAGCAAGAGGGCACCCTTATCTATGGGACTGAGCAACCTTGAAAGGGTCACTTCCTTCTCCCTTCCGGATTGGAAAAGGCCCCTCTCTTAATTCATCTCTCTCTGCTGCAAGGGCTCCCATTAAGGAGCACTTTACTGGCCATTTTGTTATTGCTTCAACTTGGGCTTTATGCAAAGGCAGCCTGCTGGGCACTGTAAGCGTGACAGAAAAGAGGTGCACTGCTGTGCAGGAAGCTCTCCCTGTAAATAATGTTCCAATTAATAAGATAATTATACAGCCAGGGAAGACTTTATTGATGGTCTCCGCAAGTGAAGTGCTATTCTTAACCCACTTGTGAAGGTTGCATTAACCTTCTCTCCTTGTCTTCAGAAGAGAGGGTTTAGAAATACATTACAGGCTGAAAGCAGGCTTCATGGTGAGCGATGAAAGAAATGTGGGGGCAAGGAATGTCTTTCATTGGACCCACTCGCTGCCAGACACTGGGGGAGGCAGCTTTTAAATGCACATAACTTTATTGGACTAGATTGGAATGACTGGCGCAAGCAAGCTATATTTCAATACAAACAAAAGGCGGGGGGGCAATGCAGTTTTAGGATAAACATCAAGCGGCTTCCTTTGTATCGTAGAATATTGAGTTTTGTCATTTTAAGATCAGTCATGCAGGGCTGGTAAATGGTATACAGTACTCCCTCAAGCTGAAGGGAAAGTTCTCAGGGAAGAGAGGTGGTAGACAGGACCAGTTTGCCTAGGCCTGTGGTTCCCAATGTGGGGCACACGCCCCACAGGGAGGCAATTTCATTTGGGGGGGTGGAATTCGAGAAAATTGTATTTTGAATTTGTTAAGTACCTTTATTTTATTGTATAGTAATTAAAATGAGCAAAGTATTACAGAAAAAGCTTCCATTAAAATTACCGTATTTTTCCATGTATAAGACTCGGTTTTTCCCCTTTGAAAACAATGTCAAAATTTAGGGGGCGTCTTATACACGGATAGTGCCAAGGGTGGACTGGCGATTGGTTGTTGCCCCAAAAATAGGGGCGTCTTATACATGGGGGCGTCTTATAGGTGGAAAAATACGGTATTTTATATTTATGCATTTCATTTTTCTATTATATGTTCTGAAACTTTATTTGCTATTTTTTCATAACACTTCTTCTTCTTCTTCTTCTTATTATTATTATTATTATTATTATTATTATTAACAATTTCTTGGTGATTTCTTCCTCAGCTGTCCTTTCGTTCTTTTATATTTCTCTTTCATTGAGGCCATGTTCTTTGGAAGCATGTTTAGACCAAGTTAATGGCCTTTTAGGCTTCCTCCACGTGAACAGGAATTCATTTTTTGAATAATAAGAATTATATGTCAAAGGCCGGGGGGGGGGAGAGATCAGGATTTTAGAGATGCTTAAATGGGGCATGGCCAAAAAAAGGTTGGGAACCACTGGCCTAGGCTCTTAAATAAAGAATTAAGACCTAAACCTCACAGTCTAAAAACGTTTAATTGGAATTTGTATGTGTAAGAGAAGGAGGAGGAGCCACTCTGGGCGGCTTCCAACAAAAGATTAAAAATACATTAAAACATCAGTCATTAAAAACTTCCCTAAACTGGGCTGCCTTCAGATGTCTTCTAAATGTTATTTAGTTGTTTATTTCCTTGACATCTGATAGGGCATTTCACAGGGCGGGTGCCACTACTGAGAAGGCCCTCTGCCTGGTTCCCTGCAATCTCACTTCTTGCAATGAGGGAACCACCAGAATTCCTTCAGAGCTGGATCTCAGTGTCCCTGCGAATGATGGGGTTGAAGACGCTCCTTCAGGTATAGGCTACTGGGCTGAGGCCGTTTATGGCTTTAAAGGTCAGCACGAACACTTTGAATTGTGCTTGGAAATGTACTGGGAGCCAGTGAAGATCCTTTAGGATATGTATTACAAAGAGGCAGTGAAACGGGTATAAAACAAATCTAAGTGTCTTGTGCAGTGCTGGATTTACGTATAAGCTAAACAAGCTATAGCTTAGGTCCCCACTCTCTTGGGGTCCCCAAAAAAATTAAGAGGGGAAAAAACATGGATGTACATCACCAAAATATAAGATAAAAAAACAAATAAAATAAAATATAAAATACAGCAATAGTGTTTTGTGTTGTGTAGGCTCCTATTTGTTATGTGCAAATGGCTTTAGATACCTATTAGGTCCATAAATTACCATATAGCATATATTCAACACAAAAAACAGTGACAATTTGTTGTTGACAAAGGACAGCTGGACATATAAAGGGCTCCATTACCTTCAGGAGCTTAGGGCCTCATCAAACCTAAATCTGGCCCTGGTCTTGTGTCATTATGCTCAGGGCCTAGGCTGTGTGCCCACATGCTGAATGCATACCTTCCAACATTTCTCTGAGGAAAATAGGGGTGTCCCATTCCATAATGATAATTTTACTATTTGCCCCAACCACTCTGGGCAGCTTCCAACATACATAAAAGCATAATAAAACATTAAATGTAAAAAACACCTTCCCGATACAGGATTGCCTTCAGACCTTTTGGGGGGTTGGATAACTCCATACTTTCCAACATTTCTCCAATGAAAATAGGGACATCCTAAGGAAAAGTGGGACATTCCGGGAGACACTTGGAGGGCCTGTGGATGCAAATAGTAGGCAGAGGGCTTGAAGCCTGAAAATGTAACCCTGCTCTACTCCCTACCCTTCTTTTGCTGCCATTAACCCCACAAAATGGGGCAGGGGACAGCAAAACCAGTTTAGGTCAGTGGTGCAGCTAGGCCCATTGTGTCAACATCTTCCTTCCCATAATACCAACTTCTCTCTCTGCCCCTCAGATCAGCCTGTCCACCACAAGGTTCCCAGAGCAGTATCCTCTGCCTCAGATACCCTTGACACAACCTTGCTTAATTTTCATTTGTGAAAGAAAGATGCGGAAGGCAGAATGAGAGACCTACAGATTCTTAAATGAGGGCCGACACTACCACCTAGTGTTGAAGTTTAATAGTCACAGATTAGCCTGCTGTCCCATTGACATAAATTAATACCGTAGTTCCAGTTACAGGTAGGTAGCCGTGTTGGTCTGCCATAGTCAAAACAAAAAAATAAATAAAATAAATAAATCCTTGCAGTAGCACCTTAGAGACCAACTAAGTTTGTTCTTGGTATGAGCTTTCGTGTGCCTGAAGAAGTGTGCATGCACACGAAAGCTCATACCAAGAACAAACTTAGTTGGTCTCTAAGGTGCTACTGCAAGGAATTTTTTATTTTATTTTGTTTTAATACCGTAGTGATAGCGAATGTCATCTGCGCTTACAGTATACAATATCTGCTCCTCACTGGAACTATTTTGGAAGAAGGTAGTTCTGTGTTCTGGCAAGTCATGTCGAAAGAAAGAAAGAAAGAAGGGGGGAAGAAAGAAAGAAAGAAAGAAAGAAAGAAAGAAAGAAAGAAAGAAAGAAAGAAAGAAAGAAAGAAAATGCTCAGTCTCTATCTTCCGGCCTTCTTCATGTTATCATATATTTTTTACAGTTTTCCCAGTTAAGAACATTATTAGGAATAAATGTAATTTGGTCTGTGACCGTAAAAATAAATTCATTCATTCATTCATTCATTAGGAATAAACAGATTATATCTCATTCATCCTCTTCACTAAAATCAAGTTTAGCTCCACATTTTCCTTGAGCTGGCAAGGTGAAAGTCTGTTTAAAAAGAGATTTGCAAGGGTCTAAATTGGGAATTAT
This sequence comes from Lacerta agilis, assembly GCF_009819535.1. Taxonomy (NCBI): domain Eukaryota; kingdom Metazoa; phylum Chordata; class Lepidosauria; order Squamata; family Lacertidae; genus Lacerta; species Lacerta agilis. The sequence continues at coordinate 90,277,272 of NC_046315.1, read as the reverse complement.
GAATCCATGTGGGGTAAACTTCAGTTCCCATAATTCTTTGCGGGGAGGAATCTGCTTTGAATACTGTATGCCCAAGGAGAAGGTGCCATGCTAGTCTACTTTTCTGTATAGAAATCTTGTGGGCAGGGATAAATGAACCCAAACCACAGCCCACACAAAGTGGCACAGAGCCCACACACCTTGGTGAAAATTAGGCCTCTGTTGGCCACAGAGATCCTCAAGAAACAAAGCCAAAGTTTGTGGCCATATATAGAGAATCGTAAATATAAATATATTTATCGTAGGATCCAATAAACACTGGGTGGTGTGGGCACAGGAGAGGCTAAACACATTCAAAGTGTCCCAGAGCCAGGTATGTGAACAATACACACCTAGGAAAGAATGTTAAAGAAGGAAGATAAGAAAATATCTAGGAAGTGTGCAATATAAACAAGGTTTTCATACCACCAAGGGCACATTTAAAGAAGGTCAGAACAGCCCAAGCAAGGGAAAATTGTAGGGTAAAGATGTACTTGCTTATTGCCAATGCTGAGAGCATCTGTACATATCAATCTAAACTCCCCACAAATCAGTCCCCGCTTTACTAAGCTGTACAGGGTTGCTTGCAAAGTTTGCAGTATGCGTGCCTGCCTCCCCAACCGGAAGCCGTTGTGCTTTCCAATGCCTGAAGTACGCAGCAACAACCTACCATTGATATTACCGATGGAAGTAGAAAGGGAGAGTAAGCCTATGCACTAGAAGCTGGTGTAAAGCAAGCCAGTGTATGGCTGGATCCAAGAAGCGTTTCAGATTAAAGCGTAAATTTAAACAGGGAAAACAGGTAGAGGAAAGCGGGACTCCACGCCGCCATCTGGTGGCACAATGTTATATTGCACGTACAACGCATATAAATCGCTTTTTCTTTACGGGTCTAGCTGAGTCCTAAGTTAAGTTGGTGTAAAGTTACACGAGGTCCAAATGCTGCTGCTGCTTTTTCATGCTGCTGCAGAGGAAAAGCAAGCCTTCAAAACAGTCAAATCATGTGACTGAACTGAATGGGCTTAGGATCCAGCCTAGGTCCCTCTGCTCTGGTCCCGCTTCTGCCATGCCTCTGCCAAGTCCCTTTCTGGGGACCTTGCACCAGCCTTGGCTAAGCCATGGCCTAGCTGAGCCAAGCCAGTAACACTGGTGTATCTTTGGCTAAGCCAGGGATGGAAACTTAATGCCATGTGAGGCAGGAGGAATCAGCTGGCTGTGCTGAAGACAAAGCTGTAAACTTTTCCCTTTTCTTGTGAGGAATCCTATTCAGAATAAGGGAATTTCCCTTAAAAAAGGAAAAAGTTGACAGCTGGAAAAGAGCCAGCGCATTCTAAGCTGCTCATCCCCTTGGATCTTGCCATAGAATTGCCCCCTAATTGCCCCACAAAAATCTAGGTTGGCTAGATATAAAGTATGTGGCAAGGCATGCAACTTTATACACAGCAGAGTCAACAGCTAAGCCTGCTAGGAGAAACTGTAAGAATAGATTGGATGCAGCCAGAATACAGGATGGGGAAGCTGTGGATGTTGTTGGACTCCAAATGAATCACTCACAGCCAGCATGACCAACAGTCAGGACTGATGAGAGTTGGGAGTCCGATAACTTTAATTTAGGCATGATGTATGCCAGATGTTATGTTAAACCAGGAATATTCTGTCTGTTGAGTGGCCATATTCTTGTGTGGAGAATATTGTGTTTAATTAATTCAGCATTTTCTAAAATCGTTCTTTCTTTTCTTTTTTAAATGAAACTCCAGATAGTATTTTTTATACAATGATTTCATTTTCTTTTATGCTAAACTGCAGGCAGTGGAGAATGTTGCAAACCTGGAATTTGTGTTCCTACACTTTCAAAAATAAGTGGATAAATAAATATGCCAAGCAAGTTATAAAAATTGTCTTTGCACGTGAGCAGGAGAAGGAAATGCTTAGAATTGGCCTTGGAAGAAATCTGAAGTATGTGGCAACTCATCTTGCCCTCAGCTTGTGTAAACTGAAGGGGAATGTGTACAGGCACCATGATGGAGGATATATGAAACTGTTTTGGAAACATCAGCCGAGCTGACCTTTCGAGAGGGGAAAACAGATTAATCTGAGATACAGTGAGATCTTGGTGCATCAAAAATTGCCAGTGGATTATTGGGAAGCCTACACTATTAAGAAATTCAGTACCATTCACAATATGACATCCATTTCATGGTTTAATTCAGAGATCTTTCTGAGAGTACAGTGTTCTTGCTTCCCCACAATGTTAAATGCGTTTTATGGGTGCAATTAACATGCATGCTTTAAAGAAAAGCAAATAGCAGCTACTGGGGGACCCACAAGGAACAGAAGGGCAAGAGGTGGGAATTAACCCTTTTCTCCCATGCTACAATGCTGATGACACCCCTCATTCCCAACAATGCTATTCGCACTGGGGAGGAAGCTTCCATTGACATTAATGGGAACTTTCCCACTCATGCAAAGAGCAGATTTGGAAGATCAGTTTTCATTATGAACACAGCAAAGAGCTAAAGCAGTTATGGTCAATTAATTGAAATAATGCAATTGCAGCTGCAACACATTCTTCATAACTTTAAGGCTGTTTAGTTACTACAGTTGGGGCAGAATACAGTGGCTAGACTGATGGGCATGGGTCTCCGGAAATAAAGTGTACCAGGTCAGATCATATGTGTTGCCTTCTTCCTAACTCCCTGCTACAATTTCTGAAAGCAATGGAATATGGATTTGTTTTATTAGGTATATCAGCCATCTCAGCTAATGGGTTGGATTGTTTTATAAATTATTTTAAGACATGCTGATCCTGTGGGATAGGTCAAAAATTCATTTTAAGGTGCAACTAAGGTGGAATCTAGACATATACCAAAAAAACCTGTGAAAATGTTTTTTTTAATAAAAAAAAACATTTTGAAAAATATATTGAATTTGCCATAAGCTCACCACTGCCATCTAGTGTCACATTTGTATAATGCACTTAAAACGTTATATTTGCAGGTGTATAGCTGGGTCCAAGTCAGAAGACAAATTGGTTCATCAAAGGGTATAGCATGACATCTACATTTACACATTACCATAAAATAGCATTAATTATTTTTGTAAATGTTTCCCTACATTGTCCTTATTCTGAAGCAACTCTTTTCTGATGTAGCTTCCAAGTCTATCAACGCAAGACAACCGATCGTGGAAATGTCATGGTGTTAAAAATGTTTATAATTAGTTGAGCACAACATGTGTATCCAAGTCAACAACAGGCTGAGCGAACTCATTCTAGTTTTGTCCCCATCCTTCTCCCTGCTGAGTTCTGCAAAGGTTACACTGAGATTGAGGAGACGACAGCTGAAAACCAGTACCACTGTTTGTAGGTGTGCAGAGGAGGGCAACCAAGATGATCTAGGGTCTGGAAACCATGCCTTATGGGGAGTTGAGGGAGTTGGGGAAAGGGGAAACTGAGAGGAGATATGATAGTCAACCTCAGATATCTCAAGGGTTGTCACATGGAGGATGGAGCAACCTTGTTTTCTCCTGCTCTGAAGGGTAGGCGCCAAACCAATAGGTTCAAGTTACAAGGAAGGAGATTCTGACTAAATATCAGGGAGAACTTTCTGACAGCAAGAGCTATTTGGCAGTGGAACAGACTCCCTTGGGAGGTTGTGGACTCTCCTTCTTGGAGGTTTTTAAGCAGAGGTTGGATGGCCATCTGTCATGGATGCTTTAGCTGAGATTCCTGCATTGCAAGGGGTTGAACTGGATGACCCTTGGGGTCCCTTTCAACTCTGCAATTCTATGATTCTATTATTCTAAATAAGAAGGCAGGCAGGTGGGCGCTGACAAAGGGCCAAATGAGGTTAGTGGGGCATTGCCTCACTCTCCCAAATGGGTCAGTCTCCACTGCATGGGCAAGACTAAGATCTGCCCATCCCTTTGGCACAAGGTTTACGATCAACATTGTAAACCTCTTAGACTTAAAAAAAAAAAAAGTTTAATGGCATGTAAACTGCTGAAATAATAAAATAAAACTGAAAGGAGAGACCGAGCGGAATTATGTGGAGGGGAGAGGCAAAGGTAGGGAGCATGTTTCAACACAGAAGTAGATCGTGACCCAGAAGAGAAGCAAGCAGGCACAAAATGGGTAGGCAGAGAAACAAAAGGCATTTAGAGTGAAAAAGTAAAGCTGGGGAGGAGCACATAGTTGACTTGTCAAGCACACAACTATATGGAGACAGAGAGTCTTGTTCCAGTTGTCCAAAATCGGATAACCTCATGGTTTGATTACTCCAGTTTTATGCCTGGGGCTGGCTTTGCAAACTGTCTGGAAACCTCCATTGGTCTAAAGCAGATTTTTGTTAGGTGGGTGCTATTTTGTATTATTTATAATTTGTTTTTGTTTTTTTACTATTTAAACTTTGGGTTGTCTTTGTATTTTTAATAGGGTATGTAAGTCACCCTGGGAACAGAGTCACGAGGGCAGAATACAAATGCAGTATCTCCATCCATCCATCCATCCATCCATCCAATAATTTGGACTCAAGTGACAATTTCACCCCATTTAATTTAAAGGAAGAATCCAACACACCTAAAAAATGCAGTTTTGGACATGCAGATTAAAGCCACCTTTGTCAAAAACAGTATACGAAGTTACTGAACAATTCAAAAGTGTCAAACCAAAATATATTAATTTCAAACTTTCGATGTCATCGCTGAAGTTTCACACGCCTGACTTTAGGTATGGTACCAAGTAAAAAGTTCTGTAAATGGATAGTGTACATAACTGAACGCATTTTGTTTAATTCCACTACTGTAGTTTATCCATTTCTGGTCCGTGTCATTAATCAAACAGATCCTGCAGAGCATATACATGAATCAAAAGGAAGAAATAAGGATGCAAGCTGCCAACCTGCTTCTGAAATCAATGAGTCTTTGTCTCCCGTCACAGTCTCTGAGGCTTTTCTAGATCTTGATATATTACTCCTGCCCACACCAAGGACTCAGCTATACAGCTGCAAATAAAATGTTTTAAGTGTGTTTTAAGTGCAATATACAATGTGACACTCGATGGCGTTGGCGAGCCTTATGGAAAGTTCAATGTATTTTTAAAAACGCTTTTAAAAACCGGTTTTTATATGTGTAGATTCCACCCAACACTTCTGCAGCAGCTATTTGACATGGTTATAGAAACAAAGTGACAGTAAGATCTTACTTTAGGACCAAGAAATACTTCTGTAGAATTAGAAATTAAGGTTGATTCCCGACAACCCGCTTTTTGAGCATTCACCCTGATTTGTTTGCACCAAGTTTGGGAGAGGGTAGACAATGTTGGCTCTTTTAAGTCAGCATGAATTCTGATTTGTTTGTGGGAAGTAGGAAATTTCTGAAATAGACAGTTAAGAATGAAAATTGTGGCCTTCTTAGATCATTAGGTAGGGCTTGAACAATGTTCAGTATATTTATTGTCTTCCTGCCTCTACACAGTTCCTTAATTATTATTCTGCTTGTTACAGTTGGTCTACGATGACAGGGTGGCATTCCATCATTAGAAGCAGAGGGCAAATCAAGCGAATGTATTTCTCCATTTCTGCTCCTCTCGGCTATCAAACTTCTTATTTCTTGGTGCAGAAGGAATTCGTTGGACAGGGAGCATAAACAGACACTCGGAGGAAACTAGGATTACAATATTCCCCACACATAAATGAGCTACACAGAAGAACAATGGCTTGCTTACATTCCTGTGGGAGAAATCTTCCCAGATGGATGGTTAGATCTATATGACTGATTCATCACCTTTCCTCCATGAAACATTGCCTGGCAAACCTTAGACACCCATAACAGCGAAACTGGACAGGCTGTGAGCAGTTTCTGCTGCAAAGGGTGGGACAGGAGACAACTAGACACAAACATATAGAGCTGTACTATGTTGTACAGGAGTCAACGCAGGGCAGAGTTCCTCCCTTTCCAGACCGCAGTGCAACCATTTGTTTCTCTCTCTTCCTGCAAATATGGAAATGGATCTCCGCGGAACTTCAAAGTTGCTCCGGTAGTTGAGGAGTGTCGTCTTTTGCCACCCACCTCCCTTTGTAGCCAACTAGTCTGCTGCCTTCTCATTTCCAACTATGAAGACGATCGGAGGGGATGCAAATCACTGACAGGTACACAAACCTTCTGACGTTAAAAACAGCCGAGGGAAAGTTGGGGAACGTTAAGCGAGGTGTGATTTATAACGTAGCATTTCCATGCCGGTTACAGCATCATGCAACAAATCCCATGCAAAATCATGTGCTGACTTGGCTATTATGGGATTGTGAGAATGCAGAAAATGCACAAACTCAGCTGAGGTGGTGAAGGAGCCCTTGTGTGAGAGACTTAAAGAGGGACCTCTTGTTCTAAGTCTGTGCTTGCTACCTGCAGTTACTTTAAATGCTTATTTTTTAAAATCAACTTCTTTTAAATTTTTTTTAGTAATAATGGGTTGGTTAGTCAGAGTGCACCTTTTGAATCAAGTATTTTTTTAAAAAAAAAACAGAGTCAATCTAACCAATGAACTCTGAATACAGAAGCCAGGCCTGTAGCCAGAGGGAAGCTGGGGGGGGGGCTGCTCTCCCCATAATCTTCTCTGCTCCCCCCCCTGTTTAAAAAATAATAATTTTAAAATTATGAAATCCCCTTCCCCTGCCTTTAAAAGGTCCAGGTGAAAAGATAAAAGGAAGGGAAGGACCTAGAATGGGCAGAACAAGGAAATGAAAGGAGTTAAGGGAAACTGAGGAAGAGAAAAGGGGGGAGGTAGGAAAGCAACCAGAGGGCGGGTGGGTGGAAGGAGGAAATTAAAGAAGGGAAGAAGGGAAGGAAAGGCAGGAGGAGGAGGTTGTACTCTGGCAACCCCAGAAATAGTTGCCCTCTTACCTGCAACAAAGGCCTGCACATGTAACGGTAATAATGATAATCATTATCATCATTAATATAGCCTTAATGAATCTTAAGTAATACATTAATGTGTAAACTGGCTCTCTACTTTTTTGCTATCCACTCTCCCCCGTTCCCCAAAATTGGAGGCTGGCTACAGGCCTGCATAGTTCCTCTTTCTGCAGATGCTCCTATAGTGCACAGAACCCTAAATTTGGGGGTTCATTAAAGATGGAGGGTCAACACATATACCCAACTTCCTTACCCCCAACCACCAACAGTTTCCACACATACTTATCCTAATTTCAGGCTTCTGAGAACCTCCTTGTTCTTGGGGTTAAGATGTGTGAAGGTCTCTTGAGCATGGAGGGAGGGACCTGCCAGTTTGGGGTTCTTTTTGTTCCTCATTTTTCCAATCTTAAATTCAGTTCTCCATATTTGTGATTAGGGATGGTGGGGCCCTTACGAAAATTATTTCTCCCAATGTGAATTTCTCCTTTAAAAAAATTGTGCAGGTTTGACAAATAGGCACATTCTTGCAAGCAGCACAATGGATTTTATACGTTATTTTCAATCATATATGCACTTACACGCACACTTTAACACAGGGATTTTACTGCACATTGCTCGGCTGTGCGTATCACTTGCATTGCAAAATTCAGAAAAGTGCAAATTTCAAAGGTCGGTCACATTTCAGCTCTTGTATTGTTTTAGAAAGTGCAAATTTGGTGAGTTCACTTTTAACTGAAATATGAATTTAATTTTTCCTCCATTCCAACTCTTGAGGGAATGGAAGGAAGGAAGGAGAATTGAGGAAAAGACAGGCCATTCTCTCCATCCATGTCTGTCTGAGCATTTAGGCATGCAGCAGTGGGTGTCCTCTCTCTTTCTCTCTGGATGCATTACATCCTTGGGGAACAAAACCACGAGAACATTTCACAGAGCTACACTACCCTGATTATATTGCACTTAACTGCACCCCCAGAAGTTTTCTTCCCATAGCAAAATAACTTGCGCATGCTGTTTTTGAAATTTGTCTAAGCCAAACTGACCCTCTTTTCTCTCTCCCGCCCTCATGAAGTCTCACAATGGTTGCTATGGACGCAACTGCCTTTGAAAATGCAACCAATCAGACCAGTGCGCTGCCAAGCTACGCTGCAGTTGCTGTTGAGAACTGCACTGACGACGTGCACGGACTCAGGAAATCCTACCTGCCACCCTTGTATGGCATGATCTTCTCAGTGGGATTCCCAGGCAACATCATGGCGATTTGCGTGTATACGTTCAAGATGAGGCCCTGGAAAAACAGCACCATTATCATGTTCAACTTGGCCTGCACAGACCTCCTTTACTTATCCGGCCTTCCTTTCTTGATTCACTACTACGCCAATGGAGAGGATTGGGTCTTTGGAGACTTCATGTGCAAGTTCATCCGCTTTGGTTTCCACTTCAACTTGTACAGCAGCATCCTCTTCCTGACCTGCTTCAGCATCTTCCGATACATTGCAATTGTCCACCCAATACAGTCTTTTTCCGTTCGGAAAAAGGCATGGGCTGTTGCGGCCTGCGTTGCAACTTGGGTAATTTCACTGCTGGCCATGGGTCCTCTCAACTTTTTGTTTACTTCGACGATAGAGGAGAACAAAACTCTTTGCCTCGACCTTACCAGTTCTGAAAACGTGGATGTTATTCGGTGGTACAACTGGTTTTTAACTGGCCTGGCCTTCTACTTGCCATTAATAACGGTGACTCTCTGCTACACTGTGATCATCTATACCTTGGCTACAGGGCCCCACACTCAAAACCCTTATAAGCAGAAGGCTCGTAGACTTGCATTTTTCCTCCTGGTAGTCTTTTATGTGTGCTTTCTACCTTTCCATATTTTTAGGGTGGTTCGGATTGAACTAAGGCTGTACCGAGTCAGCTGCGATATTGAAAACCATATCCATGCTGCCTACATTCTATCCAGGCCACTGGCTGCCCTGAACACGTGTGGAAACTTGTTACTTTACGCCATAATCAGCGATAATTTCCAGCAAGCCGTTCAGTCTCTTCTGAGATGCAAGTTGAGCAATTTAATACAACAGACAGGGGGTAGCAGTGACTTCAGTAGATCTGGAATATTAAAATTGTGAATGGATGCATTTCTCTTCAGAACCTCTGGTGCCGGTTGTCTCCTAAAACAAGTTAGAAAGAGGCTGCACACAGCTGCCAAGTCTTAAGAATGGCTTTTATCAGGGGTGTAGAACCTATCTCCCTCCAGATGTTGTTGAACTACAACTCCCATCATCTCCGACCACTGCTCACGCTGGCTGGGGTTGATGAGAATTGGAGTCGAGCAACATCTAGAGGGTCACAGGTTCTCCATCTCTGGCTCTTATGATCCCGATGAGTAAAACAGCCTCGTAGGACATAGGTTCCTCCATGTGTCTTTGGAAAGGCCTGGCAAACACAGAGCACTTAGTTCAGTTGTATAGAATGGTTGCTTGGGTGGTCCAAGGTTGTCTCTGGGCACATTAAAATTTTGCTGTGTGTCTCTTATCGCTTGCTAAGCAGCCTAACAGTAGCGCATTAAATCAGCAAGAGCTAACTGGGATACTATTTTCATTTGTGTCTGCTGCTTCTTTTCTTTTTGCAAAAGTACCCTGGGCATCCAGTGGAGACCAGAAACTCCAGATCATATCCCTGCTAAGCTGCCTCTGTGTGCTTCCTTCAACGCTGCAGGCAGCATTGCTGTTTTTTGTGTTTTTTTTGCAAGGCATTTATATAGCTAAGACACGTGGTCCGAGAATGTTGGCAGCCCAGGTAGCTCCATAGTTTGCACATATGGATGGGGCAGGCACTGCTCAGACCTTAGAACAGAAAGTGCCGTGACCAAAGGCAATGTAAAAATGCAATATCAATGAATGCTGTACATTAGGGTGCACCAAGTACTGCCAATAGATTGTAATGTTGTTGGCATCCATTTGTCTCGATAGACAATGGAGTGCGTCTCCAGAGTAAAGTCAAACCACTGAGTGACCACCCCGGGGCACAAGCCCGGGCAGCATGTAGTGACCTGAAGGCACACGCTTAAGCAGAGTTGTCTGGATATCACAGGGTTGCCATATCTCAAAAAGTGAAAATCTGGACCAAGAAAATGAAGTTCTTTACCCACTTTTTAGGGAAATCACCAAAAAAACCAACCCTTTAATATGGGCTGCCATATGCCTGGGTTTCCCTGGACATTTTAGCCACTTCCCGAAATTTCCACCCAGACGCCATTTTGAACGGGCGAATCCTGGCTATGCCCAGGAAATTCCGGACGTATGGCAGCCCTAGGATATCACTCACCAAAGAGCTCGAGGGAGAAAAAATGTGTGAAGACAGAGCCAGACAGCATGCAGGCAGGATATCTCTAGCGACTCTCAGAAAAGATTTATGGAATTAGTGTACAAAGAATGCAGCTGGGAATATTAGTGTGGAAAAGCAGCACCTGGTCATGCCATGAAAAACGGTGGAGATGACTTAGGATGCAGGTGGGCATCATTTTCCATTCCTGCCCTGTTTTTGTCCCATTGTTTCTGTTCTGCTCTTGTTTGTCTCGCGGCCCCCATGATGGCAAAATTACGTAACTTGCATAGTTGATTGCATAATTTACCTAAGTTGTGTTGTCTTTGCCTCAAAATGAATGAGGTGGAAACACAATGCAAATGGTGTGGAAATATAATCAATTACATATCGATTGTGACCTGAAAGCAGCAACAGCAGCGAATATTATTTTCTGGGCTGATTTCCATTTCCGATGCAAAATAATCAGGCGTCTGCAATTTTCACTCCTGTTTCTGTTTTCACCAGAATTCTCTGACATCCCTAGCAGGTAAGTGTGGGTTGTTACCATGCTATCGCAGGACACACATCTCCATACTTGTCTGCAAACTCCTCCAAATCCAGGCAAAACTCCCTTCTGGACCATGAGCGACTGCGGATGGGATTTAGTTCAACTGTTGGGATCATGTTTCCTTACCATGACAATGGCTCTGTTCTGACAGGGGACAGGCTGCTGTTGAATTGGTAGAGCTGGGCAGCGAAAGGTGAGTAAACCAAAAAGGCAAGACAAGACTACTTCATGCAAAAGGTGGTTGCCTGAACATTGCTAGGAATGCGAGTTACATTAAACCCAAAATCTCTCCACTGAGCTGAAAACATTTCCTTTTAATTCAGTGAACAGGAAGCATCAATGTGGAGCTTGCAGTGAGAATCCACGTGATGGGGTGAGCTCCCGTTGCTCGGTCCCAGCTCCTGCCAACCTAGCAGTTCGGAAGCACGCCAGTGCAAGTAGATAAATAGGTAGCACTCCGGAAGAAAGGTAAACAGCGTTTCCGTGTGCTCTGGCTTCTGTCATGGTGTCCCGTTGCACCAGAAGCGGTTTAGTCATGCTGGCCACATGACCCAGAAAGCTGACTGCGGACAAATGCTGGTTCCCTTGGACTGAAGCGAGATGAGCGCCACAACCCCATAGTCACCTTTGACTGGACTTAACCGTCCAGGGGTCCTTTAGCTTTACCTTGTTTTTTTGTTGTTGTTGTTGTTCAGTCGTTCAGTCGTGTCCGACTCTTCGTGACCCCATGGACCAGAGCACGCCAGGCACACCTATCCTTCACTGCCTCTCGCAGTTTGGCCAAACTCATGTTAGTAGCTTCGAGAACACTGTCCAACCATCTCATCCTCTGTCGTCCCCTTTTCCTTGTGCCCTCCATCTTTCCCAACATCAGGGTCTTTTCTAGGGATTCTTCTCTTCTCATGAGGTGACCAAAGTACTGGAGCCTCAACTTCAGGATCTGTCCTTCTAGTGAGTACTCAGGGCTGATTTCTTTGAGAATGGATAGGTTTGATCTTCTTGCAGTCCATGGGACTCTCAAGAGTCTCCTCCAGCACCATAATTCAAAAGCATCAATTCTACGGCGATCAGCCTTCTTTATGGTCCAGCTCTCACTTCCATACATTACTACTGGGAAAACCATAGCTTTAACTATACGGACCTTTGTTGGCAAGGTGATGTCTTTGCTTTTTAAGATGCTGTCTAGGTTTGTCATTGCTTTTCTCCCAAGAAGCAGGCGTCTTCTAATTTCGTGACTGCTGTCACCATCTACAGTGATCATGGAACCCAAGAAAGTGAAATCTCTCACTGCCTCCATTTCTTCCCCTTCTATTTGCCAGGAGGTGATGGGACCAGTGGCCATGAGCTTAGTTTTTTTGATGTTGAGCTTCAGACCATATTTTGCACTCTCTTCTTTCACCCTCATTAAAAGGTTCTTTAATTCTTCCTCACTTTCTGCCATCAAGGTAGTATCATCAGCATATCTGAGGTTGTTGATATTTTTTCCGGCAATCTTAATTCCGGTTGGGGATTCATCCAGTCCAGCCTTTCGCATGATGAATTCTGCATATAAGTTAAATAAGCAGGGAGACAATATACAGCCTTGTCGTACTCCTTTCCCAATTTTGAACCAATCAGTTGTTCCATATCCAGTTCTAACTGTAGCTTCTTGTCCCACATAGAGATTTCTCAGGAGACAAATGAGGTGATCCGGCACTCCCATTTCTTTAAGAACTTGCCATAGTTTGCTGTGGTCGACACAGTCAAATGCTTTTGCATAGTCAATGAAGCAGAAGTAGATGTTTTTCTGGAATTCTCTGGCTTTCTCCATAATCCAGCGCATGTTTGCAATTTGGTCTCTGGTTCCTCTGCCCCTTCGAAATCCAGCTTGCACTTCTGGGAGTTCTCGGTCCACATACTGCTTAAGCCTGCCTTGTAGAATTTTAAGCATGACCTTGCTAGCGTGTGAAAAGAGTGCAATTGTGCGGTAGTTGGAGCATTCTTTGGCACTGCCCTTCTTTGGGATTGGGATGTAGACTGATCTTCTCCAATCCTCTGGCCACTGCTGAGTTTTCCAAACTTGCTGGCATATTGAGTGTAGCACCTTAACAGCATCCTCTTTTAAAATTTTAAATAGTTCAGCTGGAATATCATCACTTCCACTGGCCTTGTTGTTAGCAAGGCTTTCTAAGGCCCATTTGACTTCACTCTCCAGGATGTCTGGCTCAAGGTCAGCAACCACATTACCTGGGGTGTATGAGACCTCCATATCTTTCTGGTATAATTCCTCTGTGTATTCTTGCCACCTCTTCTTGATGTCTTCTGCTTCTGTTAGGTCCTTTCCACTTTTGTCCTTAATTGTGGTAATCTTTGCACGAAATGTTCCTTTCATATCTCCAATTTTCTTGAATAAATCTCTGGTTTTTCCCATTCTGTTGTTTTCCTCTATTTCTTTGCATTGCTCGTTTAGAAAGGCCCTCTTGTCTCTCCTTCCTATTCTTTGGAAATCTGCATTCAATTTCCTGTATCTTTCACGATCTCCTTCGCATTTTGCTTGTCTTCTCTCCCCCGCTATTTGTAAGGCCTCATTGGACAGCCACTTTGCTTTCTTGCATTTCTTTTTCATTGGGATGGTTTTCGTTGCTGTCTCCTGTATAATGTTACGAGCCTCCATCCACAGTTCTTCAGGTACTCTATCCACCAAATCTAAATCCTTGAACCTGTTCTTCACTTCAACTGTGTATTCATAAGGAATTTGATTTAGATTGTATCTTACTGGCCCAGTGGTTTTTCCTACTTTCTTCAGTTTAAGCTGGAATTTTGCTATAAGAAGCTGATGATCTGAGCCACAGTCAGCTCCAGGTCTTGTTTTTGCTGAGTGTATAGAGCTTCTCCATCTTTGGCTGCAGAGAATATAATCAATCTGATTTCGATGTTGCCCATCTGGTGATGTCCATGTGTAGAGTCGTCTCTTGTGTTGTTGGAAAAGAGTGTTTGTGATGACCAGCTTGTTCTCTTGACAGAACTCTATTAGCCTTTGCCCTGCTTCGTTTTGATCTCCAAGGCCAAACTTGCCAGTTGTCCCTTTTATCTCTTGACTCCCTACTTTAGCATTCCAATCCCCTATAATGAGAAGAACATCCTTCTTTGGTGTCATTTCTATAAGGTGTTGTAGGTCTTCATAGAATTGGTCAATTTCGGTTTCTTCAGCACTGGTAGTTGGTGCATAAACTTGGATTACTGTGATGTTAAGAGGTCTGCCTTGGATTCGTATCGAGATCATTCTATCATTTTTGAAATTGCATCCCAGTACAGCTTTCGCCACTCTTTTGTTGACTATGAGGGCCACTCCATTTCTTTTACGGGATTCCTGCCCACAGTAGTAGATATGATAGTCATCCGAACTGAATTCGCCCATTCCTGTCCATTTTAGTTCACTGATGCCTAGGATGTCAATGTTTATTCTTGCCATCTCATTTTTTACCACATCCAGCTTACCAAGGTTCATGGTTCTTACATTCCAGGTTCCTATGCAATACTTTTCTTTACAGCATTGGACTTTCCTTTCGCTTGTTTTTTACCTTGTTTTTTACCACTTACTAAATGTTCCCCACATGCTAGACAAATCAGAGGCAACCCACAAGAAACATGTCATTTCCTTGTGGGTCTCTTACCTCACATTATTTCACCTTCACTCCTTACCTGGCTGCACTAGACACGGCCTGGTCATGGCTACACTGCCTCAGAGCCTTCTCACACTTTGGAGTGGAATTTTCTGCCAAATGTCTCACCTTATATACAGTCCTTATGCAGTGTTCAAATCCCTCGTGCATGTGAGGGAGAGTTGCTGTAAGCTGTCATGAGTGGCTGGGGAAACCCAGCCAGATGGGCAGAGTATTATTATTATTATTATTATTATTATTAATTACAAGCACATTGGCTCACCAGCCCCATTGCCCTGTGCAAGGTGGAGGACCGAACATTTGCAGAAGGGAGGCTGCTGCAGGTGTGCCATTTTAGAGGGTTAAACTTATTTTTTGCAAATTTATTTGGGTGTGAGGAATTCAAACCTGCCATTATTTTTGTGATTGGACAACGGTTAGTTTAGCTTGGTAAGTCTACGTTTGATGAAGAAGCATATAAACTGCTTTGTAAAACCAAAGAATTTTAATTTTACCTTCTGGAAATTTCAGGTAATGCTAATAATAATAATGCTACCGTAATAATAATGCTAATAATACAAGTACTTGGCAATCATTTTTAATGATTTCTATGCAATTCTACACACATTCTACTTTCTAAGCAAAACTAAATGGTATTAATTTGACCAAAATATATCATGAATTCCCAAGACATCTTGCGACTTTCTAGCACCCCTCAATTTTGGAACTTGAAAGCTGAAAAATTCAATGCCCCCTACTGATGCATGAGCATGGGTTCCCTGTGTCAGTGGCAGACTTTGGGCTCTCAAATTTCAGTGGCGTCCTGTGCGACACTAAATTTCTGTGCTCCTCCGCTCTGTCACTCCATTCTACAGCATTGTTGTGGCGCCCTCTAAAGGACGGAGGCCAGGGCAGCTAAACTGGCTGTGTTACCCTCAAACTGCTTCTGTCTGTATCATTTAGAGCCTTAGAAGTTCAGGGCTCTGAACTGCATGGAGAGACACTGTAGCTAGAGACTCCAGACTTTTGCTTTCCCACTCCATGGAAGGCGCTCCATGGAAGGCGATGCGGCTGTCTACAAGGATGGGACATTATTTGCCTCACCCAATGCAATTATGTGGGAGAAAATCCTTCCACAGGGCGTACATTGTTTAGTCATTCATTTACCCAACTTATATGGCTGCCTCGTAAAGCATATACTGTACAATAACTAAAATACTATGCAAAGCAATAACAACTATTAAAAAATGCAATTAAAACACAGGTAGTAGGGTGAAAGACTAGACTGTAAGACAACCAAACGTAGCCCCCGAGCCTCTCTAGGTGGCCCTCAGGACTCTCCCCAGACCACACACCCCTCTCCAGGCCACACCCCTCACTCGTCCTGCTGCTTGACTGCTACTGCCTGGCAGGGAACTCTTTGAAACTGCCTTTTGCTTGCTTAAATGGAAGGCGGGGGCTGCAAGTGTGTGTACAAACAAGTCTACTGTACAAAGGTTGCATTTACATCGACTAATGTACACATTTTTGCAAGCAATTTCTCACACTGCAATGTCCTTCTGTATGTAGTTTTCCCTATTAGATTTATTTTTATGCCCTCCTGTTCTTAATGCAGACATTTTTGGTTTTTTTTTTTTAAATAATAATAATTTTTATTAGTTTTCAATTACAACCCAATAATAGCCTCATTATAACAATACCAATTTATAACACAATTATTAATACCAATTTTTCAAATATCAAATTTATATAATTTAGATAAAGTGGTCCCCTCGTGCTAGATTTGATGATATTCTTTATTTCTGCATTCCCAAATCTTATTAATTTCAATTACATTCCGGTCATAATAATGCAGACTTTTTTTTTGGTAAACGTTCTTGTTGGAGAACTGCACCGCAAAGTTCAGATATGCGATCATTTTTGGGGGGTGGGGTTCTCATATGGCTATGAAAAGTATAAACTCGATATATTCGGCTTTGTAGTGGGGTAGGGGGAGCTGAAAATAATGCCAATATATTTCACATGTGGCAACTAATGCATCTCTTTGGTATCAGATAGTACATCGGTAAAAAGGTAAAGGGACCCCTGACCATTAGGTCCAGTCGCGGACGACTTTGGGGTTGGGGCGCTCATCTCACTTTACTTGTCGAGGGAGCTGGCATACAGCTTCCGGGTCATGTGGCCAGCCTCACTAAGCCGCTTCTGGCGAACCAGAGCAGCGCACGGAAACGCCGTTTCCCTTCCTGCCATAGTGGTACCTATTTATCTACTTGAACTGGTGTGCTTTCAAACTGCTAGGTTGACAGGAGCTGGGACCGAGCAACGGGAGCTCACCCCGTCACAGGGATTCAAACCACTGACCTTCTGATCAGCAAGTTCTCGGCTCTTAGACCACAGCGACACCCCAGATGAGTGTAAAAAGCTTGGGACACAAATTTTCACAGCTCTCTAGTGGCGATGGTGGCTCATTTACCATAAGTAGTGTATTTGGTGTTAACTCTGGAAGTGTATACTTGATTCTGACCAAACAAAGCCTCCTAGAGCAAAAGTCTCATGTACTTTCTGAAACCAAAGGGGCACATTGGTTGCCAGATGTGAAATAAATTGGCATTATTTTCAGCTCTCCTACCCAACTATGGGGGGGCCGTTGAAGAAAGGTCTCTGATTATGATCTTTTACCCCACTATTAAATGCCAGCTGAATTGAATTTGTCCCACCACCCTTAGCTATTCATGCTTCAAACATGACAGATAGGTATGCAAAAGATCTCTAGTCAATCTCTCCTCCACTATATTTTTCTGAGGTTTTACAATTGGGTGAAATATTCCTGCAATGCAGGAAGTTGAACTAGATGGCGTTCTTTGTTCCATCCAACTCTACAATTCTATGATTCTGTTTCCAGGTAATTAGCATACAAGAAGGAAGGAGATCTTCCACAAGAAGTGGCAACCAGCCTCTGAAAGCAGCTTTTTAAAAAACACTACAGATGTAAGCCTTTGGATGAGAAATTTGATGAGTTGGAGAGAGAATTGCATTTCCATTTCCATTTCCTTTTTTTTTTTTTTTTTGCTGTTAAGAGCATGGCTCCGTGTGACTCATTCCTTTTGTATATTGCAAAGAAAGAAGTTGTCTGTGTGTTCTTTTTTTAGCAACTGTAATTTCCCTTTGAAAACAAAGAGAGAAAGGGTATCAGCTGCGGGGGTGGGGCATATGAAAGGCTATGCTAGAGGCATATTCTTTTCCCCTGGCCGAAATCATGAGATAATTTTTTCTGGAGTTGACCAATAGATGCTCATCTGTTAAATACATTTTGTTATCTCTATAGAAAGAGTTGACATCTATACAACTAAATTCAATGCAGTGCATTGTCATTGTTACTTTTAATTATAATCCCTATTATTTTTATTTATTTGGACGATTTCTATCTTGCCCTTAATTTAAAGAACCCGATGAGTAATAAACTTCTATAAAATAATAATATCAGTAAACCACAAAATTATATAAAAAGAGCAGTGCAAAGCACACTGAATCACAAACTCTCAGCTGAGTACCAATGAAAATGTGAAAAATAATGGTTTAGGCTACTATCTAAATACCAATGGCATAAGCTCTAGTTGAATTTCAAGGGACACGCCAAAGCTGGTTGCCACCCCAGAGAAGACATGCCCAAACATTCAATGCCTGATGTACATAGTTCCCAGATATTAAATTATTATTAAGTAGTAGTACTAGTAATGGATATATAGCCCACATTTTCACACAAAATCCTCACAGTGTGGAATAAGATACAAATACTAGGCAAAGCTAAAGGACCCCTGGAAAGTTAAGTTCACTCAAAGGCGACTAGGTTTGTAATCCACCATTAAACCACAGTTTCCTGATCTGGGTATCAAGAGAAACTATGGGTTAACAAACCAGAACACAACTGCTGAATGGTTTATCAGCTCAGCATTTTTATGTTTGAAGGGGGCCAAATATCAGAGGGATATTATTTGTTATTTATTGGTACTTGTACTTTCCACCTCCAACATGGAGGGCTCAAGGTTGCGCACTGCAGAACAAATCAATAAAAAGAGCAATAAAGCAACAGTATTAAACAAGAAATACAAACAATTCCAAAGCAATAACTGAAGAGTAAAACAAAACAAAACATAAAAATGAAAGCCGACCCAAGGCTACAAAGAAAATGGTATGCAGCAGATCAGTTTAAAAAATACAACAAAAAGTCTGTTCATCATCCTACCACACACAACTGCAAACTGGCATAATACTATGAATTTTCCTGCGTGAACCAAAATCGCATTTATCCAGATCTGCAGAGCTTTCATTAGCCTTACTAGGAACCAAACTGGGACAACTTTAGTAATTAAAAAAAAATTCAAAACTGCAACAAAACAAAATAAATGTTAACGGTTTAGGCTCCCTGAGAAAGATGATGTGAGAATGCCAAGTACAAGCACATTGTGTACTAGTCTGTAGCCCACACTCCTGGAACCTCTAAAGGTGAGATGAAAGACACTTATCTTTTTTGATCTCATTTTGAGACTCTGTGTTTCCACAACAACTACTAATCTCTAATACCAAAAACAGACCCCAGGGAATAGAATCCCTGCAACATGGATCATATCAGCATTCTTAGTTATTACACAGTGGGGGTGGGGAGGAATCCTAGTGTCAGGTTTTGGAGAGCAAAAATAAAAAAGAATGGCCTATTTGGAACTTTAGAAAATGCAGCATGCCTGGGTTCAAAGTTGCTCCTTCTGCAATCGAGAAAGACAGGAAGCCAAGGAAAGCAGAGAGGTTTCCAGGATTCTGATGAGCAGTCCTCTAGTAGCACAAAAAAATGTCCTAGGGATTGTGTGTAGTCCATTGGCTAAAGTCTGATTTTAGCCCACAGTTCTCAAAATGTGAGACCGGGTCTTTGTAAGGAAGTTCAAGCAATTGCTGGGAAAAATATGAGCTACTTCCTGAGCCTTCAGGGTACAGTTAGTGAAGCACTGAGCCATGGACGTAGATAGGGGAGCAGCCTAATTCCAGCGGCTGAGGAAGGGGGGCAGTCCACCCCGGGTGCCATCTCTAAGGGGGGTGACAAGAAGGCACCCTGCGGGGGGCTCACCCCACTGCCCTCAGGCATGGCGGCACAAGCCGCAGCCATTGCACCACCGCAGCCGTGTGAGGAGGATCATCTGCTTGTGGCTGCAGCGGCAGCAGAGGGATCCCACCGGTGTCTGCACAGTGCTAGAGCGGCTCGTATGGCACTCGTACGGATCCCTCCACCCCGCCGCTACTGCAGCCGTGAACAGAGAATCCTGCTGCCTTCCGTACGGCACTCGAGTGGCTTCATCGGCAAACCGCCCCGCAGCGCATGTGCACCACCACTACATACTGCGCATGACACACGTACGTAGTGGCGGCGCACATCTGCCATGCATAAAGTGCATGCGTATTCACCACTGGGCAGTTTGCCCCGCCCCACCCCCCACCCCACACCAGGTGCCGGTTAGCCTTGCTTCGCCCCTGCCTAAGTCAAGTAAATAAAAACACTTAACTATCAAAATCCTTGCAGCTGTTGTGGCATACATAAAAAATGTTCTATCTCTATTGGGTATCTCATGGTTGGTTATGCCCAGCAGAAAGGCCTCTGGTTTTTTCAACACTTTTTAAAGATCATTGTAAATCTTCTCCCAGAATTCCTTTACCTTTCGGCACGTCCACCACATGTGATAGAAGGTACCTTCTACTTTTTTACATTTCCAACATTCATTACTCAATCCATGATACATCTTAGCTAATTTCACTGGTGTCAAATACCATCTATACATCATTTTCATAATATTTTCTCTCAAAACATTGCATGCAGTAAATTTGATACCTTCCCTCCATAACTTTTCCCAATCCTCCAACATTATATTATGTCCCAAGTCCTTTGTCCAACCAATCATAACTGATTTAACCATTTCATCTTTTGTATGCCACTCTAGATTTATTTTTCATCTGGCCTTCAGATATGAAAGGCAGAGTGATTTAACACCTGTATAGATTTGTCATCCATGTGACGAAATGAAAAGTATGCCATTTGCAATAAACTTTGCATACAATCGTTGCATAAAATTTGCATTTAATTTCAATGATTCTAAGAATGTCAGGTAAAATGGTCGGGCCTCACGCATGTTCACTTCATCAAATCATGCCTCAGCTCTCATGCTATCTGTTGTTGTTGCTGCTGCATGTTGTAGTCTCCATCATCTGGGGCAAAAGGTTGACAAAGGCTGCTGCAGAGTCTCAGGAGCTGAAGCAGCCCAGGAAAGGAGATACCAATAATAATGGAGAGCTTGTTTCTTTGAAGTTTGACCACAGTCACTGTTCTATTCTGTCTCCTCAACACCTAAGTGTAAATGTAAGTTTAACCCAACAATTTCTGTGGGGAGCAATCCTAAAAAAACCTCAACGACTTTGGACGGCCCTCACGCATATTCACTTCA
This sequence comes from Lacerta agilis, assembly GCF_009819535.1. NCBI lineage: Eukaryota > Metazoa > Chordata > Lepidosauria > Squamata > Lacertidae > Lacerta > Lacerta agilis. The sequence continues at coordinate 90,256,354 of NC_046315.1, read as the reverse complement.
AATCTAGCCCTCTTTGAAAAAAGTTTGGACACCACTGAAGTAGGACATATGGCCACTGTAATAATTGGCTAGACCCCGAGCAAAAGTAACCCACGGACTGAGTTTTCACAAGGGAACCTTCACTGAGGCATAACTTTGCTTCATCACACAGTGTGACTACTATTTTACTCTCTTCTGTCACACATGCAGCTCCGCCGCTGTGAAAAAGGATCCCGGAACTGCTTCTGCCATTCTGTTTTCTCCTCCACTCCTCACCATCTTCCCTGCCATCTCCTGCAGCAAGACTTTGCTTCCCCCAAAAAATGCCCTCCTGCCTTAAACAGTGCATTCTGTCCATTTTCTTGCCCTCTGCCTCTGCTGCAGCCTCTCAGTGCTACTATTCCAGATTCCCTGAAGCTCCTGCCATCTTTTAATTTAATTTTAATTTTACAGGTCACACGTATATATGCATTTTTGTTTTGTTTTAACAAAGGATACAATGATACCTACTGGGTTGTGTAATTTTTTTTTTTTAAGGAATGTTTTTAATTCTATGATGCACAGGCAGCCAGGATAGCAAATAACATGAACAGCACTGACTGCCAAGAATCTGATCACTACTCCTGGCTACCTAAAAGCCACTTCTGTCAGCTGCCTCCACCACCTTAATGACAGCATCCGACCTGGAAGTTAGTTCTGCATCTCAAAAATGCATAATAATGTGCCCTTGCTTTCTTGTCCTGGACCGGTACAGCTTATCCCTTGGATAAGCACTTTAGAGCACACGTCATACCTCTGCTCACCATGGGATGGCAGCAAAGTAACACAGCTGGAAGAACAAAACCCAAAAGAGACCATCAAAACATAATTATTCAAATAGGTCTATGAATACACTGTACCTTTAAAACACATTCAAAACACATTCTGCCCTCAAAGAATTCTGGGCCCTGTAGTTTACAGGTTGCTGAAAAATGCAACTCCGTGAAGGGTAAACTGAGTTGCCCACAATTATTTGAGAAAAAGAATATACTTCAGATGTGCTTTAAAGGTACAGTGTGCAGGAAACTATTTAGACAATGCAGCAGACCCTTGGATGACAAGGAAGTTAAGGGTGTGCTAAAAGAAGGGCTCACCCAGACCTGTGCTGCATTTCTAGGCACAGGTCTGAGCTTTAAAGCTCTGTGTCCAAGCATCATTGTTATTATTTAAATCCCAGTGCTTTCCCCAGGAAAGCCCATGTTTCGGAGCAAACAGCAATCGGGTTTTCAGCAGATGACTGGTTGCTCTGATTCACCAGCAAAATGCGGGTTTTCCCTGGGAAAGCACAAGGACCAAAAACCTACCCCCTACTCAGACACGGAGCTATAAGCTCTGAAATGGGCCTGGAAGTGCAAAAGGAAATCTGGATGAGCCTGTAAATAAGGAGAGTACAGAGGAGATGAAGGAAGCTGTTATGTACTGAGTTGAATAGGATCCAAACTGCAGCAGTCTGATTGGTCCTAGAACAATAGGATTGAGATTGCAGCAGTCTGACTGGTCCCAGAACAATAGGATTGAGATTGCAGCAGTCTGATTGGTCCCAGAACAATAGGATTGAGATTGCAGCAGTCTGATTGGTCCGCAGGAGCCACCCAATCCAGCTCCAGGTGGAAGTGAATCCGCACTCCGATTGGCATACAGGAGTATCCCGGAATTAGCCAATCACGTGGGGCCCATTGTGTAAATAGTGTATATAAAGCAAACGTTTTGGGGGAACTGCATTCCTCACTACTATGAGCTGAATAAAGAGCATGAAATTCACACTTGACTCCGAGTATATTTCAGAAGCCTTTTAGCATCTTTCTTCATAGAAGAAGATAGAAGATCCCTGTGCTTAAACTACCAGTAACTTTCTCCGGAAAGGAACCAAGGCATAGATTGAAATTCTAGAGTTTTTTGTTTGTTTTGTTTAAAAGAAAATCAAGCCCAGATGGCATCTAGCTGAGAGTTCTTAAATAAGGCAAATGTGAAATTGTTGATCTTCTAACAAAAAAAAAAAAAAAAAGGTGTAACTTCTCTAAAGTCAGTCTCCGTAAGTCAGCACTGGAAAGTGGCCAATCTAACAGCAATATTTAGAAGAGGTTTGTTGTTCCAGGTTATTAGAGGCTGGTTAATCTAACATCTGTTCCAGTGGAGCCGGTAGGAAGCATGATTAAAGAGAGAATTCTAAAGCATATAGAAGAACAAATCTTCAAGAAGAAAAAAGCAACTTGGCTTTTGCAAGGGTACGTCCTCGTTCCCTAGCCTTTTACAGTTCTTTGAGTGTGTTGATAAGCATAAGGAGAAGAGAGAGCGCCAGCAAACATTATATACTGAGATTTTCAAAAGGCTTTTGATTAAATCCCCCACCAAAGACTGCTGGGCACTGGCGGAGGAAGAGGAGTGCAGGTGGCAGGCCCCGCCCCCGCCTGCTCTCTGCCCCCCCCCCCCGGTGCTGGAGCATGAAGCTCCGCCACTGCTGCTGAGTAAGCTTAGCAGTCATGGGATAACAGGACAGGTCTCTTATGTATCAGTAAGTGCAGTTAAAAATGATGGCACCAAATTCTTCAGGTTTGTAAGAATAAAACAGGATTGGAAGGAGCTCAAGGAAAAAATCTCCAAACTGAGTAAACGGGCACTAAAATGGCAAACTTAATTCAACGTGAGCTAGTACAAAAGTGATGTGTATTGGGTTCAAAACTCCTAAATTTGCTTTCTCAAATTTCCAGATATACTGACTGGCAATTCCTGGTGTAGACAACAGCCAGCCAATTGGATCGATGCTCTGACTCCGTCTAAGGAAATCTCTATAAAAGGGATCCAGGCCTGAGTAACCTCGCTGCTAAATAAACCCCTGTGCAGGGGTCCTTGTAATGCTGGAATTATTTTATGAACCGTTCCCGTGAAAAGGGGCTCACTCATTATTTCCAGTAGTTCAGAAGAAGAGGCCGTTCTCTCATCTGCGCAGCGAAGCATGTACCTTCGCTGTAGGAAAATGCAAAGTACTAATTGGTTGGCCAGCTTGCAAGGCATTTCTACACAAGAGAATACCTCAGGGCAAGAGCAAGGCTCGGCACGTGAAGAGAACATGTCATTTAAGGTGCCAGAAATGGCCTGAGCCTGTGGAGTGAGAGTCAGCACCAACACTTTATGCAGCATTTTAATCCTTAAATACACCCACCAAAGCTTATATGGAGGCTTAAGTCACTTTTTCTGAAAATGCTTCTCCCTATAAGCATGATGTTTATGTTTAGGCTGCATACACAAAGCACATCCTGCCACTAGAGCTGTAGTTTACCCCTTACCCTTAACAAAACTACAGTTCCCAGGACTTTTGGAGGGGCGCTTTAATTGTATGGTGAGGTGCAACACATAGGAATCAATTGCTTGCAATAGGTGTTTTCTGCATGAGACAAACTATCTCCCATCATTTTCAGTAAAACTTGAACTTACCTGCTAAACCCAGTGGCTTCCAGTGCTCTGGAAAATGTTCACACCTAGTCCTTTCCTTTGGGTTTATGCTATCATTCCCTGCCAGCATGGGAATTGCAGGTGCACTCAATCTACTTCTAGATTGGCCTCAATCTGGGTACCCAAATCTTTGCAGCAAATTACAGGTGTGAGCAATAGAACAGGCAACCAAAACATGCTGGGAAAGATTTTGTGATGTCATCCTGCTCTCATGCCTAAGGGAGCCTTTAAGTTAAGAATTAGACTACAGTGAGAAATAGGACATATATCCCTAATATATATGTGGAAGAAGGGCATGACAAGGTTCACATGTCAAAGTTTCCTCTTCCACACAGCCCACCACCAAGTACTGATTTGCATGCCTAGGGGTATCGTGATTTGTTTGTCTGGTGGTGTTGATTTTCTCCCCCTTCCCTGGACCAAATGCATCTGCAAACATTTCATAAATAGATAAGTCACTCTAAAGCTTTATTTTTCTAGCCCCTTTCCTTGCAAAATCATGAATTATTTTCCCAAATTCATTTTTTTTCTTACATGAGGTATCTGCTTCTAAGTAAGCACACCTAGCAATGGGCGATATGCTTTGTTCATCAGCATCACTGCCATACAACAACTTACCAAAATGCATGGCATATGAATAAGAAACAGCCCAAACTGAAAGCTATGCATAGCCGTAGAGTCACTAATTGCAACACAGAGATTACTGCTTGCTTGCCTCCTGCTCCTGGATTTGAGAGTGAACCCGCGAGAGTCATTGCGGTTCAGACCAAGCGTCCCGGACCCTTCACGCGTCCCTATTTTCCAGGGACACCCCTGATTTAGTGAAGCCATCCCAGTTTCTGATTTGATCCCGGAATGTCCCGCTTTTCCTTAGGATGTCGGTGTTTTCATCAGAGAAACGTTGGAGGCTATGGAGTTATCCGAACCCCAAGCCAAGGAGATAAGTAACTATACAACCTTTAAAGGACTCCTGAAGGCAGCCCTGTATATATGGAAGATTTTTTTAATGCTTAATGTTTTTATTGTGTTTTTATTTATATGTTGGAAGCCACCCAGAGTGGCTGGGGCAATCTAGTCAGATGGGTGGCTAGATAGATAGATAGATAGATAGACAGATAGACAGACAGACAGACAGACAGACAGACAGACAGACTGTCCCTATCATCATTGGAGAAATGTTGGAGGGTATGGGATCCATTCTAACCAGATGCCTCTTGCATACCCTCCAACATTTCTCCAATGAAAACAGGGACATCCTATTCCATGATGGTGATGATAATGATGATGATGATTTTTTTATTTATACCACACCCATCTGACTAGTTTGCTCCAGCCACACTGGACAGCTTCCAACTCATATAAAAACATAATAAAACATTAAAGATTAAAAAAAACTTCCATATACAGGGCTGCCTTCAGATGCCTTCTATAGGTTGTAGAGTTACTTATCTCCTTGGCTTGGCAGTTGCATAACTCCATAGCCTCCAACATTTCTCCAGTGAAAATAGGGACGTTCTAAGGGGAAACGGGACATTCCGGATCAAATCGGAAACCAGGACCGTCCCTGGAAAATAGGGACACTTGGAGGGTCTTCTCTTGAAGCCCACCAGCAGGGTGTGACGGCCGCAGCCCTTCCCCACTGCTGCTCCTTAGCGCCTTAGTCCTCAGAGTCACACCCCTCCTGAACCTAAAGGCTGCAAACAGTGAGAAAGGTATCGGAGCAGAATGCCAAAGAGGGCAGGTCTAGTAGCTGCCACATCCCTTAGCCCACATACAAACAGAGCACTTTCATGAGCTATCAACTTACACGAATCTGGATTGGTATATTATAATTGTAGCTGGCAGCGAAAGCAGCAGAGGCACCTGGCTTCTGCGTTGCCACCCAGTGATATTATTAGGCTGTATGGATTGCTCACCCTCCGAGGCTTGTCACATTCTGCTCAAAACAATGGAAGGGGAAAGGAAGCTTGTAATGAGTCCCCAGGTAACTGGTATTCCTCTGCTTTCTAACTTTAGATATTTATTGTGTGTAAATAGGATCTGTTTATAATATTGGAGAGGTGGGATAATTCTGCAACAGGGGGAGGACAACTCTCTTTTTAAAGGTTTCATTTACAGTGTGCTATTTATACTATAGGAAACGAGAAGATGGAAAGACCATTATAGTTTGCTTTTTCACACAAATCTTACTTTGGCTCAAAATAGCCCAGGCATGTTACCTTTTGATAAAGTAATTGTTAAATTATGGAAACTGGGAGAAACTGATGTAAAATGCTTTAAAAAAAAAAAAAAAAAGCACGACACAAAAAAAAATCAGCCAAATTGCCTTGATTCTACTTGGTTGGTGTCACATTGCAGATTTGACAACCAGATTTTAGGAACATAAAGGTCTATTATCCTTCTAATTGGCCCTTCAAACAATTCCCCTATGCCTCTGGGCAAGTGATAAATCCTTGGAAGCAGTTGGACTGTTGTGTTATGGAACATCTATAGCAGATTTGTGGCAATTTATCATCTCTACTCCCTAAATATGACCTAAAAAAGACATTGGGTGGGTGGCAGGAGCAAATTAACCACCAATGTTTCTATATTTGCTCTAAAGGTGAGCAGAATTTCAATATTCACTGTTGGATATTTCGAGCTGAGGAATGACATGAAAGTTGATTTCAGAATAAACTAATTTTGCAGCATGCTCTTAAGCATTTGCTCTGAAGTCCCATTTCATTTTAGAGGGACTTGTGTGTGTTCCCACCCAGGCCCCCATGACCCTTGGACAAAGTGCGATATAGATATTTAAATAAACAAACAAATAAAGAAGCTTGCTTGGTTGCTGAGGATTGTAGTCAAAAATACTTCAAAAGAGCTGATCAATGTGAGGCTCGATTTTGCTGTAATCTTTTATCATCACAAAGTACTTGTAGGATCCTGTTCCTGGCATAGCAGATGGGAAACTGAGACAGACAGAGAGAGGATGATTTCTTCATATCCTCCATCTGCCCAGATTTCCTAGGGACCAACCAGATTTTCTGTTGCCCATCCTTGGTAAATGACTGTCCCATGGTTTTGGGGTTTTGGGGGGGAGGGTGCCTTTTGAGGCAAATGTATGGTGTGCACGCAGCCATTAAAAACCTACTTTCAGTTATCGATGCTCCAGTTCAAATTATTGTAATGTTTTATATGCAGCTGTTTTCAGAAAACCCAGACATTTAGCAAAATTTTAAAAGCCTGCCCGGATGGTGATTTTGCCTCTGAAAAAGAGGACATGTCTGGGAAAGTCCGAACATTTGGCAACACTAACATTTACCTCAACTAAACATAGGATTGCTGTCTACCAGTCAAGCTGAGTTGGTATTTCTATGGTCCTACGGAGAGGATTTGAGCATAATTTATATTCGCTCTATCATCTAAACAACTTCTTTTTCTTTTCCCCCTCAAAGAATTGAATATGACAACCGTGGGCACCGAACCTGGAGGCATGGCTAATTTCTCCTCTTTGCAGAGTCCATGGACTGCCTTCGGAAACTGCACTGGTGAAGGCGCCACATTTCAGGACATCTATATCCCTCTAATTTATAGCGTTCTCTTTCTGGTGTGCTTTCCTGGGAACATTATTGTCATTTCCGTGTATGTCTTCAAAATGAGGCCCTGGAAAAGCAGCACTATCATTATGCTAAACTTGGCCATTACAGACCTGCTGTACGTGTCTTGCCTTCCATTCCTGATACAATACTACGCCAGTGGAGAAAACTGGATGTTTGGAGAATTCATGTGCAAGCTTGTCCGGTTCAACTTCTACTTCAACACGTACAGCAGCATCCTCTTCCTCACCTGCTACAGCCTCTTCCGTTTTATTGTCGTCGTCTATCCAATGAACTGCTTTTCCATCCAGAAACGGAGATGGGCTATTGCCGCCTGTGCTGTCGTTTGGGTTGTTTCCTTATTGCTGGCCAGCCCGATATTCCGCGTGATCACGACGCAACAAAGCGCCCACCGATGGATTTGCCAGGATCTTACTAACTCTGCAGATTTATTCACGGTGAGGTGGTATAACTGGCTCCTAACGACATTTGCTTTCTTCTTGCCTTTGGTAACTGTCACTCTTTGCTATGCTGTGATTATCTACACCTTGGCAAGAGGGCCTCACACTGGCACTGCTTACAAGCAAAAGGCTCGTCTGCTGGCCATGATCCTCCTGGTTGTCTTCTATGTCTGTTTCTTGCCATTTCACATCTTCAGAGGAGTTCGCATTGAGCTAACGATCCACCCTGCCAGCTGCCGCACAATGCAGAGAGTCCGGGATATTTTTACTGTGACTCAGTCCTTAGCATCACTAAATACCTTTGGCAACTTAATACTTTATGTTGCATTGGGTGATAACTTCCAGCAGGCTATTCTTTCTATCTGCAAACTGATCATGAAGACAAATAAGAAATAGATAAGGAGGGAAAGTGATGTGACTTGCCCAAAACATGAAAGAATAGGTGGCGTTTGCTGCTGCCCCAAACCTGTGTAATTTCAGCGGAGCCATAAGACTTCTTCATGTGCAAAAGCTTCCATATATTCCTGGAAATAAAATGTATGGATCCACTTTCCTTTGTTTCCCACAACGTATGGTGTGTATCAGTTGCTTTCGATTCATGGCATTCCTTTTGATCCTCTTCATATTGAAGGAGTTGTGTTAAACAGAGTTGTTTAGGAAACAATCCTATAGCAAGTTATGCCAACCTTGAATAGGCTAGGATCCAGTGGATTTGGCTATTGTTGTTGTTCAGTCGTTTAGTCGTGTCCGACTCTTCGTGACCCCATGGACCAGAGCATGCCAGGCACCCCTATCTTCCACTGCCTCCCGCAGTTTGGCCAAACTCATGCCAGTCGCTTCGAGAACACTGTCCAACCATCTCATCCTCTGTCATCCCCTTCTCCTTGTGCCCTCCATCTTTCCCAACATCAGGGTCTTTTCCAGGGAGTCTTCTCTTCTCATGAGGTGGCCAAAGTACTGGAGCCTCAGCTTCAGGATCTGCCCTTCCAGTGAGCACTCAGGGCTGATTTCTTTAAGGATTGCAGTCCATGGGACTCTCAAGAGTCTCCTCCAGCACCATAATTCAAAAGCATCAATTCTTCAGCGATCAGTCTTCTTTGGCTGAGCCAGGTTTAACTCCCGCATCCTCAGCTAAGTCAGAGCTAAGTCAGTGTAAATCGGAGGGGACTTAGGCTAGATCCTATGCCCATCCAGCTTCATCACATTATGTAGGAACCCAGCGTAAATTAAGCCAGCAAAACTGGTGGCGTAACTCAAACACTATTTTAAAAGCTTGTTTCCTCCCTGACAGGAATCCCTGTTGAATCCCTGCGACGGGGTGAGCTCCCGTTGCTCGGTCCCTGCTCCTGCCAACCTAGCAGTTCGAAAGTACGTCAAAGTGCAAGTAGATAAATAGGTACCACTCCAGCGGGAAGCTAAACGGCGTTTGCGTGCGCTGCTCTGGTTTGCCAGAAGCGGCTTAGTCATGCTGGCCACATGACCTAGAAGCTGTACGCCGGCTCTCTCGGCCAATAAAGCAAGATTAGCGCTGCAACCTCAGAGTCGTCCGCAACTGGACCTAATGGTCAGGGGTCCCTTTACCTGCTGGAATAAAATCAGTTCAGTTTTTGACACCACAGATAACTTTACACTGGATTCTTATGCCCACATGCCACAAAGTAGTTTTATATGTCTGTCCTTCCCCCACCACATAAACTCACCTGTGTTTTCTGGGTGCATGCTAAACAAGAACCTGGGGCCTTTCTGGTCGGTGGCATGGGCCCCTTGAGATAACAGGGTGGAAGAAGAGGGAGCAATATTGTTTTGTCAGTTCCCAGAAAGTTGTATTTGTGATGCAGTTCATCAGAGGCACATGTTATTAGATAGTTCACTTCTCAAGCTTCTTTCAACAAGGACATGCCGATAATTTCTATTTTGGGTTGATGACTGACCAATATCCCGGCCCCCATCAAAATTTGCATCAACCAATGCAGATATTCACAAAACTTCAGAACTCAAAGTTGCAGTTTCTTCTCGAGGAGACCTCACTATTACAATGGGTCTGACAATGTTAACACTGCCTTATGCTCAATCACTAGAACCCTATTCCCTGCCAGGCGCTTAGAACATCACAACAAGGTTTTCTTTCTAAGTGTGCTTAAGCTCTAACCCAGGGGTTGGCAAAGTTTTTGTCACTTGGGCCGGTTCAAAGTTCTGCAGACACCGCGGTGGGCCGGAGTGTGTGTGCGCGTGCGAACGCATGTGCAAATGCTATTTCTGGTGTGGAGGAGGCGTGTGCAGCTTCCCATTGGCCGCAGGAGCTTCCTGTAGCCAATGGGAAGCCGGCCAGCGTCACGGAAGGAGATCCCCGCTCTCCTTCACACCAGTTTAGCGTGATGCACGGGAGGCGACTGAGCGGGTGGCAGGGGTCCCCGAGCGGGTGGTAGGGGTCCCCGAGCGGGTGGCAGGGGTCCCCGAGCGGGTGGTAGGGGTCCATGGGCCGGTTAAACGACCCCCATGGGTCACTAGGTTGCCGACCCCTGCTCTAACCTTTAGAGGGTCAGACTTGGAGTGGGGAAACCTGGGTTAAGATCTCCACTCACCCATGAAGGTGACTGTGAATCAGTTATTGTCTCTCTGCCTAATCTCACTGGGTTGTTGTAAGTGGGAAAATAGGAGCAGGGAGTCATGGATGCTACCCTGAGCTCCTTAAAGGAAAGACGGAGCTTAAATGTAATAAATCAGTGTTCCCCAAACATGGGTCTCCAGCTGTTTTTGGACTACAGTTCCCATCATCCCTAGCTAGCAGGACCAGTGGACGGGGTGATGGAAATTTTAGTCCAAAAACAGTTGGAGATCCAAGTTTGGGAAACTCTGTAATAAATAAATGAATGGAAAGTTCCCCTTTACTTACCCTGACACAACTCCCTAAATCTTAATCTCATGGGCAGCGTCAGAATCTGGAGTGCCACGAAGCCAGGGCTTTCTAAGCATTTAGCTTCTGATTAGAGGACTTCTTCCCATGTACCAATATTCCTCCTGCACACGGATTTTACTTTGCTTTTTCTTCTGATGCAGTTTCTGAATTTGTTTCTGATTTTATGTCCATGTTGTATTTCATATTTATGGTTTTGTTTGATTTTTAAAAAGAAGAAGATCTGCAGACCTCCTGGAGGACTTGTTGTTAACGGGCGCTATAAAAACATTGTAAATAAAATAAATAAAATTTGCCCGGATTGTGACTTGTACCAACCCTCTGCCGCCAAGCAACAGGTCTGAAGTCATAGAGACATACAAAGATCCCTGCTGAACCAGACCACTCTAGTTATAGGGTTGGTTCCAGTTGGGAAGAGCAATCCGAATTATAGGAAGCCAGTCTAATTTACACCGGGGTAAATTATGCTGGTGCAACCTGTCCCATTTCCAAACTCTGTTTGGGAGTAGGTCTACTTGCCGGTTGAGATAGCCCAAGCCTGGAAGAAGAAAAACAAGCTTAAAAGTTTTAATTGCATGACCCTTTTTGCCAGGGTAACTTCTGCTGAGTTGCTAGCTCACGTGACTGAGCTGAACAAAGTTTGGAATAGGGGTAAGTCTCTTCCCCCCTTCACTCTCCTGCCCTGTCACACCCCCACCAGCCCAGAATGCCCTATTTTCATGGCTCATTGCAGCTTCAACTCAGACAATGAGCTTCGGCGGAGCCAGGATGGGAGACTTACATCTGTTCCAGACTCTACTCATGCCGGCAGATCTTGGGTTTGGATTGCCCCCTTGGGCACAATGATCACAGTGTAAGGAATGGACATGGGGGCTTAACTAGATGTGCAACACCAAGAAAGGGAGCAGTGATCTGGATCAGGGACACAACACAGAGGTGCTCCCTTTCCCACAGCCCTGGTTTAAATCAGGAGACCCCACTACGGCTTTTTGAAAAACAAAAACATTCCTCTCCCATGTAATGCCTAGTTATCTCCTGAAGTGCAAACGTTTGGCACTAAGAAAGTGGGTTGGTTTCCAGGGAGTGCATGGATCCACAAAGCCTTCTTTGCTTGTTATATTTCATTTGGAACCCAACCACACGGACAGCGCAGATTCTTTTATTGGGCTGACAAAAACTTCCAAAGGCCTGCAAACCATCTCTGTACTATCCAAATCAACCAGGACCACAAATAAACATAGCAGGGTTTCTGATACACAATATTTGCAAAGGGTTAGTGTCAATCAGCACACAAAAGGGGGAAAAAATCCATGCAAATATCTGGCCGGTGCATATCACACCAATTCATTGGTACTGCAAAGCATTACAAACAGAGATCTGCACTGCAGAACTGAGCCCCCTGCTCTGGTTGGTGACAGATTTGCATAAACAAAACCTAAGGAATAGCAGTCAGCATGACTTCATATACAAGAAGGATGGGGCAGGGTGTGAGGGAAAACCCAAGGGCGCAGAGAGTCTGGCCAAATAGCTTTGTGTCAACTGTAATTTTCCATGAGTGTGAGGTGGCGGCCTGCCTCTGGAATTATTGCAAGACTATAGGCAATTTCCAGTTAGCAGCCGCAGTCTTGGGGCCAACCAGGATATCTCAGTCGGTGGAGCATGAAACTCTTAATCTCATGGTCATGAGTTGGAGACTCACGTTGGCCAAAAGATTCCTCCATTGCAGAGGGTTGGATGATGACCCTCGTGTTAGAGGCAATAAATCAACTTCCTGTTTGAAGGCTCATAAATAGTTTATGGAAGTCTTGTCAGCTTTAAGAAGAACCTAGGCCTTTGCAGGGCTCTTATCTGTCCCAGCATCCTATTCCTCACACTGGCCAGCCAGATGCTTATGGAAGCCCACCAGTGCAGCAACCCACACTTGCTCTTTGCCCTCTAGAAGAAGACAATCAGTTATCAAGCTACCTCTGATAACTGGAAGCAGTATGTTGCCATCATGGCTAGCAGTGGTTGATAACCTTAACCATCATGACTTTGTAAAACCCTTTAAAAGCCATCGTCACTACCTCTCATGGGAGCCAATTCCATAGTTTAACCATGCACAGTGTGAAAAAGCATTTTCTCTGTCTTGAACCTTCTAAAATTCAACTTCACTAGATAGCACCAGCAGGGCCGGCCCAAGACAGTCAGATAACCAGGGTACAAATACTAATAAAAATTATTATCAGTAAAGTGGTTCTGGAACTCACCATGAATGCCTCCCTTGTTCTCGTATAATGGCAATGGCGCCCACCTGAGAGGTGAGTTCCAGCTGGAAAAAAGCCATTATTATTATTATTATTATTATTATTATTATTATTATTATTACTGCACCTGAGGCAAACCACAAAATGCCCTCCCTGCCAATAAATAAGGGGAGGGAATGAAGATTTACATCAGGAGCAAGTGAGAAACTAAAATGAACCAATTCCTCGCAGTCAAACTGGGATTCATAGGCTGTCATGTGGGGGGGGGGAGGTATCACTCACAATCATGAAGGGTGGGTGCAGAACCTTGGAGATCCCAGAAGACAGAGACCACCATTTCCTCAGAAATAGCGTGCACTAATATGACACAAGGAGAAGGGGACGACAGAGGATGAGATGGTTGGACAGTGTTCTCGAAGCGACTAGCATGAGTTTGACCAAACTGCGGGAGGCAGTGAAAGATAGGCGTGTCTGGCGTGCTCTGGTCCATGGGGTCATGAAGAGTCGGACACGACTGAACGACTGAACAACAACAACAAAAATATGGCAATTTCATTTTTTAGTTTTTGGTGCTGTGGGTTAGGTTTGGGATGCAAATCTCACATGATTCACTAGCTATTCTCTCCACCGATTTTACATTCTTAAATTGGCAACGCTCTTTCAAGTGATGGCTTTGGCTGCCCTACTTTGTTTAGGTATATCAAAACATTGGTTGACCACACCTGTTTAGCAGGGTCATGGTGTCCCATGGAAATGTATTTCATTTGACTATGTGGGTGAATGTTAAAACTGTAGACGAAAAATGGATAAGGTGTGCGTACACAAATGCTGTAATTTATGTAAAAATTTGGTTGTGTGATTTTCGTTGAAAATAAATGCCAAGTCAGCATGACTGCATTGGGCAACTAGTTGAGAACTATTGCATCTGATGGCTCCCAAACGTTTTATTTGCAAAAGGGTAAGATGCGGCTGTGGCGTTTGCCCCTTCCTGGGGAATATATGAATGTGCAGGAGTAAGTAAAGGGTTAAGTGGCTGACCCTAGGCGCACCAATAAACAGAGGGAGGAGGAGCTAGGGGCAGTTAAAAAAAGGCAGTTGGTGTTAGGCAGTTGGTGTTGGGCAGTTGGTTAAGAGCAGTTGATTGAGAGAGTTGGTTGGTGGTGAGGTAGAGTGGTGAGCGTAGGAGCAAGACAGGGTTGAGATAAGAATAGATAGATACAAATGTAACTAATACCTTCCGTTGGTTGATGTTTAAAATAAACACCAATTCTGTTGTTCAAATCAAACCCCTGTCTGTGATATTGATTACCAGGGGAGGGATCCTGGTTGGTGGCAGCGAATCGCTGTGGTGGCACAGGGATCAATAGACCGTGACAAGTCCGGGGACCCTGTGTGATCGCCACAGGGGTGAAAAAGATTTTGGGCACAAATGTAAGAGAGACGGGACCGAACCTGTAGTTCTCCTGGAGGCCTCAGATTTTAAACACCTGCCTTCATATTCAATGATAGATTCATTCATTTAAAGTATTTTTTTACCTTTCTCTTCAGTCAGAAAAGGCTCTTAGGGTGGCTTACAGCAGTCAATAATAGGTAAGTACCTGACCTCAGGTTCAGACCCTCCAAGTGTCCCTATTTTCCTGGGACAGTCCCGGATTTACAGAAGCCATCCCGGTTTCTGATTTGATCTCGGAATGTTCTGCTTTTCCTTGGGACACCCCTAGTTTCACTGGAGAAATGTTAGAGCATATGAAGTTATGTGACCCCCCGAGCCAAGGAGATAAGTAACTATACAACCTTTAGAAGACACCTGAAGGCAGCCCTGGAAAGTTTTTTTTAATGTTTAGCAGTCTTCAAACTTCTCAGATCTGGGACACACCTTCAGTCCAAGCATGGAGATGCATGTCTTAAGTTGTTACTATATTGCATTGATTAAAAAATATATATTGGAGGTAGTTTTGCTGCTGCAACCCACCGCTGAAGACCATCTTATGGGCATTACACGTTCTGGGACACAAAACAGGGCAGCCAGACATAAATACTCCTCTTCACACTATCTGCTATGTCTTGTAGAGAATACACACACACAAAGTATCTGAAGAAGTGTGCATACACACGAAAGCTCATACCAAGAACAACTTAGTTGGTCTCTAAGGACCTACTGGAAGGAATTTTTTTTATTTTTTTGTTTTGACACAAAGCGTGTGACGTTTTTATACAGGTGGCAAAAACAGAACAGTCCACACACCAGATGTCCTCATAGATCATTGCTCACTCAGTATGTAAAAACTCATTTCAAGAAGGAAGGAGCAAACAGTAGATGTATTGCAGAACAACTGAGCAAAGGGGTTGTTTCATCTCATAGGCAACTGGGCCCAAATATTGTCTCTTGTCAGGTTTTTTCTTTCCTCATCATCTATCATCAGCAGCAGAGCCAGAGATGACTCAATTCTGGGTGGAGATGTGCTTTGCTAAGGCAAGATGCAAGTGTCACCAAGTTATTCACCAATGCACAGATCACAAACCAGAGGTTGTCATTCGAACAAACATCTCTGTTTAAATAAAAAAGGGAGACTAACCTCCAGCCAAACCACAGTGGAGGGAAACACAATCAGAACATCAGCCAAAGATTCTACTCGATCCACTGTTTAAAGCCAGTGTTTGCTTATCATTGCTCATTTACTACTTCATATATTCCAAGGCAACTAGAAGAAGCACAAATTCCTATTCTCACCTCAACACCTTGCATTTGAAAGATTGTGGATCTTGACAGCACTGGGAGAATTTTAATTAGGGTGGTTGGGGGAAGTCGATTCAGTTTGCATTTCAAGGTACTTCCTGAAACAATATGCGAACTGAAACACACCAATCTTTCGGAGTCCATACACTTCTGAATTTTGCAATGCAGTTCTCCAGTCAAGTAAAGTGCGCAAATATACTGGGGTAAAGTAGCTATAAAAATGCAGATACCAGTGAAAATTACTTGCAAAAATACATTGTATTTTGGGAAACAGCTTTACCAGAAAGCTGCATAAAACTGCATAAACAATGTGTGCATTAGGAGAAAATTGCAGTAAAATGCTGGTGAATTTTCATGACAACTAAAAATAAATAAATGCACAGTGCTGTGAAGATGTGCCAAACTGAATTTAAGAGAGCAATCTTATAGCAAGATCTTCTGGATGAGCAGATTGGAATCCAGCAGATCTTCAGCTGGTTTGGGATGTTCCCAGCACAGCCAGGCTACACCAGTCTAAATCCATCTTTAGCTCAGCAATAGATATTTTAGCTCAGCCAGAGATAAATATGTATCTCTCTCATCCTGGCTCAACCAGGAACCAGCCAAGCTTATCATATCTTAAGATGGGGGTAAATCCTGAATTCAGTGCTGCTGAATTGAGTTTGGCTCTGGTGCAGGGCCAGCCCATTCATGAGGCAGACTGAAGCAGCCGCCTCAGGTGGTGGAATCCAGAAGTGCCTTTGTGGGTGTCCCACCATCACTACCAGAGAAGCGGCTGTGGTAGATTTCAGGTTTTGGTGAGATCTTGCCCAAACCCCAGAGCCATAGCCGTGCGACCTTAAAAAACAAGGTTTAGGTATCACAGTGTACGTCCAGAGCAGCACCTTCCTGTTTTTGTCTCAGGTAGCAAAACAGGGCAGGCCACCCCATTTCTGATGTAACTTTATGCCATCGTAACTTACATCAGTTCCTTGTGTATAGAATTGTGTATAGAAATTGAGAGAAACTGAAACTGACAGATTTGCCCATCCTCAATTAGAAATTATGTTTGGGACAAACAGGTATCTTCACTTGAATGGGCAAAATAGGGAGGGGAAATCAAATACTTGGAAAAGAAAGTTGATGGGTTCCATTACAGCTCCACTGTCCACACGTCCAATGGTATTTCCAGTCCTGGATTCCAGTTTCCTATACATCTAAGGTTAGCCTTGGATATTAAATATTGTGCATATAAAAGTAAGATGTTAGAAAAGGCTACAACACCAATTTTCTGTATACAGAGAGTCTTTTGTACAGGGGAGGAACATTACTGTGTTTTTACTGTATATTCCTTTTGTATTCATGTGCTGTTTGCTGCTTTGGGGGCCTTTGGGCTAAAAAGAGAGATAAATAAACCATAGTACAACATAACATTTAATTATGCAGTAGGAAGTGATATAATCAAGGAGCTGCTTGACCATACCAGCTGCTGTTTTCAGGAACAACCTTATGTGCAATGCTTGGGTGGGGGAGAGTATGTAGGGCCTTAAATGAAACCCACAAGCCCCATTCTCAAATGCCCAGGGTCAGCTTCCACACACTGGAATCTTGGGGAGCTGCCCGAGCCTCAGCAGAGCCCATAACTGATATCTCCTCAGCCGTTCCTTCATCCCGAGCCCAGCACTCTGAGCACCACTGGCTTCCCCGCTAGAACATTACTCTGGTGCATTGTGTAGAATTAAAAGTGCATCTAGATCCAAGCATTCTTCATCTAATTGGAACTCTGGTACGGCTGTTGTGGGCTGCTTAGTTTTAGCCAAATCACGCCCTCCTAGGGCCTTTTAAAAGAGTAGCTAAGGGATCTGTATCAAAGTGAAGGTGACTACGTCCCCTTTGCCCTTCACCCCGTAAATTCAAGCACTGGCGATGTGATCATATTGATGGGAAAGGAAGATGCAATTAGCAGAGGCATGCTGAATATTTATCTTACTGCACTGATGTGTTTTCTTAGGTATGTCTAGCGATAGTCATTCTATTGTAACAGCCTCTGGCTAGATCAAACAATAAGTATTGTGCTGTAATAATAATTTTACTTTGAAATGACTCCTCTGCAGGAAAAATGATCTAGACGCAATGCCTTGTTTTTTGTTTTGTTTTTGTACATTGGTTTGCTGCCCTTAACCACATGAGGGAGCAGGAAAGCTTTGTATTGCTTGAGAAGCCTGCCTGCAGAAGCATTCCTTCAGGAAGTGGTTTCTACCACAGAAGTCTTAGCTTCTTCTGCTATTTACTGTATTTTTTGAAAAAAATCATGCTCATACCCAAAGGGTTTGAGGCAGCTTCAGCTGCCTAAATTTCCATCTAGGTCACAACAAAGGGGCAGGCACCAGTTCAGAAGTAATACTGGGCCTGACTCTGACCAAGGGAGATAAAGCTGGGCGTGGTTCCACATAACAATGGTATTGTGTAGCAAGACTCCATACCGCTCAACGGTCCCCCGTTTTGCGCCAGAGCACTGGACCAAAAGGTGCTCGGTTTTTGCTCTCATGCTCTGGCGCAAATCATCTGGCTCACACCAGAGTGATGGACCAAAACACCCCCAAAAATGAGCGTCTCGATTTTGATCTGTGGGATGTTGAAGGGTATGAGACTCCAGATGACTGTGCTGTTTATCTTTATCAAGTAGGAAGATGGAATAGATTGCTTTGGGATGCCCATGAAAATATGCCTCATTTTAGTCAAAGGTAATTGTGTGTGTGTGTGTGTGTGTGTGTGTGTGTGTGTTTAAGATTGTAGAAATTTCTAATAAGTAGACCCATTTAAATCAGGCGTGGTAGATCTCCTCCAGTTGTGGTAACTCCAGCTCCCATCAGTCCAAGCTAGTGCAACCAACAGTCAGGGATAATGGGAGTTCACGCTGACTGAGAGGGACCATGTGCATCGCTGTCCAGGTGTCTGAACAACTGAAGGGGCAAAGGCAGTAAGGTCTTGCCTGATATTCTTGGCTGATAAACTAAGCTGGGCACAGTGTGCTATTTCATGCCTTAATGCTGTATAGAAGCCAGGTCTCGTAACTGGGCTTCCTACAAGCTAGCATTGAGTTGGGAATGGGCATATGGGTGGGACCAGGGCACTCCATCGGGAGTGCTTAGCTTTACCATTTCTGTTTCTTGCTGCACTAATCTGCCTGCTTCTCTGCAAATGATAACCAGACTCAGCTAATCAGCCTTTATGTGCAATTTAGGCTTTCCAAGGCAGGCTAGTCCTGGTCTTTATGACCAGAAGCAGGCTAGCTGTGGGTGTTGCATGCCAATTCTTGCTGTACATAAATTAAGTGTATAGCCTTTCTCCAAAAGTGTGCATGTTGCCTCTGAATCAGAACGAACAGGGAGCTTCTGGAAAAGCAAAACATAGCCTGCTGGAACAAAATAAAGTGTACTTTGATGTTTGCCTGTCTGATTCTTCCTCTTTATTTAATCTTGGTTTGATGTAAATGTTGCTGTTATTTTTAATGGGTTTTTTTGGGGGGGGGTCTCTTCAAACAACTCATATTATGAACCCATCTCCCTTTTCCTCTCATCCAACCGCTTCACCTAGCGCTGCATTTCACTTTGTGTTCTCAAGCAATACGTCCTTTTCCCAGCAGCAGTCAAATCTTCCCAAAGGATAAATAGATTTTTATTCCTCCCCCCTATAAACTAGCTTATTGCCTAGAATAGATATCTGAGAAACACATGCACACGGTTCTCTAATCCTTATAATCTATAATCTATAATCCTTTACCACCCACATGCTCCTGTTTTCAAAAGGCAAGCTGCTAATTAGAATGCAGATTACTATAGTTGGAATTTATAGTAGCAGAATGTCAGTGTAACAGCAACTCTTAGCAGAAATGTGAAACCAGCCTCTCCTTGAGAACTTCTCTCCTTGAGATAATTTGCTAATCCTTCCTTAAAGCCTTCCTTCCAATAGCTGGGCCACAATCCAAGAAACGCTCAGCTAGGCATGCTTAAAGTCAGCAGAATCAGTGGGCTTAATTTGAGCATACCTAACTCGGTGTTGGATTGGGGCCCTAGCGTACTTCTCGAATATCCAGGGATTCAAGAGGCTTTCTTATTTTAATGAAAAACACCATCCTTTTGTGTTAGCATTTATTACACAGCACCTTTATGCTGAATTGGGCTTAAACATGCTTTATGAACCTCTGTGCAGAAAAATGCACAGAAAACACTGCTGCACTTGAAGCGGGGATGTAGTCGTTTTTAACAGGAAGAAAAACATTTCTTTCTTTCTTTCTGCATGGTGGAGAAAGAGAAAACCCTCCAACTGAGAAATAGAGACAACAAGGCCCAAGGCCCAGGATACCCCAAGGCCTCTCAGCTAGAAATGGTTTAACCATTCGTAATTTTTTTGTGGGCTGTTTTAAATTAGCGGAATTTTAGATGATGGCATTTATCTATATTTTCGACTGCAGCTGGAGTCCTAAAATAAACTAACTTAAGGAAATTAATCGTGCAGCAGTTTCCTGCCAGTTCCTTCCCTCTGTGTCCTGTTCCATCGTTGTGAGTCAAGGACCCGCCACCCGCTTAGAGATAAATAAGACAGAAGGACACAAGTATTTTAGGTTAATGGGCTAAAGAAGGCCACAAATTTATTGGTTACAGCATGTGAGTGGTATTGGCTTAGGCATTGGATCAAACAATCTATACAGTGGTACCTCGGGTTACATACGCTTCAGGTTACATACGCTTCAGGTTACATACTCCGCTAACCCAGAAATAACGCTTCAGGTTAAGAACTTTGCTTCAGGATAAGAACAGAAATTGTGCTCTGGCAGCGCAGCGGCAACGGGAGGCCCCATTAGCTAAAGTGGTGCTTCAGGTTAAGATCAGTTTCAGGTTAAGAACGGACCTCCGGAACGAATTAAGTACGTAACCAGAGGTACCACTGTACATGACTCCACCCCGCGCAGCGGGGAGTCATTCGAGGGTTAACAACCAGTGGGAGGAGCTTGGAGATGCAAATACAACTGGAAGCTTCCCCTGACGTCACCGGGGGTCGTGCCATGGCCCTAGCCATTCGGGAAGCGCCGGGCAGAATGAGGGCCCGGCGCTGCCACGGCCGCTCAAATGTGACTAAACCCCGCACCCAAGCCAGCCCTATTGGCTGGCTGAAGGGTGTGGCACGGCACGGCAGCCAGAATATCTGGCCGAATACACTCCCCTGCCGATGCGGGAACCGGCTCCCGCTCACAACTCCTCCCCTCTGGTAGGAGCAGAGGCTTACCTTTCATTTAGAGGACAGGCCCAGACACATCTCCTCCACTAGGACAGAGAGAGAGAGAGAGAGGAGAGAGAGAGGAGAGAGAGAGAGAGAGAGAGAGAGAGATGGAATATAGGTATTGTGGAATCGTCCAGTTGCCGATTTGTGGACGCTGTTGTTGTTACTTACTTTGCAGCTATAGTTCAATTTTTGTACAATGCATTTCTGAAATTTTAAATGTGTAAACTGCCCTGTGACCATCTGGAAACAGCAGCATTGAAACATCTAAATAAACATAAAACATTTGCACAGGGGGAAATCCTATTGCAAGATCAGCCGGGATGAGCAGCTTAGCATGCAACTGATCTCTAGCTCAGCCAACTGATTCTCAGCTCAGCTGGGCTCAGCCAGCATTACGGTAAGTCACCAGCCCTGACTCAGCTGAAGATAACTCTAGCATAACGTGCTCATCCCAGCTGAGCTGAGGCCGCTATAAGTCTCCCAAAGGGGGCATTCTGAGGGTGGGTGCGTGTGGCAGGCTGGGGTGGCGGTGGTGGTTTAGGCTCGATCCAAAGCCCATTCACTCAGTCACTTAGCCTGACAACCAGCAGAGCGCTATTTTTAAGGCTTGTTTTCCCTCTGCCAGGCTTAGGCAGAGCAGCAGCAGCAGCCCCACTGCTGAACGGCACTTGGATCTGGTCTAACTTTACACCTGTTTAACTTAAACCCACTTCCTTTACGCCAGCATCATGTGCGTAGGCTTTCTCCCACAATGAGCAAATGCAACGGTGCTTAATTTTTGGTTGCTGTTTTGTGAATGTTGTTACTGTTGCTGTGTAGATTATGAATGCTGCAGTACTTTGTGAATCCTTTCATATGACTTTAGTTGTAACGGTGCTGCTTGGCTTATTTCTTTCGTTGTTTTGTTAATACTGTTTTATAGATTGCAATTGTTTTACCGATTTGCTAATTATTCCATATGATTTGTGCTATATTTGTGATGTTCTATTATCTTATTGTTATTTGTAAGCCGCTTTGCAAGCCATGTGAATGAAAAGCAGTCTAGAAATATGCAACATATGGGGGTTAGCTTTGCAGGCTGCCATAAGCACCCCCCCCCAGTCTTTTAATCTTGCATAGAAATCCTGAACTTTACTGCTGTTTAATGAGTGGCACTTTCTGCATGTGTTTTTGACTATGTTCATAGATAGTGTTGGGTCCTCATAATGTGACAGTTAACAATATTCTAATTGTTGGTTTAATGTGATTTGCTTGCTGTTTCCCACTCCACTGTTTCATTTCCAAAACATGGTAATGCATTACATGAAAAGCTTATCCATTATAAACACCTAATACTGCGTATGATATTTAATACAAAATGCCACCGAATAAAATTGCCATTAAATATTTTAAATTAGATCTCCTTATCTGTGTAGCGTTAGCTGCACTCATTTCAACTATGTATCCAGTATGACTCATTCCCGTAAAAACACCCATACGCTAATATATCACTCACCCTGTCAGTAAATCAGATTTTAGTGCAGCTTTGCTCTGTCATAATGCATATGAAATCTTCTTCAAATATTAACATTCTGTTTGATGCACATCCCAGCCTAGGCTGAGAACAAGGAGGAACAGTAAGATAAAAATGAACAGCCCAAGGATGGTATCTAACTGGCCAGATGTCCTCTTTTTAAGCCTCTTTTGATCTACCTGTCCAGTATCCTTACCTGCCCTCAGTTCTGGTATTTCAAATGCATAGTCAGTGGGTAAGATACACGACTACTGTAGGTAACTTGTGATCTAGAAATACAGCAGGAACTGTTAGTTACAATCTTGATTGGCGAAGAGCTGAAAGCCAGAGGCATTGATTATGATCTGTCTGTGTGAGAAAATATGGTGGCATTCATTTGACACAGGCTTCCCATTTGTAACATCCTCGTGGCAATAATGCTAGACTCCTTGTTTCTTCTGTCCATACCTTTCCAGAACCATTTCTCACTGCGGTTTCAAATTTCAGTCCCCACTCAATTGGACCATGAGCAGAAGGAGCCAGCTTGTTCCACAAAGGCTTGCGCAAGAGTAACTGCAATGCGCTAGAGAAGGCAGCTTCCATAGCAATTCTAGTCCTTCACTTTACCTGGAACCAGACCTGGCTACAACACGCTTTCCGACCACACATCTACGACACTCAAGCATGGGAACTCCTCATTAGATCCGATTCCTACACTGTTCTAGGACATGCTTTCTTCACCATCAAACACCCGTGGAACCAACTAACTTGCCACAATGGGACTTATATCCAAGCACAATGGGGAAAACCCACTCAGCACTACAACCCATCCAAACAAGGAAAAGGACTTTGGGAAGGCTACACCGATTCTATGTATCACGAACACTGGACTTAGGGATTTTATTGCAGTGACCCTACCACCGCCTCCACTATCCAAGGTATTTGTGTACATAGATTTTGCTGTGTCTGGGATTTAGGGACTTGGGAAGGGAAAATGTACCTTGAAGGGTGGCTGCATCCTATTGGGGGAGTTACCACTTCAGAATGGGACCCAAACGATCCCCAGAGATGTGGTGGGATAACGACCGACTTAAATCTCCTTCATCACCAAGATCCCCTACACCCCATAGGCACAGCCCCTAGGAATGTCAAATTATCAGTTACCCATCCCCGCTCATTCCCAACAGTTGTCTGCATGGCAACGCAACACTTATGTACAACTTCTCCAGAAGGTTGTGCGCACTACCAATTTGTCTGATTGCTGGGTATGTGCCCACACTGCTTCACACCTCAAACAAGGGGTACCCTTCATCGCCACACCCCTCACACTGCCCCAATACAGGATGGACTTTCTGCTAAATTGTAACCTCACTTTTTTGAAACCAAACCTGCAG
The DNA here is from genome assembly GCF_009819535.1 of Lacerta agilis. NCBI lineage: Eukaryota > Metazoa > Chordata > Lepidosauria > Squamata > Lacertidae > Lacerta > Lacerta agilis. The sequence goes on along the minus strand of NC_046315.1, from coordinate 90,232,802 downwards.
TATTTTTTTAATTTCACCTTTTATTTTTGGCAAGAAAGTAAGTTTTGCTTGTTCTGTTAAAAAAAACCAGAAGAATTTAGCCAGGGGTTACTGCAAGAGTAATGCATGCTGTTACTTCCCATCTCTTTGAACGACCTCCCACAGCAACAGTTTCCCCAGGACTCAACCTCTGTGCTGCACTACCAATATCTAAATACTTCCGCCAAGCCAAGCAAGGGAACTGCCCTTTGTGCAAAGCTGGTTCTTGTCAGCTTGTGATTGATGCTGTTTCTGTCTCCTGTGGAGCTCTGCCATCCTCTGCCTCTCATGTTCCATCATGCAATCCTTGAAGCTCCACACCTGCTCCTGGCATTTCCGCCAGTCCTGATGTTCAGCCATGCACTCCTGCACCGCATAGTGGAAAGAGGCGCAACCGGTGCGGGAGATCATTTTGTCAAAGGGATCTTCCTCTTCCTCTCCACTTTTGGTTTCCAGTTCAAGTTGTGACCCGAGGGGTTGGCACTTGACATCTTGGTGGATTCGGGAGGAGTCTTTGGCGAGGTGCTCTGTGGGAAAAGCCAAGCAGGTGCAAGCTACATGGAAATGACGCCACTGTCCGGGCCGCTGCTCCGGTCTCCCATCCAAAAGCTGTCTGGGGCTGAGCCTGCTTAGCTTCCCGCATGTGCCAGGTACCCCGCCCACCGAGCTACGCAAGCAAAAAAAGAAGAGGCCGCCCGCCCACCTGCCCACGCCTGGCGGTCTGCCCACACCTGCCCGGCTCCCTCGGCCTTGGGCTCCCTGAGGCCTCCACACCTCTCCCGGGCCCCACCGAGGAATCCCCTGAGTGGGCCAAGCTGCTTCCCTGGTGGGCGGCGCCCGGGCCTTCCCTGCAGTATGTCTATTTGAGTGGTCAGGCAATAAGCCCTGAGTGCAAGGAGCTTCATGATTAATCCAGCCCGGCCTGGCTTCTTCATTCTGGGGCATGGCATGTATTGTGGACGGTATTTACCAAACTTTGCAAACATAGTGGTGTATCATTCTATATTTAGAATCTAATTTTTGCATGAATCAGATCCATATCTCTCTTTCTCCTCAAGTGTCAAATCACCCAGAGGACTTTGAAGGCCCATTGCAATATGCTCTCATAAAAGGCCTATTCTGAACCCAGGGAATGAATCATCCCAAAGGATACTTTTAGCGCAGCACGTCAGGGAAGCTCAAACGCAGTTCTGTCCAAGGCACAGTCAAGATCTGGTCCTGGAGATAGATCAATGACCAACTGCCTGCAGATACCACTGTGAAATGAAAGCATTAATAGCCTGTTTCTATGCCTTGGGCACTCTAAAATACCTGCTAGAGAAAATGCTTTCATCAGACAAAAAGGTACATCAAATGTCAAGCCAGGGAATTTGCTCTTCTCATAACTGGGGGCATTCCTGGAGAGGGCGAACAATCTGTTTTTCATCTTCTGGAAAGTCATCAGTAGAAAATGATATGACACGAGCACACTATCAATTACCCCACCGGTTTACTTAGCGAGCTTAGTGACCAGGCTAACCATTATGATGCAGAGCACTGTAGTGTGCAGAAGACACACGGTTGTGTACCCAAGGCAGCAGATGTTCACCTCTGTTACGTGCAAACTGAGTGCCGGACCACTTTGAAATTAGCTGCTAGGCGTCATGTTAGTTTGTTACTTTGATAATGGTGACAGAAGAAAACAGATTTAGAAACAAAGGGTTTCTGCTTTTCGTTCTGAGAGATTTTTAAACCAATTACCCCCTCTGAAAATAGGGGCGGGCCAAAGGTTGATTGGAAGCCAGTGGAGGATCTCTGAGCAATGTGCAGGAATAGATATTTGTGTGGCAGGGCTGAGAGCTCAGTTCTGGTCCTGAAAACCAATTTTGCACTTGGCTCCAGCCAGGGGATATAAAGTTTCTAGTACAAAAACAAGGCAGATCCCGCAAGCCTGATTTTATTTTTTTCACGTCATTCATTTCTGGTTCCGAAAAGAGGAGAGAGTAGTTAAACAAAACAAAACCAAGGTAGCCCCCAAGCTACAGCTATCTGGACAGCTGGTCCAGATGTTCCCTATCAAAACTATTTGGTGTCCAACTTACTGTATCTCAACCTTAATTAAAATCCTACTAAAAATCTGTACTGGAGGCACTAAATAGCCTGAAAACATGTTGAACTGATAAAAACTATGAGCTTTGGTTTGGCCGGCCATGCAGTCACTTTGTAGTAAGTGGCATCATTCTTCAGTCTCCAAGATGGCAAAATTGTGTGATTGTCATCTGTGACAAATACTTTTTATTGTGGGATTTTGTCTCCTGGCAAATGAATCTCAACATGGAGGAATGGCACCTTGATAGAGATGTACAAAACTCCTAGGAGCTGAATTACCATTTGTCCAAGATAAGAAAGGCAAGCCTTAGATTCTTAATAAATTAGTTATGGTTTCCCCCAGGTGACCACATTTCTCCAAAGGGTTTGTACATGCTAAACCTCAAAGCTCTAGGAATTAGTCTTACTAGTCCATGGGATCATTGCAAATTAATTACAGCAGCTGAGGCTTTCATTCTTTAATAATTTCCCACAATATTTTATAGCTATAAGGTGCAGGTCTGGTAGATTGCAAAAGTTCTGAAGCAGATTTACTGTATAGAGTATAGCTGGAATCAAGGTTGCTGGGTAATGGAGGTGGGATCTACTTTCCAGTTTTATGTAAATGTGAAATTCTACTCTTTGCTACATTTTAGCAGCTATTGGGGGGATGTGACATTTTACACAACATAATGTTGTTTTTAAGTGGGAAAAGGCACATTTTTGCAGTTTTATTTTCCTATCAAAACAAAAGCAGCAAGTGCTCCAGACTGGCTTTGGAAATTTAAAACAATTTTTAATATATTCAGACAAAAAAATGCTCTTTTCTGAGGGCCTTTCATATGGGAACATAGGAATGATATTTTAAATGGGATTTGTTGGTTGTATGGTTTTTTGTTAGGATACAATCATATCTAAGGCCAAAGAAGGTATCCACTAAACCTGCTTTAAAAACCATTTGTGGATATGTTGAACTGTGATTAATAATACTGCTGAGGAAGATTTGTATTGAAATATGTCCAGCATGGTGGGATGGTTTTTTTTTAATTATTTGAAGCTGTATTGAATGAATTCATCAATATCATCTACAGCAGTTAATTTAATTATTGGAGGTTTAATAAATTATGGGCTATAATTAGACATGGACCTCAGCATCGTAAATTGTTCTGAACGCTCTCCAGCACTATATAAATGATAAACAGTAGTTTACTAAGTGGCAAGTTGCCCTGGTTTGCATTAAGCATGTGGCAAGCCAGCAATCTATATTGTTCTGCAAAGTGGAGAGGAGTATTATCACACTTCTGGGCCTACCCAGGGAATCAACCGAGTAGCAAGAGCAATAGGAAGAGTCCTTCTGGATCAGACCATAGGGCAGCATTTTATTCCCACATTGGCCAAGCAGATAACTTTGGGAACAAGAAACCCACAAGCAAGGTATGGACTCTTCCATTTGTGGCTCCCTACAACTGGTATTCAGAGGAATGCTGCCTTTCATCCTGGAGACAGCCCCTGATAGCCTTATGAATTCATTTAATCCTCTATTCAAGCTGCCCAGGTTGGAGGCCATCACAGTTGGTTACAACATGGTGCTGATAATGCCATGATTGCAGGTTCGATCCTCGTATGGGACAGCTGCATATTCCTGTATTGTAGGGGGTTGGACTAGATGATTATCAGGGTCCCTTCCAACTTTCCGATTCTATCATGACGTCGTGGTAGTCAATTCCATAGTTTCACATTCTGTGTAAATAAGTCTATCCTCGGTCTTCAAACATGCAGCTTCATTTGATGGGCTCAGATTCTAGTATTATGCAAAATAGCAGCCGGGGGGGGGTATTCACTTTCTCAACACCACATCTAAATTTATACACCTGTATCATTTTCTTCCCCATCCTTGCTTACCTTTTTTTCCAAATGAAGAAAACCCAGACGTTGTAGCCTTTCGTCCTAGGGGAGCTGCTGCCTTCTTTGTTGTGCTCTTGCCACCTGCAGGCCAGACAATAAACACGAGCAGCTCATTAAGTTGCTGAATGCATGTCATGGTAAGCCACCACTTGGGAAAATGGCCATCTAGATTACTAAGTGACCACATACACATCCTGAGAACAAATAATGCACACAGCCTTGCAAATAAATTCATTTATTTCATCTACCTGGCGGCCCACCTGTCTTTCTTTACCTTCATAAACCCAGCTTACTTACAGAGGCCTTTCTACAACTTTTTCTGTAGACCCCACAACTATCAACCCCATTCATTTGCATATTACCTTGGAATGTTCAAAAGATTTTCCCATATGTTACAACATCCCTGCAGGGTAAGTCAGCATTATTATTGGCACTATTGATGTGGAATGGCAGGACACAGTCACCTCTGGCTGCCAAAGCACAGAAGAGGCGCTTTCCCCCTCAAATGGAGACTCAGCATTCAATTCCACTACAATGGATTGTTTGTGTTGCCCTCCTATGAATGTCCACACAGAAGTAAATCCTTTCAAGTTGACTGCTTTACTCCCAGGAAAGTGGAGGTAGCCTTCAAGGACTATTCCACAAGATCTGAAATATTCAAGGTATATTCAGTTCAATGCAGACTGTCTACCCCTTGCGTGCCCGTTAATTCTCCCATGTCCAGGAGTCTTTCACCATATACAGCTGCTGTCCTGAACGTTTTTTTCTCAGTAAATTTGAAGTTACCTGGAGCTGGGAATATTGAAAAAAGAAATTTGCTTAACACTAGTAAAACTGCTTTTCATGTTCATGGGTTCTCCCCTGCCAGGTAAATCTTGTAGTAAGGTTAAAGCTTAATGGGAAATGATATATAATGAATTGAAAAAGATGTTTAAAATAACGCTTGTAACAAACCCCAAAAGCTTTCCTTTGGGGAATTATAGGGACAGAACTACCCAAACCGTATAGAAACTTATTCATGTATGCAACTACAGCGGCAAGAATGTTACTTGCCCCAAAATGGAAAGAAGAAGTCCCAGCAAAAGAAGAATGGATACAAAAACTTATGGAATATGCAGAAATGGTGAAACTTATTGGAAAAATAAGAAATCAAGATAACAAACTTTTTTAAAAATAAAAGAATGTTAATGGTTTATTGAATATTTACAAACAAACTGTAAACAGATAAGAACATTGGCAGGATTATTGTAATAACCTGTAGTTTTATTTGAAGAAGATGAATAAATGAGCAAATTAATTTGAATATGCAGAAAATATTAAAAATAAATTTAAGGAACCACAGAAAGAGGGGGATGGAAGTCAAGTTTTGAAATGTTAAATGATTGTAAAATTATTGAAATGTATAAAATTGAAAATCATAAATAAAAATAAAATAAACTGCTTTTCGAACTGCTCCCAGACACCTTTCTATGGTTTTTCAGATATGGGCAGTTCCCATCATCCCCTACCCTTTCTTTCCATGCCCCCTGCTAGCTCCTACTTTTTCATTTCAGTTACCTGTTGCAGTCCCCACCACTTCTGATTTCCCCTTCTTTTATTGTTAAAAAAGCTCATGTGTTTGGTGCCGCAGCACAAACACAGCGTGGCAAGTGCACCAAGGAGGTGAATTTAACTTGCATCTTGGAGGATGGCTTATAAATGATTATTTGTGGTAGAACAGAGTGCTTTGTATGGAACCTCAATTGAAGCCTTGGTAAACAGGAAACTGAATCCCTATAGAGGCATAGGAATGTGGAGTCTATGTTCCAGAGTGACGGCAATGGCATGTGTCACAGTAAATGTATGGTTCCTAGATGTAGAAAAATCAGAATGAATCACAGAATTATCAAGTTGGAAGGGGCCCTGAGGGATCATCTAGTCCAACCCCCTGCAATGCAGAAATATGGAGCTCTCCATATGGGAATTGAACCTGCAATATTGGCATTATCAGCATCATCCTCTGACCAACTGAGCTATCCAGGGTGAGGCTGTATTTTCCCTAATATCCCAATTCTATATCTGTAAGATGCTTTTTCATATGGAAGAACATCCATAATGATACCTCATTTGTAGTCTGAAATGGCCCATCCTATTTTACTACTTTAACATTTGCTACCTCATTTTGGCCTCTTTTATGCTCCTTTTTGGGTGGGGTGGGGTGGAGTGAGTTAGTTTTTCACTTTTATGTATATATTACAGATGAGCTTTTTAGGTTCATCTTTTCTGGTATTTATACTTTGTTCTAATGTTTGCTTCTTCTGAGATGCTTTGGGTCACTTTTAGTGAAAATGAATGACTAATAAATGCAATAAATAAAGATATATGTTTTTCGCTGTGTATGTAGGTGTGGCCTTGGAGATCCAGGCAAAATTTAAGAAAAAGAAAAAAAAAGTATGCTACTTCAAATGCAGAATAACCCAAACACAATTAACACCAGCTATCAAAATGCGGTCCAAACCAGAATGTTAACACCTCTCCTTGGAAATGCTCAAGCTCAGCCTTATGATAAATCTCTGGACTCCATCTCTCTTTCTTTCATGCTGTACACGGCCTACTCTAAACCACCCATCAGAAATATGGGTAAGATGAAGAAATAGTTTGTTTTTTAAGTGTCTCTATTCCGTGCCCTACAAAGCAGCTGTTTGTTATGAAATAAACAACTCAGAATTATTCCATGGGAGGGCTGTGGTTGTCTGGAAGAACGTGGCAGCCGTAACAACAAAGGACACTTAGCACATGAAGAAACTGGCTCTATGAGTCAGAGGCAGCCACTTGTCAAATTGCAATTTCTTGAAATTCTTAAATGGTAAATCCATTGACAGCAAAATGATGCCACCCACAGGAAAGGATAGATCTGTGAAATTATTCTTGGGCAAGAAAGATACCATTAATAAATATAAGGAAATAACAATCTGATATCCCTATTCTTTCACGATGGCAGACTTCATTGTTAGATGAAAAGATTTAAGAGCATATTCCGGCTAAATCAATGCACACTTGCAGCTGCTTTCTAATATACATGATGAAACCTTGTTCACCCTTGATTGGGTTTACCTTTGCAGATCCATTAGTCATGGGAGGAAAATTATTGTTTTATAGCATGCAGCCTAGAGGAATTCAGATGATCTTTCTAAAGGTGACTTGGCAAAACAATGTTCTCTGAAACACCTACTTCCATCACACCAAGAAATACAGGTTGCCTAGGTCTTACTCCAGTAGTCCACTTGGCAATGTACTAGTTGTTCCAGTCCCATGTTCCACACACACACACACACACACACACACACACACATACTTACATACATACTCTTTTTTGGGGGGGAGATTTATAGGTGAATAGACTGCGAAATGAACACGCAGGCACGGTGGGGGCAGATAATAGTCCCTCTTATACTCACAAACTATTATATGATCACAATGATTCAGATCATTACTGGTAAGTTGTATATTGACTTGGGGAACTCAACTTGCCTCTGTTTCTCTACCTATTAACTGTTGTACTAACTCAGGTTCCTAGAGTACACATAGCAAGAGAGTAAAAATTAATTAGTTTTCATAAGGTACTGGGAATTTTTTTACGGAGACTCAAAGGCTATTCTCAACAGACCTTCAAAATGTTATTAAACGGGCTCATACAATTGACTGTAGAAAGGCTGCAAAGACTTAAAAGATTAATAACTCTATGCCTTCTCACAGCTCTTACTGAGAGAGCCTTGTATTGTCACCGGAGAGCCCAAAGTTTCCCTCTGTTTATTGAAATTAAATTACACCTTTCCCTAATGATAAATTTAAGCTGCTCAAACCTCCAAGCCAGACTAATTTATTTGTTCAGTCACTGTGCCATTCATCTCACTATTGAAGCTGTGGAATTAAAACTTGTCAGCTGCCATCAACACCTGACCTCCTCTCCCTGGAAATACCGAATCTGGTCCACCGGGTCTCTGAAGCAAAACTGCCAAAAGCAACCACTCTCCTCAGAGAGCCAAAACAGAGTTTTCAGCAGGTAAATAATCACTTGGAGGAGACCTAGAAAAAATACCATAGAGGTTGAGCAAGAAGATGGAATGCCATGTACAGAGAAAATTAAAATGGAACTGTTGGGTTAGGGACACTCCTTTAGGAAAACAAAAGGGCAGATACCTGCCAGCTTCAGTAAAAAAAAAGTCTGAAGTAATTGTAACATGGACTGTTTACATACCTTGCCAGTGTGCAGCTTCTTGAGTTTAAGAGACAGGTGTCCATGGGGTCACAAAGTGTTGGACACAACTAAATGACTAACACAACAACGTGGTCTCTTATAAAGCAATTGACTTTGGGCCAATACTGGGATGAATTTCTTTCCCCAGCCTTGGGTTCAGCTGCTCTGATGTAATGGAATGCTCATAAACTTTCTGACTGCCCAAGGTGAATTTATATACAGTCGTACCTTGGATCTCAAATGCCTTGGCTCCCGAACAAATTGGCTCCCGAACGATCAAAACCCGGAAGTGAATGTTCCAGTTTTCGAATGATTTTTAGAACCCAAACATCCGCAGTGGCTTCCGATTGGCTGCAGGAGCTTCCTGTGGCCAATCAGAAGCCGCATTTGGGTTTCCAAACGTTTTGGAAGTCAAACGGACTTCCGGAACGGATTCCGTTCGACTTCCAAGGTACGGCTGTATGATTTTCTTACATTTATATTCCACCTTTATTCCATTATGAACCTACAGCAGCATACATGTGGTTCCCATGCTGCCATCCATCCAAGTACTGAGCAGATTTTCCCATATCCTCCAACATTTCTCAGATGAAAATAGGGATATCCTATTTAATAACAACAACAACAACAATTTTTAAACATTAAACATTAAAAAAAACCTTCCCTTACAGGGCTGTTTCCTAAAGATTGCATGGATACTTATCTCCTTGGCTCGGGGTCACATAACTCCATACCGTTCAACACTTCTCTGATTAAAATAGCGGTGTCCTAAGCAAAAGTGGGACATTCTGGGATCAAATCAGAAAACCGGGATGGCTTTTCTAAATCCGGGACTGTCCCTGGAAAATAGGGACACTTGGAGGTTCTGCAGATCCAGACCTGCTTAGCTTCACCAAGTGGGTGATATCCTGGGACCAGCTTATTTGAGAGTGCTTGTTACACACCTTCTTTGGGGGAGATGGAAGTTCAATGTGGATATGCAAGAAACATCATCGGATCTGTGAGCTATTGACACAAAGAAAAGAGTGAGGCAAGGGGGCTGATGGCAGGAAGCTGAGTGAGCAAATGTTCCAACAAAAGTTAAGATAGGGAGCATGCAGGCAGAAGAAATATTAAGAAATTAGATTGTATAATGTTGGAGGGAATTAGGACAAAGAGACAGTAGGGCTACATAACAGGTTCTGCTGTGATCATCCCTTGAAATGAGAGACACGTCCTTACAAGATAATGAACTAGGGAGATAGCATTCGCAACCATAACTGAAAGAAGCTGAACCGACTGCAATGTGAACCCTATCATGTCTCATAATTATCTAAGTGCAATCCTATACATGCCAATTCAGACGTCTCACTGAGTTCAATGGGACTTACACCCAAGTACTGAGTTTTCAATCTAAGTTATCTACTGCTCATTCCTAACTTGTGGTATTTAATGAAGTCAACAATTGCAAAAGGATTGGGAGCTGATAAAGTTCAGAGACCAAAGAGGCAGGTGTGTGTGTGTGTGTGTGTGTGTGTGTGTGTGTGAATTTCACATATTGGTGTGAAACTGCCTGTTAGAACTTTGGCAGTGCATGCCTAGTATTTCTAAGAAGTATTAGGAGATGCCAGCAAGCAATTCTTTGAATTTATGTAGTTGCAAAGCAGTGGGCAAAACAGCAAGCTAGTGATCTAAAAAAAAAATGTAAGAATTTATATGCCAGTGACACGTCGAGGAGTACCTGGTTGCAAGGTAAGCCTGCAATTTTTAAGTGGGGCTCATCAACATAAAAGTGTTTATTTACAGCCTTGGCATTAAAGTGCATAGCCAGGACAACTGTTGGATTATTTATAAGCTAGATAAAACGCCGGCATGTGAAAGCTGGATATAGGAATTTTAGTTCTAATGTGGGCCATAAATAAGAAACTAGGTCTTAATTTTAAGGAAAGCCGGTACCGTTCTTGTCCTTGAAGAAAGAAAACTAAAGAAATTGTACTGTATGATACTATTAAAAGTCTGGATCTAGGTCGTCTTCAATCTTTTTATCACTTTCCTAGGCTTAGCGGCATAGGATAGCCACAAAACAGTTCAGATTCTTGGATGGTGACATGTCAAAGGGTCAACTTACCTGGCTAGCTTTCCCAACTCTTATTTCTCTCTCTCTCTAAAACTGTGACCTGTAATGTGCTCCAGAGTGGCTGGGGGCAACCCAGTCAGATGGGTGGGGTACAAATAATAAGATTATTATTATTTGGTTAGAGGAGTGGTACTGAGGGGAGGTGGGTTAGCTAACCTTTTCCCCTTCACCCCACTTTCCCCAGTCTGAACTGCCCCTCCAAAGCTATTGTTACTCTGTGTAGGGAGGAAAGACAGATACAGTGGTACCTCGGGTTAAGAACTCCGCTAACCCAGAAATAGTACCTCGGATAAGAACTTTGCTTCAGGATGAGAACAGAAACTGTGCGGCGGCAGCGGGAGGTCCATTAGCTAAAGTAGTACCTCAGGTTAAGAACAGTTTCAGGTTAAGAACGGACCTCCAGAACAAATTAAGTTCTTAACGCGAGGTACCACTGTCTGTGAAACCAGCAAGGGGAGATCTGCGTGGTCCAAATGGGATATTAGTGCTTTATTACAACTGACATTGTCCTTTAGCTTTCCTCCTTCACTGCAATTCCTTTCTTTGGTGTTATCTTTTGAGTTTTTAAACCAGACAAGTGACAACAGGGTCAGGGCCTCTCTCTCTCTCTTAAAAAAGGGAAACAATATGTGAGAAACAATTTTTGTGCGGTTAACAGCAGATGGGTAGACCAACTTATGGGAGTGGGCAAAAGCAAATTCTGCTATCTTGCTCAGGAATTCTTCTGGAATTCAGTATATCCCAGCTGCATTGCAGAAAGTTAAGATATGGAAAGTTAAGCACATGTTCACCCCCCACCTTTTTTTTGGGGGGGGGAGAAGCACTTCTAAACTGTTTAATGTTTACCGGTAAATATCTTTAAGTGTGCGAAAGTTCCCAGATTCAATCCTGGGCAATGTCAGCTGTCTGAAATAAGGTTGTTGCCAGAGTAGACAATACTGAGCTATGTGAACCTCAGCAAGGCCAAGATGGGGGGGTGTGCGGTGTCTGGGCATCGCAGGACCCCCATACACATTGCCCAGGCTTGTGCCCTGGAGAGATCACTTCAGTGCTGCTAATGCAGAAAACAACAACGTGGGAGGTAGCAGTTACAAGGTACCAGTCTCTGCAGCCACAGCAGGTGCTGTGATTCTCCAGTGGGTTGAATTCACCCCCAGAGGCACACTCCATTGTGTCTTGAGACAGACGGATGCCAACACAACACACACACAACACACACGGAAGGACTAATAGTCTGATTCAATAAAAGTCACGTTACATATTATTATAGGTTTGGGGGTGGGACTGTCCTAAACTCTAGAAATTAATAAATGGTAGGATTTTGATTGTTTGGTATATAAAAGGAGAAATACAAGCTGGAGAGGAATTCCTGGGCTAGCCTACAGGGGCGTAGCAAGGGGGGGTGAGGGGGGCGGGTCGCCCCGGGTTCCATAATGGAGGGGGTGACAAATCACCAAGGAACAATTTTTTGGGGAATTTTTTTTGTTTGGATTTTGTTTGGATTCCCCCCCCCCTGAAAATGGCCTGCTTCGAAGGTCTTATCTTACTATACTAGGGATTATATAGCTATATATGAAATTTCATGCATATTGGTTAATATCTTGACCCTCCTCCACCAAAATAGCTGTTCACTTGGCTGTTTTCCTATGGCGTGAAGGCTGAAATTTCAGTTCAGAGAACACTTACTGTTCCCAACCCTAACCCTGTGGAAAGCCATCTAATTAGACTTTAATTTGATTTTGAGATGTTTTCAGGAGGTAATTTAATTATTGTTTGATTTTATACCAATGTTATGTATCTGATGTTAGCCACCCTGAGCCCGACTTCGGCCGGGGAGGGTGGGATATAAATAAGTTTTTTTTATTATTACTTGTTATTATTCCTTTGTAAGAAAATATGAAATAACGTAAAACCATTTTTGCAGAGGGGGGGGAATCAATGGGGGGGTTGACAAAAAAATTCCGCACCGGGAACCACCTGACCTTCCCATGCCCAGGGGGGGGGGTGTGTGACACAAACATTTTTTTGCCCCCGGGTACCAATTTACCTTGCTACGCCCCTGCTAGCCTACTCAAAATGACCTGGCCAAGTTAGGGCCATGAATACAGCCCTGTATTGGGAAGTTTTTAATGTTTGCTACTATATTATGTTTTTATTTGTGTTGGAAGCCACCCAGCATGGCTGGGGCAACCCACCAAATGCGTGGGATATAAACAATAAATTATTGTTCTTATTGTTAATAATAATAATAATATAATAATAATAATAATAATAATAATAATAATGCAAGGCCATGGGCCACTATGCTGATGTGTTGACAGAGACGGGGGATTTGGAAGTTTGACAGGGTAACTGGATGTGAGGTGACAGGCAAAGAGTGCCTTAAGCAAGGTGTGCTGGGAAGAAGGGAGAACAAAGACATCCATCTTGGGCAGGCTGGCTGAAGGCAGGCTGGGACAGATGCCTTGGACTCGAGTGCTGCACTGCTGTGGGAGACAAGACCCTCTTGAAATGACCATGCATACTGTAAGATCTGTAAGACTCCCTCCAACTAAATTCAAGTGTAAATATGTGAATGAATAATATTTCTTAAATCTATGACAACCTCTACTGCATCTAAGCAGCACATGTGCTGGCTGAGGGCCAAGTCCCCTGGAATCCTGTGCACAGCTCAGCAGGAATCGGGGTGGCCTGTAACAATATGTTCCTAGAACACAGAGTATAAATGCAGACCGGGTGATGTTTATAGTTTTCTGGTCCTTCTAGGTCCAGACGCACATCATTCACCTTATGTATACTTTATTTGCATGCCCATTTGGGAGACAAGTTGTCACCAGTTTTTAAGTGATGACGCACAAGCAAACTATGGCCTCTGCATTAAGCCAGAATACGCTTGATGGCTTTAGCAGCCCTTCAGTTCTTTCATCAGCATTATTATGGGATAACTGGAGAACTGCTCTAACCAGACTTGATTATTACACTCAATATACCTCATTTTAATTGGCCTCTGACAATTTATCCTGGATCCCGTAACCTCCACACAACTGCGGATTGCTAATTACCACATATAGTCACATGCTGCATTACTCATCTATTTGAACACCTGTAGCTCTGACATTCCCATTAACGTTGATCATAAATGTCACGACTGTCAGATTTACAGTCTCCAGGCCCAGCAGGCAGCCCAATTCTTCACTCGTTCCTTCAACACTCATGGCTGTTGTGTCAAGAAGCAGGATGAGTAACCCGCCTATCAGAAATACATAGGCAATTTCTTAGCACTGGAAAACAGCAACAATGCATGTTGAAACCTTTTAAGCTTTCTCATGAGATTACGCTTGGCTTGTTTAAAATATTAATACACCAAGAAGGGTTGCATTCTGTAAAAGGATGCAAATCCATCTCTACCATAGGACAAAAATACCCAAATGCACCTGTCTCCAATATCTTGCCCAATTCATCCTCAAAAAGCTGCCTTCGACTGCTCTACGGTGCACCCCCTGCTCATCAACTCTGAGGGATTGTTCTTTGAATTTCTCTGCTGCGTCCATAATGAAGCTTTACTCTGCCCTCAGGAGACCAATTATTTATTTTATTTATGAAATATCTACACTTGCTTTTCCTCAGACAGTGCCCGGAGGCAGTTTGCGTCGATAAAATAATTATGCAAAATATGATCAAGCGCACATTAAAAACACACATTAATAATGTTTTTTTTCCCAAAATGAAAAAACACAAACAAAACCCACAACAAACAGCAGCGAACATGCAAAATCTATTTGAACACCAAGGAGCTTCAAAAGCAGAAGTACCTCCACACACCTCACAAATTGGCTCTGGGAGATCAGGATAACCTCCCGGAACAGGGTGTAAAATAGGAGAGGGGTTACTGTTCTGTCCGGAAAGCAGAAATGCATGTGCTGGCAGAACTAGTATAATAGTGCAATGTTCTTCTCTGACTAGAATGTATGCCTATTTTACTAAGATATGGACTAGGGCTGTGCAACTGTCCGAATCTTGACTATGAAGGCAAGGCATTTATGTCGAAGCAAGGCCCTTGCAAGGCAACCTCCCCCCAGTCACAGAATCATAGAGTGGAAAGGGACCCCAAAGGTCATTTAGTCCAACCCCAGTCAAACCGAATAGAAGTTGGGCACCTAGAGATAGGGCTGGTGCCCACCTCCCAACCAGGGAGGAAGGCATGAGGGCAGAAGTACACCAGGAACAAGGGGGGGGGAATAAATAAAGATAGACATAGTTCTTCATCCCCTGTGGATCCTGCTGCCTGAGGCAATCGCCTCAGCCTTGCCTCATGGGTTGACCAGCCCTGGGAGGGACCCAGCAGAATGGGAGGCCATTTTCAATTATGCCTCCTCTCTTCTACAACCTTGTGCCCCTTCAAAATCTGCTCTAGAGGGTTGAGGGAAGTATTGGATACCAGGATATTATGTGTGAGAGTTATGGTGTGTTATGCATTTCAGAAACAGGCAATGTTATTAGATGAGCCTACTTGTAGGGTTGAGAGGAGCAGGAGGGGGAGCAGAACTTATATACAGTGCTACCTCAGTTTTTGAACATCTCCGTTGACAAACACTTCGGTTTTCAAACAACACAAACCGGAAAGTAAATGCTTCGGTTTTTGAACTCGCCTTGGAAGTCAAACATACCATGCAGTTTCCATACTGAGTTTTCCGAATTGAGTTTTCCATATTGAGTTTTCTGTATTGAGGCTTCTGTACTGAGTTTTCGGTTTTTGAACGTTTCAGAACTTGAACGGTCTTCCGGAACGGGTGACATTGGAAAACTGAGGTACCACTGTATATATATTTTAAAATAACTTTAGAGAATGGACCTAGTATAAAGGCTGACAATCTAGTCAAAGTCACATTTGTTTTCTCCCCACCTCCTCCTCTAGTTAAAAAAGAATGAATTTACCAGGCCTTAAACAATTATCATCCGCCTTTCGCACCTCACTAGTTCACTATTGAAGAAGCAGCCTTAACAAGTTGGATTTCAAGTTGGATGTTAAACTGTGCCAGCCTCACTTACATTCTGTTCACTTGCTGGGTGAAGACGCTCACCAATTTTCCTATTAAAATGTGTATAGAGAACTTTATCTATGAGGATGTGGCTGGTTGCAACTGTTTCTACAACAACCACATTTTTTATTGTAGCATGTTCTTTCACCTTTAAAGTGTCACAATGCTCCTCTATTGTTTCTTCTGTGACAGAACAACATGGCTGCCTCCCTGAAAGTTGTTGAAGAAGGAGGCAAAAGTACAATTCAATTGTACAATTCAAACTTTATTTAGCCGACTGGCCATAGCATCTAGGAGGCAAAAGTAGTAACTGGAAACTTCTAAGGATGGATGATTCTCTTCCTTTATCCATCCAACTTAAGAGATCTTCTCAACTGACACCCAGCCTCATACTAAACTGTTGCTAGTCATATTGAAATTATTTGAACTTAATTCAAAATGTGAACGGATACTTTGACCAAACAAGGTCCTTCTATATTTGCCTTCAATTTTCACTTCAGGTGAAATTTGGTGACAATCTAAGGTATCACAAAAGCCTCAGGGGGAATTCTGCAACACATGACAAAACTGTTTTCTGTTTTGTTGGAATCCCGACAGATGGTTTGTCAAGTGGAACCCTCTTAATTAACCCCAAGATTCAATTTAATGTAAATCCAGTGGCAATGCTCATTGAGACTCAGTCGTAGTGGGAAGTGAAGCAAAGCCATTTCTTCCCTTGAAAGAGTTGGGCAGAATCTCCTTTTTTATATAGCTCACTTTCTCTCATGCCACATTCCTGTTCTCCTCCCAGGTCTGATTCCTTTGTTTGTAATATAGATGAATTGACGGGCGCACAACTCAATTTCTGAAACTGTAATTTCAGCTCCGGCATCATGGAAATTCTTCCACAGTGTAAAACTTTTCTTCCTTGGCCCTTACGGCAACATGGCCCAAATGTGTTCAAGTGCTGGATTGGAAATAATAAACTGGATAGACTTCTGCCAGACTGAGGACACCTCACTCACCCTTTGCATGTTGACCAGTGGTGTAGCATAGTTTGCTGGTGCCTGGGGCGCACGTGCACATACACTGGGGCATGGAGCGTGAACAGAGTCTGCTGTGCCAGCCCAGCCCTTGCTGCCTACACTGCCAGAACAACAACACCACCACCAGAGCCAAGCAGAGCCGCACTGTGCTGCCTGCCCACCTGCGTGTGGGGAGGGAGCACAGCCAGCTGACGCATTTTTCACCAGAACTTTCTCCCAGTCACCATTCTGGATCCTATCCAAAGGATCCTGTATTCTTCTCTCAGCTCTTTTCTTGAACCTGCAGAAACTGGTTCATTTGAATACTTCCTTGAAAAGGTAGTTATATTTTTTATATTTTTATTTTCATAATATGTAGAATAAGAGACTGTACAGCTGTAGCACAGCAAGGCTTTTAACTAGTTTGGACTGGTGGAAATTTTGGGAGAATGCAATTTGGGGCTTAGTAATATATATCGTTATGAGTTTGGGGGGTGGAGTAGGTTGTCTGCTGAGACCCTTCTAATGCCACCCCTTCCCCCTTTCTGATTCTTGGAATAGTCAGGCTAGTTTCCTGGTAAGGTAATGGGTTGTTAAGGGAACAAATGATGGGGCTCTGCACAAGAAGGCAAGTTGGGGCCCCTCTCTCAACATGAGGTACTTAGAAGGACAAAGGCAGAGTTTGGAGCAGAGAGTTGTTGGAGTGATGAGAGCAAAGAAGCAGCAAGCTGGAGAGACAAAACAAGGTTTGATTTTTGTTTGAATCCAAGGATGCAGATATGGGGGAAGTGAGGCCCTCTTGGGGTGTTAATACTGTGAACCCCTCCATCATAGGCTCAGCTTGTATATATGTGTAAATAAACCATAAAGACACCACGGTCCCTGCTGTATCTCATTCCAAAGGAAACATGAACCCTGGGTAAGCGCTTGGAACCCCTGGAATCTTGCACTGCTCGGAGATTGGGGTGGAATGCAACAATATGTTTCACTGGTAACTGTTCAGTTAATTATTTTTATTTGCCAATCAAATATTGCTTTCCATTTATATTGCTCTCGCTCTCTTATATTGCATTCATGCATGCTTTTCATTCAGGTATTTCATTCAGGTATTATTGCTGAGTTTGCATATTTCCATCATTTCTGTGCTTTGATTTAAGTAAGTATTTCCAATTGATTTCATTTTTTCGTCTGACTCTGATTACTACCACTAGCTTACTGCAGCAAATTTTAAGAACCTATTTTCATCCCCTATCCTTGATGTATGGCGCTGATAAGACAAAGGAAAGATCCATTTGCAGGCAAATCTCATTCTTTTTACAGGTGCCAGCAATCTGGTTGGAGAAATATAGTAATTTCTTCAGAGAGCTGAAAAAGGTATGATATAGAAGCATAATTGCCCAGGCTGTGCATGCTCATTCCACATCTCTCTTCAGAAATTTTACTGATTTTTAGAGTGCCAAGCTTGTTTGACTTCAGATTGCAGTAAAACAAGGAACATGCACATCAGAATTGACAACTCTGCTATTCTTGAACCTTAAACTATCTTAAAACCTATTGTCTATCTCCAGTCAGCATGTGTTTTTAATGTGAAAATTGTTGGCAAGTGATCTATTACTTGTATTATCTGAGCATCTTAAACCAAGGAAGCGTCCACATTCATTGACTGGAAGAGAGACAGAGATACATATTCTGCCCTGTAGCAAGTAGCAAGGACAACACAAGGGAGCCATAATCTACAAAAGAAGCTGGCGTTAAACAATCTGGTGAAAATTAAGCTGGCATCAGAAGTGGCTTTAGGGGTACGTGACCTGTTCGGTTGCATTGGGTGTGGAGCCTCGGGAGGTGCTGCAACTATTATGTAGAATAGAAGGTGGCAGACAGGGTAGGGGTGTCCAATTTCGGCATCACACAGGGCACTGCTGAAATTTGAGACCCTAAGGTCTGCCAATGCTGGCATAAAACTACACACCCAATCTTCATTCAGGTGTGGAGCTGCTGCTGAAATTGTCTAAGCCTGGCGGGGCGAAGGCAAGCCTTTAAAATAGTGTTTGAGTTATGCCACTCTTTTGGCCAGCTTAGTTTTTATCATGTTGCCAGGTAACATGAAACTGAACTGGCTTAGGATCTAGTCTAAGTCTCCCTTCTTTGAGCCTACCCCCATCATGCTCCCAGCATGGCCACTTTTCAAGCCTTTCACCATCTTAAAATCCACCAGGCTTGACTCAGCCAGCTGGGTCCCGACAGCTGGAATGGGGGAGATATGCCAGCGTATCTGCAGCTAAACCGAGGATGCGGGAGCTAAGCTGATATAGCCTGGCTGTACCAGGAACCTCCCAGCTTAGCTAGAGATCTGCTGGATCCTAACCTGCTCATACCTGTGGATCATGCCATAGGATTGCTCTCAAACATAGGAAAATAAACTATCCACACACGTTAACTTGATCCCTCAGAGATTTGCATTACGAAACAAAATTTTCCTGCTTTACAAATACAGTCAATATTTATTTGCTGTTTATATTTAAGTCACACTTCAGTTATATTCAATAAAATGTGTTTCTCCATCCATAATCATTTTTACAGCTTCTTTAGAAGTTTTACTAAACACCGTCTCATTTTTTACTGAAAATCATTGACAATGATGGGAAAAACAATTTATTTTAGACATCACTATAATTTAACATGGAAAATATTCATCATATTGTGCTTTACATCCATGAAAAGTCAGTCCTGCAAACTATCTTATACATTATTAAAAACAATAGGACACCCACAATACAATCATGTAGTAGTAGAATCCATACATACTATTGCACATAAACAAGGGAAGAGTCCCAAAGGAAGAAGGACCAGTAATTTATTCATTAGCTTAGCCTTTTGCCAACATCATGGCAAGCAACAGAGAATCCCAATTTTTCTACCCAGTACTTGAATGAGAGAAAAAGATTGGAAATGGAGGAAGAGTTAAGAAACCAGTCTGTGAAGAGAAGAAAAAAGTGCAAGCTTATGAGAAACATTTTCTTAACAAATAGACTGTTGCAGTCTGCTTCTTTCTTGGGAGAATTCAATGTATTAGGAATCCTGACCATGGTCTAACATATCAGAACCTACTGGTGACCATACTCCTTTCTCCCTGCGGATACTGCTGGGCTTTCTTTTGCTCCCTCTCAAGCAACCTCTTCACCATGCCCTATCTCTCATTCCTTTAAATACACTCCCACTGCATCCAGAAACCCATTTTCTTGTCTAGCCATTGAATTCTATGATCTTCCAACTGGGATCAGCAAACCACCAGCGATTTTCAGACTCCACGTATTGGAGAACGTTGCTGAACAAGCCTACAGGGAAAGACTAATACATACAGTATATATGCCCATCTCATGGCTGCATAGCTCTCACCCATGGAAAACAGTACTCATGTAACATTGATGTCAGAGAGAGTTATGGCAGTCCCCACAGCCATCTTGTGATTTGTTGACAGCTAGGGTGTTTTTCTGGCAGGGACTGTTCTGCTCTCATTTGCCAGGGCCAGTGTGTGGCTTTAGCTGTGACAGCCCAAGTCATGTCCCACTGTTACAGCGAGAATGAACAATACGATCAGCCTGTATGCTCACATAGTCCACAGTCTCCTTAAGGGTTTAAATTTTAATTCACTTTCTAGAAACACAAAAGGAATTCTGGGAACTTGCTTGGGGGATAGCCATATTTTCTCCTCCCCTACATGCAAAGGTTCTGCCTGTTGTGCCTGGAACTTGTAGCACCGCTACATCTTGTTTTCCATGGGAATGAAGGGAAGTTCCACGAGGGTCCCTTCTCATAAATCCACAGAAATCAGAGGTAAATTTAGGAATTACTTCACGTCACTGGAAAGCAAATGAAGTGGTAAAATAACAAACAGAAGCATCACTTAGTGACAGAGTAATCTGCATTCACAGCTGCGTTCCAGCACTAATCAAAATCAAGCCCTGTCTGAGTCAAGGAGTCACTGTTGAGTGAGGGCCAGAACAGGTGCATATAGCAAAACCAATTACCTGAAAGTGCCACTGAAACACAAGCAATTTAAATGCATTTTAGCTGATTACATTGTCACTTTCAACTCCGGACCCCAATCCTTAACCCTAAATCCAACAGATATGTGGTCTGGCAGATGGAATGGCTGTCTATCAAAACAAGTTAGTTTCCCTGGTCAGATTTAGTGACTGAGCCAAGCTACACCTTACGCATAAGGCATAGGGTGCCACCACATCATTTTTTTCTTTAATTAATTACAAATGCAGTGCATCCAATAGTTATTGGAACTCAGCATGTGAGAAGGTGTATGCCTCCCTTTCCCAGTCATAATGCAGACAAAAATCCCCCTTGTGTGGTGACAAGTCAGCTCCAGCTGCTAAGAATGTGAAATAATGGTGTGAAAACTCTTAATGTAATGGAATTGATTTACTTGGCAAGCAACACTCTAATTGTGTGGAGCTGAAGGACCTCCAGTGTCTTCTACACAACAGCTGAAATATATGAATTGGTCCTCAGACATATGTTCAATTATCATGGTATTTTTGAAAGGTTTAGTGAGAGAAGAATAAAAATATGCTGTGTCCAGATCTGCTTTTAGTAGTCACACAATATCTTCACATAAAGCACACTCCTTATATATCAGTCATATTTTTGTTTAGAGAATGAAGTCAGAAACTGTTGGGGTGGGGGGAACAGTTCAAGCCAACATGAAATGCATATGATGAAGATTCCTATAAGGAGAGATAAGGGAGTCACAACAATGGGAAGGGGACCATCAACTGAAATTCTGATAGGCATACAAAGCTATTTAAATGGTCCCTATTGACCCAACCAAAATTTAAACATGGGGTGATGCAAACATTTCCTTAGCAACTGATATTGTGGGCAAATAAGTATTGATATTCTGTACATTTAACATAAAGTATACAGTACTTGCATATTTCAGGAAGAACATTAGTTCCTCAGCCTTTCCTGTACTGATTTATGAATTCATGCCACCTGAGTCCATGTGGTCTGTAGTTGTAATGTCAACTTTATTGTTCAACCTGGCCTTTCGTGATGGGGTTGAAAAGTTGTAGTTGCCACAGAAATGCCATGGAGAACAGGTCAACAAAGAAAGAGTCTTGTGTGACACAAGACTCTTTGTTGACTTTGCTGCAAGACTAACATGGGTCTTCCTCTAGGAAGGGAGAACAGAGTAACGTCCCAAACACAGAAGTTGGCCAGCCAATAGAATGGTGCTTGTTTTGTTGTATTTCCTTGTGTTGCTGCTCCTCCTGTTTTAAATTGTGAACCTCCAGAACAGAAACATACCATTTATATTTCTCTGCTCCAAGTCATCCCAAGTCAGTTTAGCCAATGGCCAGAATGATGGGAGTTGCAGTCCAACATCTCAAGACTCAAGGCTGAAGAATACTGCCTGCTGTAACCCAATGGGTTGACATGAGTATAAATGAAACAATGGCATTGTATTTAGCTCCATAATTTTTGCAGCTGAATAATTTTGCTTCTACCAACCTTTTCTTTGAAGCATCAGATTGGGCTATTTCAAACAACCACAAAAAAACAAGGCTGTGTTTTTTTTAAAGCAGTGGTCTTGTTTCCATAAGATAAATTGTACAATAATATTTCAGACCAATTTTTTACATTCTTATTGCTGCTCAAAGTCCCATGAGGGACGGCAGGCTGCACAACTCTTGGGGCAGAAAAATGTGGGTTTGCGTGCAAACACATACATTAGAGTAAATTGACAAGTTTAGAGAAAGCCCGGTCTATGAAAGATATTGATTAATTTGTTGCCAAAAATAACTTGGTAAAAATGCTAGGGTAGAGAGCTTTTTGCTCAGTGGGGACCTCCAGCCAATTACTACTGAAAACATTCAGGTGTATTGGGCACACTTAGTAAAAGAACAAGCAGCACATTGTCTCTACAGAGATGAGAAAGTTCTTTTGCAGCATGCAAGTAGGAGAAATATTATGGTCTTGTTTTGGCATGAAATAATTTCCTAAGAACCAGAACTTTAATATTATAAAGTGGAAGCTGCAACAAAATGTTGCAGTATGTGGTGCTCCTATTCCTATTCAAGGCTTCAGCCAGCCAGCCATGCTCTTTGGAAGGCACTGCATTCCATTCCTGTCCCTACTCCACAGCCTGCCAGCATTCCATGAGCACGGTGCATGCACAGTTCTTTGGGGGTCCCCACTTGGGTTTCCCCCTTTTCTGTGTGGGGAGAATCCTTGTAAATGGGTGCTGCTGCTTTGGCTACAAAAGGATCTGTGCTTGGAGAATGAACTTGCCACATCAGTATATAGGATGAAAACGTGCAGTATGAATTGACAATAATTAGCTATTTTCTGACCTCATTTGAAGCTGCATGATAATATCAGCACTGAAACTGGAATGGAAATCTAGAGAAAGCAAGCTGTGAATGTGGCCTTCTGTTTATAGTTAAGCATCTTTTTTGCTGATGCGACAGAGTCTATCAACAAATTATCACAGAGAACATGAAAGGGCTTAGAAACTCTTTTGTAGCTTTTAAAAAGGGGGTTGGTGGATAATAATTAGATTACAAATGGGCTTTTAAAGAGTTTTTGCCAAAGGCTTGTTATGCTAAATTGGTGGAACTGTTTTGTTAATGCAATAAGCAAAACGTTGTTTTATGTTACAAATTAGGCACTGCCTTTTGATAATTTTCAAATTAAACAAATCTTCTGCCTAATTCATGAAAATGGAAACATTACTACTTCAGTCACATGCCTAATTCCTAAGATTAGTGACACCTTTGCCTAATTTGAGATCTAAACAAAGCTTCCATCAGTTTTGTAACACTGAATGGAGCAAAACATCTGCTTAACTTATAAATCTGCCACTTCACTGCATAATTAATTAATTAATTAAACAAAGTTTTAAAGGAAATGGCAGTTTCATCAAAACATAAAGGTGAAGTGATGTGGAATATCCATGACAATAATTTTCCATTTTTGTTGTTTTTTAAAAAGGCACCCACACAAAAAAATGAATTGGACTGGGACTAAAGCATGGGGAGAGATGTTGTTAGCTCTTCCCCACTACAGTGTTTTCCCAGTTAAAATGCCCTTCTTTGAGCAGCTTCGTTTCTTATGGGGAAAATGTGAAGGTATAATAGCAATTTCAGAGGCGGGTTATTTTAACAGGGAAAACAGGACAGGGAGAAGGATTAGAATGTCCTTCCCCAGATCCACTGATTCACAATTTTAATTTAAACAACAGAAGATCCCAATTATGGATCTTCAGAATTATGTCTAGTTTCAGTCAAAACTAGAAATTAGTTTGGCACCAGACTGCAAATTTTATCAAACAGTAACTTATCAATGTCTGAGCATTTCATAGGCAATCTCACAAGTCAGACCGAGGCATTGCTTAATTTATGAATTAGATAAAGATGGTACCTAATTTACAAATTAGGCAGAAGCATTTTTGCATGGAAGCATTCTGATTTGATTCTGATTCTGCTAGTCCTCTACAAGTCTTGGTAGTTAAAGCCCCAGAACCAGAGGGTTCATGGCAAAACAACCATAGGTAACAGATGAGTGCATAGGAAAGCCTGAGGGAGCAACCAGAAAAGCAGTCTGATTAAAAAAAAAAAAAGGTCCAGGATGAACCAGGGCATAGATCAGAAGTGGCAGAGCAAAACCAGGAAGCAGATACAAAAGAATGGACTATATAGCTCAAGATGGAAAGTACAGGCCAACTCTTGAGAGCCAAAGTCCTCTGCTTCAGGTCACACTGGTTCTGTCTACTTAGCGGCAGGCTGCAGAAGAAAAGGAGGCAGACAGAGGCATTTTTCACAAACCAAGCTTTTCTCATTCACAAAACAACCACATACCTCTAAGCTGCCCTGAGAGCCAGATCATCAGGGCTGTTACCAGCTATCATGCTAAAAATCAGGTTAGGGTCTCTCACAGAAGGTTCTTAGAGGAGAAAGGAACCTAACAATCTCCACAAGTAGAATCTCTTGTCCTGGTGTCTCCTTATTTCTGAGTGTCAGTGCTTGCTCTTCAGTGACTCTTTTATACTGATTTTGCGGCCAACTGCATGTTCAATGTGGGACACGGGTGGCGCTGTGGTCTAAACCACAGAGCCTAGGGCTTGCCGATCAGAAGGTTGGCGGTTCGAATCCCCACAACGGATTGAGCTCCCGTTGCTTGGTCCCTGCTCCTGCCAACCTAGCAGTTCGAAAGCATGTCAAAGTGCAAGTAGATAAATAGGTACCCTGTTTCTCCTAAAATAAGACATAGCCATAAAATAAGCCATAGCAGGATTTCTATGCATTTGCGAAATATAAGCCGTTCCCCAAAAATAAGCCATACCCCGAAAATAAGCCATAGTGACATGGTACCTCCCATTAAAACAGCCTGGAGAGGCGTGGCTATGCAGCGTACCGATGCGACACGGTTAAAATAAGACATCCCCTGAAAATAAGCCATACTGTACCGCTCCGGCAGTAAGGTAAACAGTGTTTCCGTGCGCTGCTCTGGTTCACCAGAAGCGGCTTAGTCATGCTGGCCACATGACCCGGAAGCTGTACGCCGGCTCCCTTGGCCAATAAAGTGAGATGAGTGCCGCAACCCCAGGGTCATCCGCAACTGGGCCTAACAGTCAGGGGTCCCTTTACCTTTACATGCTCAATATCCTTCCAGTTTCCTGACCCTCTGCTGCTCTCTTAATGCACCTGTTTCCTGTTCTAAATGGCACCAAGCCCCAATGAGGCGAACAGGAGGAGAGTGGGATCTGGTTTCCCAAACATGTCAGATAACCAGCAATAACACTGTTAGCTGGGAAAGCAGCATGCTCTACATACAACTAGTAAAGAGTAGTTAGGAATTCATGCAAAGGTCTCTAATATTAGCTTGAAAGTGCACCAATACTTCAAAAAGAACAGTTCATCTCAAAACCAACTTCTTTGTGCCATAAAGAGGATCAGCTTATCCTGGTTGCTGTGTTTTCCATCTGAATTTCAGACATATGGAAAACCACTCAGACACGGCAGCTTGAATTCTGAAATACAACGCATGGAGCATTTTTTTAAATGCCTTGAAAAGAAGATCGCTTTAAGAACTGTAGTATTAAGCCAGAAGACATTCTTAAAGTAAATGAAAACAAGGGGGTGATATCAAGGGCACAATCTAAATTACTCACCACCGCCGGTATGGCTTTGGGGGACAGCAAAATAATCGCTACATCTGCAGACCTGATCTTCATGGCGGCTGCAGCAGAAAAGTGGGGAAGCACAATTGGGCCTGGATCATGCCCAGTGCTGTCACATGATGGCAGCAAGGCTGTGGCCTGGGATTCAGCCTCCTTCCCTTCCCCTTGAATGCCTTGTTCTGGGGCTTTCTGTTGTACGATGATACCTTGTATACTTCCAGCAACTCCTGCAGCCAAGCTGGTGCCAAACGTATTTCTCTGCTTTCCCTTGGACCACATCAGCAAAGTCAAGAGGAGGGTCTTGTCTGGGCAACCCAGGACCTCCATACACACTGACCAGGCTTGCATCCTGGAGAGGTCACTTCGGTGCTGCTAATGTAATGGTTTGACTTCACCCCTGGAGGTGCACTCCATTGTCTCTCAAGACAGATGGGTGTCAACAGTATGCTGGCCCCTGCTGGCAGCAATACTACCTTCAAGCCTCCTGTGTGCCCATATAACAGGTGGAAGGGGGAGATCAGCACTGATAGAAATGATGATGGCATCAATCTGGTGGCAGCAGCTGGCAGGAGGCTGTCTGAGCCAGGAAAGCAGGGAAGAGGGACAACTCTGCCTAGCCAAGTTGCCTCAGCCAGGCATAAGGGTAGTGGTGGATTGCTTTGTCTATCATACTCAGAGTAAACTCACTGAAATCACTAAGTTTTTGCAATGAGCAGGAATCTTAAAGCCAAGTGATGCAGGTAAGATTTATCGAATATCTGAATTCACTAGATTCAAAAGTGAAACATTCTAAATCCTCTCATCTAAGCATTAAAGCTGCAGAAACTTTACCCAACTTTTGGTGAAATAATTTGATCCTTGAAATAAATGTTTGTGGAATTTTGTCACTCATATTTCTAGTTTTGCCATATGAATGAGTAGAACCAAAACTAAATAGCTTGACTCCTTTGGCAAACAACATGAAATGCATCTGTAAGCCAACCACGTATTTTATAACATAAAAAATTGACAAAAGGTTGTAATAAATGATAAATAGCAAGTATGTTCCTAACTTTGGATAAGACATTGTAACAGAATATTCACAATTAATTTCAAGAGGCCTAAATTTGTTGCTGAGTCTGCAACTGGGAGACTTGGTAGTGTCTGGCTCTTCAAGCTTTTGATTTCTGATGAAATTTCTGCAGCATTTAACCCAGTCTCATATTTTAAAGCAAAGTCCAATAATTTCCCCTCACATTATTTAAATAAATAAATGCTATTTTTGTTAAACAATATGTATAATATAAATAAGTATTTTGGGGGGCCCTCATTTAAGGCACCTGGAGCAACCCTCCTAACCCACTCACCATTCCTTATTCCAGCCCAGCATATGAAAGTCTTGTTAGAATGCAATAAAAATCTTTAGACGTGTAGTTTTTTGTTTCAAATTTTGCTCTGTGTGCTAAAGACGTCCCTAAAGATTATGAAAGTTCCAGAACTGGGGATACTGGGGACACATGAATCTGTGCACAAACATGATAATCTCTTGTGATTCTCCCACACATGAAGACTTGCATGCTTTCAATTAGTGGCATGGGAGGAAGCCAGGGGACACACTATATAAAGTTATATCCGTGAAAAACCCTAATACACAAATTTGAGGAATATATTCAGGTCCGTACTTTACTATAATATACTCTGACTGGATCCTTTATAACCCACCCGCCCTGCACCCAGCCCCACTCAGGAAAAATACTATCAAGACAACCAAGTCTGTTGCCCTGAATTTTGTGCTCTCAAAATCCTGAAGTAGCCAATACAGCTTCTTTAAAAGTATGCTAGTTACTGTGTCAGCCTGTGTACTTTGGCTACTTAAAAAGCATAAATTGGATTTAGGCTGCCTTCAAGCTCCTCTCAACGTCATTTCTTTGATAACACAATCCAAGGTTTAGGACAAATCATGAAATTAGACATCTGACTTCTTCCCTGAAATAAAAGATTGCCTGTAAATAGTTGTAGGGCAGCAGGTTTTTCTCTGTTACAGTCACCACGAACTTACACAGTACAATTTACAAGGGACTAGAAGACCAACCATGGCAAATCATTGTATATAAGCGAAACTGATACTGTGGCATGAGCTTTCATTTCCACCCTCCTTCCAAGCATCCGTTGTAAATAATGTCATAAGGAAAAACCTTAAGATCAAGGTAAGGACAATGCACTGGAAGACACTGGTTGCTATGTGGAAAGGATTCTTCCAGGAAAGGGAGGCAGGCAGGTAAAGATAACACTGGGAGCCTTTTCCCAGTCCAGCTGGAGTGTCTTTTCTCCTTCCACAGGGCCATCTGCCACCAACCACCCCGCGACAAGGAGCCTGATAACTTGTTATATTTGTTATATTGTTTATTCTGATTTTATTAATGTATTTTGATGTTCACTGTAAGCCTCCTTGGAAAAGATATGTGTCAGGAAAGTCAGGATAAACAGTAAATATAATAAATAAACAATAAATAGCAAGCTATTCAACAGCCAATCAAATAACACTGATTAAGGCGGACTGAAAAGCACAACATACTGTTTTCTTAAATGACAAAATCTAAAAAGCCAAAACATAAAATCCGGAAGGATGGCTGAGAGACTCTTTCTCATTTATCAGAACAATAGGAGTTCCACATATCTATTCACAGTTGAATAATTAAGTTCAATGAAATATCAGTGTCTCTTAGTGTGAGTGTGTGTGTACACACACAAGGGAAATTCACCACCGTTCCACCTGACTGTTGTAATCCTCAGTAACAGCTAGTGTTTCTGCTTCCTCCTCCTTTTGCCATTCATGGACCTTCTGTTCACGCAAAAATTTTCGCTCCTCCCGTCGTTTCTGCCGATTTAGTTCATGCTCTTCTTGCTTAGCATACTGAAAGCGCTGCAGAAATAGGTCTTTAGCATATTCATACAGCTGCATATCCAGGAAGTTCAGCTCTTCGATGCGCTTCCGCACTGACTCACTGATATCCACATTAGAGGCTCGAGTGATATTGTACTGAGTGAACGGAGAGATGAACTCCAGGTTAAATGTCCTCTCAAAGAGATATTGAGTTTTTCTCTGAAATTCTGTGAGCCCAAAGAAGGCCATGTTTTTCAAGTTGTTCTTGGCGCTTTGGAGAAGGATCATGTTTCTTTCACTTTCATTCATAAAGGTCAAATTGTAACATCCAACCAGGCTGAGGTCTGCCAGCATGCGCACCTGCCGACTGTTAGCCAAATTATGGCCACAATTCATGAATTCCTGCAAGCTGACCCCAGACCAGTCATCCCCTAGGTAACACATAGGCAGTTCCTCTGGTGTCGGGCTCCTCCCATCACACATGTGGAGGGAAGTCTTCCATGTTGCACCCCTTTGAACATGTTTCCACTCACTCAAGTAACGTGACACAGGGTCTCTCAGCATTGTGATGTAATAGAAGTTCCTGAAAGAATTAAGAAAAGAAATTAAGGTTTCAGTGGTGTGTTGCTTCCTTAAATTAGTCAATTATTAATTGAAGAACGTCAAAGAAATGTCTGGAATTGGATATATTTGACACTGGATTATGATATTACTCAGATAATCTCATCTGTATTACTATATTCTTTATTTATAAGATTTCTTATCTACCCTACACCTTAAGATCCCAGAGTAGGTAACAACATACAATTAAAAACAAGTGAAACAGTTTATACAGTCTGTAGAAAAGTAATAGGGCTTTCTGGTGAGAGTTGGGTTTCCTCCAGCTTTCTGACACATGTTCCTCTGTAAGAGCCAAATTAAATCCAACAGTGTGAGATCCAGGATTAGATTTCTTACTTTTTTTATTAAAAAACCCATAACAGTCTCCCCCACACCTCTGGGTTTAATTAGGACTGCAGTGTTGGAGAAGGGGGCATTAGCCCTTTCTCCCTTTACCGTTTTCCCAATGAAAATTGGTCCCAAAGCAGAAGGGCAAAACACAGAAGTGTTAAACTGGTACTGGAATCTTTTTCTCCATTGGGCAAACAGCAATGAGGGATTTTCATCAAGAAAAGGGTATAGGGGGCAAAATAAATCCTTCCTCCCCGGTCACACAATCCTAATCAGATTCCCACCCCCAGTGGTGGTTGTTAAACATTTGAAAAAACAGTGAAATATGCAATCATTGATTTTCTGCAGTCATGTAAAGTTCAACACTGAGATGCAATACAGAAATGATTTTTTATGTGACAAACATTGTAAGGTCTCTCATCTAGCATTTAATCTCCAACCTACAGCAATGTAATACAGTAGTTAAGAGTCCTATTTTTTATATTTATATTTTCACAAGTGCCTGATTTAAGGTTTGGTCTTAAATAAAGCTTAGCTTAGAAAATTCTTCTTTTTGGCCTGGTTTAATCAATATCTCTTGCACCAGGACCAGCCCTGCATACTAGAAGGAGCATTTCCACCCCCATCGTTCAGCCCAAACACTGAGGTCCAGCTCCAAAGGCCTTCTGACAGTTCCCTCCCGGTGAGAAGTGAAGTTACAGGGAACCAGGCAGAGGGACTTCTTGGTAGTGGCACCTGCCCTGTGGAATGCCCTCCCATCATATATCAAACAAATAAATAACTAAATGACTTTTAGAAGACACCTGAAGGGAAGTTTTTAATGGTTGGTGTTTTATTGTGTTTTTAGTATTTTGTTGGGAGCCACCCAGAGTAGCTGGGACAACCCAGTGAAATGGGCAGCACAACAACAACAACAACAACAACGGTGGAGGAGACCAGCAGTGCCTTCTATTCACCAAGAGGCCACTGTAGAGATGGAATGGGGGGGGGCAGGCAGCCTCCAAGAAGCGTGCCATTTCTGTTGCTGCCACTGTGGCGGCAGAAGCAGGCGATGCATTTCTTGGAGGCTAGATCTGCTGCCACTGTGGATCCTGCTGTCTGAAGCAATTGCCTCACCTTGCCTCATAGGTGAGCTGACCCCGTATCGCATATTATACAAGAGTTTCTGAAACAGCTCAGACAACAAACTGCATCCACTAAAACACATAAGCACACACACACTCCAGCCATGTGAAAATTTAATATGTTTGATATAATGCAAAAGAGAAGGAATGGGTACCATTTGGAAAACTGTCAGGGCTAAATCAGAAATGCATATTATGCGGTGGATCTCGGAGGAGATTCAGTCATCTGTGGCCTCTGGCCATGCAATAAAGGCAGACGTCACTTTGTCCTTTAGCTTTTCTCCAGCTTTCTGAATAATTATGAAATTATGGAAAATATGGCATTGTCAGATGCCCAGAGGCTACAGGTAATCACTTCTCCATGCAGCAACATGTGAAGTTGTAAGCAGCCGCTGCTACAGTAACTTCCCAGTCACCTTTTTTGTTCTCCTCATAGATTTGATCAGAGAGATGTACTGCTCTGAAAGAAAAGGACAAGATTAAATTGCCTCAAATCCAAATGTTTGGTATAATAGGGCTTTTCAATTGCATCATCTGTGCCTGAATGCTGCCTAGGAACAGAAACAGCAGCTTGTGAATCATTTCTATCCTTCCTCATCAATCCCAGCTACCATTGTCCATCCCCCCTTCATCATCTTCACTTGATGTAATACTTTCTCAATACATATGCATCCTTGCCACCAGTCTCCTCCAACACATTTAAAATTCCAAATACAAGACAAGCAGGTTGGTAGCATTAAGGTATTAATTCAATTAAGTAAATTTGCATGCGTCACGGAATCAGGGACAGCCCAAGAAACGTCTGTGGTGAACAATGATATGGCACCCCCTCCATTCCTTGTAGAGAAGCCAATTGGATTGAAAATGGAACCTTAGTTCAACCCTGGCAATAGGAGAGCAGCCTCTACTGGACCAGGCTAGCTTAGGGGGCTCTGTGCTGCCTACAGGCCATGTATAATTGCATCCGCCAATCCCCTGCCACCTCCCCAGTGTCATCTGCTGTATTATTCTACTTAATGGAAGGGCTGGTTCTGCTGGAGCCTGGTATCGTCAACAATATTTCTCCCCAAGCATAGTTCCGCAATGACCTCACCCATCCAGGATATGACTAGACTCACCATCTTCAATAAAAACCTCCTTAGTCCCACTCTGCCTTTTGTATGTTAACAACAACAGAAATGCAATCACTTCTTGACTTCCCTTTCAAAGTCTTATCTAAGCCTACGTTGTTTTGTGGTACTATTGGTTTAATGATTTTACCTCTACAAACTGCTTTGAACCAAATTGTGAGATACAAATCTAATTAACAAGTCTTGCAAATTCTAACTATGAAATAGGTTATAGGACAAATAATTTCTAAGGGCCATTTTGCACATCTCTCTTACGGGGGCGAAGAAGTCAGCATACACAGCTTGTTAGCAAGTAATAAATACATTTACCTTTATAAGCCAACATGGTGAATCATAAATCTGTTATAAAGTAATCATCTCCTATAAAAGTAATGTACAAAAAGGCCTTAGCAACAGTAAACATAGCAACAACACTTTGGAAGCCTTGAAGCATTTTAAAATATTGGGAGGACAAAATAAGACAGAATGACTACTCAGGGGGAAAGGATCATAGAAAGCAGACAGCAAAGGGAAGAAGACACTTTTTAATTAAGAATAAAATTTCTTGTACACAACTAACTTTATAATGCTCCAGGGAATCTGTTAAATCCTCTCCAAGCAGCACTCATTTAGGAATAATTACTTAAAATAAAAATAAAAAAGACAATACTTGATGTAACTATTAACATGCTTGCAGTACTATGGGCAAAGTAGAAAGGAAGGGGGGAAGCAAATTCTTTCACCATTTTGTAACATGTGCTTTTGACAATTCTACTAATTGCCAAAAACCCAGGCAGAAATGAAATTTATTTGGGAGAATATTTGGGAACACTCTAGCCAAAGGCCTCATCCATGCATAATGCTAAGCCGTAGTTAACATTAATCAGAGTTAATAAAGCACAGTTAAAATCTAGGCATCTTCCAGACGATCACTTGTACCTTGGCTTTTTATACCACAGCATAGTTTCTCTCTTCTCTCTCTATGCCCTCCCCACACCTTCAGACTGCTATCCAAATGCCTTTATGCTGCCCTTAGTCTGGCAATACCTCACTTTGTCATTAGTGTCACCAGCCTGCTTGCTATTAGGCAACAGGATGGATGGAGCATGGGTAAACTGACATCTACTGTTGGCAACTGCCACACCAGTTCTGATCCTCACCCCCTACAACAAAAAGGAGACATAATTAATGAAGAGCATTCACCCTTTCCATGCTCCATGCTAGACTGGAAGTTTAACAGCAGACGCTGCGAAGAGAGGGATTTGTCCCCTTCCCTCCCTCTGCTTTTCAGTCTTACCCACTTTTCTCAAGCTGTGATCCTTCTACTCCTCACAGGGTTCAAGTCTGCATTTCCTACAAAGTTGCTCAAGATCCTTTTAAATGGATGAAAGGGAGTCTTGATGGCATGGGAACCTGCCATCATGTCCTATCCCCCACCCCACTCCCAAAAAAATGTGCTTGAAGAAAAGGTGGCAATGACTCTAAAGTTGCTCATTTGAATGCACACCCTTTCCGATACATCCCATTGCATCCTTGTGGTGCCTTTAAATTTTTCTCGCCTCACAGCGCAGCAGCAGTGAAAGCTAGAAAGTGCTTTCAGAACATGATGTGGGGAGTGGGACAAGCAGCTGTTGACAGGCACAGTTAAACGCATGAGTGAGAGCAACTGAACCTTGGGAATGGTCTGAATTTCTGCAGCTCTTCACTCATGGCTTTGGAGCCTTTGGGTGGTGACAACTTCTTAATCATAGTTAAGGAGGAGCCGGTTTGGGCTCCATACTAAGGTATGGTTTATAAACCATCAACAACCCTTAATGAACAAGGACGTTTTAACCAAGGAGATAGTTAATTGCAATAGTCAGTTATAGCACCAGGGGGAAAATCAGAGGAAGGGGGCAGGAAATAGTTCAGGGAGGCAAGTGGGGTGAGCTCCTTGTTTGGGGGGGTTCCCCCCCTTGGCACTGCCTGAAGCCATAGTTAACCATCAGGGCTGGGATTAGATGATCAGCTTTAACTATGGTTAATTGAACCATGATATATAAACCATGGATTAGTAGTATCACAAAAATGGTGTCATCCAAAACTGCATGATCCATATCAAAAGGTCATGGCCAAAAAGGAATATTTTTGTGATAGGAAAGCACTATTATAAAAAGGTTTTTGAAACTAAATATTCAATGTGACCTACATCACCTCTATCTGTGTGCTTGCTGACACACTCAAAGAACTCTGAAAGGTTAGTGATACAAGACTTACACTTCCAGAAACTATGCTGGTTCTGCTTCAGCAAGATTTGTACGTCTTTATGTTTGGTAATTCTATCATCCATAATGCTTCCCACCAGTTTTATTGGAACAGATGTTAAAGCTCACCAATCTGTAATTTCCAGGATACTCTCTAGAACCCTTTTTGAAAAATTGGTGTGGATGGTGATCTTAGGGATAAGTTATGTATTTTTGTTAGAGGATCAACAACTTCACATTTAAGTTGTTTAACAACTGTTGGGTGAATGCCATCCAGGACCAGTGTTTTTATAATTTGTAATTTGTTATTAAGGCCAAGAACTTTGTCTCTTGTCACCACCCTTCCTGAAAAAATTAGCACAGACGTAGGGAGCGGCCCTATATCTTCAAAGTGAAAAAAGATGC
This sequence comes from Lacerta agilis, assembly GCF_009819535.1. Taxonomy (NCBI): domain Eukaryota; kingdom Metazoa; phylum Chordata; class Lepidosauria; order Squamata; family Lacertidae; genus Lacerta; species Lacerta agilis. Next base: position 90,198,525 of record NC_046315.1, on the reverse strand, counting down.
AAAGAATCCATTCAGCTTCTATGAAATCTCCTTCCCCCTCCTTTAGTACACCTCTGACACCCTTCTTGTCCAAGGTCTAACTGCCTCTCTAGCCTTCCTGCTTAGGGATGTTGAAGGAATCCATTGAAAATGGACCATTGACCCATTCACCTGCCACTGCAGCATGGATTCATGCTCCAGAGGGCAGATCTAGAACTAAAGGGTGGAAATTGCTAGGTAGCAGAGTTTTGAACTTTTGAACAGTCTAAGCTGTTCAACAATGGAACAAACTCCTTCAGGAGGTGGCGAGCTCTCCTTTGCTGGAGATATTTAAGCAGAGGCTGGGCTGCCATGTGTCAGGAATGCTGTAGTTACTTCCTGCATTGCAGATCCTGCCTTGAGTAGACTGTTAGATTGGATGACTTCCAAGGCTCTTCCATTGCCAGCCCCTGCAGCTACTTTACACTTCAGAAAATTCTCAAGAGTTTTTTTCAATACCATTGTTGTTAATTGGGCATGAAGCAAAACTGAATGTCCTCAAAACATTCTCTCCTGAGTGCCTCATTACCAAAGAGATTATTCAGCAGGAACTTGCCCTAAATTATAGGGCTAAAACAAAAAACCCAAAATCCCACACACCAAGTTAAGAAAGAACAGCAAAGGAAAAGTTCACGGTTGAAGTTAACACAGAGGAGCCAGTGCAAAAATAGATCTCCACCTGAGTCATCTCTCAGCAAACAATATATTAATAAAGTCTGAGACCCTTACATCTGATCCATTGATAATACTGCTTGGATTTCTTCAGACAGCCTTGGCATCTTTCAGCAAGGTTTGCCTGACAGTGGGGAAGCAAAGGCAATGCTAGGGAGAGGGGAGGAGGAGGAGCAGGAGGAATGCTGTGGTGAGAACGGCTAGAAAGAGATCATGAGACACTGTCAAGTGGTGGAACTGTTCTGGGCTAAATTTAGAGCTAATTAGTGTGCCTACACAATCTGATGCCTACTGAGCTGAATGTTGCTCACCAGCCATGTGCTTGACAACCCCCATGTTTTTGCAGTCCTGGGCAGTCAGAAAAACCAGGAGCTCCACCAAGCTTCCAGCAGGCATCTACACACAATTGGTGGGCTGCGTTCAGCAGGTCTGTAATAAAAATTGTGCCAATAACCACCACACACCTGTGAATAAGTAGCCATCTCGCTGATCTTATTCTTCCTCAGCCATGATTCATTTGAAGCTATTACTTCAAATATCTAGTAGGTTTCCCCCCACTGTAAATACATCTCGAGAATAGTTCAGCACATATCTTTCCCAGCACCAAGAGACATTTTAATTGGCATGTCTCTTCCTCTCACTGAACATGTATCAGCACTGACATGTTCACCTAACTGTACTCAAGCAGTTACACATTTCAGAATCAGCACACAAATCACTAATCACACTGCATAATTGTTGCCATCTTTAGTTTGTAATGCATCATTTCTTATTTGTGTTGCTTCAGTCCATTAAGACCAACATAAGGAAAGCAGGGCTGGATCAGTCCAAAGGCCCATCTAGTCCTGCATTCTGTTCTCACAGTGGCCAACCAAATGTCAATGGGAAGACCACAAGTAAGTAATGACAGTAATAGTGCTCACTTCATGCACTAATAATATGCGTGCGTAATAGCTTACCACATATTAATGATGAGTGGTGAATTCCTGAGTTCAGAAGCAGACTTATTTGCAAAGCTGCAATTACCCCTTCCCAGACAGACACACTGGAACCACAGCCTGCTCTGATTAATTTGATATTAGACCATAAGTCTCCCACAACAGTGCCCCACAATGGGGCTTCCAGGAAAGTACCAGCCATGGAAATGTCTTTCAGCAATTTATGAATGTATAGATAAAGTAAGTCCCAAAGACACTGAGAAAACAGAGGCCTGTCAAGTCACACACATCATTCTCATTATATTGTGTGGAAATATTTTAAACAAGTGCAAAATCATTTATTAGACATTTATGACCCTTTATCCTCAACAATCCTTTGAAGTACATTAGGCTGAGAAAAATAGCAATGACTAGTGTCACCTAGTGAGTACTGTGGCTGAGCAGAATATCTGGGGAACAAAAATGTAAAATATAGGAATCAGCAACAGAAGAACAATATGATTTCCAAACATAATAACAAAACTGGTTGCTCAGACTGTATGCTGAACATTACTTTCTAAAACACTTGAGCATTATCTGCATTATTTCACCTTTCTTTTAACTTCAAAACCTACAAAGAAACAAGTGGAAAATCTGTTAATAACTAACCTTAAAAACCAACAACCCAGGGACTAGTTTATATGACCTAACAGAGCCTTCCTGAGCATTGTACCCTCCAGGTGTTTTGGTCTACAACTCCAATCATCCCTAACTCATGGGCCATATTGCTGGCTCATGGGATCTGTCCAAAACATTTTGAGGGTACCATGTTGGGGAAGGCTGGTTTAATGGTTCAGGAAAAAAATATGAAAGTAAAACTACTGGTGTATTCACACCTACACTCCCAATAGGGAGTAAATTATTATTGTAGTGGGCACAATGTCTGGTTGCTTTCACACTAGTTTTTAACTCCAAATTTGCCATGATTTGATTTGGGGGTGAGGGAACAGATGCCCTTTATTTGTCAACATTTGTAAATGAAGCCAGCTTTAATTTATTCCATTTTAGTAGTGAAATGCTGCTATTCTACTATAAAAAGAAAAATAAGAAAAATAATGCAAGGTAACTGGTAATTACCCCCCCCCCCACACACACACACATACACCATGGATAACAGAAGTTGACTGATAAGAGGTAATGCCTCACTAATCCTCCAACCTCACTGAAAATAAAGCAGCAAACAGGAAGCCTGGAATTAACATTGGCATTAAAACTGAAAAATGTCTTTGATGGATGAGATTTGCTTATGAGTATATATTACAGAAGATTCTTGGCCACAGGCATTGTCGAGTAATGCAGCGCTATTAAGTTCTGTGTGGAACCTCTTGTTTTAATTCTATTTTTTAAATTTATTATGGAAAAGCAATGCTTTGTTAGTGCTAAAGAACTCTAGCATGGTAGTGACCAAGTTGGCAATGTTGAGAGTTCAGAAATTGCATTACTGTTAAAGTTATTGCTGGGTGTCTACGCACAATGCCTCCAATAACTGCTGCCTAGGAGCTACTTCCTTTCCTGATGTTAAAAGGGGCATTAAAGTTGTGTAGTCCAGCAATGGTTTCCATACAATGACAGCATTTCAACACATTATAGTTTTCCATCAATATCTTTTTTTATCTGGACATCTGTGGCATGAACAATGCTTGTACCACAGTGGTGTGGGACCTTACAACTGGAACAGCTCTTCTCTTGCTGTTGCTAGAGGCATATGGGAGTGGAGCCACAATGTATAACTAAATTCTGTAAGGTTAAATTACCATCATAATTAAGAGCTTGGGATTAATTTCTGATTGCTATTATCTTATTGGTTCCATACACGACAGTCACAAAGAACAGGCTGAGATGATTTCTTATTAAAAAAACAGAAATCAGTGTGGTGATCTTCTGCAAGGGAAGATGGGCTAGTCACAAGAGATTTAAAAGAAAAGAGGGAAATCAGTGAACTTTGAGTTCAATCGTACTTCATATGATACAGACATACCGGTATGTAAAAAAACAACAACACCCCACATTCAGAATAATTGAATACTCTGATGGGGGTCCTTTAGGCTGAAAATTAACTTTAATAATAAATAGGGGGGAAATATGGAGTTTCCAGCAAAAGGTTATGTGACCCTTTGAAAAATTGCTTTTTTATTTTTATCCAACCAAGAAAATATATTAATTCAACTTTAAAATGTATTTCAAAATACTATATAATGTATAGTATATCAAAAGTTTCTTTATTTTTAATTTCTTTTTGTTTTTAGCTTGTTTTTAACTTTTTATGATTTTATCTTTTGGTTTTATCTTTTTATACTGTTGTGAACTGCTGTAGTGATATATTTTTATGATACAATGATATATAAATATTTTTTATAAATAAAATAAAATAAAAATGAGACATAAAAATCTGGCCTAATGCTCTAACCATGGCCTGCCATTCATTAACAGATAATTCTATACGCGTCAACTCAGAAGTAAGTCCCACTGGGTTCAACAGGGCATACTCTTGGGTAAAATTGATAAAGGGCTGCAAGCGAAGTGCTCTTTTCTGCCCTTCTTAGACTGGTGAGCAAAAAGAATCAAGTCATTGGAACTGCTACCAGAACAGACTCTGGACTATTGAATTTCTTTGCTCCAATGAAGTATCAATAGAAATGGTCCCACCACACAATTTATATGGAGTCACAAGCAGAGCATCAGAAGAGAATGGTACAGCCTAGAGGGAATCTCCAAGACGTATTACGGTTAATGAGTCGCACATTCACCTGGAGATATCAAGCATTGCAGTATGAATCTATAATGACACATTGTCCCTTCGTACTGAGCTGATTCTTGCCTCAGGTGCATTATAAATGAAAACAGGAATTCTTGTGCCACAGTACACCCATCCAAAATGCTAGTTGTGATACTTCAGTTACTGACCAAAATAAATGAAAAATCAAAGGTTCTTGTGCCCAAGTAGATTTTCATTGTTTTTATTAGCATTTGGAATGGGAAAGTTTTAATTAGCAGAAGTTCGCCATCTGGCTTCAACAGAAATTAATCCTTTTATTCCATATATATATTCATCTTTACTGCTCTTTGGACAATTCCACGACACTCTCACTCACTCTATATTTCAGAGACATCCAAACTCCTCTTTCCCCACCTATGTAAAAGCACGGCAGAATATCTATTTTATTGCTCTTTATTTCTGTTTTACTGGGAGAAACAGTATAGGGAAGAACTCAGTCATGGTTTCAGAGGGCTAGAACACCATAAAATGTTTGCAGTCCAGAGGTCAGCTGGGAGCTTATTTGCCGAGATGGATGGTCCTTTTGAAGTAAAAGGACAGCAAGACCACAGCAGATGAAACAATGATAAAGACATATGAGGGAGAAGGAAAGGACATCCAGGAATGTTTGCAAGACGTTGCCAACAGGGCAAAGGACTAACTATTGAAATATCTCATGGTTAGTCCCTCCAGCTGGAATAGGAACAGCATAAGAGATAATGAGCTCTATTTCACATGCTGCCACTTAATTTTGGGAGCCAAATTGAAAAAGCACTTTTGCCAATGGAAAAAAGCACTTGAAAATTAAACCACTGAAGCTTTAATTCATCATGACAGTTATGCAGTGAAATAAATAAACTTAGGGAAATAAACAAAAATTATTACAATTATTACAATTTATTACCCATTTTTCTATACGTAAGTATGTTCATAGTTGAGTACAATGATGCAAGTAAACAATAAGACAATTTAAAAATTGACACAATATATATAAATGATCAATCAATTTAAAGTATAGAGCATTGGTGTCATTAAATAGGTAAAGGTAAAGGAACCCCTGACCATTAGGTCCAGTTGCGGACGACTCTGGGGTTGCGGCGCTCATCTCGCTTTACTGGCCGAGGGAGCTGGCGTACAGTTTCCAGGTCATGTGGCCAGCATGACTAAGCCGCTTCTGGCGAACCAGAGCAGCACACGGAAACGCCATTTACATTCCCACTGGAGTAGTACCTATTTATCTACTTGCACTTTGACGTGCTTTCAAACTGCTAGGTTGGCAGGAGCTGGGACCAAGCAACGGGAGCTCATCCCGTCGCAGGGATTCGAACCGCCGACCTTCTGATCAGCAAGCCCTAGGCTATGTGGTTTAACCCACAGCGCCACCCACGTCCCTGTCAGAAAATAAGAACCTAAATAAAACCCCAAAAGTAGCATAGTTATAAATGCCTTTCTGGATTGGTCAGTCTTCAATACCTGCCTAGACACAAGAGAGATATCACAAGAGTGGGTATATTTCTCCCTTTCAGAAGCAACAGGTGGAAAGGCGCTGTCCCTTGTATCCATCTTTTGTGACTCTAGTGATTGCAGGACAGACAGCAGGAACTATATAAGGGCTTAGTAATATAGCTCCTGCTGCCTGTCCTGTTCACTTGGAAGATGGCTCTCAAAGGTATCCTGATTCAAGTCATTTGGGCTTTTAAAAATTAAGACTACAACTTTCCATGGCAAATGAACTATCTGAGGGCTTCCCCACTCACAGTCCACACTCTTTCTAAATAGTACAGACCACCAAACCATGCCCTACTAAATGTGTTGGCAAAATAAAATGTGAGATGGGCACATAACTGCCATAGAGGCCATGAAATCCTGAGCTGCATCAGACAAGGAAGTCTCAGTGTGTGTGCTTAAATTCTCCAAGACAATAGATCTGGTGGTTCTCAGAACCAATTCTGAGACCACTTCCATCAGTCCATGCAGGTAGGTTGTTAGGTAGTGAGATGGGACACTTCAATATCTACACAGCATCGTTATTCTTCTGAAAAAGGGCATAAGCTTTGCAAAGTTCAGGAGTCAAGCCAAGGCTCTAATTAAGTCTGCAGTTTGAGGCCTGTAACCCAACTGCTACTTAGACTCACATAAAGGGCTTGTGTTAGTTATTAGGCCATATTGTTACTCTGGTTGATTTTAGAGTGGCTTTCTGCTGATGTTCAGAGAGTTTCACAATATAGATGCTTATGGGTACAAATATTGCTCATCGTTGAATGTACCTAAGAATATTAGAAAGAAGTAAGATTATGAGCCCAAAGATCTGCATGAAAGGGCAGGACTAATGGAAAAATATCCTAAAGACTATAAAAGCATTAACAGCTGAGAGTGCAAGAATATGCTTGTATACTTAGGTACATGTGCCAAGAAAAATAGGAAGAGACCACAGAAGCTCAAGCAAGAACTGAGGAAGTGAAATTGCTATGCCAAGAGGAAGATTGGAATATGTGGGATGTGAGTAAAAGTTTGTGGTCAGCTACACACCTATTTCAATGGAAAATCAAGGTAAGTCAGAAAATGAGTTAATATGTCAGGTGGACAAGAAATGAGGAACAGCCAGTTTTGACCATCTCAGTAAAAATCAAAGTATTACACTACCACCATCCCGACCTGCAGTGGATGGGTGATACATCCATTTAGAGGTCCTAATCAATCAGATACTGATAGTTAACATTCTGATTTGCATAGGCCAAGGAGGAGTTGTTGACAATAATCTTGGGAATAAGGTAGTTAGAAGTGGAACCATTACCTTGTCTTCAAACGCTTCAAACCCCTGCTGTGAGTTTTAATTCCCACCTGTCGCTAGAGGTATCTTGCTGACTAATCGCTTATTGCTTTAACGGTCATAAGTATGTATTGATCTATTGCTGCTTTAACCTTTAGCATCCCTTCTGTATTAGATATTAATCTTTCTCACAGATAAAAATCTATTCTATTAAACTATTCCTGGCATCTTCCTGTCTTTTCTGAATGTTGGTCTGCCCCTATAAACTTAGATTGAGGTAGAGGGGGACCACTGGGAGTGAGATCATTAGAATAGGACCATATCTTAAGAGAACTTGGACATCTCTATATTTATTTTATTTCAAGGGAATAGCAAATCTAGTGACCCTTTGGACTCATGAAAATAGTTTCATTTTTCTTCAGATCCTGTCTGTAGTATAAAAACATTTGACCAGCTGTAAATGCCTAATAGGAGTTGTGGATTGTGAGAACAGAAGTTCCACATTTTCAAAAAACTTAAACCAAGTTTTGTGACTGGAACAGAAGATGAGAAAATAGTTTTTCCCTTAGTACATGGATGGGGAGCCTGTAGCCTTCCAGATATTGCTAGTTTACAACTTACATCATACTTTACCATTGGCCATGCTGGCTCAGACTCTTGAAAGTTATAGACTAACACATCAGAGGGCTGAAAGAGTTCGTGCCTCTCTTTTTCAGCTATATTTTCAAATAACAGAAAAGCTAATGTTATTAACTGCCCTTTCTGTGAAGTCTTCCCAGTCACCTATGGCAATGAAGTGCCTATCTTGTCTGATTATTAAGGAAAGGGACTGCCTTTATTGTAACTGACCTTTCCATCTTCTCGATTGGATCTGCTCTGCTACTTTTCTTAACTAGACAGGACTTCATGCCCTTACTAGGTAAGAGTTTTTTAAATGGCCTTTCCAATTGGACCACTCTGCTCTAAGCCTTTTGCTACTTAATTAGCTTTAATTCACAACCTTCAATCATGACACTGATTTCTGAAGTTTTACACCACTTGTGGCTACCCCAGTTCTGCTAGACAAGCTGCGGAACAAGTAATATAGAATTATGATGCCATGGAAAAAAAATGAATGAGGATTTTTCTTCTTCTTGTTGTTCAAGTAATACATAGTGTATATAACCACCAATGAAATTAAAAGTTTAAAACAGAGGGATTACAGATTAATTAAAAAATAAAATAGCAGGGTTAACCTATACAAGTTGTACCAGTACAACTGAGTTTGAAAATATGTCATTACTGCAAACAAATAGAGTCTTCTTAAAAATCTGGATATGAGAAAAGCACTTGGGGTTTCTTTTGTATTTGTTTAAAATTTCACTTAGAACATTTAGTTTCCCCCTCTCTTTCAATTTTCTTTTCTTCTTCTTTTTGGCAGCTGTCTTTGGTGCAGTAAGGTAAGTAGGATAAATGACTTATCTGTGAAACAAATGCCAGAACTGCTTGGTAAATAGGACTTTGAAACCAAGTAGAAAGTACACAACGTCCTTCCCTGATCAAATTTTCTTTAATCTCTGATAATTCAGTCACAGGAACTTTCTCTTGCTTCTCCAATAATAGTTCAATGGGATTTTGTTCTTGTTGCTGCATTGCAAAGCATTCCAGAAAAACACAATGCTGGTTGATTTTCCCACTTCCTTCTATGGCTTTTGCCATGCCTCACCTTGCCTTGAGATGCCCCAACTGGCTTCTCCTGCCTTTTCTTATGAGACCACCACTTCCAGGGCACTCACTGATCATTTCCAGCCCCTGGATATCATTGGAAGCAGAACATCACGTCTGATGATAACTGAGTAGGTTCAATGGGGGGCACTTTGAAACAGTGTTTCTGGGGGGAAAAAACCACTCCCCTGTTGCTGCTGCTCAGCTGTTTCACAATCAGATAGTGATGACAATGCAGTTGTACTTGGCATCCTACACAAACAATTATTCCCCCCCCAAACCAGTACAAAAAAACCAAGCCGTTATTGTTGTGCCTTATGTGTTGGGCTAGATATAATTTGAAACAGTCCCAAGGTTGCCATGGCAGCCCAGATGTCCTGAACCACTCCGGACAAAGCTGCCTTGAGATAAATGCTGTAGTCTCTCAAAGCCTAGATGTTCACAATGCCACACTCCAAGACTGCCTCCAACAGCTTAAGCAAGGAAATTGGTACACCAACAAAATCCCAATCCTCTCAAACCAAGTACACACACCAAAAAGTGGAAGGGTATCTGACCGGAGAGCTGGTTTCCTATGGACTACAACTGCTATTACTAATACTCCCCACCCCTCAACCTGGAATTTGTGGGCAGAATAGAGAAAGGCTCATGAGTTCCCGGCGTGCACAGCGGGAGGATGGCGGACCGTAACATCTCTGCATCAATCACGAGTTAATTTGGTGGCTGCGATGGGAGTAAAGCAGCCTCCCGACCTCCCCGGGACGACGGGGAGGGCTGCCTTGCCCGCGGTACCCTTTAACCCACTCTGGACCCTTCCGAACCGAGTGGGTGGGTCTGGGCACATAGCGCTCGAGATAGATGAAGCTCCTGGAGCCGGCCCCGTTCGTGCGTGTCTCCTTCAATTGGATATATAAATTTGTTTAAAGATTTTGGGCATGTCTCGGACAAAGGAGTGGGAAGAATGTTGCTAACTGCAGCCCTGAGTGATTAAGAATGAAGATTGGAAGAAGACGTGGACTTTACATTGGTATGTGAAGGAGGGAGAAGAAGGGGGGGTAAGCTCTGGAATCTCCGTTTGTTTTGCCTCAATATCTACTTAACACGGGCAAAACCTCCCCCAGAAAATCCACTTTCACAGGCAAATGGCAAGTGGACTTTTAAGACTGATTGCAAATTAGATTGGAAATTATAAGAAATAAACTGTATGGAGTTGAATTAAGATGTGGACTGATTTAAAAAGTAATGGAGGATCTCCGGCTGGTGTGACGCAGCAAGAATTAATTGTGGATGGTTGATGAGAATCTGTGGAGCTGGATACCGCTTCAAAGGGAGAAGCCAGCCTTGATGGACGATTGATAGTGGAATTTACGAGGCGTCTGGCTCTCCTGGAAAGGAGCGGAGGAGGGCTCGCAGAGTTGTGGAAATTTGCTGTGTCATAGTTTGATTTACAAGCTTGATTTATGAGAAGACGAAAGGAAGATGGCGCCGGCTGAAATACGATATTTGGAGGATATTATCCATCCAAATGTACGGCTTTATCCATACAGAGACATTATCCATTATAATAGTGTCTGCTTGTTGGCATTGATCAGAGGCTGTGAAGATATTGGTTTTTGAATGCAACAAGATGAGATCAGAAAAGCGCTCTGGACTCCGAGACATGGGGAACTCATAAATTAAAAATTTGGCATAATTGGAATTGTTATAATTGGAAGTGTATAATTAATTTGGATTGTAATTCGATTGGTAATTGGAAATATATATTGGAAAATCAATAAATATGATTTTTAAAAAAAATAGAGAAAGGCTCATGCCTCCCTTTTCACCCAGACAGATCTTGCTTATGCATAATAAGTCAGCTTGCTATTCCTACACCAGATCATAAATAACAACCTGAGATTTAACAGCAGCATCTGAAGGCCTAGGGGACTGCAGCAAGCCCATAAAGGCTATCCAGGCTGAGAGGAGTTTGAGAATGTGTGAAGATGTTAAGATTGCCTTTCCTTCACTGCTGTGCTCACCTCATCAGCCATAACACTCTCTGCCCATTACTACATCTATGATGCTCTCCCATGGCCCACTCTAAACACTACCACTTTTGCAACCCAAATATTGATTTCTAAGAGGATCTCAACCCTATTAAACACTCATTCAGTCACAAATGAAAGTCTACTATGCACCACTCAAGTCAAGATTCTATCTCCACCAAGGACCAATCAATTAATACCTCCCGCCTCTCTGCAAATCAATTCATAATGAACCACATTCCATTAATCCTCTCTTAATTAATATACCATAGTTAGCTAAAGGTTTCTTCTTTGTTGACCTGCACAAAAATAAGCTAAACAGCCAATAGGCCAACTCTTTGTGTTCCTATCAGCACATCATACTGTATAAATTTAGAAAAATGTTATTTCAATGTCTCAAAAAGTATATACATTTTCCGTTGACAAAGCTATCAATAAAAATGCAGCAGGTTGACTTGCATATATCTCAGAATTCTATTTCATAAATAAAAAACATGGCACATAATACAAATTAGGGTCAACCTCTGGAAACTTGGGCAAATGCACAGTACTCTATATGTGAATAATTTTCAGTACAGAAAACATTTTACAATAAAGTTACTTGTCACACACTTCAGTGCTTTTCTGAAGAACAAAGGAAATCTGAAGAGGGTCTCAGGGAGTTGTTTGTTCATGCATTTAATGTGCATGGAAATTAGGATCAAACTGAGAGCAAGTGTTCAAGCCACCAAGGTAAAGACAAAACACAAACTGCAATATGGTCTAGCTTAGAGTGGCATTCTAAACCACAATTGTATAGGACACAAATCTAATCCATCTCATCATTTGCAAACCTGGAGTTTTCAGTCCTGTATGATAATGAGCCTCCAATATCATTTGTTCTGTATATAGAAGTACAAAATGTGTGTCATGATCACACAGATAAAGTGCACTAAACAGTGTGACATTCTCAGAATCCCCTACAAGGACCCTGAAGATCACAAGGTCAGTCACTCAGCTACTCTACTGAGTCATTATTAATTCAAACTGTTTTTAAGTGTTATATGTTAATTTGTATTTTGTATTTGTCTGTTTTGGTTTTACGAGGCAGATTAATATTATACAGCCTTTTAAATGTGTTTGTGGGAGGGTGGCATTGTTTTGTTGTTTTTGCTTTAATTATTTACTTTTGTTTTTACCTTGCATTTTTGTGAACTGCCCTGAGATCTTATGATGAAGAGTGGTATATAATTCTAATAAATCAATAAAAATACTAATTCTCCTCACAATAGCTTTTTACTGGGTTAGAGAAAGGAGTATGACTCTCTCTCTGTATGCCTAGATGAATATATCCACACATGAAACATGGTTTGTGTGAGTGAGTAATCCACCTAGAACAGAACACAGATACGCAAAACAGTAAACATATTTATTTATAAACAATAATAATACCTTGAACAAGTTGTCATTTTATATGGAATACTAGGGGTGGAGGAAGGGTTGTACCGGGTGGAGGTGTCCCTCTTTCCAGCCCTGCCAACCACCTGCAGAGTGACACCAACATCACTCTGCTAGCACAGAGCTGCCCCATCAACCTGTCAAATATGCAGGAGGAAGAAACTTTTGCAGGCTCTCCAGAAATAGGTCTTGCAAAGGTGGTGACGGTGGGGGGGGGGGCTGAGCTTGCCCAGCTTATACTGTATCTTGAGCTGGCCTTGCGGTCACCATGTGATGGCACTGGGCCCAATCCAAGCTCAACTTATGTACCAGCTGCAGGTTGGAGCAGCAATCTGGCTCCCCCCTCCCCCCGGCCTTTCTGTCCTAGCTCCCACATGTGACAAGGATACAGGTGCTACAATGGCCCCATTTCTCCATAGAGCCCCAGCCCCTCTGGGCTTTTAAATGGGGAGTTCAGATTACTCTTTAAGAGTACTAATATCTTAACATGACTGACTCTCCTCCTTAACAAAGATCCATAGCTATGCTATTTCCCCTCCGATTTTTATCTTCTTATTCTTTGGGCACATCAACACCATTCATTTAAAGCACTGTTATACCACTTTAGCAGTCATGGATAATCCTGGTAACTGTAGCTTGTTGGGGGCTGTAGCTCTCTGATCTACCACCAGTTGTTCTGTAGGAAGGATCCCTATAGCATTTTCTATGCTGATATTGCTGTGGTTTTTAGAAAAATGTAGTCTAATGTTTCTTCTAAGCTGCATTGGAAAGGCAGCATATAAATATTTGTAATTAATAATATATAAATATTTTGAACTTCAAGTGCACTAATGACAGTTGTAGAAAATGATAACAGCTCCCACACACTTAATTTCAGAAATTGGAAACAGGAAGGCAATGTCCTTTTCAAATTGATGAACTGCAAAGAAAACACAGTAAACATTGCAGCCTCCATTGCACTAACTTTGCATCACAAACAGTGGTGTATGTGCAGTGGGGGGGGGGCGCTATATGGTTCATAAATGACCACTATTTATCTTCTGCATTCCCTTTATCAATACAGTTCACAATCATTTTCAGCAATTTAATATCTCAGCTAATTTAACACTGGACTAATGTTTGCTTGTGTCTACTGTTTGGTCCCTGAAGTAAAACAGTAAATCCCTGAGAACTAAAAAAAACCAACAACCCACAACCCATTATTAATGAAACGACAGAATAGTAACTAACAAAAATCTTCCAGAAAATTACCACTCTCCCCATTGCCTGCATTAGTTTTAGCTGTTAGTAAGTAGTGATTAACACCCTGCTGTTTGCAGCTGCATTTCTCAATATAGCCTTGAGTAGGAGGGTGCACAAAAGTCACCACATATCTTTAAAGCTGTAACTCAAGGAGTAACACAGAACTTTAAACAAAAATGTACAGCGGCACAAACATTTACATCTTTCGCCTTTTTCTGGCCAGAAATACTGCAAATTGGTTTCCAACATGGCAGAGATCACAGGGAAGCCGTGACATAGAAACAGGCCTCCACGTTGATTCAGGGGTCAGCAAACTTTTTCAGCAGGGGGCTGGTCCCTTAGACTTTGTGGGGGGCTGGTCTATATTTTTTTTGGGGGGGGGGGAATTGAACGAATTCCTATGCCCCACAAATAACCTAGAGGTGCATTTTAAATAAAAGGACACATTCTACTCATGTGAAAACACACTGATTCCCGGACTGTCCGCGGGCCGGATTTAGAAGGTGATTGGGCCGAATCCAGGCCCCGGGCCTTAGTTTGCCTACCCATGAACTATGTAATATGGCTAGAACAAATGTAGCAACTTGAAAAAGGGCTGTTGCAATAATGTTTCTCAGCTGCAAAATATACCATCATTTGTGGAATGTCAAGAAACAAAAAGGTTACATGTGTTCAAACAACATTGGTACGAATACTGCCTTAATCAGATAATCCAGCCAATATATTCTAAACTTTCCAGATTCCCATATTAGAACTACTTGTATTAAGCAGCATGTGAAAGTCCAAAAGGTGGTTTTGCTAAAAACTCTTCCACCCGATGAGCTTCTTCTATCATTCTTTTATCCACTTGACTAGATATAAAGCACCCACCCTCTATCTGTTTCTTATATAATTGTAACCTAATTTGCCATACGGAATCTATTGTTGTTGTTGTTTTCTCATCATACTAGTACTTCTTTTGTACAGCACCATTTATTCATAGACTGAATAGTTCCATCAGATTCTGTTTTGTAGAATTCAATCTATAATTAGGCTCAGTTACTACAGTGCAAGCATTAGCTAATGTAGGTAAGAGAGAACATGATTTAAAAGTACCACTGAATTCCCATTCTTTATTCCTTCCAGAATTTTAATTTTAAGTTGTGCAAAGTATATTATTTGTTAAAGTTTCCAAGGTTTCCTATACGTGATGATGATGATGATGATTTTGTGAAGACAGGCTCTGGCAGATTGAGCGGACAAGACCAATAGTGGGCCCAACAGGGAAGTGAGTGCCAGATGGGGTTTGTCAACTGGGACGGTAGCCCACCTAGAAGGAAAACTCTGATCCTAAACCTCCATTGCCTTGCAGCTATACTCATCTGTGAGAAAGGCTTCTGAAGTAAACTCAGAGGAAACAACTTTGGGAGAAGAAGTAGATAAGGAGTAAACCCTACACAAATCTGGAGTAGAGTCCCTAAGACAGTTGGATGGTGCCTAGTATGCCTCCTTCTGACAACTTCTGCAGCCAAACTGGTGCCAAATGTATTGCTTTCAGATGGATGCCAACAAATTTTACTTATATCCTCCCTACTCCCCGGACCAGGATTCAAGGTGGCTTACAGATAAAAATCACAATTTCCCCTTAATATATCTTGCTCTTCTTGTAATCACTGAATCTTACCAGCCTATAGTTCTACTTTATTTTATATTGATCTCAATTGTTCAAACACTGGGTTGGGTTCAGGCTCAGTTAGTATCACTTAGGTCTCACTGAAATCAATGGATACCGTAACTTTCTGCATTGATTTCAATGGGACGTAAGTGCAACTAATTAGTCTGGATTCAACCCCCTATATTTATCTTATCCTCAAGCCTTTTATCTCTCCCATCCAACTTCACAGCTCTTTCAGCATTTACTGAAGTTTCTTGTGATTCACTTTATTAAACGGTTGATTCCTTCCTTCAAACAGGGCAAGTTCTCTAGAAACAACCTCTTTAAAATATATAGCATTACATAAAGAGAAGTGCTTGCTTCCTCTTCTTTCTGATCTGGACACACACACCCCTCTTTCCCCCTAGTAACCCCCCTCCTTTTCACAAAAAGTTAGCTATTCTGGTTGTATTATTATTATTTTCTTAAAACAAATCCTTAGGAACAAAAGAGGATATTATATTTATTTGAAGAGAAAGTTTTCAAGGCCCCTATTATATTACAGGGAACAAGGAACTAAGTCATTAAACAAGTGTATACATACTTGGTTCTTCAAGGTTTAGGAGACCATTGTAAACAAAGAAAAACATTAGCTGGACTTTAACAATAACTTGTAAAGAAACGAAAGACATGGATAATTTAGAGCAGGGGTGGCCAACTCCCAAGAGACTGCGATCTACTCACAGTGTTAAAAACTGGCAGTGATCTACCTGCTTTTGGGGGGGTTTCAGCTTTTTTTAGGAAGGAGGAAGCCCCATTTTGTGGTGGTTCGGGTCAAAGTTGTTGAGTTTTTTCAGGGGGGAGGTAAAATGTTGAGCTTTTTTAGGGGGAGCCACAGTTGTTCAGCTTCTTTGGGGGGAGCCAATGATCTACCAGTGATCTACCACAGATGTCCAGGGATCTACCAGTAGATCACGATCTACCTGTTGGACATGCCTGAGAGAGATGAAAACTGTGGAGAACGTAATGATATGTAGTCTTAGAAAAAGTATTTTAAGGACCCATGCAGGGGACCGGGGGGGGGGGGGTCGTGAGTTTCAGAGACTCTCATATATGGATATGTTAAAAGTTTTTTCTTTTCATTATTTTAAATTTGTTCTTGTAAAAAACAATAAAAATATTTTTTTAAAATACAAACAGTTCAATTATCACAATAAATCAGTTTAGATGTTGTTTTCTCTTAATTAACATGTCCAAAGGGTTTCAAATGATTTCCCAGTAAGTGTTATAGGGCAGCATCTCATGAAGTCTGCCAGTTTGCACAACTGAAATCTGCCTTCATAACAGGATTCAGTTTTTTGTTTTTTCATCTCCAGCTCAGTATGTGTCCCAAAATCTGCTTTGGAGGATTCCACAATCATTCAGAGCAGATTTTGGGGTCATGTATGAAGGGGAAGAGAAAAGATAAACCATTTTGTTCAAGCAGACACCCAATCACCATATGCTGGATCTCACACAGAACTGCTACAGTAGACAAAACAGTATTCATAAACCCCCATAAAAATAGGGGAAGAGCGTCCCGTGGACCGACGGCTTCGTGGGTCCCAGACGTGCTGTCTCCGCTCCTGATTGACCCTCGTAAGGGGGAAAGTCAGGCGAGCGGAGTCCCAGCACGGGACTGAAGAAGCGACTGCCTGCGGAGGATCAAAGCAGCGATCCCGCCAGACCTGAGCACCCGGCACTTCCTACACAGAAACTTCCAAAGAAACTCTGTAAGTTAAAGAATTGGATTATTTTACAAGTTTAAAGAGCACTGCTTGCAGAGGAAATTGCAAAAGGAAGCCTGTTCCCTTTGAACTGTTTGCGCGAGCTTGGTAGCGCTAAAAGATCAAAGCCGCGACTAACGGGAAAGTTTTGCGAACTCTGCCAAACTTTTTAAAAGTGGATTAAAAGTTGCTTAGAGGATGTTTAAAGATTTAAAAACAGTTGATATGGCAAAAGAAGATGCCCCTCACCCTCTGGATTAGGATTCCGGGTCAGTAGCGGGCTGTGATACATTGTTGCCATTTTTTCTTTGTTGGTGTCTCAGTGACTGTTTACCAGTGGAGACATTTTGACTTCTTTGTAACCAGATACAAGTTACTCTATGGACTTTGGTGGTAACACTGCAAGTTAGAAACTGTTACTGACTTGGGCTACATGTAAATAAACCCTTCTTGGCTTTAAGGAATTTATATCTTGGAAAATTTAAACTCTTTGCCTAAAAGTTGGATCTTTGGGACTGGTGTGGGCTCCTGGCTCAGCAGTCTCTTTGTTCTCAGAACTGAGCTGCTGGCCACCTGGTGTTTACTTTTGGGACTGTTGGCCTTCTGCTGTGAATGTCTGAGATTGTTACCACAGCAACTGGAGTGACCTTGAGATTACAATTGCAGAGCTCACAGGAGATGGACACTAGATCAAAAACAACTGGTTCTAGCTCTGCACAAAAAAGAGGCTCTGTTTCCCTAACTCTACAGGAGCAAATGGAGAAATTGGTTGTTAGCGTGGCAGAAATTGCAGCAGGACTGAAAAGCGTCACTGAAGGGTTGAAGCAAACACAAGATCAAGTTTCATCAGGAAATACAGCAGTGAACTCAGCAATTGAAAAGTTACAAGCTGATATTAAAGCGGATATTAAAAATTCTACGCAGACCCTGGAAAAATCAATTGGGCAAATTGAGGAGAACGTAAGGAAGAACAGAGAAGAAATTAATAGAATTGGGCAGGAGGTGACCACCTTGAAAAAGGACTCTGAGGAAATTAAAGTGGTCAAAGAAAAAATAAAAAAGGTGGAGGAAAAATTGGACAATTTAGATTTGGAGCAGATAGAGAATATTGGAACACGACAGAGAACTGTTGAAGAGTCTCTCGCATTTCTGCAACTACATCAGAGAGAGGGCAACATCCGCCTAAGGGGTCTTCCAGAATTGGAAGGGGAAGATCTAAAAGCTTATATTGTGAAGTTATTTTCAGGATTTTGGGAGATAGAAGAAATTAACGTCTCAGCGCGCATAGTGAAGGCCTTCAGATTTGGTCCAAGAGGTTCCAGAGGAAAGAAAAGCAATAAAACAGTCAGTGACTGTTTGATTGTGCTACACGATCGACACGACAGGGACTACTTTCTGGACTTGCATTACAGAAACAACCTGGTGGTAGAGCAGAACAAAGTAATTTTTATAAGGATATCCCCAGATTTTTCCTTGACAAAAGAGTTCCTTACAACGACTTGGCGACTGAGCTTAGAAAAAGGAAAATCCCCTTCAGTTGGGAATTTCCAGAAGGCCTGGCATTTACGTTTGAAGGAAAAAAGATAAGAATAAGGTCCTTGGCGGAGAAGCAAAAGTTTTTGGACAAGCATCTGGAACAATTCAAAGGTACACCACTCGATCCAGCACAACTCTACAAGTTCCTAGCGGAATTTCCATCACTGCCGGGACTACCAAGCTTACCAGGCCCAAGCCAGGATTCAGAGAAGGACAAGAAAGGAGAAGCAACTGGAGGAGAAGAATAAAGAAAGGGAAATGGCGCTCAAGCTAATGACATGGAATGTCCGGGGATTGAATCAGAGACCAAAGAGACGCAGAGTGTTTTATAGCATAGAAAAGAAGAATTTGGATATAATATGTTTACAGGAAACCCACATAGCCCGACGTCATAGAAGATTATTACAGAACAAAAAATTAGGCCAAAGGTTTATATCATCGGACAAGGTCAAGAAGAGAGGAGTAGTGATATATGCAAAGGAGAAATATAGCCCAAGACAGCTCTTTAAAGATGAAGAAGGGAGATACATCGCAATTGAAATCAATATACAAGGCGAAAAACTTTTGATTCTGGGACTTTATGCACCAAATGATGGAAAGTCAATTTTTTATAAGAAAATACATGATCTGCTGTTGGACTACTTGGATTACAAATTAATTTGCCTTGGAGACTTTAATGGTGCAGTTTCCACACTAATGGACAGATCCCAAAGAACCAAACTAACGAATGATGGGAAACTCCCAAAGACTTTTTTCGAAATGGTTGATAATTTGAATCTGGTGGATTCTTGGAGATTAAAAAACCCTACAGATACAGAGGCAACTTATTTCAGTGAACCTCAGGAGTCATGGTCGAGGATAGATTATATTTGGATTTCGAATGAATTGGCTCCAAAAATACAAAAGGCAGAAATCGGCCCTAAAACTCTTTCAGACCATAATCCGGTACAGTTAAATTTAAAAATGATTTCCAAGGATTCTTTCAGATGGAGAATGGATGACGCTTTGATGAGAGACACCAAGCTAGTAGAAAGAGCGGAGAAAAAGATAAAAGAATATTTTCAGATAAATTGGAGTTCCGAAGTGGAGAAAAGAATTGCATGGGATGCAAGTAAAGCTGTAATGAGAGGATTTCTCATTAGTGAAAAAGCAAAAAAGAAGAGACAACAAAACGCAGAAATGGAGAGATTGTTGAAATCAATCAAAGAAAAGGAAAAAGAATTAAGAGGACATCCCAGATGTGTTAAAATTCAAAAAGAAATCAAATACTTGCAATCCCAATATGCCAATATAATGAATCAGGACATTGAATGGAAAGTGAAAACGATGAAACAAAGAACATTCGAATCGGCTAATAAGTGTGGAAAACTACTAGCTTGGCAATTGAAGAAAAGACAAAAGGCAAATGTCATCAGCACTTTGGTAGTAAATGGAAAAAATGTGGAGAAACCGGAGGAAATCAGATGGTGTTTTCAAAGATTCTACAAGCAACTGTATAAGGAGGAGAAGATAGATGAAGTAGAAATAGACCGATTTCTGGAAAAGAATGGATTGCAAAAAGTCCCAGAGGAAAAATTAGTCACTCTCAACCACCCAATATCGACACAGGAGATAGAAGATGCAATAAACAACATGCAACTAGGGAAGGCTCCAGGACCGGACGGATTAACAGCAAAATATTATAAGACACTGAAAGACTGGCTATCGCAGCCGCTAAGAGAAACTTGCAATAAAATACTAGAAGGAGATAGGGCACCAGAGACGTGGAAGGAAGCCTTTATCACACTGATTCCAAAACCAGATACTGATAAGACTCAAATGAAAAATTATCGTCCAATATCCCTTTTGAACGTGGATTATAAAATCTTTGCAAATGTATTGGCTACAAGGTTGAAAAGAGTGTTGAAAGATTACATACACAGAGATCAAGCAGGTTTCTTGCCAGGAAGACAAATTAGTAACAACACGAGAATTATTGTGGACATTTTAGAAAAACTGGAGAGAAACATAAATACAGATGCGGCACTACTGTTTGTTGATGCAGAGAAAGCATTTGATAAAGTTTCTTGGACATTTATGAAAAAGAATCTGGAAAGGATGGGAGTTGGTGAAAAATTTCTGAATGGCATTAAGGCCATTTATACAGAACAAAGAGCTAAAGTAATAGTAAACAGTGTGATATCGGAGGAGTTTGAAGTTGAAAAGGGAACAAGACAAGGGTGCCCTATCTCCCCTTTACTTTTTATTACGGTCCTGGAAGTCCTTCTAAATATGATACGAAAGGACAAACAGATAAAAGGAATTCGTGTGGGAGAGAAGGAATACAAACTACGCGCCTTTGCAGACGATCTGATGTTATCCCTGCAGGAACCGGAAAGCAGTGTCCCCAGAGCCTTGGAATTAATTGAACAATTTGGACTTGTAGCTGGTTTCAAATTAAATAAGCAGAAAACCAAAGTTTTAGGAAAAAATTTGAGTGCAGAACAAATTCAAAGAATACAGGAAGGCACGGGCCTCAATTTTGTCAAAACAGTAAAATATCTAGGTATCAATCTCACAACCAAGAATCTGAACCTGTACAAGGACAATTACGAAAAACTGTGGATGGAAATAAAGAAAGACATGGAGATATGGACAAGATTGAAATTGTCGTTAATGGGAAGAATTGCCGTGATAAAAATGAATGTCCTACCAAGGATGCTGTTTTTATTCCAAGCCATACCAATTTTGGACAAACTGGACTGTTTTAAGAAATGGCAAAAGGACTTATCAAGGTTTATATGGCAGGGCAAAAAGCCAAGAATTAAGTTTAAGATTCTAACAGACTCTAAAGAGAGAGGAGGCTTTGCCCTGCCGGACTTAAGACTTTATTTTGAAGCAGCGGCCTTTTGCTGGCTAAAGGATTGGTTTAAACTAGAGAATGTTGATGTATTGGACTTGGAAGGATATGATAACATGTTCGGTTGGCATGCATACCTTTGGTACGACAAGGTTAAGATCCACAGAACTTTTAAGTCTCATATAGTTAGAAAATCCCTGTACCAGGTCTGGACTAGATATAAAGACTTGTTAGAGAGAAAGACCCCTAGATGGATCTCTCCAGTGGAGGCCAAAGCCTATAAGAGACCGAACATGTCTGCAAACTGGTTAAGATATATGGACATATTGCAGCAGGAAGGGGACTCTTTTAAACTTAAAAGTTACGATCAAGTGAAAAGCCAGGTCCCCGACTGGCTGCACTATCATCAGGTATATGAAACATTTAAAATGGACAAAAAAGTTGGTTTTCAAGTAGAAAAATCAAAACTGGAAACAGAACTGATAGAATCGAACTTTAAGAACCTTTCCAAAATGTATAATCTTTTGCTAGAGTGGCATACGAAAGATGAACTGGTTAAATCGTCAATGATAAATTGGGCGAAAGATATAGGACATAATATTATGATGGATGACTGGGAGGGATTGTGGCAAAAAGGTATTAAATTCACTGCTTGTCATAGTTTAAGAGAAAATATAATGAAAATGGTTTACAGATGGTATTTGACACCAGTTAAGATGGCCAGGATGAATACCAAAATGTCAGATGTATGTTGGAAATGTAAACATGCGAAAGGTACCTTTTTTCATATGTGGTGGTTGTGCCCAGCGGTAAATGCTTTCTGGGATAAGATTTATAATGAACTCAAGAAGGTAATGAAAGTTACCTTTTGTAAGAAACCAGAGGCATTCCTTCTGAGCATAACTAATGAAGAGACACCCAGTCAGGATAGAGTGTTTTTTATGTATGCCACAACAGCAGCTAGAATTTTATTGGCAAGAACATGGAAAGGCGAAGAGATACCAACGGTGGAAGAATGGCAGATGAAGATGATGGAATACATGGAACTCGCAGAACTGACCGCCAGAATCCGGGACCAGAGGGAGGAGAAGGTGTCACGGGATTGGAAGAAATTCAAAGACTATCTAGTTAAATCAGTAAAATTGAATATTTGAGCAGAATTAAATAGAATAGCGGCTTTAGCAGGTATATGTTAGATAAAAGTGTTAGTAAGATATTTTTGTGTGAAAGATTTAATTGTTAGAAAATGTGCTAAGATTTGGTGTTTAAGTTAAGATATGGTCAAGTAAAGCAAAGCGCATTAAAAATTGAGCAAATGTGAATAGAATAAGATATAAAAGCTACCCAGAAGATATATATGATTCTGAAGACAGTGGAGGGAATGGGGGAAGTCCCCCAAAACAGAGAAGATAGTAATAAGAAAAGTAAGAGGATAAGTGTTAGTTTAAAGGTTTGTATATGTTTCTTTTTATTGTAATTGTTTGATTGTGTTTTTGTGTTGTGTTTATGTATTGCATTTTTGTATTGTTATTGTTGTTGTTTATGCTATGTTTTTCTTTTGTCTGAATAGAAAATAATAAAATCTTATATAAAAAAAAAACATAAACCCCCATAAAAATAAACAACCAAATGCATTCTTAATATCATAATACGAAACAGAGGATAAATCAGGCACTTTATTAATAAACTATACATCTCATTTCAACATTGATAAAATTTAAATCACATATTAATTCACTAATGATAGGGAGTATGTTTATGATGGTGTTTTTTTTAAACAAGCAAATCAAATCAAGTAATTGCTTTCATAAAAGAGTGCCTTTTAATACAATCCCTTGTTTGTAGACAACAACCCAAATGTTATTTCTAATGATTAGCTGTGAATTGAATTAAGGTAATTAGATAGTTTTATTTCACCACTAGTATAAACTGCTTTATTATCTTCTTAATAAAAACAGTTAATTTCAGTGCTACAGGAAAAAACACAGCTTGTTAGTAATTCAAACCTCAGTTCATTTCACAACAGTCTATTATTATTTCCTCTTTTTACTAGATAGTGAATCAAACTCAGATTATATTATCATCATTAGTAGAACCCAAAACAGATGGAAAGTTTATTCCACAAAGTATTAAAAAATCCTCATTATCCAATCTTGTATTACCGTGAAACATTGAGGATTCACCAAATCCAGAGAGAAACTTATACTGTAACTTCTTCTGAAAATGAATAAGGAGAGCCATTGGCAACCTTGCTTATCCAGCAGTGAGCTTGACAAATCCATTTAAGCAGAGTATTTTATATATTTGCTTACTTAGAGTGTAAATAACCTCCCCACCTTACTCACGCGTTGCGGATGGGGTGGGGCAGACAATTTTGCATAGAAATATGAGAGTGTGTGGTTTGGATCTGTGGATCAACATATACTGAAGTCTGAAGCAAATGTAACATTCCTACACTGATTTTCTTTTTTGTATTCTAGTTAAAGGGAAGGGTGGATGGATTTTTGAAAACTGCTTCATAAAATAGATTCGCTGGGTAATTTAAGAGGTCCAAATCCAAGCCTGCAATGAGTATTCTGCAACTCATCACCACACTAGTCCCAAACGGTCTACTAGGAAAACTGATAAAGCTTTGCAACTGTGAAAATGAGATTCTATGGTGATGAGTGCCATATGATCGCTAAGGTTCAGCTACATACATAATCACAAAGTATAGCTTTAACTAGACTGTACTACCTCAGACTGAAGGTGGGGTTCAATAATTGAATGGACATACTGAACTGTTTTCTTTCTTCTTCTTCTTTTAAAGTGCGACTCCCTTTTATATAAACCACTAACACATTGGGGATAAAACTAAGATACAACATCTCTCCCTTACAAGCTAGTTTCTTTTAGACATGTGGCCACTTACTTGCAGCTTGAAGTGGCATAGTCCAGCAAAAGCAGTATCATACCATTTTGCTGGCTGTGTAGTTTAATTAATTTCCAATGACTGGCATATAATTCTATTCCAGCGGAAGTGCTCTGAAAATCTTTTGCTGACATGGCCTTGGCTTGATGCCTGCCAAAAGCAGTTATCACAGTTAACAACCCACTGAAATAAATGAAGCAGCTCAGAGCTATTGTTTCAGGCTGACTTCCGACAAAGCTAGGCTTCACTGTTTACACACAATTTCCACTATCAATATTTACTTGGAAAGAATGAGCACTATAACATTTATTTTATTGAACAACTGGGTGAAAAAGCAAACAGGTGTGGCATCTATGCTGAAGAAACTCCAGCCTTCCAGGTGGCTTGGAGAGGAGACACGATTATTTGGACCCATTCCAGTTTTGATTTTGATACTGGCCTGGTTTTGCACTAGAATGAGCTTTGGTCACTCTGGTGAGAAACTTGTCTAGGGAATGGCTAAGAAGCACAATCTTACTGGTTGTACTGGAGTGCTGAGCAGCTTTCAATACCATTGACTATTTTTGAGTGCCTGGCTGGGTTAGGAGCCATAGCAACAGGGTGATTTTGGTCCTTTACAAAATACAATAGAGAAAATGGGCAGGTATTTGTTCACTTGGTGACCAAATATATAAACGGCATCCATGTCCTTTGGGTTTGAGTAATTTTTTCTTTCCCAAAAATTACTGCCCCAGAAAAGAGGCCATAGGATAATCTGGTCACTGGTGTTTCATTCAATAAGCTTCCATTTCCTCCTCTGTTGGTTCCCAGCTTTCATACATGTTGTTATATGGCCTCTTATCTCATCAAACTTTTATTTCTATCATGTGAAGGAGATGCGCTTTTTCAGTCTTTATCACCCTTTTCATTTTCTCCTGTTTCTTTCTATCTTCTCCCTGATGCATCTCCACTAGAGTTTTTTGTTTGGTCACATACCATGTTTTCCCGAAAATAAGACATACCCATAAAATAAGCCGTAGCAGGATTTCTATGCATTTGCACAATATAAGCCATACCCCGAAAATAAGACATAGTGACGTGGCGCCACCCTTAAGATGGCCTGGATAGGCGTGGCTATGCAGCGCACCGACGTGGAGCGGTTAAAATAAGACATCCCCCGAAAATAAGTCATAGTGTGTTTTCTTGAGGGAAAAAATATAAGACAGTGTCTTATTTTCGGGGAAACACGGTAATCTTCTGCAGGAACTTCACTGAGCAATTTCTCATCAGTGTTAGCAATTTCTCTTCCAGCTTCCCCTGTGCAACTTGTTAGATGAATAGCAGCATTTATATCCCCATTTGCCTTATTTCCAATTGGAACTCCAAATGCATGTGATTATTGAGAAGCACATCTTCCTCATATTTAGAACGAGCAACAGCTTTATCTGGACCTTTAATAACTGTTTCATTTCTAGATATTCCACGTAACCTTCTGTCTGAGGAAGCAGCAACTCAGGTGGTGGGGCATCCAGATGTTTTTGTCCTCCATACTTCTCCGGGATACTTCCGTTGTGCTGCTCCTTAAAGTCTTCTTTGTCACTTTGAAGGACTTATATAAGAGTTCAGGTCTTTTAGGATCTGCCTGAAGATGAACTTCCAAACCGTTTTCATAGGCCTCTCAGGCAAACAGCTGAGTTTGTGCCATATAAATGGTAGCTCCTAGGTAATGAACAAAGTTGTGTAACTGACCTCATCTGGATTCTTTCCTGCACTGGCATATGGATTCTCTCTCATTGATCTGATATGGTGATTTTGGTCCTTTCTGGAGGGCTCTGTCTTTGAAGGTGGGACAGTGAAATCTGTTCAATTCCATGGCCTTTGGCTTATAGGGTGGCTCAGTTCTGGGTTTCCAGCACCGGGCATATGTGCCGTCACATGTGACTTGAACACACGTAGAGGGTGGCCTGTATAACACTATGATTCTCAATACTCATTAGATCTATGAAAGTCAAGTCAAGTCAATTCTGAAGCAGTTGGAAATATATCTGGACTCATTTAACCTATGACCTATGGATATGTTACTCAGTAGTACTGATGTATGAAGACTAACCAAGTGTGGGGGGGTACGTACTAGATTGGGATATAGTTTATTAGTCACTTGCAATGAGGACAATTTTTGGGATGGTTAACGTAAAATCAAGAATGAAATATAGCCCATCTTGTTCCTTCTCCCTCTTTGGCTAGGATCTGTAGGTTATATTTCCAAAAACCCAACCCACTTTCACAACAGAACTAGGACCACGTGTTACTACAATGTGAGCGCAAAAATCACATCTATAGCCCATTCATAGAACACTTGGCACTTAGGTGCTAACATAGCATGCCTTAGAATCAGACCATTAGCATGAAATTGTCAATGAGTCTGAGTCAATAAACATAATATTAAGGTCCAGGAGGTAAGCAGCGTTTAATTATAAAAATGGTGAACTTCACTATGGTTGACTGCTCAAAACTAATATGCTTATATAGCACAACAGGACTTTTAATTTATAATTACAGTATTTACTTCCCCCAAGCAGGCTTCAAAGTCATGAAGTCATCGTAAAGATCACTTTATGAGCTTATGCACATGAGCAGTTTAATGCCAATGCTAAATAAACAGTGTTGAAAGATGTTATGTTAAATCTTAGCGAGAAGGCAATAATTAAATTACATCTTTTTAGCCAGATGGTCAGCAAATTAGTGAAAGATTTCCTTAACACCGGACAGAATAATCTAATCTAATAATCCATGACTTTATTAAGTGGGCATAGATAAAGCAACTAAGACGACTCTCCCAAATTTGGGGCAACTGTGGGAGGGAAATAATCTTATTTATTTTGGCCAGTTTCAAAGAATTAAGGCAAATGGGAGCATTCATCTGCCCAACCAACACCCTGTCCAATTTATGACAGCAGAGCAGAAGTAAGGGCAGAGGAGCACTCTTTTCCTCCTCTGACCTTTTCCAGTGTGGTGTAGTGGTTAAGAGCGATAGACTCGTAATCTGGTGAACCGGGTTCGCGTCCCCGCTCCTCCACATGCAGCTGCTGGGTGACCTTGGGCTAGTCACACTTCTTTGAAGTCTCTCGGCCCCACTCACCTCACAGAGTGTTTGTTGTGGGGGAGGAAGGGAAAGGAGAATGTTAGCCGCTTTGAGACTCCTTCGGGTAGTGAAAAGCGGGATATCAAATCCAAACTCTTCTTCTCTTCTTCCATGTCTTTTTCTTTAAATTCCCATTTGGATCCATGCCTTCCCTTGATATACCCTGCAAACTGCCCTTTTTGTCCCTACCAAGTTTGGAGCTTTAGTTTCAATAGAGCAAGGGTCATAGATGTAAAGGAAATCCAACATAAGATCTTCCCCCCTCCAAGGCAGGGAACTCATCTACCCTTAGGTCTGATGCTTCCTAAGGCCCTGGGATACTCTCCCAGAAGCCACAGAATAGCTAGGTATATTTTATGGCTTCTTTTGAAAATATCTGAGTATTTCAGATGTTTGGAACTCCCCTAACTCCTCCATTAATTTTATATAGGCCGTTTCTTTTGGGACATTTTGATGCTATTTGTCTAACTCCCTGGAATGCATAAAGTTGCCCTGGAAATCACAAAGCCCATCACAAGAGAGTCACTAGGATGAGACTAGTAGTAGTGACGCTTAAACACATTTAAAACCAGTCTCAAGCCTATGACTATGCTGGCTGTGGATGCGAGTTGTAGTTCAAAATATGGCTCAGATGCACAGCTTCAACCTACTAAAGACTGTGCATTTAGTGTAGTAGGCCCAAGCCTAAGGAATTTCAAGCAGGACACCTTTTTCACATATCTGAGCTACTCTTCCTCCTTTTCCTCAAAACTGTGCAAGCAGAGGTTGAGTCCGGTGGGAGGAGGAAAATAAGAGACCGAGCAGGAGTTTGTGCGGGCAGAGGGTGGGTCCATGAGGACGAGAGCTGAGAGTGAGTTATCATGGGAGAGAGCTTTTGCATTGGCAGTGGGTGGGTTGTGGAGAGCAAGGGGAGTCTGCAGTGCAGGACCTGCCACAGTGGAGTTTCGGGGTTTGTGCAGGCAGTGGGGTGGGTCGGAGAGTGAGAGAGTGGGTTTGCAGGGGCCTGGTCCACCTATCTGATGGTGAGTGGGGGACCGATAAAGAGAGTTTATGTGTGGGTAGAGGTGGGCGGGTCTGAAAGCGAGAGAGGGTTTAATTGAATAAACCACTGTAAACCCAGTGTGCCATTGTAATGGGCTGCTTTGAAGTCATTTTTGCACCAGCTGAATTGATTTTTAGCCCCCCTATTCCCCCCGTCCCATCCCGTATTTTGCCCAACCAAAGGTGTCAACCCTACTCCCAACTAAAATTAGGCAGGCACCCTCCTGCTGCACTTCAACCGCATGACGAAGGGCAGATACACATCATTTAAAACACATTCAACACAAATTTAAAGCATGTTACCTCCCCAAAATAATCCTAGGAACTGTGATTTTCCCCTCACAGAGCTACAAATTCTCAGCAATACAGTTCCCATTATTTTAGGGGGGGCAAGTCATGTGCTTTAAATGTGCATTGGGTGTGCTTTAAACGTATGGTGTGGACATGTCTGAAGACTCCCTCGTTCCAGCAGGGAGTAGTGTTTGGTTTTATGATTTGTTGTGTTTTATCATTCCATTTTTTTGTATGGTGTGTTCTTGTGTACACCACTTAGAAATGGCAGCGATTAAATAGCATATAAATGTCTTAAATAAGCATCACTTTGGCAAAGTGTGCTATGCAGTCTGCACAGCTCCTTCAACTACTGTGTGTCCCTCCAACCTGACTCCCATGATTAAGCTACAACAATTTAAAACTATGTCATAAAATACAATGAAAATACACCTGAACTATAGAAATACAGTAAATTAAAATGTAGTACTTTAAAACATGTTTAAATATATAAAAGGCAGAAAAACCAAACAGTCAAATTATCTGAACCTCATCAAATTCAGCAAATGCTAGCAACCATTATACACACAGAATGAAACCTAGCAGAACAGGAAGATATATGTTTAAGAAGAAAATGTGTTACAGACTTCTTTGTTCTACTGCAAAATATGACTAGAACACAAATGGAAAAACTCTGTGCTGCAAAGCTCCATGTCCGGAGGAATATAAATTAAACACACTTGAAAGAGATAGAGAATGAGGCATGTAGATCATGAATATATTCAGAGTTTTAATATTTTCCTTCAGGTTTCTACTTTTGTCTTGAAATTAGACCAAGGTGTGCAAGGGATGAGGATGAGTAGAAGTGTGGAGAAAGTATATAAAAAGGATTTAAGGAACATTTGAAATTAGGAAACATACCACTATTATGTAGGTAACCAAAAGGGAACCAAATTTCATAGCCAATAGCCTGAAAACATCAGCAGTCTTCTAAGCAATCTGTAATTCTGAACAGTAAGTAGGTAGTCCATTATTCATAGGTTGAGACTTAATGAGATATTTTTTTTTTTTAAAAAAACTAATACTCAAAAGGAAGATAAGGGCTGGTATAATGTGTTTCCCTTTGTACTCCTGTGATTTTCAAGGGCAACAAAGAAGGCTCCCTGACAGCGAAAAGCAACAAGAAATATTGCCCTGACCTACAGATTTCCTACTTTCCCATCAAAGTAATCCATGTGTAGAGACATTAAGGAACAATTCATCCCAAGTGACAGTTTCCAAATAACTAGATGCTTTTTAATTGCTAATATCATTAACCTTAATGGTGTAATTGTGTAGCTCCCAAAAATAATAATAATTTCCTCTCTATCCCAATTCACTCAGCAGAACAGGAAAAATGATGTATAGTCAACACACGGAGGAGTGAAAACAAATTAAAATGGGCGGAAAACAGATAAGAATTGTAACTTTATCAGCTTTATCTGCTTCTGGTGTCAAACATTTGGGAGTAAATATTCAAGACGACTTTCTGGAGAAGTAATACATATTAATGGCATACTACCTGGCAGTTTAAAATGACCTTTGAAAACAACAAACAAACCAGCTATTTTCACCATAGGACAATTATTTTAAATTCAGGAATGGTTTGACTGATTCATGTTTGTATTTTCCAAACTCATAGAAACGAATCTCTGCAGATCAATCATGAATATCTTTTAACATTATAGTTATTTATTTATGGAAGTAGACTTCTAGCCACACAAGACAAAACTAGATTTTGGGGCCACAGCTAAATGAGAACACATCGTTAAGTGTTACCACTTTTAGGGTTTCATTAGCAAGATGAGATATAATCATAGTGTGTGCCATAGATTGTAAAAAGATTAGAAATCAAGATTTAGTTCAAGACTGAAACATTTATAAGCAAACATCTGCACCATCTTCTAATCTTCCTACGCTATTTTTTGATACACATGGTTACACATTCTCTACAATCAGCTGGCCAAATGAATCAATGCTCTTGTTTACTTTCTCTGATCTAAGGATTAATTTGAGCATCCTAAGAAGTTAAGCTTGGCTAGTCCATGTCAGTTTCCATAATTATTCCCCTGCAATTATATTTCTATACTCTTTTTTATGTGCCAAAAGAATATTCAAGAGGTTATAGATGCTCTTCTCTATATTCAGAAATCTGTCTACGCATTTTCTTAAAGGCAGTCAGGAGCTTGGTTACATTGGTGAATGAAGACTGAACGCCAGTCAAATCCACAAATGCTGTTGGCAGCATAACAATTCGGAAAAAAGGACCACATAAGTCTGTTCACACACATAACAAAAACCCATGTGTCCATTGACTGCGTGAGCAGAATCTCACCAGTTAGCTGCAAACCCCAGTAGACATGCATTGGGTGATAGTGTGTTCAGGGCATATGCACGTACAGAAGTAATGCACGCAGGGCTCCTCCATGGAAGCAGGAATTCTGATATTTTTTCTGGGGGTATGCAGGGGTACAAATACCCCTAAACATTTTGTGAATCTAAGTTTGGCCTCATTGAGGGGCAGTATTTCAATATGAGTAGGATAATGAGAGTACCCCTAAACATTTTTTTTAGGAAAAAAAGCACTGGACATTGGTATTCAAAAGCAGTTATAATGCTGCAACAGCAAATGTGAATGTGGTTTTATTGAATTTTGTGACTTAAGATCTTTATGCTTACGAAAAGCCACTCTGTGCTCTACATCAGGGATGTCCAACCAGTAGATCACGACCTGATCCTGGTAGATCGCGGGATCCTTATCATGTAGAAAAAGTTATGGGGGGAAAGCTAGAAAACTCTGTGTAATCCTCCCACCCCACGCATGCTCCTCCCTCCAATGACAATGGGTAGATCACTCCCAGTTTATTTTATACTGGGAGTAGATCACAGTCTCTTGGGAGTTGGACATTCCTGCTCTACATCATAGAGAAAGTAGTGTGGGGAGGACATGAACTAACCATCCAACCCTCTCCTGCAGATAGGGATGTAAGGAGGCAGCAATTTCTATACTGACCTATCTTCATCATAGCCAGTGCTGTTTCTGTTCCAATGCAGTTCGGCTTCGACCAAATAGATCATGATTTGTTTTGCTGACTGCAATTTGACACAATTTATGTTATTATTCATGCAATTTACAAAAGTCATGAATTTAATGTGACAATTAGTTCCATACCACTCACTTCAATGTAAAGCAAATATAAAGCAATGTAAAAGAATATCCTCACATAATTAATACTTATGAATTGGTTGTGGGGTTAAAAAACCCAAGTACATTGTGAGCAAATACCAGTCATAATTGGTGAATTGATAACAATCATATTCACTGGTTTGCTTTCTGTTCTGGATCTGGGATAAAAACCTGAACAGCAGTAGTTTCTGTTTAGTCTCTGACATTCCTAGCTGCAGATAGTTGATCCTTGGTGGTTAAGCCTCCTCTTAAAGTCTTTCCAGGAGATTCTATAACATCCCTAAGTAGCTTGCCCATGGCTGTGCAGTTATAATATACTGTTATAAGACAGCCTGGCTCTCTAGAGCTGCCCATTACATTGAAATAAAACTGTATTGCAAGGAGAAATATTTCCAGAAATATTTGAAAACTTGAAAAATCCCAGAGACAATTAGTAGTAATCAGGTAATTGATCATGTCCAAATTTCCCCCAAAGCAACCTCTGAAATCTGTTGTTTAATACAGCTTTGCCAGCCTGTTGTTCAATGGGGAAATGCTGCTTGTGGACCAAAGACGTTTGCTACTTATATTTCATGTTACGAAAACAATTGGACTAACAAACAAAACATAGTTATTAAGAATGCTCAGTGCATTGGGAAACTGCCAAGTTGGGGATTTTCTACTTGTTAGCCTATTTTCCCTTGGCTTAGAAAAATTCTAAATGATCCTTTCTTATAATAGCATTGGTTTTGCTTCTGAGTCAGAATGATCAAATTTACTTCTGCTGGGATGTTAATGTTGTTATTTTGTGAGACCATTTGGAAAAGGGTGCAGATTGGTTTGTTATGATATTAAAAGACACACATTTGTCTTGATCGTCTCTATATAGCCTGAGGCTGATCAGTGAATGATCACAAACAAAATCCATAGGTTGCCTGTTATAATATGCTGAAACTGGCACTTCACAGTGATTTTCTTGTTTTGGTGTGATTCAGGTTTTTTAAGACATGTAAATGCTACTTTCACACTGAGCAACCCAATATTAATTGTGCTTTATTACAAAAGTTGTAGATTTGTTTGTAGGCATCAGTTTAGTTGCCTTGCTTTTGAAGACAGCAGCTTGGATGCTATCTGACCAAAATCATGAAGGAAAATATTTAACACATCTCTGGCACAAATATACAAATTCTTAAGGAGTCTGTGATACTGATGACATATTTCAGAGTGGATTTGTACATCCTTTTACTGTGATATTGTTGGTTCTAAAGGGCATTGGTTAGGAAAACAAACAAACAAAAAAGAAAATCCAAGGAGAAAAATATTCCAAGGAAGAGAACAGGCATCTCTCTCCTAAAGAAATGCTTGGAAAACTGGCTTGCAAATACTCAGGGTCAGCTAACAGGTTTCCATACAACATAATGGAAAAAAATACACAATGGAGGGGAGCCTTCTGGGGAACACAGGGCCAGGTAGTGTGACATGGGATTGCTTGCCATCTGCCCAGAGTTAACTGGCTAGCTCTACTGCAAAAGCTTGGCAGAATAAAATCCATTGATTAGACAACATTACAGCTGCACATAATGTAATGTGACATTCAGGTGCCTGTTCTTCTCTTTTTCAGCCGAGGAGGGTTGTGTGACAGGACCAGCGTCATAGGCTGTCACAAATTCCAACAGCACAAACAACAGCAAAAAGCTCTTCACTTGGGGGGGGGGTCTTTTCTTTTCTTTTTTAAAAAATAACATTGTATTGGTTTGATATTACAGATATAATAAGAAGCTAGAAATACAATAGCACTGTGAGAGCAAGGCGCCATTTTGTTCAAACACAGAACATCATGTCTGAGTGGCCACCAACAGCAAGTTCATCACCAACAAGGTATTCTGAACTATTTTCTCCACTTTATGAAAATGGAGAGGGTCTGAATATAATACTCATGTTATTAGTGAAACACATTCCCCCCATCTCAGATGTGTATATATGTGGCAGAGGAAGAAAAGGCTTGGTCAAGTTTGGTTTGGTTGTTGTTTAAAAACCCTTTTCCTAGTGGGCCACCTGCAAGACTTCTTAGTCCCCCATCCTTTGCTCACATGTTTCTGAGGGAGAGAAGATGGACTTTGAAAAGTCTGCATTGGTTTTGTGTGTTTTTGTTTTTAGCTATTTTTCTTTCATTCATTTCTCTGTTTGTGGGGCTGAGGTGTGCCCCCTCTTCCTACTGGCTTTTATTTTAAAAGAAAAATTCTAGCCCTTGGAGACTTAGGGAAGTTAAACATGAAAAAGATTTGATTTTATTTTACAACAAAATTGGTAAAACAAAAAATGTGCCTGGAGATAGAATTCTTTCAAGAAACAGTAAACTTTTTATATAAAAATATTAAATTTTGTGGGTGTCAAAGGAGTCTAAACAAGATGGTGAATGTACAGCTCAGATATTATTCATTTACTTAAACTTAACGCAGAGACATTACAGCTTAGGTCTTAATACTTGAGGTTTCTTAAACAAGGTGGTACTTTCTGTCAGTTTCCTAACCTTCTATAAATCTCACTCCTGAGACTCCTCTGATACCAAACCAGGGGATCACCACACCCTTCTAACTGATTTGGGATTCTTCATCTGTCTCCAGAAGATCTTCCCTTTTCTTACTGAATTAAGCCCCTGCTTGTTCTGGCCAAAGGTCCATGTAGTCCAGCACTGCCAACCATATGCCCATGGGAAGCCCATAAAGGGGAGCTGAAATGCAACAGCACTTTTCTCACCTGCAATTCTCAGCAACTGACATCCATAGGTATACTGCCAATGCAGATAGAACATAGCCATCATTGCTAGTAGCCTTGATAGCCTTATCCTTTATGAATTTGTCTAATCCTTTTTTTTAAAGCCACCCATATTGGTGGCCCTCACTACAGCATGTGGGAGCAAATTCCATAGTTTAACTGTGCAGTATGGTGAAGAAGTACTTTATCTGTCCCGAATCTTCCAACATTCAACTTCATTGGAAGTTCCTGAGTATTTAGTGAGGTACTTTTTCAAAAGCTTGTTGAAAGTCTAATGCTTAAAAAGGTTGGCAACTAAAAAGCCAGGCACCACCCCTTCTGGGAACTGGATTCGGCCCAGGGAAGTGCCATTAGCCAAACCACAATTGGACATATCCAGTTTTACACTAGAATATCTCTAATCTTTTGTTGGTTATTAGCATCTTCTGTTCTTCACATTTGTTGCTATTATTGTATCTAATGTTCTTTCCATAATGGGTCAACACACCACAGAAAATCAATGTAATCTTTCAACTAATGATGAACTGTCACAAGTTCAAGGGTGATGTCTTTTAAACATGCTCAAAATGCATCCCACTGAGGATCAACTTATAATTAAACTGCCAAAAAGCAGACATTACCAAACCATTAGCTTCTGAATTTTTATAGACTATTAGCATTATTTGTGAAATCATAAGGGCTGAATTTAGAGAAAATTATGGCACAGGTCCACTACTCTCAGCTTCCCATTTCTAATCTCATTTTTTACTTGTGGACATCTCTAACGACATCTCTAACAACCCCAAAAAGGGCACCTCCTTCCTAGCCAGCCTGTACCACGGCTGCATATTTAAGGCATAAGCAGGCATTCAAATGGCTATACTGTTGTAAATCTCCTAATATTACCTAAACTAAATTATATTATATTATATTATATTATATTATATTATATTATATTATGCAGCCTAATACAGCATTTACCCAGTTTTTATTATGATAATGACTGAACTGGGGTAAGTACTTTAATATGTACAGTACTCATGCTTAAAGGGGCTGGTAAGAATAAGTATAGTTACAATCCAAATGTCATTGCTGCCCATGGTTTACAATTTCTGGTTTTGTTCGTCCTCACAGCAAAATGGTAGGCCAGTATTATAGCCATTTTACTTGTATATCACAAAAATGTAAGTATTGCAGGATTCGGTGACTTGTTTCACACATAACACTAAGTCATATTTTGTTTAACAAACCACAAATCTGTCCCACAGATGATCAAGCAAACCACAGCTTGGTTCTCCAAAGTTTGATTTATTTTCCAGCTGCTTTTGCTTCATGCCTTTGTGGCGTAGTGAGCATCTGGGGAGGGGTGGTCAAACAAACCATGTAACAAGCCTTAGTTCATAAACCAACAACAAACCATGGCTTCAGTTAGATAGCTAATCTGCTGTGCAGGGTTCACACATAATGCTAAGTCATGGTTTAATGCAAACCAAGTCATTAGCTTTTATGTTGGAGGCAGATAATATTTTTTTAAAGAGCTGAATGTAGAATAAGAGAAGTATCAGTTATCACAATACATTATTTGCTCCCACTCTTGCCTCTGGTAAAATGGTTTTTGAAACAGTAAAAAAAAAAAAACTGACAAAGTTCTATAGCAGAGACAAAAGTAAGAGTTACAAAGAGCAATCCTCTGTCAACTCTGCAGAGAGAGAGAAATCTTTGTCCACACTTAAGAAAAATCAAAAAGCTACATTAGATCACACACCCCGGGGTGCTGACAGTCAAATTAAGCAAGATTATTTGTGGTACTTTGCATGAACGAGTTCTAAAATGATAAAATGTATTGGGCAGCCATCTTCTGCACACTTAAACAGAAACTAGAAGGTTGTGATGATACATTCATACACCCTTAGGTCTTAGAAGGCAATACATTGACAAACAAAGAACTTGTAAGTAAGAAATCTCCAGAAGGAATATCTGCACTGTTTGGGAAATGAAGTAAAAATAAGAAAACCTTTCAAACCTCAGAGCAGTTTTGCTGAATCAGAACAAATACATGTTTTTCACAGTGACCAGCCAGATGCCTATGGGAAGCCCACAAGCAGGACATGAATGTAATACACCTCTCTTGCACTTCTTCCCCAGTGACTGGTATTCAGAAGCATGCTGCTCTGAACGTGGAGGGACATTGCAGCCATTAGGACTACTAGTTACTCATAGCCTTATGTTCCATGAATTTGTCGTGGGCAGTTTTCATGTCCTTGGATTGGGAAAGAGGGCAAGTGGCAGATAATCTTGGCATTTAACTGTCATGACCCACACAAGCCAATATAATGTACTCTTAAAAAGTCTACTGCTAGATATGGCAATGATGGGAGACATGCAAGTATTCACACAACACTTTCATACATGTTAAAGTCAGTATGAGCTGACTTTTTTTTTTAGTGGCAGTGCACACTGAGCTGCCATTGTAAGTGTTGGAGTCTTTTCAACATGGTGGCTCAATGCCCCTTTCATATATTTTCAAGATGCACTGGACATGCTGCTGAAACATCCAAAAGGATCATTCAACATCAAAATCCATATTAAGGTTAAGCCTTCATTTAGTACTGCCCTAATTTGGATTTTAGATATTTTTTTAATGGATCAACACAGTTACTTTTACTGTTTCAACAAAAACATCCATTTGTGATTATTTCAGCATGCATCAATACACAAAATGATTGCTTGTCTTGGATCCAAGATCGATCTAAGTGTAAAAGAAAGCCAGTGAATAAACTCTCAATAAGGCCTAATAAGTATGGATGCAGCAGCATTCATGAGATACTAAAAAGAACCATCACCTGAAGGAGTCTGAAAAAGCATGTACGCTAGACAATAATGAAATAATCAGGGAACAGAAGCAGCCTCAGTAGACATGAAAACTAAAGAAACAGCATTTATTTAGATTTCCTTCCAGGACAACCAGTAATATATTATCTACTGTTTATCACAAAACTGTGAAGTGGGTTAATTGGCTCAAGGACTGGCAAAGAGCTTCATGCTGGGCGGCTCTACATCAAAACCCAATACTCCTTCTGTTGTACATTACTGGCCCTCAGAAAGCAATGTTTAAGATAAAGATTGATCCCACATTCTCAGTATTGTTTCACCCAATATTGTTACTGCTTTAGAGATCTACTTAATTTGCAATCCCTACCAAATCCTCATCCCAAATAAATTTGGTCATTTGGGGGCGGATACCTTGCTTGGGTATATTGTTTCATGAAAAACATTTGTAACCTTACAATGTTATTATCGTGTTTGCTCAAAAGCCTCCTAAGGGTTTAGATGTACCCTTTTATAGTAGCCCTTTGGCAGTTGTCTAGCAGTTGTTTGATCAAATACCATTTATGCTGTGGCCTTTCTGCCATCTAACCTACTTAGTGCACAGCTATCCATCTGCTGGCCTTAATCTGCCCTTCCAACCTATCCTCAAAGGATCGGATGAAACCTTGTTATACCTCACTAAGTCACAAACCCTTCATTTATTTCAAGAGCCCTTTGAGACCTGAAGTTACTTCCTATTGTACACTCTTGAAGTGTGAAAAGCTTCAATTGGGAAACAACAGACACCTGAAAATGAAAAGGTATTCTTCTTCTCAACATCACCCAAGGCAAGGTTTCATGCTCCAATGCAACACAATGATGAAATGGCTCTTTGTATTCTCTTTCTCAAACGTTTAAGAACTTCTGACAAACACTAGTGCTCTATTGTTATAGCTGCCTGCATTTCAGTATGAGGGTATGCTGGGTGACAATCTAGTTTGGGCAGCTGGGAATACTTCAATACAGTTTCTACATAGAGCGATAACAGGATTAAGTAGGAAAGCCACAAAAGCAAACCTCAGTGTAAACCACACATGTAAACTAAATCCAAGTATCAACATTTTAAAATGCTAGATGCTTTAATAATAACAAAGAAGAGCAGAAGGAGATGCTCATGCATGAAGATCACAATGGAATGGCTGTTATTAACCTAAAGCTTTGTGAGACAGATTACTTGGATGAAACAAAGACTGAGAGCTACAACTAGTTATTTTGGGGGGAAATACAAGGGATAGTGATAATTTAATTCAGGGCCCCTGTAAATGGCAATGGAGATTACAAAAAGATTAAGTATTCAAGCACTCCAAACACTACCCATATGATTCCCCCCCCAAAAAAACACAAACCCTTTCTTGTTTTCTTTCTAGATTATTATTGACATTGTTGTCCATTTGCAGATGGTGCATATTTGTATGGTGTGACCTTGCACACAAGCTCTTGACATCAGGACTGCTAAAAGGCTCTGGGAGCCATTTGGAATACTGCTGCTGCTGTGAGTGGAGGGAAGACCACTCCCTGCTGAAAGGCCTTCTCCTGAGAGGCAGCAGCAAGAAGGATGTTTTTAATGTTTAAAATAGATTTTAGTATTTGGTGTTTCAAATGCTGGTGTGTGTTTTTTTAATGTTGAGGGTGGGATAAATGTTTAGTTGGGGTGGGAATTAGTTCAATTTTAGGGTTTTTTGTTTTTGTTTCTTGTTTAGTTTCTATTTTATTGGTGTATTGTTTGGTTTGTGTTTTGGTTTTAAGGGGAGAGGGTCAGGGCTGCCTGGGAGTGGACCCTAGTCAACAGAATGGCTGGGGCAGGTTCCACAGGGGGTGTGTGCACTGGGATGCCCGATCTCCATGGTCATGGGTAGGAGGAGGAGTTATATTAAGGCCAGACCATGTCATTGCTGGGGAGGCAGGTTTAGTAGTTGTTTGAAGACTATCCCTGCCTCCAGGTCTGGTCTTGACCAGAAAGATATTGGAATCAGCAAGGGAGACCCACATGACCTGAAGTTGCTGCTGTGCAATGCCAGGTCAATGATTAATAAGACCACTTACATTCATGACTTGATCTGGCATGTGTGACAGAGACTTGGTTGGATGAAGCAGATGGGCCTGTGCTTGCTACTGCTTGTCCACTAGGTTTCTCTTATGTACAGTAACACAGGTCATATGGGGAGGGAGGGGGGTTGCAGTGATTTTTAGGAAGTCACTAGCTTCCACCAGGCATCCTATTGGAAAGACCCAGTTTTCTGAGTGCATGTTCTGGAAGTTGGGCAATAGGGGCAGTACAGGATTCCTTTTGGTGTACTGACCTCCCCAAAGCACCAAGGATTCCCTGGCCGAGCTGCTTCAGGTTGTGGCAGATATGGTCCTGGAGAAACCTAGTTTGGTTGTCCTAGGGGATTTTAACATCCATGTCGACACAACCTTACAACTGGCTACTTGGGACTTTGTGGAAAGCATGGCCTCCACAGGACTATCCCTGAATAAGTTTGGCCCAACTCATAGTCATGGACATGCCTTAGACCTGGTGTTTACCTCTATTGATGTGGGTGATCTGACACTAAGTAAAAGTGAAACAAAAGAAGTGCCCTGGTCAGATCACTTCCTGGTGCAACTGGACTTCTCCGTGACCCTTCCCCTCTGCAGGGAGGTGGGACCGATTTGGATGGTCCGACCCCGCCACTTAATGGATCCAAGTGGTTTCCAGAGAGTGGTAGGGGGTGTTTTATCCCATGTTGATAGCCTTTCAGCTGATTCCCTGGTGGCTCACTGGAATGAGGAGTTAACCAGGGCTATCAACTGTCTGGCTCCGAAGCACCCTCTGATTGCATGGAGCCCAGACAGCCCCGTGGTTTTCCCCGGAGCTGAGGGCAATGAAACAATTGTTGAGACGGCTAGAGCACTGGTGGTGGAAAACTCATGCAGAAATGGACCAGACACAGGTTAGAGCTCAACGTCGAGCCTACCAAGTGGCAATAGCGATGGTGAAGAGGAACTTCTTCACCGCCTCTACTGCACCTGCAGAAAACAGCAGCAGGAGACTTTCAGGTGGTTCATAATTTAACAGAACCACCTGTGCCATAGGGGCCTGATAAGGCCCCCAAGATGTCCTGCAGTGATTTTGCAAAGTTTTTTGCAGATAAAGTCACTCAGATTTGGAAAGAGGTAGACTCCACTGTGGGAGCAGGGCCGGGGCGGGAGAGTGCTAGAGTCCTGTCTAGTCAAGTTGCATGGGAACAATTCCAATCTGTTACCTCCGAGGATGTGGACAGGCTGCTTGGACGAGTGAAACCAACCACATGTCTCCTTGATCCTTGCCCATCCTGGCTAATAAAAGCGAGCCAGGAAGGGCTGGGTGATGGGCTCTGCAGGGTGGTGAATGCTTCCCTCTGTGAGGGAGTCTTCCTAGCCCCGCTGAAAGAGGCGGTCATTAAACCACTTCTTTAAAAAAATCTTTGACCTGGCAGATATGGCCAACTACCGCCCAGTCTCAAATCTTCCATTCTTGGGCTAGGTGATTGAATGGGTAGTTGCTGGACAACTCCAGGCATGCCAGGAGGATGCAGATCATTTGGATCCCTTCCAGTTGGGATTCAGGCCTCATCATGAGACTGAAATTGCCTTGGTCGTGCTGGTTGATGATCTCCGGCGAGCTAGGGACAAAGGTGAAAGCTGTTTCCTAGTTCTGCTGGATCTTTCAGCGGCTTTTGATACCCTCAGTCATGACACCCTTCTGGATCATCTAGAAGAGCAGGGAGCTGGGGGCACTGTTATACAGTGGTTCCGCTGCTTTCTCCTGGGCCATGTCCAGAAAGTGGTGGTGGGGGATGAGTGTTCAGACCCCTGGGCTCTCACTTGTGGGGTGCCTCAGGGTTCTGTCCTCTTCCCCATGCTTTTTAATATCTATATGAAGCCGCTGGGAGAGATTATCAGGGGTTTGGGCTGGGCGATCATCAATATGCAGATGATACCCAGCTCTACCTCTCTTTCAAATCAGAACCAGTGAAGGCGGTGAAGGTCCTGTGTGAGTGCCTGGAGGTGGTTGGAGGATAGATTGTAGCTAACAGATTGAGGTTGAATCCTGACAAGACAGAAGTACTGTTTTGGGTGGAGAGGTGGCGGGTGGGTGTGGGGGACTCCCTGGTCCTGAATGGGGCAACTGTGGCCCTGAAGGAGCAGGTTGCAGCCCGGGAGTCATTTTGGACGCACAGCTGTCCATGGGAGGTGCAGGTCAATTCTGTGTCCAGGGCAGTTGTCTACCAGCTCCATCTGGTATGCAGACTGAGACCCTACCTGCCCACGGACTATCTCACTGGAGTGATGCATGCCCTGGTTATCTCCCACTTGGGCTACTGCAATGCGCTCTGCGTGGGGCTACCTTTGAAGGTGATCCGGAAACTGCAACTAATCCAAAATGCAGCAGCTAGACTGGTGTCTGGGAGTGGCTGCCAAGACCATATAACACCAGTCCTGAAAGATCTACATTGGCTCCCAGTATGTTTCTGAGCACAATTCAAAGTGTTGCTGCTGACCTTCAAAGCCCTATACAGACCTGGCCCAATATACCTGAAGGAGCATCTCTACCCCCATTGTTCAATCCGGACACTGAGGTCCAGCACCAAGGGCCTTCTGGCAGTTCCCTCACTGCGAGAAGAGGGCTTTCTCGGTAGTGGTGCCTGCCCTGTGGAACGCCCTCCCATCAGATGTCAAGGAAATAAACAACTATCCGACTTTTAGAGGACATCTGAAGGCAGCCCTGTTTAGGGAAGTTTTTAATGTTTGAAGTTTTATTCCATTTTTAATGTTCTGTTCAATGCCACCCAAAGTGGCTGGGGAAACCCAGTCAGATGGTTGGGGTAGAAATAATAAATTATTATTATAATTTTATTATTATTATTGAGTTAGGTGCCATTATCATTCCATTTGCTATATAGCAATTAAAGCTCAAAGAAGTCGCATTAGGACTTCTCATATAATGGGGGTTTTCTCTGTGGGAAACCCCCCTCACCCCACTCACAAAATGCTTGCTGTAGAACCAAACATCAATTTTCTGGAAAAAAATAGCTAATGATTAGATGATGATTATTATTTTTTACTCCTATGAAAGAACAGTTCTCTAAATCTGATTTCACCCTAGCACATACCTGTTTGTGTGGACAAAAACATGACTTTCAGAAGCAGAGAAGGAGGCAAGATCAGTAAGTGTCTAAAACCAGACCCAAACTCCATCTGTTTTATTGCACAAGTCAGCCACACTTCTCTACCTTAGCCTTCAATTCTGCAAGCATATAGAACAGCACAGCACAGTGCATAATGCATTAAGTCCACAGGAGGTCTTCACCCTGAGGAGAAGAGGAAGCAGTGGAAAAGCTGCATATAGCAGATGTGGGCTTAATGTATACCTGGAAGGCATTATGATGGCTTTATGACAATAAGTACATGCAGCATTTCAAACTCAGGAAAGTTAAGAGGAGGAAATTCTTTGTATATGTACATTCCCTTTGCCCTCATCCTGACAATTATGCAAATATTTTATTTTAACCAAGGATAGATCAGTTTTATTAACTCTTCAAATTGCTGTCATAAATTTTTCATTCTTCTTTTGCTTTCCATTACCTCCTTCCCCCCTTCCCTCCAGTAATTTCTTTCTTTTTTTCTTTCACCTCTGTGAATGCTTTTCTTATTTGCCCCAAAAGATTTCTTGTTCCGCAACTTTGTCACTCAGTTGCTTGCCACTAAACCTTGGGCTTCATTCTGTTGTGGATGGAAAATATAGATTTTTGTCTTAGGCTAGTCCCTCACCATCTGTGAAAATGACTGTGTGCTCCATTTGGTAACTACATAAAGAAAAATATTTCCATGTAATCGATTTGGATTTGGTGCCATATCTGCTTCCAAAACCCTTGGAAGGACTGGGTTAAGTAATGCTCTTGGAAACGTATCTCTGCCAAATTTTATCTGTGTTATATATTCACCAGACTGAGTCATTAAGCACCACCTATCCATTATCTTGCAGTATGTGGACCGAGAACTCCCAGAAGTGCAAGCTAGATTTCGAAGGGGCAGAGGAACCAGAAACCAAATTGCAAACATGCGCTGGATTATGGAGAAAGCTAGAGAGTTCCAGAAAAATTTACTTCTGCTTCATTGACTACGCAAAAGCATTTGACTGTGTCGACCACAGCAAACTATGGCAAGTGCTTAAAGAAATGGGAGTGCCTGATCACCTCATCCGTCTCCTGAGAAATCTCTATGTGGGACAAGAAGCTACAGTTAGAACTGGATATGGAATAACTGATTGGCTCAAAATTGGGAAAGGAGTACGACAAGGCTGTATATTGTCTCCCTGCTTATTTAACTTATATGCAGAATTCATCATGCGAAAGGCTGGGCTGGATGAATCCCAGACTGGAATTAAGATTGCCGAAAAAAATATCAACAACCTCAGATATGCTGATGATACAACCTTGATGGCAGAAAGTGAGGGGGAATTAAAGAACCTTTTAATGAGGGTGAAAGAGGAGAGCGCAAAATATGGTCTGAAGCTCAACATCAAAAAAACTAAGATCATGGCCACTGGTCTCATCACCTCCTGGCAAACAGAAGGGGAAGAAATGGAGGCAGTGAGAGATTTCACTTTCTTGGGTTCCATGATCACTGCAGATGGTGACAGCAGTCACGAAATTAGAAGACGCCTGCTTCTTGGGAGAAAAGCAATGACAAACCTAGACAGCATCTTAAAAAGCAAAGACATCACCTTGCCAACAAAGGTCCGTATAGTTGAAGCTATGGTTTTCCCAGTAGTAATGTACGGAAGTGAGAGCTGGACCATCAAGAAGGCTGATCGCCGAAGAATTGATGCTTTTGAATTATGGTGCTGGAGGAGACTCTTGAGAGTCCCATGGACTGCAAGAAGATCAAACCTATCCATTCTTAAAGAAATCAGCCCTGAGTGCTCACT
Source organism: Lacerta agilis (assembly GCF_009819535.1). Taxonomy (NCBI): domain Eukaryota; kingdom Metazoa; phylum Chordata; class Lepidosauria; order Squamata; family Lacertidae; genus Lacerta; species Lacerta agilis. Next base: position 90,154,027 of record NC_046315.1, on the reverse strand, counting down.
AGAAGGACAGATCCTGAAGTTGAGGCTCCAGTACTTTGGCCACCTCATGAGAAGAGAAGACTCCCTAGAAAAGACCCTGATGTTGCGAAAGATGGAGGGCACAAGGAGAAGGGGATGACAGAGGATGAGATGGTTGGACAGTGTTCTCGAAGCGACTAACATGAGTTTGGCCAAACTGCGAGAGGCAGTGAAGGATAGGCGTGCCTGGCGTGCTCTGGTCCATGGGGTCACGAAGAGTCGGACACGACTGAACAACAAAATCCATTATCTTAAAACATTGCTATCTTATGTTATTGCAAATAGGTGTTGCATAAAGAGATGCCCATGTTCTGATCCAACTCTCTTCTTTTGTTTCCTTTCCCAGGTCTGACACTCAAGTGGCCATAGTCTCTTCTTCCACATAGTGTGTCCAGTAGCAGAATGACTGATAATAGAGCTTTAACTGTAATTCCCTAGCAAAAGCTGTTTAGGGAAGCTTTTAATGTTTGCTTGATTGATTATTGTATTTTAATATTTTGTTGGAAGCCACCCAGAGTGGCTGGAGAAGCCCAGCCAGATGGGCAGGGTATAAATAATAAATTATTATTATAAATTATTATTGCTGCTCAAAACCTCTTGGATAACTTATTGTCTTGGGTGGATAGTTAAATGAAAATATTGCTTCCATTCCAGCTTACATCCTAAAATACAGGTGAAACTCGAAAAATTAGAATATCGTGGAAAGGTTCATTTCTTTCAGTAATTCAACTTAAAAGGTGAAACTAATATATGAGATAGACTCATGACATGCAAAGCGAGATATGTCAAACCTTTATTTGTTATAATTGTGATATTATGGCGTACAGCTGATGAGAACTCCAAATTAACAATTTCAACTTTGGGGTTTTCATCAGCTGTGCACCATAATCATCACAATTATAACAAGCAAAGGCTTGACATATCTCGCTTTGCATGTCATGAGTCTATCTCATATATTAAACTCCAGTAGCTAATGAAAAGAATTGCTTACATAAATGGACTTTAGCACTATATTCTAATTTTTCGAGTTTCACCTGTACAATGGCATTGCTTTGCACTAACTTTATATTCGTCTTTTTTCACAACTGCTTTATAGCTGCACTATAGGTATACAGAGATGAACCAAGACATCATGCTGTCTAAGATGGAGCAGCAAATTTATTTTTTATTTATTTCAACAATTTATGTATCACTTAACAATATAGGTCATATTCACACCCTGCATCACTGCTATACTATTTTAATAGTTGTGGCTTCTCTCAATGAATCAGTGCCAGTGCATCTGGCTGTTAACCAGAAAGCTGGTTCAAGTCTACTCAGTGACGACTGTGGGCAGGATTTCTGCACTGCAGGGGGGTAGACTAGAGTACCCCCAGGATCCCTTCCAACTCTACAATTTTTTGATTCTCATCCTGGGAAGTGCAATTTGTTATGGGTGTTGAGACATGTGAGGGGTTTCCTAATAACTCTTGGCACCCTTCACAAACAACAATTCACAGGATTTGGGGGAGGCATGTCATGACTGTTAAAGGGGTACAAGAGTGTTTTAAATGGATGGTGTGGGTGTGGCAGTAGTCTCTTGTTTTATTATTTTTGTCAATATTTATATATTGTGCTTTGCACCATAAATGATTTAAAAGCAGTTTACAAAACAATCTACATTCCCCACCCCACTCAGGAGTCAATACTTCCCCGAATCAAGGTGCATAGTCAAGTCCCCAAGGACAATCACATTATTTGGCTTCTGAAGCAGAAAATAGCAACAACACTTCTACTTCTCCCGAGCAGTAAAATATGCCAACAATAAATTAAATATCAAACCATTTCCTGCACTTTCATGACACCCAAAATAGGTTACCTGAGGCAGCTGTCTCCCAATGGGACTAAATAAACTTAACAAGGCAGGCATAGGGTGTGTTGGCATTAAAAGCTTGCAACCAGAAACACTACATGACCATTAACTGAAGTTCTCTGCAGTTATATCCATTCCATGTCAACAATCAATGTCTTTTTAGTAAAAAACAGAGCTTCAGGTGTGTATGCAGAGGTCAGGGTGGGGCCAGTGGAAGCAACCCACTTCTTCCACCCATATATTAATTAAGTCCAAATATGATATCTAAACAGGGTTGTTTTTCTTCCTCAAATAATAATTAAAAAACTTCTGTTCTACTAATGCCCCACATACAAAATCTCACCCCCCCCAGTGATTAAGGACTAACCCCCCCAAAAAAACCCAGAATCTGGCATTTTAAATTATTTGTACCAACTGAGTATTCTATGCAGCTGTAACTAGCAAATGCAAAATTCTCATTTCTTGAACACTTGAAGATTGGGTTTGTGATTGGAAACCTGACCTCCTCGAGACAAAATACCTGGGAGAACTAATCTTGTTCATATAGGCAAAATGTGCTTTATTTTCATTTGCTAAATAATGCACAAATGAAATAATCTCATGCTGTGTGACCAAAATGGATTTTCCAGATGTAAACATCAGGTACAGAGCTTATATTTCACCTTGTCAGTTCTATTCTTGTTTGCAAGTAATGCTATGTTGTTCCTGCAGTGTAAATAAAATGATTGCACATTTTTATTCCCCTTGTATCCCTTGCAAAAGTTAGAAACTGTAAGGAAACATTGAGAGGAAATGTTCTTTCTCTAAGAGCAGGTATGTATTTGTGGAATAAATAATATGACTTTACAGTGGGGGAGGGTGGGAGCTTCTAAACTTCAATTACAAAATTAGCATTGCATGACTGCACTGGGTGCAATGCAATATAGTCAAACTTCAGTAAAACAGTTGGCAGCCTACCTCCCTTGATGTTCAAAAATTACTTCACCTCAGGATTCGCTAGGATGCCAGTGCTTTGGATTGCAATATGCCTGCCGAGAGGCACTGGCTAAGAAATCTGGCAGCTGATAATGATGGAAGAGGAGAGGAGAAATATCTACTTTGAACTGTTGCACTTTTGCTGATAGAAAGAAACAAACTAATAGAAGATATGTTTTGAGAAGCAAATGTAGGTTGGATGCTGGATACTCCAGTGGGATGAAGAAGCTAGAAAATGGAATGATGGAAATGGAAAACCTGGCTATCTATAAATGTATCTCATCATGTATTTAGTGGAGAACAAGACTAGCAAAACCTGATCCTGCACATTCGTGCTGTGAGGCCTATGTACTGGCTGTTATGGTGCCTTCCAACAAACACCTTAGTGACAGGAGATTGAAGAGTCAAGTCCCACCAGATTACTGTGCTTCAAAATATGTGTGCACCTTAAGTTTCCTTTCATAGGCCTAGAAGGGTCCAAAAAGACCATCCAATCCAGGATCCTGCTGCAACACAGAGCCATCAAGCCCATACAACTCATGATACAGTATGTTGTTAGTGCACCTGTGAAATGTGTCTTCTGCAGGGAAAGTAAGTTACACAATATGCTAAAGGAGAAGAAAAGAAAGCAAACACCAGGAGGAGGGGAGAGCCAGTCCAAGATAGCTAGTGCTTCTCCACTCCAAGCTGCCCACCCTTGTTTAAAAGCTAACAATTGCAGCAGGAAAAGGGGGCATATACTAGGTGCATCCTATTCAGCTACATGTTCATCAACTGCACCATGACAAAAGTAAAAGATGCTTATAATAGACTGACATGACACATGGATGCTCCATATATATATATATATATATATATATATATATATATATATATATGAAAAAGGAGGAAGGAAAGAAAGGCTAACTGTGTGAATAGTGTAATATGACCCCTTTTATTTTTTTGGGGGGGGGAGGGTTATTGGGTTGTTGTTATTATTTTGATTATGTAATTTTATATTTTGATTTTATTCTGTGACCTCTGGGTATAAAACGGGTATAAAACGGTATATAAATTCAATTAATCATCATCATCATCGGAACCAGACCCCTGAATTCACAAAGATCACCTAACTTCCCCATACAGTAACACATAGAAATACACAATTATGTTATTTTAATATGGCCCAGGATATTGCTGTGGCCAGGAAAAGATGGTATTTTGTGTTTTTAAAGTGGCCAGCAGACTGGACAGTAATCATCACTGAGGTCCTTAGACTACCAAATTATAACAGCATCAGCTATAATAAGCTTAGTTTACTTCGCTAACATTCATTTTTAGATTCTTATTATTGGTATATTTTCCTTCTGCCATTTCTATTTACCTCCAGCAAATTAAATCCAATACTGTTTATAAAATGGAGCAAAATCCCATTAGCAGCGGTGGCTGTACATATGTTTTATATTAATAGAATCAATTGCCCCCAAGGAATTATGCATTTATATTCATGAACTCAGTGAAGAAGTATCCAAAAGAGCTGCCAACAGCAGCAAAGCTGAAGGAACAAGGTGAGTTAATGTGTTGGCAAAGAGACTACCAGTATATCATTGTGGCTGGAAGATATCCTCTGAAACAGATAGGAAAAGTATGAGGGGAAAGGTGATAAAATTTCAGCCCCATTTTCTCTGCAACAGATACTTTAACTACTAGCAGAAGGCCAGGAATGGGTTTCACTGATTCTCAGGAAAGTCTGAAGGGGATTTAACTTGAAATCTCATCTGACACCGAGGGGGGAGAAATCAAAGTTACTTTGACACTGATTCTTTGTACCTGAAATTCACCTGAAGCCGCAGGTTGGTCATTCTCCAAGGGCGAATCAATGTTTCTTTAAGAGAGAGCCTGATCTCTAATTCAAACTTCCCTTCCTTGGGGGGGTGTGGTTCCCTTTAGAACTCAGTGGGAACTAGCTGGAACCTTAAGTCTTGCCTGTGTAGCAAGCCCTAGCTGCTATTGTTTACGCATAAATGAAACAGTTGAAGTTATCTTGACTCCTGCTGTTTTTTGGTCTTAGGGCTGGATGACCCATTGCAAGGTTTCCTCACACAGTGAGTATCATTCCAAAACCCATGGGATACTGCGAGTGCTAACCAAGAGGGCGAAAAACAGACTGTTGCGTCTGGCTGTAGCTGCAACAGTCAATATGTATGTAAAGCGAAAAGCAATCATCGTAAATATAAAAAGGATTGCCCAATTTACTTAAAAGACCCAACCTCTATTTCCCAGGGGCTGCAAATTCTGTCCATCCTCCTATCCAGTACTGTATATCAATAGCTATTCTGAACATTAGTCTAAGCTGAAATCCCATATTAACAAATAACTTCAGTGGCAATGCCTCATTTTAAAGCCTAAGCAAGCGATATTCAGTCAACCATTTATCACAAAGAACACTTTTTGTGTGTGTGGTTACAATAAAATAGCACTTTAAGGCTTGCAATCAATCACTGTACAGGTCTGAAATTAGAACTTTGATGACATTATTTCCACATGGTAAAATCCTTAGAAAAACACAATTCTCTTTAGATGCACTCATAAGTTAAAAAAGCAGCGTTTGGTTTCCATTGCCATGATCATCCACCATAGAACCATTTTGCACCAACAATTCCTGCATAGTTCACTGCCATCAATCTTGTTAGGACTGTTCTGAATATAATATGGAAAGTGTGTTTATTCAGGGTTTTCTTAAGGAAAAAAAAATACTTGACAGTAGCAGCCAACGCAATCTTTTCAATTATTTTGTTCTTTTGCACGTATAGCTTCTCTATTTCAAGTAGTTTCCATCTTTTTATACCGAAAACTGATAAGAACAAAAGCTGGTTATAATCTACCATAGATTACTATTGTGTGATCCTATGAGCTACTGAGCTTAAGTAGCAGCATATGTGATCTGAGCCAAGGCACCTAGCAGTGGTTTAAGGGGACAATATTAAAACACAATCCTAGACCCACCATTGCAACAGCCTTGGACATTATTTGTTCTTTTAGAAAAACTTCCATACCTACAGTATTTTGATACATTGGGTGGTATTCAATTAAATTTTACTAGGAAAAGACCCATTGGAATTAGTCGTGCTCATTAATTTCAGTGGCTCTACTCTGAGTGAAACTATGTATGTAGGCCGGGGGGATGGCGACAGGTCATAACAATCATTTTCTTAAAGGTTTGCTATGAGGAAAGGGGTAGGAATGCTTATTTTAAGATGGTTCTTGCCATCAACAGTTTTTAAAAGTAGTTGTGTTACAGTACTTTGAAAAAAATCAGCCCAATTAACTGGGGTATCATTTTAATCTATTACATGTTTTAAATTGATTACCTCATTAAGCAATTAATCATTCCAAGTCAACTAATAAGTTCATTAAAAAATACCCCTTGTAAGCCACGAACAAAAGATATCTAAACAAAGTAGATAATTTATCTAGGGCTGTTAAAATCCTTATTTAGTACCAATACTAAAAAAAAGGGAAATGTTATATTGGCTTGTTTCTTCCGTTCAAATTAACATTCCCATCTCTGATTTCTCACTCAGCCTTTGTAAATTGGAAAGAACTTTCATAGATAAATTGCATGTACACTCTCTAAACTTAGTTCCGCCCATGCATAGCTTAAAGTTCCCAAAAGCTAGATATCTAATTGCTATTTCTGTGTTTGCAACTCCTACTCGCCCTATCCCATGAAAAGCTAAAAAGCCACCACTTACCTTATAAATTTACAAATTATTCATGTAAATGTTATCCTGACATAAAAGTCAATCCCACTCTACATCGTAAAACCGCAGAATTAGGAGATAAGCTTCCTACATGCTGGTAGTCATTCTCTAATCCAGGCTTCCCCAAACTAAGGCCCGCAGGCCAGATACGGCCTAAGGGACTCAGTTTTCTGGCCCCCCGCCGTCACCCGCTCTTACCGGTGTGGCGCAGTTGCCCACTTTCGGGGGCAGCGGAGCACTGGAAAAAGCTTGTGCGCACGCAAGCGTAATTTCCGGTGCACTTTTGGGTTGCGGAGCGCCGAAAATAGCTTGTGCACATGCGCACAAGCATCATTTCCTGCGCACTTCCAGGTCAGCGGAGCATCGGAAATAGCTTGTGTGCGTGCGCACGGCCTCCACAGACCCGAAAGTCCGCAGGAAATGATGCTTGTGCACGTGCGTACAAGCTATTTTCGGCACTCCGTGACCCAAAAGTGCACCAGAAATAGTGTGTGTGTGCTCCCCCGCCCGCTGCGCGATTGGCGCTGGAGGAACCAGCCCGAGGCCGGGTAAGTTTGGCGACCCCTGCTCTAATCTACTAAGATGCAGGATGGCAGATGATGTTCTAAACTAAACAAGTAACAAAGTCCTCTGTCCTGAATTGGAAGATCTACTTCTGCAACTATTTGATTTCACCACTTCTTTCAGGAGCAAGCAGCAGCCTCCATATACCACACCTCTCTAATATTGTTCAACATAAGGAAGGGTTGTTTGGGAAGTCTAGCTGGCTCTGACTCACTGAGCATTGGCTTGTATTCAACATAGTCATTCCGAGGAGCACCAATAAACGCGTCTTACCTCGGCGCCATCTTCTCCGGCCCCGTTTAAAAGAAATCCGAGGAGCACATCTACATAGTCATTGCATGAACAGTTGAGTTTCCACTCACATAATGGAACTTCTCCTCTCTCTCCACAACTGCTGGGGATGTGTGTCTCTCCAACCACTGGGAGCAGATTTGACAGGGTGTGGGGGGCACATGGCAGGGAGGAAAGGGGAAGTTCCACTGCATATGCAGAAGTCATTCTGCTTGCACAATGACTTCATTAGATTGAACCTATTATTGGTGTCTCTTGGCTATTTTTATGAACTATGAAAAACATCAAGTCTTTATTATACCCACTTTATTATACACATCCCCCTGTCTTTCTCAACCACACATACCTCAAAAAGTTACTCTTCCCAATTTCACTTGAAAAGGCCTGAAAATGGGAGGGGAAATATTGCTAAAATGCCAAGTTAGCAAAAAATAGGAATTCTCCAGTATTGTGGGTAATGTTACTGTCCGTGCTATGCATAAACTGATGACACCAGTCAGTGTTGATGAACACACAGGTATGCAGTTCACAGACTCACTCAATTTTAGTAGTGATTTGCCATGTGTTAACTGACCTACATAAAAGAATGTTTGTAGAACATTGTAAAAAGTATAAACTTGTAGATCCAAAGTACTATACACCATAATGAAAGCAATCCTCGGTGCTCCTACAGTACAGATTTTAGGACTACGAAATTATTTTAGAATTATTAAAAAGACCCGGAAATGTGATAACTCTCTTTCTGGGTGCTTTCTTTACATATTCAATGCAAAGACACCAGAAAATTATTAACCAAGCTACCCTTAAGGAACAGTCTCCTTAGACACATTAATGATTAAGCAATATATAAATGCCTTAAATAAATAAAATACATCTGTCTGTTCTTCACAGTGGTATTCTTTAGCAGCCTAGAGCAAGGGGAAGAACAGAGTAGAAGAGGACAAAAGAGACAGAAATCAGCTCTAAAACCTGTACATGGTAGGAACCTGGAACTCTACATGCTTTGTAAAGTTGCAGTGAAGAGTAAATTACAAATCTCAATCAAACTGATTTACCTTACATTGTGCGTGTGTGTTTGATTCAACATACAACACACACCTACATTCTGGCAGGTAGTCCCACCCATTCAAATAAGAAGAAAGCTGTTGGTAGAGAAAAGCCTGAATCAAGAAGTATTCCATCCAATGTATAGCATTTTCCCCAAATACAGTGGTACCTCGGGTTAAGAACTTAATTCGTTCTGGAGGTCCGATCTTAACCTGAAACTGTTCTTAACGTGAAGCACTACTTTAGCTAATGGGACCTCCTGCTGCTGCTGCGCCACCAGAGCATGACTTCTGTTCTTATCCTGAAGCAAAATAACCTGAAGCGTTATTTCTGGGTTAGCGGAGTCTGTAACCTGAAGCGTCTGTAACCTGAGGTACCACTGTAGTAGCATTTAAGATTGGGAGATGGAGTCTGCTCAAATGCCTCACCAATCTTTAACAAATGGCTGTAAACAGGAATAATGGTTGTTGTTGTTTTGAAGTGAGTATCCTACACTATTGGCTACAGAAATGGTTTATGAAGGGAGCCCAGCAGTACAGTGTTGCTTCATCCCCCCATCTCCTCTCTTTAACAGGTTGCGAGAAAAACTACCATAGTTAGGGATGTAAGAAAGCATTCTTTTCTGTTCCAAGCTCTATTTGTTACAGCCAGCACTGTTTCTCTTCTGCTGCAGTTTGTATTCTGCCAAAAACTACCGTCATCTCACTGTATGTACATTATGTTGTCATTACGTTATTCCACCACATTCATTTTTTTCTACAAACTTTATTGAGAATTTTAAAAACAATTACCAAACACAAAGTGTTGTCTTCCAAGACAAATTCATGTACAGATATTAAGTCTTGTATGCAGCCATCCACATTAATTTCATTGCAAATGAACACAATGCTTTTGTGTGTGCGCACAATCAGTTATGGATCGTTCATGGACTGAAGCATCAATCATATACTGATCATATTCACTGGACTGATTTGCATTCTGGACAGGGGAACAATAGGCAAACGCCGGCAATTTATGTTCCTGTTTTATCCATCAGTGAAATTATCCAACATCCCTACCTGTAGCCCCTCATGCTATATTGCTGCTGGTGCTTCCTACTGAGCAACCCATGCACAAGACTTCACTCATTCCTTCACTCATGCTAACCCCCACACTGGGAATCATGATCACAGGGACCACAGCTTTGTAAGAGGTATATACCGTGTTTCTCCGAAAATAAGACACCGTCTTATATTTATTTTCCCTCAAAAAACCCCACTATGGCTTATTTTCAGGGGATGTCTTATTTTTATTACCACAGATTTATAAACGGACCAAGTGAGAGCCATGAGAAGTACTAAATGTGGGTGCAGGCTGCCAAGACTGCACAGCTTATGTACGTTCTTTGCTAAACTTTTTTTTTCTTTTAACACAAAGGAAATTCAAATACAATGGCAAGTATTTTTTTGGGTGGGGGAGGAGTAATTTAGTCCCAATCCCAATAGTTTAACCTCTTGGGTTCTCTGCTGGGTCCCGCTGGCTCAGGGCTCCACGTGGCGCTGCTAGGCGTCCCTCTCACAGCTGCAGCAGCAGCCGGTTCTTGGTGCCGTGCCGGCAGACCTCGGCCGAGCCAAGCAGAGGCGAGGCCGCTGGCTCGGGGTGCTCCACACAGCGCTGCCGGGTGTTCCACTTGGCGCTGCAGGAGCAGCCGGTTCCGGGCGCCGAGCTGGCAGGCGGAGGCAAGGCCAGGCAGAGGGGAGGCCGCTGGCTCAGGGCGCTCCGCGCAGCGCTGCCGGGCGTTACGCTCAGCGCTGCAGCAGCTGATTCCGGGCGCCGAGCTGGCAGGCGGAGGCAAGGCCAGGCGGAGGCGAGGCCACTGGCTCATGGCGCTCCGCGCAGCGCTGCCGGGCATTATGCTCGACGCTGCAGCAGCAGCCGGTTCCAGGTGCCGAGCTGGCAGGCGGAGGCCAGGCCGCTGGCTCGGAGCGCTCCGCGCGGCGGTGCTGCAGCAGCCAGTTCCGGGCAGCGAGTCGGCAGGCCTCGGCTGGGCCAGGCAGAGGCGAGGCTGCTGGGTGTTCCGCTCGGTGCGGCACTGCGGTAAAGAAGATGGGCAGTAGCTGGAGGGCGGCTCCTCCAGCAGGAAGGAGGCTTTAAGGTGCGGGCAGCCTCGCCTCTTCCTTGGCGCCCTCCAGAACTGCGCCCAGCACTACGGCTTATTTTCAGGGTATATCTTACATTTCGTAAATGCTTGAAAATCCTGCCATGGCTTATTTTATAGGGACGTCTTATTTTATGAGAAACAGGGTATTTATTCCTTTGGCTATTTTGTGCCTAGTTTTTTTTTGGGGGGGGGAGTAATGTATTCTTTGTATTGTCAAAACGGCCATGCCTTATCTTGTACTTAATTAATGGGAAACAGCCGTATATAGCCTAACAGGATCATTCACATTTGCAGCGTGTCCCTGCATCTAATGCTGAATCATCATTGAGTGAGAGCCTTTGACCTTTCAGCTCAGAATACCGACACACAGATAGGCAAACAACAGTTTCTCAATTGCCGCTTCCTTTAGATGTACCACCTGGAAAATGATTTCTTGCTCCATAGAGTTGTTGAGGAGGATGAACAAAATTATTTTTGGTTGTTGCTTTTTACACAAATCAGCAGAGAACAAGAACAGTGCAGTGATTAAATAGATTGTTAAATGATCACTTTCACTGCTGTGTTTGTATCTGTTCCAATGACACCACTGTTTAGTTCCTTCAAAACACAAAAGATCAACACTTCCATTTACCGGTAATGATGCTAGATTTTTCAAAGAAACCATTTTTAAGGGAGCTGCTATTCTGAAGACAATGAAGCCACTTAAAAAAACAACCCAAATATTATGAACTATATTTGTCATCTCTCGTAAGTGTGTAACCCAGCTTCTCAAAAGGGCACTCACAGTATGGCTATCCTTTAGGCTTTATCTGGCCTTTTCAGCTCACTGTTGGTCTTTTTTTAAAAAAACAACAACAGCAGCAGACAAGCTGTATCATTTGCTTTAAATCAGAACATAATTTGGTCTATGTGATAACAACTTTATCTTCCACAATGTACAGAAAGATGTTGTTTGTAAATTTGAACACATTAGCTACATTATTTTATGTTTCAATGGGGGAAAGGGCACAGGAAATTAAATGCTGGGAATTTGCTAACTTTGCATTTTAAGTTTTGAGACAATGCAAGAAAATAATGTCACAGAATGCATGCAATAAGGAATTAAACAACAACAAAAATGAACATCTGTTCCAGGATGAGAAATGCATATTCACAGAGGTATTTAAATAGTTCCATATGGAACCTTAATATTGTTTAATTGCATTTTTGGATAATGTGGGTAGCATATTAACAATTACTGCTACCAACAGAAAATTATAAATAAGCCTCTAGCTACAAGGAAAAGGAGTAATGGAAAATTAGCATCTCCTTGTCTTTGTTGTACAAAAACAAACAAACCTAAGAGCACTCCACTTACACTAAAGGCTTTCATCCTAAGCAAACTTATTAATTATTACACGGTTGTGAAAATGGGAGGAAAATGTTTCTTAGACTTCTGATTTAAGATTGATTATCAACAACCCCCCGTTTTAAGATTAGGGAACATGAACATGTGTTACAGCCTTGAAATCTGGTAGTGTAGGAACCAGCACTCATGTTGCATAGAGCTCAGAATTGAGGGCCTCCACACAACTGCATTGTGTAGAGATGTAAAACATGCTCACTTTCAAATTGACCATAGAATTAAGTTGTTGATTCTCCCATTTTTATTTTTATTTATATGCAGATTTCTATCCTGCCCACCTAGAGTCTCATATTGTTATTCATATCACATGCAGATCATGGAAAAATCTGTACTTTTGCCACACGTGGAGAGTGAAAAGCTTAAAAGCTTCTCACTGTGTATATAGCCTGACATGTTTGAGACTTACAACAACAGATGTCAGGAACATGCAGTACCCACAGGGGGTGGAATGCACCTAGGAGCTCTTAAATGTTAACCTCCTACCGTGCAGTGTCAACATGAGTAAGATATTCTGGCAGCTTGCACATGAAGTAACATTTAAACTGGTCCTTGTAAATAAGATTATTGCAGTGAGTTGGATTTGGATTTACCAAATCAAAGCATTCAAAAAGTTCAGAGTTCAATACCTGGCTGGGAATGTCCTCTGCCTGAAACCCTGGAGGGCAGCCACTGTCAGTCAACATGGAGAATACCTACTGAGATGGACCAATGGTCTAACCTGGAATAAGGCAACTGTGTAGGATAATAATGATGATGATGATGATTTATTTGTACCCCACCCATCTGGCTGGGTCTCCCCAGCCACTCTGGGCGGCTTCCATCAAATATTAAAATACGTTTAATCCTGAGACTTCACATTATAATCTGTATTTGTGGTCCTTATGGTTCTTAGGCCCTGAAAATTGTCAGTGAAAGTACAATTACTTCTTTTTAAAAGTATGTAATGAAAACATTTTATTGTGGAGAATGGTTGTGAACAAGATTTAATGGAGGATTGAATCTGACAGTGTGGCAGAGTTTTACCCCTCACCTGATTAGCTGCATTGCTGGTACTTACCATGAGGTACAGGGGAGAGGTGTTGTGGAGATTGGGATAGTGCAAACACATTGGCAGGAGCAAAGGACTGGCAGTTGTACTGTGCCTGCATCACTGTTTCCCCCTCTACCGCCCAGTAAGCAGCAACAATGTTACTGACAAGCCACACCACCTCCTACTGCTTGATTGTATAGGATTGCTGCCTATAAATGCCGATAGGCATTTGTTTTTAACTTTGTGAGTTGAAGCTGGATTTTACTTACTGTTATTTTGGTACACAGTTATGTATGATATTGGAGGAGTGTTTTGCCCCTTTTATGACTATGACCTAATGTTTTGTGCTTCACATATTGCATTTTTATCAAATAGCAAGAAATTGCTATCATGAATCCATACTGAGAAATAATATTGCCCCAAAGTCTGAAGTAATGGATGATAAGCTATGCGATAGAAAAATAATGCCCAATAAAATGGTTATAAAAACAACAAAGAAAACATCCAATAGGCTAGAAATGAAATATGCCATTGACCTCTAATCTTAAATGCTGCCAGATTACTTTAGCTGTGCTAGGGCAAGATTCCGCCTGAACCCCCTCACTCAACTAGTTTTCTTTAACTTAGCTGTTTGTCAACACTCACATATGAATCTTGACATTTCAACAAGTTTATGTCACACACACACACACATTGAAAGCCATTCCTTTTGGTGCCTGCAGGAAAATGTGACCAGGATTGGGTGCTTTTGCCTTTGGGAAAGGTATGTAGAGGTGACCTCAGGAGGCACACAGGGCCAGCAGGATTGGGGACATTGTTATATTCAGGTTTTTCCCCCCAATCAGAACTCACTGGAAGTTCCAGCACCTCAGCTGGGTTCCAGCACCCCTCAAGTGGGCACCATTGCCATTCTAAGAGAACAAGGGAGGTGTTCATGGTGAGTTCTGGCACCTCTTTTTCTAGAAAAATATATTTAACAGCTGATCTTGAATGTCATTAAAACTACTGCTAAGTTCAAGTCACAAATAAAAAATTAAACATATACCATTTACGTCTGTATGCTGAACATGTAATACCAAACAATTTATTTCTTAAAAAATAGAAATTATGGATGCAGTCCAAGAAAACATCATAGGAATAGACTCAAATGGTTACCCATTCATTACGAAAATAGTTAATTTCTACATACAACACTAAATATTTTCACATATTGGCTGGTAAAACATGGTTGTATAGTTACAGGCAACAACTGATTTATGTGCATCCAACTAATGTGCAACTGTGCATGTGTAGATCATGACAACCCGGAAGTGGCCAGCAAATGGGATGGAACAGGGGGTGGAACAGGGCTTATGCAGGTCCTGCTGTCTCGCACAATGACCCAGAATGCAACTCTCACACAAATTGGGGGTTGCTTGTACTTCACTGGAGATGTTTATGTCATGATTACTTCACTGGAGATGTTTGGGAACTGGAAGAGCTAGTGCTGTACTGTTTTTATTCTAATTATTTTAAAACTTCAAAAAGATTTTATATATGTATATAGTTTAATTCTGTCAAAGTTTAATTGTTTTTAAATGATTGTATCTTCTATGTTTTTAGGGATTCTTGTTTTTATATGAAAGCTGCCTTGAGTCAGCACCAAAGTGTTGGTGCTAAACAGCCTCGGCCCAGTATACCTGAAGGAGCATCTCCACCTCCATCATTCAGTCCGAACACTCAGGTCCAGCTCCGAGGGTCTTCTGGCAGTTCCCTCCCTGCAAGAAGTGAGGTTACAGAGAAACGGGCAGAGGGCCTTCTCGGTGGTGGCGCCCACCCTGTGGAATGCCCTCCCATCAGATGTCAAGGAAATAAACAATTACTGTATCTGACTTTTAGAGGACATCTGAAGGCAGCCCTGTTTAGGGAAGCTTTTAATATTTGATGAATTATTGTATTTTAATATTTTGCTGGAAGCCGCCCAGAGTGGCTGGGGAAACCCAGCCAGATGGGCAGGGTACTATTTATTTGTTTATTACAATGTAATTCAATGGTGATCAATCTGTGGCCCTCCATATGTTGCTGGATTACAACTTCCATCATTCTGACCATCAGTTGGAATTCAACAACATACAGAGGGCCACAGGTGCTCCATACTTGATTTAGTCAAAATTGGGGCAGTAAATGTAATGTTTCACTTCCTATTGCATAGATTGGGGGGGGGGGGAGACATATTCAGAGACATTATTTTTTTTATAATAACAGTAATGCACTGTATAGAACTAGTGAGTGTCAACTGCTCCCCTTAAACATAAGTGAAAGTGACCAAAGAGAAGTGCTTTTCCTTTCCCAGGGTCACTAGCAGTCATTGGCCACCACTTTTGTTAACTAGTGTATTGTCCCAAGATAACAACAATTAGAGATGTAACGTATTGAGATGTAAACTTATTACACCTTTTGTCTCACTATTTTTCCTGCTCCAAGGTATAAAAGTATCTTAAAACTATTTTCATCCTGAAACTTCACACCTTATATGTTAGCAAGTTTCCATGCCAAGGCTTTACTTTCATTTATGTATAATTTAGCTTTATTTCAGGGCCTTTTCTGTGAAATGTAACTGATTTACCAATTACCCACATGGCTCTCAGTGATTTCTACTGCTGGAAATGTGAAATTAATCATTTCTACATTTCTGGAACTTCCGCTGGGATAAATATGTTGTTAAATTGCATTAAAAACAACTAATTTCCTCCATCAAATGGAAGCAAACATAGTAATAAGAAAAGGGGAAAAAACAGCATTTCTACTCATATATTTTCCCTCAGGAAGAAGTGCCACAAAAACAAACATTTCATAGGATTTGTGAGGGCATGCAGACGCAGAAACAGAGACATAATTTGTGTAATTCTTTTTGCACTCACAGCAAGACAAATTGCCTTGTTTTGAACACCAAGGCTGATGAAAATTGCACAATAGGGTACAAAATTGCCATTGCGACAGGCTGAGTTTGTATATAGTAAATACGATCTTGATGATCTAAGAGTGATTTTACTGCATTTTGAACAATTACAGGATGTATTTATGTTCTGTCTTCAAAATTACACACATTCATGAACTTTTCATGTACTTTGACTATTTACACTGATCATCTTTACATTTCTTATATTTGAGATGGATGAGTACATGCAAACTTTCTATCTGGAGCATTAGCAAGAATCCAGATTTATAACCCATTGCCATTTTAGAATGAGAAACTGTGGTATTTAGCATGAATGGCATTGGGAAGATGTGGCCTTTACAAAGAATGAACTAATATTTAAATAACTAAGGAAGAAAGTTCTGAAAAACAAATCTAGAAATGATCAAAGGTTGACTTATATACATGATACTGGGGAGGAGGCAAGGTCTGAGCATAAACCACTTTATCTTCTCAAGTAAGGCTGCAGTTATGGCAGAGGCGGAAGATTGTGAGCCAGTTCAAGTGTCAACAGTAAGAAAGCATGAGGGTTTGAATGATAAGAGAGGGAGGGGGGATAGTTAATGACAACACATAACTTTTCTAGAGAGATAAGTATTTCAGTGTGATGGTCTTTGTGTGGGGGCACTGATATAACAGCAAACCATTTAGGAGTAGCTAAATAAATAATAAATAACGTGGGTGGCACTGTGGGTTAAACCACAGAGCCTAGGGCTTGCCAATCAGAAGGTCGCCGGTTCGAATCCCTGCGACGGGGTGAGCTCCCATTGCTCAGTCCCTGCTCCTGCCAACCTAGCAGTTTGAAAGCACGGTCAAAGTGCAAGTAGATAAATAGGTACCGCTCCGGCGGGAAGGTAAACAGCATTTCCGTGTGCTGCTCTGGTTCGCCAGAAGCATCTTAGTCATGCTGGCCACATGACCCGGAAGCTGTACGCCAGCTCCCTTGGCCAATAAAGCGAGATGAGCACCGCAACCCCAGAGTCGCCCGCAATTGGACCTAATGGTCATGGGTCCCTTTACCTTTAAATAAGCTCTAAAGAAGAAGCTTCTTACAAAGGCTTTCCAATAGTCTATCTCCAAACTTTTTAAAAAGTAGTTTGAATTTTCAAGTGTAACTGCAACAAAACAATGATCTGGTTTGCATGCTACATTAAAAACTAAATATGCTTTAATGTGAATGTACACCATGCTCATGCAAAATGCAGAAAAGTGCCTGTTCCACTCTCACACAACCCCAGCTCCTCTTCCTGCTGTGCTGCCAGGAATCGAGCCAGAGGCTGGCTTCTTGTAAATAAACTGGTGGCTTATACATCTCCAAACAAACTGTGAGCAGAAACCAGGGCTTGTTCTCGGCTGCTACACACAGTGGAGCAGGTTTCAGCCTGCACTGATTTAGCTAGATGAGAAACAGCATGCACAAAGAGGAGCTGTGCAGTCTGTACAAATGTGCACTCCAGCAGCTGGGACTGCATACAAAGATCACATACGAAAATCTCTACAACTGGAAGAATAAAGGGACCAAATTTCCACAAAGAGATTATTAATGCTATCAGAAAAGATCTGGGAGGGGTACAACAGAATGGTGCTTCCAAACTGGGAGTATTTGTTTTTAACACAGTGTAATATGCAATCATATTTGATACTTGTTCTCATCCTTAAATGCTAAAAGTATACAAATTCATCTTGGGGATAGATGATGCTGAAAAGCCAGGTCTTTTATATTATAGCCACATATTAGTGTACAAACCCCCCAATATCCATTAAGTGACAGTCAGCTAAGTCATAGAGCAAACCCACTGAAATCGGTGAACTTAACTTACTTATTTATGAGATGCTTTTTTCATGAACAGTGACCCAAAGCAACTTAAAAGGCATACAAACATTAAAGCTGAGGTTTTCACTTATTTCAATGGGTCTACTCTAACTATTACTTAGTTGGCTATCATCCATGGTCCTTATCAACAATTTTAAAAATAAAAATAAAACTACACTCCATTTACTGGTGTAGCAATTAAAAGGAAGAAGAACCTAACAGGTAAGGCACAGTGCTGATGATGTATGACATAGACTCCTATTAAAAGTTTAAAACTGCATATCATTTTTATTTTTAATGTTTCACTAAATGAGACTCTTTTTCTGAAAAGTAAATTAAGCTGGGACTCCAGCTTGGTGGGAGCTGAATAGGACTGTAAATTGATTTCTAAGCCTACTGTAAGAAAAGCCACATTGGCAGGAAGAACTAATCACTGAATGTTTAAAATTAAATACAGAATGCTAGCGTTCTACAATCAAATTACCAGCTATAATTATAACCCTCCATACACAATAGTGAATATATCACCGAGTATTCCCTGGTTATCAGCAATTCCAACTCCACAATTTATGCTGAGCTCATAAGTTGGTTCTAAACAATAGTGCACTCACTCCATCCCCTAAACCAAAGTCCAAACTAAGACCATCACAAAAAGTTAACTTTTGATATAAACTTTTATTTATTACAATCTTGCAGAGAAGCAAAATATCATGATATGTACACTAGCATAATAGTATATTGTGCTCAATACTCATAGGGGAAAGGTTCAGGAGCAATTAAACACAGAGACATTCTTATGAGAATAAGGCCACAATTTTATTATCTCCTGGTTACTGCTATAAATTAGGTCGGCGTAGCATAAGGCAAGGATTACATGATCAGACAGCCTCCCACTTGGCTTTTACACCCCAACCTGGGGAACCATTAGGGAGCTGAATGCCAACAGGGGCCAACTCCAGTGCAAGGCATTCAAGTGAGGTCCACGCTTGCCAACCTGAGAGGAAGCAAAGGCCTTAAAGGCAATCTCCACCCAAAACCTCTTATACAGGTCTTCCTTGACAACCAATAATTCCACTCCATGCCCTTCACCCGCCAACCAAAGTTGTAACAAAGCATAACATAATGTGATACTGGATAAAAGCCGGGGGGGGGGGAGAGCGGGACTTACTGCTATGAGAAAGGTGAGAAACCTCACTACAAAAAAGTCAATTAAGCAGAGTAATTTTTTTTATCTTAACCCTTCGTTAGGATTAAGGCACCAACTTGGCCCAAAGAAGTAAAGTTTCCTCTCTAGCCCACTCTGGGGCCCTGCCCCTTGACAGTGACCCAACAGGGAGAGCTTCTCCTCTTGGACTGGTAGTCCAGATCTGCTCCTACCAGTACAAGAAGCACAAGTATGCTTGCTGCTGAGAGGAGGCAAGCATGGGTCTATAGAACAGAGATGGATAACCTGTGGCCTTTAGATGTTGTTGGACTAAAACTCCCACCCCCTCTAACCACTGGCCGTGCTGGATGGGAATTTTGAGACTTGGGATTCAACAACCTGTGCCTCTGGAGGGCAAAAAGTTACCCACAGCTGAACTGATGCGGAGGTGCATTTGCACCTGAAGGCATTCTCCATTTGAAGAGCTCTCCATTTCAAATCCAGTGTAAAACTGAAGAACCAAAAGAAAGCAGAAGAGGAACCTTGAAGTGGCCCATCAACAGTCGGCATCTGAACAAAGGACAGAGCAGGCACACAGGTCACCAGGTCACTGCCTTCCCCATTAGGGTGAGTACTGTCTTTCTTAGCAAAAATATAGTATTTCCTTCTAATTTATCCATCTATGGCTATACATTATATAAAATTTGCACACGCTAAACTCTACAAGAGCAATACTGAGGGATTGCTGCCTAATGCAAAAACTCCCACCCTCCTATGGTTGCCACCTGAAATTATTGAAGCATCCTCCAAGGAAGGAACCACAGTGCAGTGTCCTCATGCTGACAAGGTTATATGCAGGCAAGAATTAATGTGCCTGTACAATCAAGACCTATAAGGTTTGCCACAGTTTGGGTCTGAACATTTTCTAG